>NC_134403.1:178949772-179619147 GCF_038048845.1 Mixophyes fleayi
ATTTAATTAACTGAGCTATCCAAGCCTTGACCGCTGTAAATCATGTTTCTGCCACTATAGTTAAAAGTACACTGAGATGCTGTTCCATTCTATCACTAGGGATGCATTTACTCTCAATGGCGCCAAGTGTGTTCTATTAACATGAGCTCTACACTATTCCCTACACTGCAAGCTTTCTCCTATTCAACCAGTGTGCCCACCTGACTTGAGTTATTCATCCATTCCAGCAATGTATTGCCTTTACTATGTAAATTATAAACCGCCTTATACACAATGTCAGCGTTGTATCTAAATAAATTCTAAAATGTTAATAAATAACATTCCCAATATGCTCATGTCACAGCTCTGCTCTAAAACCCTGGGGCAATATCAAATAAAAAGATCAACTTTAAACCAAATAAAGTGAAGCTATAAAGAAAACAAACAAGATTATACCCAGCTCACAGTCATGTTTGACTTTATTTTAGTCGTATTTACTAAGTAAGCAATAAGCTGTCAAAGGTGATATAAAAACATGACACAAGTGAAGTGCGCTTAATAACTGTTAAAACAAGTTTTCTTTTAAGTCTATGTAGGCAGTCTGGTCTCTTCCCGCCAGCAACTGCATTAACTGAATAACTTAACGGAATCAGATGTAAAATCTACTATTTCCTCTCCTCAGCATGTAGTGGTATCAGCTGCCTGCTTTTAATCATTATAACCACTGGCTGAGAACCCTGACAAATGTGGCATGGTACTTTTAATTAAGCAAAAATCTAGCAATTACTCCAAATTATATTTCCATTCCCCTTATGTTACAATTGGTTTCCCACACAAAAGCATCTTTATGGTATGTACACACTGGCATTTAGCCCTTTCTAGCTTTGCTCTGCATTTACTGAAAGACAATAAAAATATAGGCTGTTGATCGCTATAGTATATGCACACAACTCAACCTCCCAACCATACACTCCTCTACATGCTTGCGGCATCATAAATGCTTTTGGTTTAATTTTTGGTGAGTCAAGAAAACTGTCTGTTTATACTAACACTGCTATTACTATATAGATTAGTTATCTCTATTTTTACAGGTGGTTAAGCTGCATTCACAGTGTGATGAATGGATTGCACAACTGCATAGAATACATGCATGGATTAATGCCAAAGTGTATGCGGTATGAGATATAAGTGGAAAAGTTGTCTTAAAGTTTGAAGAATTAGCAAAAGGACAAATATGGGCAGTAAATCAATAACAAAATTAAGTAAATGTGCAGAAGTCATGCTTCATAGACATCAATAAGCACTATCTTCAGTCAGAGTCGTAACTTAAAATGTTAGCACCTGGGGCAAGAAACAAAAATGCCACCCCCCCTAGCCCTCAATTTTAGCCAAATTAACCTAAAATATTCATAAACTGCACCCCCCTTCAGTATTGCGCCCAAGGCGGTTGCCCCTATCGCACAGCCATAGTTACAGCCCTGTTTTCAAAACATGCAGACTCCTTAGAGGTGGACATGGCTCATACTGGAGCAGAATACCTATGTGTAAGAGACCTTAAAGGCTAATTCTACCCAAAACTCACCACTCAGTGTAAAACACAAATCAAGTATATGTATATTTAATACAGTGTTCCATACTATCATCTGATATCTGTCATGGTCGGGAGCAGGTGCGGGATGACACGGCGCATCACGTGTCATGTGATGCGGCCACCTGTGCGGCCGCATCACACCTCTAGTCTCTGATCCATCGCTCGGCGCTCGACTGTCTCCTGGTTCCCGGCAACATGATGGCAGCGCTGTCAGAAGTCACTTCAGTTGCGCACTTTGAGGAGCTGCTTCAGAAGAGCGTAAAATCTCTTCTTGTTGTACATTTTTGGGCATTATATTGCTTCCGGGGGAGCAGCCGGCCTGGTCGGGAGCCCATTGTTTAATCTTTTTTTCCCCTGTATTTACCAAATGCTTTAAAATGGTAAAACTGTATATGCATACATACATACATACATACATACATACATACATACATACTCACAAGAAAATGCATGAATTTGACTTTCCGAATAACACTCTGCAATGAGCAAACCTCTGCAAGTAGAAGTTAAAACTGCACTGAAATATCAGTGAGGGAATTTCATTAAACTCTTTGCAGGTATTAAAAGGAACATACTATTATTATTACATTTTTGCAATCTCAAGAAGGATATTTTGTTACACTGTTCGCAGATATTAAAACCAGCATAATATTATGTAACCAAAAGTAACATAATATTGTTTCTGAAATCTCTGAAAGAGAAATATTTACATACTTTGCAGATATTAAATGACACAATTAAAGGTGCAATGCTATTTTGAATATGTTTACATTTACACAGGCTTGTCACTTTGATTGTCTATTCACATGAGGGTATTCCATTTGTATATGTTCAAACATGACTTATAAGTACTGTATAGTATTGCATACAAATCCGTAAGCAATATGGTCAGGTACATTTTCCTCTAGAGACATAGTCCACCCACTCTGTATCTTACCTGTTTCACGTACCATCCTTTTAGATTGTAAGCTTCCAAGATCAGGGCCCTCTTCTCTCGTGTTCTCCTTTCTTCACTACATTTGCCACTTGCACACCAATGCTTTCCCTACTTTCTTCAATCAGAGACTCTGATCCTTTCTGCTGCGACCTACTGGTTCAGCTTGTGCTCATTTACTCCCTATTATTATCCTCTCTCCTCATGCCTTAAGTTTTAGTGAAAGCGCTGGTTAAGTTATTCCTTGCCAGTACATTGTTCTGCCTATATTGTAGAGCAATGCCAACACTGTTACTGTACTCTTTTTTGCCTTTATTGTATCGTCCTGTTTTGCTATGTAATGTTTTACTATATACTCTCTATAGGCGCTGCGGACACCTTGTCGCACCTAATAAATGAAAGATATTAATAATACTCTGATGAGATACATTATACTACTTGTACTGTTAATTGTGTACTGTAAAGCTGAACATGTATAATATATATATATATATATATATATATATATATATAATCTTTATATACACACACATATGCATATAACCATCTTGTTAAATGATATATTCTATAGGGATAATTGAAGTTAATACATGCTTCTTTTGTTAGGAAACTAATGTTAATAAATGTTTCATTGCGAGTACAGATTTCTCCCTTACTAAACATTTTTTGTTTATGGACATAAAATAAAAATAGGGGCTCGGGGCATGAAATTGAGCTTCGACATTGAAAAATTGTTTATAAACGAGGCAGAGCCTTACACAGCATAATCTCATTTTCCAATGAGATACGCTATGCACGGCGAGGTTACAAATGAGACCTAAAAAGAACATTGGCTTTCTTCAGACATTGGCAAACTGTAAATACATATATTAAACAACCTCAAAGGATAACATCACAGGTTACACACACCTATATGTATATAAATATAAATATATATATATATATATATATATATATATATATACATGTGAGTGTATTCCTAAGAAAATGATTGCTGGTTATAATGAAATAATGAAACTAAATGGTCGATGAACGTATAAATTCTGAATATATGTACCTGCAGCTAAGGTGTTCGTTATGTTTGCTCACAGTGTTCATGCTGAAATAACCAGAGATTTCTGACCAAGCTAAGACATTAACATCTACCTCCTTCACTCCATCGTGCCACGCCCAAGTGTTGGAATCCTTGCCTCAGTACACTAATGGACTGGAATTTTAAAAAACAAACATTCTGGGGGCTTGGGTGTGGTGTGATTGAGGAGATGGCAGATATATTTTTTTACATCATTACATTATGCTGGAATGTACACTGCAAGGAAAGTATGTGATTAGATGTAATACGTGAGTCAAAGTAGTTGCTATAGTGTGAATAATATGTAAGTGATGTCTGAAAAAGTAATGCTATTTTTTTTTCTACAACAAATAAATGAACAGATGCATGAAACTCAATGGAGGAGATCAATGGTTTCATTAAGGCCACATGGGCTCAGTGTCCCTAAGAGTGGTTACCCACTGGCATAAAGAAATTGAGTATGACACCCGGTGTGTCTGTAATGCACACTACATTGTTCCCCTTGCAGGCACTTGCAGTAACGCGAGTGTACAGACCAGGCAACATATAAAGACGCTGCTGTACTGCTGCCTCTCTGAACTGAAGATGGAAGTTTGTATAAGGTTATTGAAACCAATAAGTTTCATCACCATAGCAATTTACCCGCTTTTACTGGCATTAATAAATGCTAATAAAAGCATACCTTTTTAACACCAGTGGCTAACTGGCCTAGTTTATATATTCATATACACTTTAAAACTCAGTTTGTCTGAGAGTCTTAAACCAACTTCTACATATTGTACATTTAACGCTAGTTACAGGTCACCATCTAAGAAAAGCATAGATAACTTATGCCTAGGTTTGCTACTTTTCACACATTCCAAAGCTGAACAGGGTAACAATGGCCACTGAATGTACAATGGTGGACAATATTGTTTTGACACATCCTTTACCCCTGTGGTACATGTTTAAGGATTTTTATTCAAAATTCCCATTATTCAAAATGTCTATTATATTTTTTTTATGTTTGTTTGGTATGAAAGCTTACATGTGACTATAATGTTGGGTCGGCCAATAAGTAGGACACACACGGAAACAGTGCAGACTCCAAGAGAAGTTGGTTTCCCCTAAAATGTCATAAAATGTCCTCTTCTGGGGGGAAATAAAGTTTAAGCGCTCTTTAACTGTAAAATTAAGCCACTTAGAAGTGGTTATAATCCCCTACAAGGCATGCTCATAAACAAAGCTAACTGCAGTAGAGTACAGAACAAATAGTCTGTGTACATCTTATTGCCATCTAGAGTCCAGTTATTTACATTGACATATATCAGCAATATAGTCTCAAGCATAGTGGACAGAGTGAGCAACATTCAAGTGTCAATACTAGCGACTTTCATAATACCGCATTAAATCAGGGCATAATACTTGGAAATGTGTGGGCAGATTTCCTACTCAAACTGTAATATTATTACAGTGTGTATCGACTTGTACCTTCGTTACTCTATATTACACAAGACCTTTCACAGCTAAATGCTGAATGTTTGTTACAAGTTATTGCACATATGATAAGTAATAATCCTGAACATTTGGCTTTGTCAAATAACTTTTTTGTTTCTACCTCGCTGCATATAATTTGAACTACTTGTACTTTCACATATAACTAAAAATAGCCCTTATAGCACCTGCTACCTGGACTTCATTAAAGGTCCTGAGCAATGGAACAGTTTTTGGATGCTCCCTACTGACTTGTATTATTATTGCAGTCAAGAAGGACTTGGTCCTTCAGTTAATATATGATGTCTCCAAAATAAGGGAACGCCTAGATGTAAGAAAGAAAAAGCCATATAAATATAGTACGCATGAAACAGTTATTTTCCAACCTAATTATGCAAAACTGAATATCTGTGAACATAAATATGACATTTTAAAAAAAAATTGAGCATTGTTAAAAAACATCAATGCACTATATCTTTATGAAAAAGTAACTTCAAATAAGGGAGCTCAATTATATAAAACATGCTTGGATGCTCAAACATGACAATTTACAGTTGATTACCAAAGCACTGTAGAGTTTGCGTTTTAGAACACACAGTATGAACAATGAATCCATAACATTTATTGATAGTGTCAGTATTTGGGGTGATTTTGTAGCATCAATTTCCGTGCTTGCAAAAAAACTCACCCTGACTTTATCAGCATAATCTTACACCCTATTCATAATTTTGTCGTTCAGACACGTACAACCTCCATTAATTTATTACTTAAACCATAGCTTGGGTAGTGATGCCTTTTGTTTCCACCAAATGATAAAGTTCCATGCTGGCTATATACAGTTTGAGACATTGTGCTGCATCGCCACATCATGTAAGTAACATTACACTTAATGATATTTAAAGTACTTGCAAATTAAAACTGTACATAAAAATGGCTAATTGCAGGGAATGAATCTGTGCCTACTTGAAATAGTGCATTTGCCTTTAGGTTTTGCATTTCAAATGCTCAAACTGGTAATAAAAATACTACAAGAAGCAAATAAAATTCAGTGGGTAAAATAATGATTTCTATGTAACACAGATGAACAATGGGATGCAGCCAAAATGAAGAAATCTGTGGGAATGCAGCTGCCGGTAGCACAAATATTAAAAGCACACACATTCTATAAAGCCAGAGGACACTTATTGCTTCTATCCTAACCTTATGATGCACTTTTTGTTTTATCAGCAAAAATGACAACAGATCATGTCTTTGCTCTTCATCACATACATTACCCACGGCCTTTCCCCAGAGAGCCAATACCCTATCTCAACATATATGCCAATGAGGTTTTAGCATGATGTGAGAAACACATTATCATTTTGAAAATCAATTACGTTTTCGATGTGCAAAAATGGCCAGATGACATACTACAAAGAGATCTGAGTGTGCCAAGAGACATATACATTACAGCAACCAATCACATTCACAAAAAAAGAGATTGTAGGCATCCTAGTAAAATCTCTGATGTTAAAGATACTCATCAGGGGTACAGGTCCATTTTGTCTTTTGAGACAGTATCGTAAAAGACAAGATAAACAAATTGTACTCTTTATTTAATCAAGGGCAAATTGTATACTTAAATTGAAAAAAAACAGTAATTTGACACAAAACTATTAGTTGCGAACAGAGTTACTTGGTGAACTTGAGTATAATATTTAATACAATCTATTCATATTGTTTGTAATAAAATGAAGAGCCCAGGTTGCTTTTAGTAACCAAATTTCGAGCAACATTTCTATTGCTTCAGGGGCTGCTTAAGTGCAAGTGGGTCTGTATCTGTAAAATGGATACATTTTATATTTCTGCATCCCTCCAACTGTTTGCCCTACCCTTCCAGCTGTATGGCATTTTGCATTTCAATCATGCAACAAATGGACCTTGTAATCACATTAACTCTTTACCTTTCTATTAGTATGCAATGCTACACTCGCCTCGCATCTTTAAATAACATTAGCAGGCAGTGGGAATGTGGACAGACAAAGCTCAATAGTGCACAAATCCCTATGTTGAGACACATCTACTGAATTTATATTTAATTAACATTTGCATCTTCACATTAAGTCCCATGATGTTGCTATGATTTTCTTTTTCCTGTGCCTATTTAATGCATGCAAGAGCTAAGCTAGATCCACAGGGGGCAACAATTACAGAAAACAGCATGTATGTCACATCTCATAATACACGTCAGTGTCTGCACATTGTGCCCAATGTTTTCCTGGCATCAGGCAAAATATGTCACACATTTACCAGAAATGTTAAATGGCAACTATGAAATTCACAAAGAACATGTGCTACTTTCAAGAAGGAGATACTGAAATCCCCACTATGTCCTATCACACATTCCATAAAGAAAACTGGCTCACACCAGCTCTATTTTCAATAAAACATTTGACCACAACCAGTTGCAAGTCGGACCAGTGTGACAAAAGACATATCCTGTACACTGTAACCAAGAATGCTTAAAACAATAAAAATTCAAATTTGCAAAAAATAGTATACCCTGTAATATACACCTTTTATTCATAAGCCTCTATGAGGGAACTAATCATCTTAGTTGCATAAAACGAGAATAATTACAACATCATGACCTATGCAAAAAGAGAAACATGAATACCATGATATATACATCTCTGCATTTAAATTGCAAACTGATGTAAAATGCTATGTTTTAGAAATATCAATGTGTACCTTCTTTGTCAACATGTAATTCATAAGCATTGTTACAGTCCCATGCCATACATACAGCTGTGAACAATGTTACTGTCTGCTTTCTGTTACATGTCACTCACCCCTGGCAGTAATGAGAATCAGAAGGCAGCAGATGTAGTAGTTATCATAGTGGCTATGGTAGTGAGTGAAGCTCCAGAACAGCCATGGGCATCTTCTTCGGGCAGTCATAGTGATAATCTGGCTCCTTGGTCTCTGGAACCACAAAAAAACAGTGTCCAGCTCCACTGACAAGCTCTTCTTGTAGTTCAGCTGCAGCAACTAACTGTATGATCCTTTGCACTATGTTACATTCACAAACAATTTGAGACACTCATTATTCAATGAGTGAGATACCTACAGGAATCACTATTGGGATTACATTTCAATGGGTCATTTTATTTGCTTTGTAACCATTCATACTGCATTAAAAGTCATCTTGTTTTGTTTCATGAAAACAGTAGGATTTTTAACATAGCACTGATCTGACGCTCCACTTAGCGCTATGCGCAATCACATGACCATGTTAGAGGTTCCGTGGGGGCGGAACAAATAGGATGATGGCTAACGCCTAGCAAATATATCTCTCTTGGCGGTGGTTCGTTGTAATTGGCGATAATCCTCAGAACCGGGCCATGAAGCACAATTCACCGTCCAAATCCTTATGCCATACAGTCGGTGGGAAGCTAATGGTACTATTTCAGACCGCACACAAGCAATGGGAAGGAAAGGGTTATAAAGTTTGCATACGAAATGTTGTGATTTATATATTCCTTTTCTGAATCGTTCAATCTAGACGCTTCAGTTTAATCCAACCAGCACCTGGTAGGAGACAGTACCGACGCTATTTGGCTACAGACAGATCCTGACAAGAGGCTATGGTCCAGAGGCAATCCCAGGGAAGGAACTTGGTTCCCAAGGCACGTAGTTTGTACCTCCACGATGTTCAAGGGAAGCAACTATAATCCAAATCCTCTCCTCCACTCAGGACCACCATCATTCACTCCGCTGATCGTCAGGAAGATGCACCGCTGCTGCAGCTCCGAAGAGTTGGTTTTGTGCTGCACAAGTTTGTCTCAGAGCTTTAGTAACAACCTGCGGACATTTAACAAGAAAGCCAGCGTCCCCCTAGGTCGCCCTTCTGACAGCTCCGTCCTCCCTGCCTCAAGATTAGGATACGAGTGCCCCTGACAGTCTATAAAACCCCTTCCAGAGAAAGATCTCCCTGTCCACTTCTCCTTTGGACCGGTGTATTCAGACAGTGAGGAGGTGCTGAAGAAATGTCATGGTGAAGCATAAAAAGACCCAATGGTTCTGTAAAAGAATAAGGAGTTTCCGTGATTGTACCACAGATGCCTCAAGACAGTCTGATTGGGGTGAGGGAGAGGGCAGGACGTGATGGGTGAATAGAAGATGAGCACAGCTCTCCTGCTGATCTCTGCTACCTCCTTCTGTCTCCGGCGTTGCTAGCTGCTCAATGACTTAGAAGAGTCAGGAGCTCCGGGTTTGCAGCCAGAGAAGCAGCCTGGCTCACGTGAGCTGCAGGCAGAGGGGGGCGGCAGCGGGGACAGAGCCGGGGCCGCGCTTCCAGTTCACGGGAATTACCACACAGTCGCCACCTTTCACTCTACGTGTGCCCATGTGTCCCATGTATAGATCTAGCAGGTGGTTCACACCCTAGATTAAATCAAATTGACGGGCGACAAAGCGTGGTTCTGCAGCGTCAGAACTGCTGTAGACCCCAGTCTGCAAACAGCTTATTGCCATACATCTATTCACAGTTATTTCCTCTTTTATTAGAACGTTCCTCAGAGTATAATACAATAGCACAGAGTGGGTCATGGTATATTCTTCCTTTCAAATTACAACATATACTAGCTACACTAGCATATAGAGATGTACAGCTTGACCCCTCTCTTGTGGCCACCCTGTTATAGTGTAAACTAGCCGAGGCGGCTGACTAGCGCTTGGGCTGGTTTAGCATTTCAGGTGGGGGCATGATGGCTGTTTTTTTAATTCCAATGTATTTCAACATACAAATGTACATACAGACTGTCATAAGGTGTAGGGAGCTCACAATTATTACCATACAGAAGGCATAGTGCAGTTTTACGTAGGTGCCACCTCATGCTACTCTGTTTAAGTTATGTCACACTGAATTGATAGTTATAATAGGACATATCTGCAATTCTTAAAAACAGACATTATTAAAAGCTAGTATTTGGTTTCTTTAAATTAGCAGTAAATTTGATTGTGGAGTATACCTCCAAATCCTTCACAGATAAATAAGAACAGTCAAATGTTTATAAGCTGAGATGGCCACTATGTAGAGCAGATAACTTATATAATGAATATGACATGTTTATTAGGACAGTAAGAGGGGAATTTATTAGTCGTGATGCTCTCAGGAACATCGCGGCTGCGCAGTTTTAGCATTACTACGGTAGAAATATATGCTCTGTTTATGGTGCGAGGAAAAATAAGCGGATATTTCAGTAAAAATATACACGGGAATGCGTGAGACACTTCGTGTTGAATTGAATTCCCCCCATATTGTCAGTCTTACCTTCAAATCAAAGAACCCAGGGGTGTATAGTGCAGTTTCTAGCATTTAGGGGCCTATTTATCAAAGTTTTCCCACCTGTTAACAGCGAAATAGGTATGTATCATTGTAGCATCACAGCAAATATCTCAGATATCTGCTGCTTTGCATCTCTTATCGTTTTTTAGTCTCTTATCGTTTTTTATAGTAATGCTATGTACCAATGACGGAAACTAAGTTTTCAATCATCTTAATGATTGAAAACTCACCATGACTCACCTTCTTGCAGTCCAGGATCTCTGCGCGCATGCCCGAGGTTTTCGGTCGGTGCATGCGCACAGAGATAACAAGGAGGAAACATCATCGCAGTCTGCGTTGCATGCAGGGCTGGTGCTAGGGTCCATGGCGCCCTAGGCATTTTTACAAAATCGGCGCCCTCCTCCCTCCTCCCCCCTCACCCCGTCTTTCCTTACCTTGTCTCACCACCGCCGCCTCTCTGCTCCGTCTCCTCTCCTCCACTCACTGACACTAGTGAGTGGAGGGGAGGAGACGGAGCAGAGAGGCGGCGGTGGTGAGCAATAGCCTCTTCCCCCCTCCCCGTGCATCTGAATGCTGTGCGGCGGCCGTGACAGGTATGGTGAGCGGTCGCCGCACAGTTTTAAAGTCATTTACCATTCTGTGGCGCCCTCCAGAGCCCGGCGCCCTAGGCAAGTGCCTAACCTTGCCTAATGGGAGCGCCGGGCCTGGTTGCACGGGAGGAGAAGAGAAGAGGCAAGTGAAAGGTGAGTATTGCAATTCACAAGAACAGTAGTTTTTCGGAACTGATGTTCGTGAGAAGGTTTTTAATAAATATGAATGTTAGTTCAATCCTTTGCAATGCGAGGAGGATTGAACACTATCATATTTGCTGATGTGTCTTAAATAGGCCCCTAAATGTGTGAAATGGTAAAACACTCTTGCAATTAAAGTTTTACGTTAAGGTTACCATATAAAAACCACCCAAATAAATTTAGTTGAAACAGACGTATGTGTCTAGGCATGGACTGATTTTACTGATTGTGCATTTTCAAAATGGGTAATTAAATGTAAGTGAGCGGAGAATTTATTAAGAACATACTGACAGATTGGGTGTGCAAAGTACAGTATTCTTGTTTTTGTTTTCCTTAATTGGTCTGTCAGCTATATAATTAAGTACGGTACCTAACCTACAACTTGGCTGTTACAGATTGATTGAAGGCAAACACTTCCATTAGTCATAATTTAGCACTACTGACTACTGTAAGTTAAAGCTCATCATTGGCTAGCATGGAGGGGATTGCAGGTGCTGAAATCCCATTTAAGACCATATTTAGTGATTAAACTGTGTAAGGAAACTGATTTTCTGCCAATTTTTGGTACTGTACATGAACTTGCTCTGACTTCTAATTGCAGGGCAATGCGATTTGTTGGTTCTCATTGCAGGATGGGTATATAATATTTGCTACATTCTCTCTATATAGTTTGTGTATAGAAAGTAGACAAGCAAGATAGAAGTAGACAGATACAATGCTCAATTTGTAGACAAAATAAGAATTGGAACTCAAAAATGTATTATATTTAAGGGAGGAGATTCATTAAAAAGTATTTAAACACCAAGGGGCACATTTATCAATATTCACATAAAGTAAAAAGTAGTTTTCAATCCTTATCGCAATGATAAGGATTGAACTATTTCTCACATTTATGTACAGCCCTGCACAGAAACAGCAGTTCCGAAAAACTGCTGTTTCAGTGATAAAAAAAATCATACTTACCCCCCTCTTCGGAAGCGCTGTCTCCAGGTCTTCTCTTCACTCTTCAATTGCGCATGTCCAGTTCCAAGAACTAGACATGCGCACACAGATCCCCTCTCTGTCTCTGCAACGATAGTTGCAGAGAGAACGCGCTGAGTGACAGGGAGGGATCATGTGATCCCTCCACACATGCGCTGTCCAGCTCTGCTCTTCGGAGCAGAGCTGACAGCATTAGATTTCTTCAATTCCGATGATGTACGCCAGCTTCAGCTTAACATGACAAGTTCCCGAAAAAAATGTTTTTTCGGGACTTGTTAGATTGCGGCCAGGAGCAGTCACCATACTGTTGTATGGTGACTGCTCGCAAAAACGATCTGAAGTGAAAAGCAGTTATTTTCATCAGTCATCAGTGCGATGGGACTTTAATTAATTTGCGTTGGACACTTTCTGGACCAAATTACACGGTAAGTGCACGATAGTGCATTACCGTTTTTTCTTAAATATGCCCCTAAAGACTATGTGATCAAAAGATGTACCTTAACTGTACGTTCCAACACACATAGGCCTATTTATTGTGAAAAGGGCTATGTCTGTATGGTATAAGCATTTTTATGTATCCCTTCCATCTAACAAATGTCTAACACAAGTGATATCTGCATTAAGCTAAGTTTTGCATTAAACGGCAGCTCCATAATTTTCAGTGGGACTTCGGTCTGGGGTCATTTAACAACTTTGAAATAAATTAATCAGAAAAGTAAACTGTCATCATTGCGATAACAGATGATATATAACGGGGTAAAATCCAGTTATTTAATAAAGAGGCCTAAAGGATAAAAGGAAAGCAAAGTGCCTGATAGCCAACACCTTCTGGCACCTTCTGGCACTCAAAAGACAGAGTGTGTTTTGAGTGCCAGAAGGAGTAGGACCTCTGGTGTACTGCTCGAGACATCAAGAGATTTGAGATTCGATTACTACTACAGCTAAGTGATTTTTATTTATTATCTGGTACGCACAATTACATCCATGAGGTATTTTGGTGTTGGTTATTATACTGAAACAATATTACACTATCTTGTATATGGTGTGGAGGCTTGGACAGTATCTGGGTGCAACCTTTACACATCTTTTCAAAGAATCTATTCGGTACGCACAGTTCCAGAAATATTACACTATCAGGTGCTTTTCTTTTCTTTTATCCTTTAGAATATCTTTACCAGACCAACTATCTGGATGATTGCAACACAGCTGCAGCTTGTACATAAGGAGTGTTTGGGTAAACTTGTGAACTATATTTGGACTGGATTTGAATTTAGCGACACTTATAAGCACATTTATATATATATATATATATATATATATATATATATATATATATATATAAAACAAAACAAGTGTTATATTCGTTTAAAGAGATGATACTAGAGGTATCTAGTATAACAACAATTCTGACTTTTTTAAAAACAGAAATATAAATCTATGAAAGTAAAAGCAAAAACAGAGAAACTAATAAAAACCTAAACCAAACATAACAACAGGTAACTTTAATAACATAATTCAGGCCCTGTTCAATTCCAAAACATTGCCTGTGTGGAGTTTGTATGGTTTCCCTGTTTGCGTGAGTTCTCTCCAGGTGCTCCGGTTTCCACCCACACTCCAAAAACATACTAGTAGGTTAATTGGCTGCTATTAAATTGACCTTAGTCTCTTCCAGTCTGTGTGTGTGTATGTTAGGGAATTTAGACTGTAAGCTCCAATGGGGTAGGGACTGATGTGAGTGAGTTCTCTGTGCAGCGCTGCGGAGTTAATTAGCAGCCAGGAATGGCTTCATTATCTCTTTTCTCCTACATAAACAAAAATAATCAAAATATATTTATATAAAAAAAAATAAAAGATGTAAAAAAATATATTTACATTTTTTACTACAAGAAAAAAATCCCACCCAGCAGCTAGTCATGTGGAAAATGCTCTTATACAAAATTGTGGAAAAACTCTGATTGCTGCAGGATATCGGAATCATGAGATAATCCAGAGAACCTGGCCACAACATTGACTGTCTTCTGCTTGGTATCATTGAAAACTGCGTATTCTTGGAATGGGTGATTTTACGGTTACAAAGAAATCCTTCCATTATACGTGGAAATGTGAGTGTCACCTGAGTGGGAGCAATAGCACCTGGAACATTTGGTATTCCTACTAGGGACGCTTCTCACATTCAATATTGAAAAAACTACCACAGTTGCCACCGTCAGCTGAAAAACACCTGAAGCAAGAACATGTAACACCCATGACTTTAAAACAAGTTTGTTAAACTAAACACTAAGGGCCTGATTCATTAAGGATCTTAATTTAAGAAACTACTTATTTCAGTCTCCTGGACAAAACCATGTTACCAATGCAAGGGGTGCAAATTAGTATTCTGTTTTGCACATAAGTTAAATACTGACTGTTTTTTCATGTAGCACACAAATACTTAGTATAGCTTATTTGTACACTGAAATTTAAAGTTGATATTTGTGTACTACATGAAAAAACAGTCAGTATTTAACTTATGTGCAAAACAGAATACTAATTTGCACCCCTTGCATTGGTAACATGGTTTTGTCCAGGAGACTTAAATAAGAAGTTTCTTAAGTTAAGATCCTTAATGAATCAGACCCTAAATTATTGTCATTTTCTGAATACGTTTGTAGTTTGCTCTATTTATCAAAGAGTGATAGGGCTTATTCTCTCTTCACCCTGTACTTCATAGGGATTACTGCTGATGGAGCCTATTTATAAAGAATCTCAGAATGGCGTTAACAGAGAGAAGCTGAAAAACATATTTATTAAGGCAATCATTTTTTTCAGCCCAAATTTTTGTTTTTAAATAAATGGGGTTCTTGCCCAGTCCCCAGAAACAAAATATGAATGGTTGTGGGGAAATCTGCCTAATTTTCATATGTAAAATAGATTTTAAAAAAAAGCTTTTATTCATTTTTTCTTAAATTTAAGCAAAGGAGCTGGAAGCTCAAACAAACTTCCAGTACCACGCATTCTCTTATTGCTCTGGATATTTTTATCCATGGCAGCTTAGTATCGCTCAGCTGTCACAGCAATGAAATCATAGTTAACCGTATATAGGAATAACCATAGTGTCCAGTATGACTCTTTACATGTGCAAATGTGTGCAAAAATGTGAAAAATATTTTATATAATAGATTGGCGTTAGGTACTTTTTTTTTTTTTTTTTTAACACTTTCACCTTTGAAAATGGCTATTTTAATTTTTCCCCAAGCCTGTAAACATTTTAAATATATACATTCTCCGCTCCTTAAATGAGGATGCTGTAAATCAGAATCTTATTAATGTATTTGTTTTCCTATTCGGCTGAATTATAATTAGCATTTATAATGTACAAATTCATGAATATGAAAATATTAGCCTACTCAGCAGCAACAGAGGTTTAGTGGTAGCTACAGGATTTATATGTCCTTGAGCTTTATATTTTCACCAAAGGTGCAGTGCTAAAAACACTTTTACCCTGTTGCTTCTGTTTTCACGCCAGTGCACATGGTTTTGTTTGGAAATATGACTCTTTTCTAAGAGTCAAATTTTTTGAAGTTAATGAACAGACCTGGCTAGGGGTACAGCATATCTTATAGATAGTGAGTTCTTGATTTGCGGGGTGCAACTGTACAAAGGGGTGATTTCCACTAATTTCAACTACTCTCATTCTCCATTTTAGCACATTATTTAAATCACGAGCATAAATCTGCACATCTAAGTATGAATTATTTACCAACATCACTTAAAGGTGCAAATCTGCACTAAGGGGTCTATATATGACCCATCATATTTTCCTCTTGTTAGCTATCATTTCTTATCGCATTGATAATATTTATAGTAAAGTGATCGCAATTGCAGAATTTGCGATCTGAAGGAGCTCAAAGCCTTCCTAGGAGGGATCCGAAGATCCCTCTTCTACGATGTTCTCCCAATTAGACAGAACAGCTCACGTCATCTTCAGATGAACTGGCTGTTGGGATAGTGTATAAATAGTGGACTTGTGAACGATGAGGCTGGGACTGCGATCCTATAATAAACAGCCACATTACTAACTAATGCAGTAATCTTATTTTTAACCTCTTAGGAGGTGCATAAATAGACCCCTACATCCATAGCAACAACTCAGCAATTAGCTTGCATCTGTCTTGTAAGATAATAAAAGCAAATGGCTGGTTGGTTGCTATGGTTTCAGTGCAGATTGGCAGCTTTGACCAATATTTATAAATACTTTTTAATGTATTTGAAATCTTTGAACGAAAGTATGGTACATGAATGCAGCCCCAATGTCAAATTTTATTTTGCCGGAGTTATACATTAGCTAAAATATGAGCAGTATGTACATTTGGATGAAAAAAAATGAAATAGGATCTAATAAGGGGGAAATCCAAGTGCGATAAGGTAGTGCACTTTTTCCGAATCATTCACATTTGAGTGACTTTTAAAAATATACTGTACTACTTCAATTCTAAGATGCACCTTTCTTCCCATATAAACATCTCTAACACCGGGGTGCACGGTAGAATGGCGGGTGTGTTTTAGAATAGCAGGCGGAAGTTTGACCGTTGTTGCTTCACCCCGCGATCTGAATACAGTGGCACTCTTTGCAAGTGTGGAGCCACCGTTATTTCATTATAGTGGAGCTGTATTTCATTAATTTTATCCCCCCTTATGGCAATCAAATTGTTGTCAAAAAGATTGCACTACAAAGCCACATTGAAACAAAAAGTTATTGTGTATGCAGAAGAACATGCAAATAGTGTTGCAAGTCGACATTTTGACATTAATGAGGTAAATGTTTGTCGTTGGAGAAATGATCGCAGGTCCATATAATCAAAGCTTTTTTTCTGTTGATGGTACTGAAATTAGTGTGCACCTTACAATCGATGGCGTCTTGCTCTTAGGAGAATCAATAGGCATAACAATAGTCACAAACAATAGGAATAACAAAATTCAAAATAGCACATAAACTTTAGAGGGCCTGACTTATATTTTTACTTCATAAATCATTGCAGTTGTGTAGTATTATTCTGAATAGTGTAAAAATCCAGAGTGTACATGATAAATGATAGCTAGAATCTGATTGGCTGCTATGGGCAATTCCTCCACTTTTACTTTTTAAGAGTTTTAGTAAGTCTACCCAGAGATCTTTTGAAATTGTGATTGGCAAATTTTTAAATGCAGCCCGTTCCAAACATATTTGGTGATCCCAACTGATAGCAGCCCTTTTCATTAAAATTCTAATTATCTGGCAGACCAGTTTCCTTAGAATATAACTTGGGCAACTCTGCATCAGTATCAGATAAAGGTGTCAAAATCAATAAAACTTTGGTTAGGTACACGCCACAGGTTTTTCAGCCAATTATTGGACCAGTCACCCTATAAATGACCGTTCGGCCAGATATCACATTAGTGTGTATACTTACATGATGAATGAGAGATGTTGCAAAGTACTGATCGTCGTTTCATTTAATTGCTCGTCTTTTTGGTCTTAAAAAATTAGTTTAAAATGTGTATAGTGTGTGTGCATGACTCGACTGGTCGATCAGACCTTCAGTCGTAGGTACAATCATTGTTGATAACACATTTGTCAGAAAATTCTGCAGTGTGTACCCAGCCTAAGAGTGCAAGAGGTTTGATGGACTGTTATTTAAGACTCAATGTCCACTTTTAGCTGTAATCTCATCACCTCTCATTTTAATGCAATACAGGATAAATACTAACGCATTTAATCCTCATGGGAATACTGGTTTACTAGTCAGGAGAAATAACTTGCTAAAAGGGCCATAATATTGTATGAGGTATGTCTATTAAATAACAAGACTGATTAAATAGCTCATCTTTATTTATTGGTATTACAAATTTAATGTCTGTCTCCTTCAATATACTCCCCATTTGCACTAATACATCACTGTAGTCTTGTTTTCCACTGGTTGAAGGCATGGAGCAAATCAATTTCTGTCACTTGTTTCAACATATCTTTTCTTCTTTACAGCATCAACTGACTTAAAATGTGTTCCTGATTTAACTTTAGGGAAAAGATAAATATCGCAAGGTGCTAAATCAGGCGAATATGGAGTATGTTCAAGTGTAGTAATGTGTTTGTTGCTCAAAAAGTGCTTCACAGAAAGTCCTGTGTGAGCAGGCGCTTGTCCTGGTGAAGAAAGAAACCATTTTTCCACAGTTGTGGACTTTTCTTTACGACTTTTTCTCTCAGCTTTTGCAAAACTTCCTTATAATAATTCTGATTAACTGTTGTGCCTTATGGAACCCATTTTTCCAAAATTACACCCTTGATATCGAGAAAAACAATTGAGCATTGCTTTGAATTTTGACAAGCTTTTTTCATTCTTGGTGATGACGGTGTTTTCCAGTGCATTGACTGTCTTTTGGTTTCAGGATTGTACTGGAAGATCCAGGTCTCAACACAAGCGATTACTTTATGAAACAGGTTTGGATCTGTGTCAAGTTGCTGCAGAATGTCAATACAACATTCCTTGCGACTTTCTTTTTGCTGTGGTGTGAGAACCCTTGAGACCATCTTTGCACAAACTTTCGTCATGTTAAGATCCTCACGCAAAATTTTCTATACAGTGTCTTTGGCAATGTTCACGGATTCAGCTGTCATTCGAACACTGAGTCGGTGGTCTTTTCGAACAATCTAACTGTTTTTTTCTACATTTTTTTCGGTTCTTGAAGTGTCGTCCAGGGGGTTCATCATCTTCGACACTCGCACACCCCTCGATAAATCTTTTGTGCCACTCAAACATACGCGCACTAGACAGGCAGTCATTCCCATAGGCCATAGAAAGCATTTGAAAACATTTCGTTGATGTTTTGTGCAATTTTACTAAAAATTTCAAATTGACACGTTGTTCAACTTTTAAACTTAGAATTTTTTCGCCACTCTAAAGAAAACACAACCAAACTAAATGGCGACTGATAATCAACTGATTGTCATAGAGTGTTGCAGCTTATCATGCAGGTTCAGACAGGTTTAAGGTTATGTCACGGGCACTAGGAGTCTTGCCCAGGAATTCACCAGATGACTGGGCTTACCAGGGTAGTGAAGTTCACACAACGGTCCTCTGGTAGCGGGGTGACTAGCGGAACTGATATCACAGCAGATGGAGAGAGAATGCCAATTAATAATGGGAAAGTCAGTGACTTGCAGCAATCTTTGGTCAATGAATCAGCGACTAGCTGATATAGTGGAAAGGCAGATTTGAACACGGAGATCAGGATGGACGTGAGTAGATGCAGGGAGGTAGCAGGGAAGTCAGTGGTCTGCGTACAGCAAGTTGTACCACTGCTTATGGTGAAGAGACTTGTCCAGGTGCAGGTAGGTAGCGGGGAAGTCAGTGGTCTGCGTATAGCAAGTTGTACCACTGCTTATGGTGAGAAGACTTGTCCAGGTGCAGGTAGGTAGCGGGGAAGTCAGTGGTCTGCGTATAGCAAGTTGTACCACTGCTTATGGTGAGAAGACTTGTCCAGGTGCAGGTAGGTAGCGGGGAAGTCAGTGGTCTGCGTATAGCAAGTTGTACCACTGCTTAATAGGTGAGGATGTGTACCAGTGTTGATGAGTGGAAGCATATAAAGATAATAGGATGCAGACACTGAGAGCACAGAGGAACTTGATCCCAATAGGTATGCAGTGTATCCAACAAAGTCTATATAACGGTATGTGTGGCGCTGCTTGGTAGAGACTTGCTCAGCACAGATATGCAGGCCAATAATGGATAGTCAATCACAGTTATGCATAGAACGACTGAGTAGTACGGTTAAGTCCAAACAGGTATGCAGCGTAACAATAACAGTCTATAGCGGGTATGGATACCGCTGCTGAGCGTGGAGACTTGTCCTAGCGGATATGCAGAGTAAACATAGAAAGTCAATAACAGATAGGCATACCGCTATTCAGTAGAACAGTCTGTCCACAGGGAGATGCAGGAACTGCAGAGACGCTGGACGGCAGAGACGAGTGTAGGAACCACAGGTGAGTAGATCCGGTAATCAGAGTCCAGCTGAGGACACAGGCAGGAAACAGGAGACTGTAGCAGGTATGGAAACCAGCGATGAGTAGCACAGGGAATCCACAGGAACTGAAGACACTAGTAGTACACAGGAGATAGTAGCGGGTATGGAAACCAGCGATGAGTAGATCAGGAATCAGCAGGAAACTGAAGACACTAGTAGAACACATGGAACACCTTCAGAGACTCACAGGAAATGAGACTCCAAGATCAGGCAATGAGGTAATGCACACAGGTGCCTTAAATAGGGAGTTGCCTGATCAACCAATTTGGATTAAAAGCAACAGTCACAAGAGTTCTTAGGAGCTGCGCATGCGCAGACCATCAGGATGGCGGACGGCCGCGGTTCAGGATAGGTGCCGGCAGGAAGGCTAGGGAGCCACGCACCAGCGCAGAGGCACTCACGGTCCGGTGAGTGACAGGTTACTACGTATGCAATTATAACTGGTTCTGACTGCTTTGTTTACTAGGTGGAATCACAGTCTCGTTATTTAATAGACATACCTCGTATACTATAGTATAAATGTGATACCCAAAAACTGTTGGGCACTAGGACCCAGTGAAACAGAACTGTCTCACAGCATGATACTGGAGAAACTTTAAGACCCAGACAAGTTCAGTCTGTGAGGGCTGCTGGAAGGTTCTGTGTTTTGTGTCACAGGAAAAATGATTGGACTGTGGAGACAGGGATTCAAGGAAGTAGAGTAACAGAGAGAGGGCTGAGGAGATTTGTAAAACAAGAAAATAGAGAAAAACAGATAAAAACAGACAGCTAATGAACTGGAGTGACAGCAGCTGTGACAAGGAAAACGGATAGAGTGACAGATGAGCAGCAGTCACCAGAGGTGGTGAGACACAGTGAGAAAGAAATCTGAGACATACATTAAAAAGTGTGAGAAAGATAACATTATAAAGAGAAAGTGATAAAGAGATAGAAAAAGGTAAAAGAACATGATGAGACAGTGAGATATATTTAACAAAGTTTCACATATTTAGCAAAATATCAGTAATAATTATTCCTCCCAATTTATAAGAAGAAATGTACAGAATATTTGTCTGAAAGTTATGTTTAATCACCAGATAAATGTGATGTGTGTCTAGTGACAGAGATTCTTACCTCACAGTCACAGTGAACCTCCATTATAACTGTAACCAACTGTCACCTCAGAGACATTCTCCATCTTCTGGTTGTCACCTCAGATACATCCTCCATCTTGTGGTTGGCATCCATATTGCCTATCTACGTTCATTACCACAAAGACTACTGATTGTTCATAGAGAAAGGAAAAGTTTAATTCTTTGTGTTTAACTCCGCTGTGTAATTCCCATCATTGTTGCCAAAACACTCAAAGTCAGTGAATATTGTGTTATATTAAGAGTAAATTATTTGTGAATGGCATTACTTATAACCAGAAAATTGTAATTATATGGTATTTGTTGCTAATCATTTTTGCCCAAAAACATTTTAGTAATATATTGTTCCTGAAAAATAATTTGACGTTAATATTTGGTGCCCTATTTGAATTGGGGATCCTAGGGTTCTCTGTCCCACTGACATGTTGTTAACTAAAGAAGAACATCCGGAGACCAGGTACTATCCACCTTACACTCCAACAAAATCTACCTTTAGGATTGTTACATAAAGATTAACTTATGTTCAACATAGGAAGTATTTGCAATTACTGGTTAAAGATTATCTTCTAAAACTAGTGTAAATAAGAGTTATTAACTTAAAAAAACACATATATTGTCCATATTTTATTCCTTGAATAAAGCAGGTTTAATTGTAGAAAGGTTTTTTAAAGATTCTTAATTATTTTTTTTCTTAAACAAAATTTATCTATTTTTAAACTTTTTCAAAATTTTATTTTTCCCCTTTAGTGAAAATGAAAGTCCAAATATGGCAAGCCAGCTTAAAGACTGGCCTGGCAAAGTGATAAGCTAACTCTTAATGCTTTGAACCAGTATCTCTGGGGCAACTGAGTACTGCTGAGCTGCCCCCAAAATATTTTTTTTTGTTAAATTGTGGTGATACGGCAAGTGATATCAAAATGAATCAATAAATATTTTTTTTAAATGTAGTTCTTGTGATGTATCTTTTTAGTATAGTAGGATATCCTAAAATATCAGACTCCTTACATAGTATCGTTACTTTGTATAGCAATGTAAGCTTCCTACGTGGATTGACTCCCTGCACTGCTCTGGAGAAGCTACAAAGGTGAAACGGACAGGCGAGAATACAAGCTGCAAAGGTGAAACGGACAGGCGAGAATACAAGCTACAAAGGTGAAACGGACAGGCGAGAATACAAGCTACAAAGGTGAAACGGACAGGCGAGAATACAAGCTGCAAGGTAGCTGGGCTTCCATAAATTCACTTTTATCAGTGCCTCCAACTCTTCAGTGTTATGAAACTACAAAGCGCAGCATGTCTTGCCAGAGGTGGATAAACAGCCAGCCGCATAATACACACACTATTTCATTGACACCTAAAAATGCATTCCCCCAGTGGAACCCTCATGCTCCTCCTGTTTTTATGCTTCAACTTACCCCACTTGCTGGTCACACACCCTTCATTTGCTCAGTTCAATACTGGGGAGCTATACCATGCGCTTGCTCCATGCTACCTCTCTGAAAAAGAACCGGGTTTCCTATACCACATACTCAGAGTTTACATTTTAAACTATTAGGTCTGACAATGTGGGAGACATAATGGAGCCCTTTGTGACTCTTTAAGGGCTTCCCTGGTTGAAATGAGTAAAAAATACATAAATAAATAATATATGTATGCATAAAAAAAAAAGATAAAAAAAAAAATAAAAAAAATCGAGCAGCACGGTGGCTTAGTGGCTAGCACTTCTGCCTCACAGCATTGGGGTCATGAGTTCGATTCCCGACCATGTGTGGAGTTTGTATGTTCTCCCCGTGTTTGCGTGGGTTTCCTTCTGGTACTCTGGTTTCCTCCCACATTCCAAAAGTAAGCTAATTGGCTGCTATGAAATTGACCCTTGTCTGTGTGTGTGTGTGTGTGTGTGTGTATGTATGTGTTAGGGAATTTAGACTGTAAGCTCCAATGGAGGAGGTACTGATGTGAGTGAGTTCTCTGTACAGCACTGCGGAATTAGTAGCGCTATATAAATAGCTGATGATGATTATGATGATCTGTTGGGGACACAAGCGGTGGGAGGTCAAAGGACCTGATCTGGAATTTGCACATTGACCTACACCAGTGTTAAAAGACAAGGTATGTTACAGGTGTACCTCCTTATAATCTATCAATGATAATCTATCATATATATTCATTCTTAAGATATACCAATGTAGCCATAAATTAACACTTCTAACAGAAGCCTCTTCAAGACAATGAAATGCATAATTTACAATTTAATGGACAAATACCCATAATAAGATTAAGATGTAAAACTATTTTAAGTCGATCAAGTACTATAATAATGATCATATGTTGCAATTTAATTAAGCAATAACCGTTTATAATCATATTTTTATCTATTTAAGAAACTCAATTCTTGCTTTAATCAACTTTAATTCCAATATAGAATCAAAGTTTATGAGTCGTATCATGTTACTATAAACCAGCAAGTTTAAGTAAGTTGCAGAAGAAATGAATGGTATACCTTATGGATAATCAAATAATCTAGACACAATAGCAATGTTTTTTTAAACATTCCACCCAGATGAAATTTACAAAAAAGCTTTGGTGCCATTAAAAGAGATATCATTGGTGTTTTTGTAAATGACCCAAAGATTTATTAAAGAAGATGATTTTTTTTGCTATGTTTAGAAAAGATAAAGGGGTAAATGTATTAAGGTTCGATTTTTTTCAGCGTTTTAAATTTGCGGCAAATCGTGGGTGATAACCTGCGATTTTAGTCCCAAAGTCACCAGGAGGTAAATGTATTAAGCTCCGGGTTCTTCAACACCCGCGAGTTTGGCGTCTTCGGTGTTTAAATTCAAAGCGGCGCTGCCTTGTAAAGGGAAGTTTCCCTTTACAAGGCAGCGCCGCTTTAAATTTAAACACCGAAGACGCAGAACTCGCGGGTGTTGAAGGACCCGGAGCTTAATACATTTACCTCCAGATGTATTAAACTGCGATTTTTACTCTGATTTTAAAAATCGCTGGTCATCTCTGGCGATTTGCTGCGATGTCACACACTCCCCTGTTTACCCAGCGCTCCTGTGTTTAGCTAACTCTCTTTTGTTTCCTAACTGCGTGATTAGTAAACACATCACTGTTACACTGTCTTCCTATAGAATCGGAGGTCCGGCAGCTGTCAAAGTTTAAAAATAGACAAAAGTAAAAAAAATAAAAATGCATGGGGTCCCTCCACCTGACCACTATTAACCCTAGTGCCGCCAGCCTACTGCTGGTTGCGTGAAAATCTGGGGAAAATTTGTTTGGGTCCCTCCTATTTTCACATAATCAGCACTAGGCAAACCAGCCGGGGTGGGTGGCACTATAACAGGGGGACACATGGCAGGAGTCCCCCTGCCATAATGACAACCAACCCCACTCTGTTCACCGCTGGGCTGGATTCCCTAAGGAGTGGGGTCCGCTGAAAAAAATGAGCGGGCCTCCCATCTAGTGACACCCAGCCCAGTACTAAAAGCACTAGGGCTCGTCTTACACCCCCTGGGCTGTGGGTGTAGGGTAATGATGGCGAATTAGTATGTAAAAAGACAAACTGACACCATTTTGTTTTGTGAAACTACAAGTCCCAGCCAGCCCGGATGCCATAAACAGTATGGGCATGCTGATGCTTTTATAACTACAAGCACCAGCATACCCTTGGCAGACAGAGAATGCTGGCACTTGGAGAACCACAAGTGCTAACATGCCCTGATACCCATGTCTGGCTGAGACCTGTAGTTCCACAAAACAAAAGGTTTACAAAACTGCTACACCCTCATTAAAACCACATCTTTTTATTAAAAATAATAAAACCCCCAATAAATACAGTAAACACCCTCATTCATACCACATACTTTTATTACAAATAATAAAACCCCACAAACTTTTCCCTGTTTGGCAGCACTAGGGTTAATAGTGCTTAGACGGGGGCATCCAACGCATTTTTTTTTAACATTTTACCTATTTTTAAACTTTTGACAGCCGCCGGACCTCCGCCTCTATAGGGAGGGGCAATGTAACAGTGGTGTCTTTACTAATCACGCTGTATCTATCAATTTTTAAAACAAACACAGGAGAGTTTACTTAATCACAGCTTCATAGATTTAAGACATGTATAGCTAGAGTGGCAAACAGTCGGGACTTTGATCTCTATCGATTTTGTAAATAGCGATTTTGAAAGAAACACATCTCTGGCGATTTAACACAAAATCTCACTTTAATACATCTGCGAGATGAAACACCCGCGAGAAAATAGCTGGATTTTCAAAATCAGAACTTGGTATATTAACCCCAAAGTCTTATCATTATTTATATAGTGCAACCCATTATGCAGTGATGTACAGAGAACATTTGTCATTCACACATACATGGGTTAATTTTGTCAGCAACCAATTGTCAGGATTCACTAGGATAAGTGGGATCCTTCTGTTCTGCCTGGGATTGGTGGTACTTCACCCAGAGGCGTGGAATCTAGCAAAGTGGAAGGTTTTCACCAGAGGTTCCCGCAAGGGAATTTGGGCTTGGCAGCTTACACCCTGCAGGTCGCGGCCCTCTAGGGGAGTTCCCAGTTCCAGCAGTGATAGAGAACTGAGTACGGAGAAGAATGTAGGCACTAAATAGCCACAAATGAGTATGAGTACTGAGTGATGCTCAGCGATAGTCCACGGAGAGATAATTTGCAGCAGCGTGCTTGGAGAAAGGGTAGCGATGATCTGCAGTAGTTACCACTAATGAGTGGAGCAGGTAATAGGTGATTTGCAGCAGCACACTTGGAGAGATGGTAGCGATGATCTGCAATAGTTACCACTAACGAGTGGAGCAGGTAATTTGTGAGTTGCAGCAATACACTTAGAGAGATGATAGCGATGATCTGCAGTAGTTACCACTAACGAGTGGAGCAGGTAATTTGTGAGTTTCAGCAATACACTTAGAGAGATGATAGCGATGATCTGCAATAGTTACCACTCACGAGTGGAGCAGGTAATAAGTAAGGGTGTGCACCGGACACTTTTAGTGTTTTGGGTTTTGGGTTTTGGGTTCTGATTAGCTTGAGGTTTTGGGTTCTGATTTGTTTTGCCAAAACTTCAGACGAAAGGTTTTGGTTCTGATTTATTTTTAAAAAAGCATAAAAAGTGCTAAAAACCAGTTTTGTGGGTTTTTTTTTTCACTCCTACGCTATTATTAACCTCAATAACATTCAATAACAATCATTTCCACTAATTTCCAGTCTATTCTGAGCACCTCACAATATTGTTTTTAGGCCAAAAGGTTGCACCGAGGTAGCTTGAGCACATAGTGCCAAAAAAAGAGGTACAAGATGGAATTGTTCTGGGCCCTCCCTCCCACCCCTCGCGAGATTCGACGCGAGACTTGGACGACAGAGCCTCGTTTTCAATTTTTTTGCCCGCCGGAAATATCCGAACAGTGCTCGGATCCCGTTCGGATCCGCACTGTTCGAGTGGGCTCGGATTAGCGGAATCCGAGCCCGCTCATCTCTAGTAATAAGTGATTTGCAACAGAGTGCATGAGCTGCTTCCAGGCCAGAAGTCTGACGAGAAGAACCAGCATTAAGAGGAGCTGGGAGGAGCCTTATAAACGAGAGGATGGATGAACGGGAGAGGTGAACACAGGTGAGATGATTACCTGCACATGAGTCGATTGCCAGCCTGACAGCCGGTTAAGAAGCATGGAACGAGGAATGAATGATGCTCATGTTACCGGGTGGCAGCCGTGGGTGAGCGGCATGTGACACCAATTAGCCTACCAGTATATTTTTTGAGTTGGTTGCAATCTGGACATAATTTATACTTTTAAAAAAGCTAGGTACGCCCCTCTGGTGGCAAACTGTGGTGCTGAGTATCCTTCTCTAAGTTTTCTTGGGTGCACAATCTAATGAAATGCACTGTGCATGCCTATGATCCCTATTACAAACTCTTTCAATTTATTTAGAACATGTTTGTTACTACATCATTATGTTTTACAACCAACTTAGATGTGCTTACTTATAAAAAAAGACACGGATTATAGTTTCAAACCAGTAACATTAGTTTGATATGTAAATGTCTCAACAGATCACATATACACTATGGATCAGGATTTATTAGAGTAAACAGTGCTATGTAAGCCTTATTGTCAAGAAAGACTACACTAGTATAACTTGTAGAATGATTATGATGTATGTTATTAAAGTGCTATCATAGTATGATAGAAAAATAATAAATATGTTTATTTGCCAATGGTTAGATCTTCTCTCCTTGTTACATAAGTTCCTATATGCTCTGCCCATTGCTAATGTTATGTGACTACCCCATTTGGAACCAATAAACAATTTTGCACCTTCAGTGTTAACATTTTATTATGTAGATGTACAGTCATGACCAAAGGTTTTGAGAATGACACAAATATTGGTTTTCACAAAGCTTGCTGCTTCAGTGTTTTTAGACCTTAGATTTTGCTATGTTATACTGAAGTAAAATTATAAGCATTTCATAAGTGTCAAAGGCTTTTACTGACAATTATATTAAGGTTATGCAAAGAGTAAATATTGGCAGTGTTGACCATTTTTTTGAAGACCTCTGAAATGCACCCTGGCAAGCTGTCAATCAACTTCTGAGCCACATACTGACTGATGGCCGCCCATTCTTGCCTAATCAATGCTTGGAGTTTGTCAGAATTTGTGAATTTCTGTTTGTCCACCCGCCTCTTGAGGATTGACCACAAATTCTCAATGGCATTAAGGTCTGGGAAGTTTTCTGGTCATGGACCCAAAATTTTGATGTTTTGACTTTTGATCCCTGAGCCTTATGGCAAAGTGCTCCATCATGCTGGAAAAGGCACCAAACTGTTCTTGGATGGTTGGGAGAACTTGCTTTTGGAGGATGCTTTGATACCATTCTTTATTTATGGCTGTGTTCTTATGCAAAATTGTGAGTGAGCCCACTCCCTTGGCTGAGAAGCAACCCCACACATTAATCATCTCAGGATACTCTACTATTGGCATTACACGGGACTGATGATAGCACTCACCTTTCCTTCTCCGGACAAGCATTTTTACAGATGCTCCAAACACTCTGAAAGGGGATTCATCAGAGAAAATGACTTTACATCAGTCCTCAGCAGTACAATCCCTGTACCTTTTGCAGAATATCAGTCTGTCCCTGATGTTTTTTCCTGGAGAAAAGTGGCTTTTTTGCTGGCCTTCTTGACACCAGGCCATCCTCCAAAAGACTTTGTCTCACTGTGTGTGCAGATGCACTCACACCTGCCTGCTACCATTCCTGAGCAAGCTCTGCACTGGCGGTGACCCGATCCCACAGCTGAATCAACTTTAGGAGACGGTCTTGTTGTTTGCTGGACGTTCTTGGGCACCCTGAAGATGTCTTCAAAACTATTGTTCTCTCTCCTTAAAGTTGTTGATGATCCAATAAATGGTTGATTTAGGTGCAATCTTACTAGCAGCAATATCCTTGCCTGTGAAGCCCTTTTTGTGCAAAGCAATGATGAATGCAAGTGTTTCCTTGCAGTTAACCATGGTTAACAGAGGAAGAACAATGATTTCAAACACCACCCTCCTTTTAAAGTTTCCGGTCTGTTATTCTAACTCAGTCAGCATGACATAGTGATCTTCAGCCTTATCCTCGTTAACACTTTCACCTGTGTTAACGAGAGAATCACTGACCTGATGTCAGGTTGTCCTTTTGTGGCAGGGCTGAAATGCAGTGTAAATGTTGTTTTTGGGATAAAGTTCATTGTCATGGTAAAGAGGGACTTTGAAATTATTTGGAATTCATTTGATCACTCTTCATGACATTCTGGAGTATATGCAAATTGCCAACATAAAAACTTTTGGCCATGACTGTATATTCTATTGTCTCTGCACCATTAAGACTTTAATCACACTGCTTTGAAGAGTGCATTCACTTCATTTGAAGAATGGCATACATACTTTGCACTCCCAAGTAAAAAAGATATATGCACCCCCTTGTTGCCTTCTTCATGGACATCATGATAACAAAAAGTTGCTCCACAAAATATCTCAAACTCTCGTCAGACAGATGCACCTCATCTGTCCTGTATAAATGAAGAAGTCTTAATCCGATTGCCAGACAACTAACAACCAAACCCCCTAAACCCATCAAAAACATCCCAATATTCACCTTAGAATGAGCCTTGTTGAGTCGAATCGGGTTAGCAACACCTCTCCATTTTAATCTAGTGACAATATCAGACCATACTGAAGGTACTGTAAGCCAACGGAATCGGATCACTGTAACATCAGATATAATATGAGGTCCAAACCCATCAATTTTCCGAAGTCATTACCACCAAAATGATTCACCAATACACTATGGCAAACTTTGTCTCAGTACTTACAAGGATACCCAAAAGGGAAGCCTAACAAAGCCCTTTAAAATCCAACCAATGGATCAAGCTATCCGCAGGGAAAATGCTCATGCTGTGAGCTGGACCACTCTTGGTAGCCTAAAAAACAAAGAAATGGCCCACATCACCCTGAGGTCCCACCGTGAACATGAAACATGGAGGTAAATGAAAGATGAGCTAGAGCAAAGCAACACATGGATAGATAAAAAAAATACTGCAGTTCTAGCCAGGGAAAAGGATGCACAGGATCACCCATATCGAGGTAAAACCTTAACATTTCAGAAAACCTCAAGCCAATTAGCCCTCCTTCTAAAGGAAAAAATAGGCAAATCCGTCCATACCTCCTCTGAACAAGGAAAGCAATGCATGCCATGGGTCAGCCTCGCTGGGAGCAAAAACTAGGCTTAAAGTGCAGCACTTGGTCTTAGCAGCCGATTTCCATCTACCCAAAGTTAGGATAGTCTGAACCAAATAACCCTCCGGGACTACTACTGTAGCGGCACCAATTCTGAAAGAGTGAGTACCGTAGTCATCAGTATTCAAACCAAGCTTATACGCACTCTTCTGAAATACAGCTTTAAACTTGAACTTAGTTAAACGTGACTCATCACAATGTTTTAATCAATTACCACTGGAGGCAGAATCCTTATCCAAATAGATTGTGGCTAACTAAACCGGACAAACTGCAGAATCTTCCCTCCACTGCAGTGTGATCCAATGGCCTGCACCAAGCGGGTCAGTTTTAGACCTGTAGATCTTACAAACCAAACAGTCACTCCGGGCAACAACATTCTTAAAAAGCAAACCCGAACCAGATGCAAACCTTGAAAGAGCAACCAATTTCCTAACCCGAAAAACTCCAATGCCATGGAAAAAGCCAATGGAAAAAAACAAGCTTCAAACAAATGAACCGCAATATTGGAAACAACACCAAACAGTTGCCTGGGCGCCACATGAGCATAGGGGCCCCATAGGCAGAGCTCAATAGAAAAACAATCTATTCACTCATTTTTCAAGGCACAGCTGCACAGCATATTTTTTAATGTTTAAACACTGATTTTTGTTGAAGGTACCAATAAATATAAACTTAATTTTATTGATAATATACATTTTTATTCCTGTGAGTGGTTGTGTAGGTAGGGGCCCAAGTGCACTTTGCCTGGGGGCCCATAATGTTGTTAAGATGGCCCTGGGCAGGGGCACACAAAAACATTAGCCGCTGGGGCCAAAGAACAGAACTTATTTAAAAAAAACATGACAAATCATATGCTATCACATTGGACCAGATGCCTAAGCAACCTAATTGCGGGATGAGAGTTAGACCTCTGATTATTAATAGCATGGACCACCCCTAAATTTTCCCGCCAAAAAGCAAACCACTTGCCCTGCAGATGATCTTCCCACAAATCAATCATGACAACAATCGGAAACAACTCCAATAGAAGCAGATTCCTCATGAGCCTCTCCTGCTGCCAATCAAGGGGACATGGTGCGCTGCACGACACACCATCCAGGTAAGCCCCAAAATCTGCAGACCTGGCCGCATCATTAAATAAATGAATGTCCGCATTATTTGCCAGAGGAGGAACCCACAAGCGAATCCCATTGAAATGCTGCAAGAATAGTGCCCACAATATCAAATCCTGTCTGATCTCTCTGGAAAGTCTAATACAATGGTGGTCTTGAACCACACCATCAGTAGCTCTTTCAAGCTTTCTCCAAAAACCACTACTCATATGAATAACAAGACATGCAAAATTCAAAAGTCTCAATAGAGACTGAATCTGTTTCAACTTGACCCTGTGAACCCCTGCAAACAAATCCAACATGCCCCGCATCTTGGCCACCTTGGGATCCGGCAAACTATAATAACCAGCCACAGTATCAATTTAAAATCCCAGGTACAACAACGTAACTTTCGGGCCCTCCGTCTTACCCAGTGCAATCGTTTCTCCAATAACTACGAATAAGCCTGAGCAGAAAACAACACCTCGTGACAAACAGTAGACCCACTCAGACCTAGAACAGAAAATCATCCAAATAATGTCCACCCGATGTTGTTCCAGTAACTATACACCAATGTGGGAATGAGCTGAAGCACTCAAAAAATGTACACGAAGCTGTGCACCCCATGGGCCAGCATTTGCAACTTGAAACCCATATATTCCTCAAATGACTGGTACACAACTCTGCACACATTGTCTTTAATCACATCATTCATGGTCAAATCTGGGGGATGAAACAAGTGTTGAATAAGCCGGAACTTACCGGCTTCCTTTTTGAGCACCACCCCCACTGGGGACAAAACTAAACTAGGCAATTGGGGTGAGGGAAACGGCCACACAATACCTGAAAACCTTCTTGTGTGCCAGCAGTGGCAATTCTTGGGCTGACTTTAGATTCCGAGGAGAACCAACCCAAAAATTCCCTTTAATAGGCAGCCTAAAACCATTTAAGAAATGGTCCCATAAAAACTGTGCATCTTGACCAACGGAGTACCACCCAAGCAGCTCTGACAGCACCACTGGGGAAAAAGCCTTATCAAGCTGGAGCCCCTGAACCGGAACAATCAAGGGAAGGAGGGTCCAGGCACCTAGAGCAGTCTCTCCTGGAATGTCCCCTTCCACACGTGGAACAAATGTGTGTGAAGTGACAGGAAGAGCATGCTGTTGCAATGCCCTCCTTTAAAAGCAAAGTACTTCCCCTTAAAATGAAAGGATCAATCAAGCCTCCCTGAACCCTGTCTCTGTCTGACAACTCAACCATCAGGCAAACCAGCATGAGGCTGCGTGACATCCAACCACACTTACACATCCTTGCACCCAAATGCCATCACTAGTAAACCATCCTGCTTTTTACCAAAACCTCTTCATAACCTCCTAACATAACCCCTTTAGAGCACATGTACATCCCCTGGACAAGATAGATATACTTTAGAACATTCACATAACCTCAGGCCTTGTCTCCAGATAGCATGCAGCAAAAACGAGCACACCTTCCAACCAATTTATAAAGGTCCTATGCACATCTTCCCTAATGCCATTACACACTCTAGAAGCAGACAGCTCGGCCTTAACATTATATATAAAATAGTGAGCACTCTGGAATGTATAGATGTAAATGCAGCTTCTGTATACAATAGATAATAAAACAACAAAAATTAGAAGCGCAATGTGAAAGAGGCAGCTGATAATATTGAAATCAGAAGGTATATGTAACATCCAGCAAATACATCACACTATGATTGTATAAATGGTTACACCTCTGTTGGGAAAAATGATAGTAGCATTGGGTGGCATTTAGCCCCAATAAAACAGTAAAAAAGATTAGAGTCTTACCCTACCACTGTCCCTATATTCTTGTTTCAATCCACTGCTGGTATGTTCAAATATCCTCATGGTTTTTCATGAGAAAGAAAATGTTTGATCATTTCCCTGCAGTTGGCATTTTCCGACGATGAACCGCACTTGGAACACAAAGCGGAAGCGGAAGGGTCCCGGCAAGGGCAAAACTTTTTCAGTGTGGTTTTGCTTCAATCCTTCGCGTTTCATCCATTTAACGGACTTTATCAAGGATGATCTTAATGGTAAGGATGGGGCTATATATACTCTATAGCTTCCCAAGCGATAAAAAACAACTTTATTGACACATTATAATTGACACCATATTCAGTCTATTTATGGCAATTCAAACTGAGGTGTATAAGTCAAGAATGAAAGATAGAAATGAAAATGAAAAAAAAAATAAAGAAAATAAGGATAAAAATAAATGTAAAATAAAAACAAAAATTAAAATTAAAATAAAATTAAAATAAAAATAGAAAAAAATAAATAAAAATAAATATAAAAATTAAAAAAATTAAAAGAACAAAATAGAAATATATTGAAATAAAAATAGAAATAGAAATAAAAAAAATCAATAAAAATAATAATAAAAAAATATATATAGAAAAAGAAGAAAAATAAGAATAAAAATAAAATAAAATACAGTTAGAGATATTTCAAGTGAGAAAGAAACCTAATTCGAAATCCAGATTGAGACCTTGTGGAGTGTGAGTTTGTAATTGAAAAATCCATTTTGATTCTATTTTTGAAATGTTCTTAATGTAATCTCCTCCTCTCCAATCTTGCTTAACTGTTTGTATACCTAAAAAATGAGTCCTGCAGGGTTAGACTGGTGATATTGTAAATAGTGATTAGATACACTATGAGTAGTGAGACCTTTTTGATATTATTGGTACTTTCCATTATACAAATTTTGAGTTTCCTTTTGGTTCGGCCTACATATTGGAGTGCTCAAGGACACTCTAACATGTATATAGCACCCTCTGTATTGAAATCCATATGTGTTCTTGATTGGCCTTTGATGTCATTTTGGTGATGGGTTTTGTGTTGGATGTACCTTTGTTTCTGCAACACACACAGTTATTGCAATAATAAAACCCTTTGAAATAATTTTCTTTAACCTGTACATCAGATATGGGTATGTAACTGCTGGTAAGGAGGTTCTAAAGATTTTTTGCTTTTCTGTAAACAATCTTCGAATTCAATTCAATTAACGTCACAAGTCCCTAGTATATAAGAACTTCGCCATGTAACTTGATTTAGCGTTTGTAGAATGCTAGTGGTATCTTTTCAAAAAACTGCATTGTAAAGTAACTGTGGATTGTAAAAATGTATCTATATACCCTGATAAGTTGGAAGTTATGGATTGAATTCCAGAAATAATAGGATGGACGGGGGAATTCTGAATGAATTTATGGATTTTATGGTAGATGGTAGAATACTGGGATTTTGGGGTTACTGATGAATAAGTAGTCATATTGTTTTTTATTTATGTTACATATACCTTCTGAGATTTTGATATTAATAGCTGCCTCTTTCACATTGAGTTTCTAATTTTTGTTGTTTTATCGGCCTTAACCTTACCAGTAATAGCAAACATATCAACATAATGTCGGCCAGTGCGAATCCTTTTATTTATCTTACTCCTAATGTCCCGAAGGACGACTCTATTTGCCTATGGTGAATATGCTGACACTTATCCTATCAACACAAAATTGATGACAGGCTAAATGCCAACATATTAATTTTATTGACAAGACAGTCGCAATGTCGTCACTCAGCAATACCAGTGGGCTTCCAGAACAAAACAGTTATTAAAAAAACAAATGATCCACTTTCTTCTAAGCTTTAGGGATCCAATTTCTTCTAAGCTTTAGGGTTCCAATTTCTTCTAAACCATAAAATATATTCCAAGGGTCCATTTAGCCGCCGGACCGACCAGCATTGCTCGTTTAATGTCGACATTATGACTATCGACATTAGTGTCAACAGTAACACTGTCAACATTTTAAACTTGTTGACCAAATGAATATGTCGGCATTTAGCCTATCGAAATTTTCGTGTCGACAGGATAAGTGTCGGCATATTCACCATAGGTAATTCATATGCAACCCACCTGCACTACACTGCGGGCTCTTACCAACTTCCAAGGACAATGGTGAGGACCATTGAGCTTTCATTCAAGGAGACATAATAGCCTCTCATTTCTGCCCCTTTACCTAGCAGAATCCTCACTTTCCAAGGAAGAGCCAAACCCCAGGCGTGTTCAATACCCACATCAACAAAAGGCTCACCTGAGGCATCAAACGCCCTCCGATGCACAAGAGCAGCTTGAGACAACATCCCAAGTCCAGATGACACCGCTGCACCCACCAAATCAGACTAATGATCCAAGAGCCAAGATGATCCATGTCCTGCAGAGCATGTAACAGATGAAACAGAAATAGTTTTGTTGGCACTAAAAGCAACACTCCAAGACACCATAGGCTGTGCCACAGAAGAGGCCGGCACATATGACAGAGATAGCAATTCCTGAAACCACAGAAGACAAGGCTGAAATTGGTAACACACCCTAACCTGACTGCAGCCCACTACATGGAAATTTGGAACTGACTGCACAGAAGGAACCCAGCAGAGTCCAATGGGCAAGTGGTACCACCATAAGAGCTGGGGGGGAATGGGCAGAGGAGTGGAGAGGAGGGGCTATAGTGCAACAAAAGTTGGTGTCACGATCTGCCTCCTGTAGCTCCTGTCTGCCGAGAACTATGTTGGACTTTTGCCTTTATATGCATCCAACTTGCAGCACTATTGTTCCACCAGCCATCAGGGTTTTTATTATTTTGCCAAGGATCCTTGGATTTGTTAAAGATGAAGACTCTGGATCTATTTGAGAAATAAAGAGGATGAATAAGGGTTGTATAGGGGTGTTTATAGTAGAATTAAAATAATTTTTACACTTGTGTGTAAATTTTAATACTACATTAAAAAAATACATTAAATATATAGAACTAGATAAATATATTGACATAATTAAACAACATCAACAACTGTGCATGCAAGAGGGCTTACAATATGGCAAGATATGAGGTACTTTACTTTGCATTCAACCTTGTTTTATACTTAATGAAAGTCATTGGCTTCTATTTGTGGCTTAGAAAGACTCCATGTAGTTTCTTTCAATAGACTTATTGACTAAAAATCTTGTATGCATATATTTATACTGTGTCAGTATAAAGATATAACAATTATAAAGCATTTTTCATGTTTGAAAAATAATGAGCATATCTAAGTAATTATGCAGTATTGAGATTAAGCATTACTTGAATACCTTGACATAGTTGTTTTGAATTACATACAGTGAACATAATATAAATTTAGCCGATATGCAGCATTGGAACTGCAGTGCTCAACACCTTATTATAGCAGTATTACAATATTAGTGGTAAGACTGTTATTCTGGACCCTTGGCCTTACAGAGGCTGTTAGGCAACCATAAATTCTTAATAATATACTGATTGTTGTTTTCTGTGATCTATTAAACCTTATTTTAATGAGACCGCGGTGTTGCTAGGAGCAACCATCACAATTCATCTATTAATGAAATGTAAGAATAATGTGTCTCCTGTGGTGCAATTTGCATTTTTGCATGTTTAGCGCAAAATAATATTTATAGATAATGAAGGACTGAATAATAAGCTAATTCTGAAATGGGAACAGAAATAAAATGCTGATTCCAAAATTGAAGAAATATTTTAATGACTCGGTTACATGTTGCTTAGTTGTACATTTGCATCCATTGAATTTAATGCATACAGTTTTAATCTGTACACAGAATGCTAGAGGATATGAATACCTGTCGGGCATATTTTTAAACCTCTTTTTTCGTAAAATGGTGCAGAAAGCAAAGGTGGAGAAAGCAAATATTCGCGAGCAAGTACTATACCAGTGTCTGTGTAAATGTGAGAAACCATGTTGTTGCTGGTTTTCTTCATGGGAAGCTGTACAACTGTTGTAATAGATCTTGTGTGTGGATAGAGAAGCAATTTTGTGTCAAGTTGTAGGACTGTTGCATTTAGGGCTTCTGTAAATCTTACAATTTAAGTTCCAAATTCTGTAGCTGGCTAACCCATAGTAGTTCATGAGACAGTTGAAACCATTGCAATTAGTATGGAAGAAAAAGATATCAACATAGGACCTGATTCATGAAAGCACTCATACTAATCTCAATGTGCGTTTATTTTAAAATGCAGATAAGTCAGCTCTACGTACTCCATACTTGCCTACTTTCTTCAGCTCCCTTCCGGGAGCCAGCCAGTGGAGGGGGGCGTGAGGGGGCGGGACGACCAAAATTGCGTCCCTGCGACGACATTTGACAGTGGGGGCGGGGCCAAACACCGCGATTCACCGGGAATCGCGGCGTTTGGGATCTAATTCTGCCAACTTCACTGCAAAATGCGGGAGTCTCCCGGACATTCCGAGAGAGATGGCAAGTATGACGTACTCACAAATTCAATAAGGGACGGATCTGAAGCTACATGTAGTGATGAATTTGGTTGTAGGTCTGCTATGCTTTACTACACAAGGCACAGCAGGATACAATAACTATGTGGAATATACATTTGCACAAGAACGCACTGAGAAAAAACAAACTATTGAATTAATGTCACAATTTATTATGTAAGTATTAATCACAAAACAGTTTTAAAAAGTTTTTTTTATAATCTTTTTTTTTCATAAAATACATCTATTAGGATGATCTTAATGTCTACTGAACATAAGATACATTTTTACAGTTGCTCTGATTGCAAACTCGTTATAGCATGCAAACGAGAATGTCATTACTTGTAATCAGGACTTAGACTAGTCCTGTAGCTGGAGCAAGAGATACAGCAGAATAATAAGTAACTTTAAGATGCCCAAAGCTTGATTCAGACATGGCTGCGTGAGCTTGAGTTTGACACGCCTTTACAGTACATTGACTATGGGCGAATGCCCCTTCCCCACCTTGTTCCCTTCCAGAAATCATAGGCTGCAGTAAGTATGCTTTGCATACAAAGATGGATTGAACGTTGCTGCGTTTAGTTGCGTATGGCCTGGTTCTGGACATGCGCAGAGTGATTTTGTGTACAATAGGCACAAAACTGGCAGATACGTACCTTGTTAAATCAGGCCTATTTACCATCTCTTGGAAGACCATTCCAACTATCAACTGCCCTTCCAGTAAAATAAATGTTCCTTAAATTTACCTTAAACATGCTACCCTCTAGCTTTAGTGCTTGGTGTCTAATTCCTATTTTCTTATGTACAATACTTTCCTTTCTTTGTTGCAAGGTATACTGTACATATTGCAATATCTTAGTCTTTCCTGGTAAATTTCTGGATGCAGATTATGCACCATTTTAGTAGCCATTCTATGTAAAAGCTCTAATTTATTTATATTCTTCTGGATATATGGCCTCCAGAATTGAAACTAGTATCATGAGTGTGATGTCATAATGACCTAAATAATGTCATCACCATCTCTCTCGTTCTGCTAGTAATTTCTCTTCCTATGCAACTTGGCATCCAGCTGGTCTTCCCAATGTTGCATTGGTTTGCTACTTTGTCTACCAATCCTTCAGTCACCTGAAATAGTGACGCCTAGATCCCTTTCCTCCTATGTAGTTGTTATTTTTTAAATTAATATTATATTCTAAAGGTAAGCTGTTCGGATTCTGAGAAATCCAACAGACCTGAATTTTGGGGCTCCAAGTCGAACCGAGAGATTAGCAGTTTTCTCCCACCAAATTTTAATCCGAAAATGTGGAAAAACATAATATCCGGTAAAATGTTGGAACTTGCGTGTTTTGAATTGAAATCTTTAATATATAGCCCTCTCTCCTGTTCTCGGCTGCCAGTTTAGAATTGATAGCATGTGGGGAACCTGTTTTTTGCAATTATGCTCTGTAGATGGTTGGATAGGGTGACAAAGGCAATCAATGTGTACTGGACTAGCTGTCATTTTACTGCAGAAATCTTTAGTTTTGTACAGATTACGGGCTGCTGGAATTGTGTGCTGATAAAGTGGGTGTATGAAAGTAAAGAGTAGACAGTCAGTGACTACTGGTAGTAATACTACAGACTCTGAGCAGCACACCCCATGTTTTTAAAAATTATTTCTTGTTATTAAATTCCAAGTGTTTGAATGTGAAGGCAATAGTGTAAGGGGCAGTATCAACACACTCCAATGATCGGCCAGCTGAAGGTGTGGGCACAGGGAGCTATATAATGGCCATAGTGGCTGTGGCTGCTTCTCTAAAGTCATCACAGCCCAGCCACAGCAACTCTTACCATGTTCCTTTGTGAAACTGGAAGTATTGACACCATGTGCAAACATCAAAGGTAAGTCATATATTGGAAAATAGAGCCTACTGCCTATAGATATATATATTTTTTTTTAAAAAAAAACTGATATGTGTTTGTGCTGCTGCTCTGTCACTATTTTTAGCAGGTTAATTTATTGCAGCCTTTGATGAAAATATTGACAGCTGTGAGGAGGTCATTAGAAAATAGACTCTAAATTACTGTAAAAAATGTTAGTGATATAGATAAAAATGTTGGAACAAATATAGCTCAAAATGACATGATTTACCTATTGATCACTCTTTTTTTTAAAAAAAATCCAGATCTAAAACCAAAACCTAAACACATTTGGTTGCCAAAACCAACACCAGAAAGCTAAGATTCAGAACCAAAACCAAAACATGGGTCTGCGCACATCTCTATTATATTCTACCTTTTGATTTTTGAGACACATTGAAGAATATTTTTCACAATGTTGACCATTCTTCTAATCTACCTAGATCATTAATCATTTTGTCATCCCCCAAAGAGTCAATATTACATATATTTCTGTAATCTTTACAAAGGCATACTTTCCCTTTAATAGCTGTAGCAGTGTTACCAATAAGGATATTAAAGATAACTAAACTGGCCCAAACACATAATCCTTTGGTAACCTCTCCCTCTTTCAAATGTATTACATTTACTACCACTTTCTCTTGTCTAACCATTGTCAAATTGATTGGACCACCTTTAAATCCAATCCTAAGCATTCCAATTGATGTTTCATTCTCCAATACAGGACAGTGTGAAAGGCCTTACTAATATCTACATAAGCGACATCAGTAGCTCCACCTTTATATATATATATATATATATATATATATATATATATATTTATTTATTTTTTCTTTTAGCAGTGATTCCATTATTTCCCCATCTACTGATGTCAGACTCACTTGTCTTTCTTGCCAGTCTCTTCTCTACTTCATCTGTTGTGAGGTGGGACTATAATTGCTCTCTTTCAGTCATCTTGGACTTATATTGTTATTAGTGACTGGTTGAATAATTCAGATAATTGTGTAATTAACACTAATTTAACCTAATTTAGTATTCTTTTATTGACTTCTCTACTTTCAATTTTTAGAGTTCTGTCACATTACTAACTGTGTAATTTGGTACATACACAACTGTGGTCCATTTCCATCTATTCTAGTATAACTACTGCAAAGAAATACTTTATTGATTAGTTTAAATTATTTACTGTATCCCCCACAAAACTTTACCTATCTGTCTTTAGTCTTACAATTCATCCTTTTTGTTTACCTCCTTTTACTAAAAATAGATTTTGTCTCTTTTACTTACTAGGCCATTTTGTTATCAACTTGAGCCTTCATACATTTGATTTCCTTCTTATTCTGTTTCGACTTAACCAGATATTTTACTTTATCCTCATTCTTCTGAGCTGCTTATATTTAATTAAGAATCAATCTTTTTTTGCTTTTACAATGTTTCCTTTGACAACTAGATTGGCTTTATTTTTCTCAAGTTTTTTCTAACCTGCCTGACATAAAAGTCGATTGCATTTAGAATTACACTATTTAATTTTTCCCACTGCTCCTCTCGTTCCTTAAAATACCTCCACTACAAAATTAACACTTACATATTGACCCTTGTCTTCAAAGTCAACTCTCCTAAAATGTAACACTTTTGTTTTTGTGCACTATGGGCTAGATTTACTACATTTTGTAGAAGGTACTAAATAAATTAAAGCTAGAATCTGATTGGTTGCTATAGGCAACATCCCCACTTTTTCAAACCCGCAGCTTAGTAAATCTAGCCCTATGTCTCTTCCTCTTAGGGGCAAATTTACTAAGGTGCGATATAGTGAGACGGTAATTTTGAGACTGATTATTTTATTAGGTTACAAATAGAGATGAGCGGGCTCAGATTTTGCTAATCCGAGCCCACCCGAACAGTGCGGATCCGACGGTATCCGAGCACTGTTCGGGTAGTTCCGGCCGCCCAAGGACTCGAAAACGAGTCTATGACATCCAAGTCTCGCGTCTGATCTCGCGAGACTCGGATGTTATTAATGCCCCGCTCGCGGCCGCCATCTTCATTCTCCCTGTGGTTAGTGGTAGAGGGAGGTTGTTTCTGATCCTGTGCTCTGTCCTGCTGATTAGTTTATTAGTCAAGTGGTGCTTTGTCCTGCTGAGTCCAGTAGTACTTTGTTCAGTGCTCTGTCCTGCTGATTACTTTAGTCAAGTGGTGATCTGTCCTGCTGAGTCCAGTAGTACTTTGTCCAGTGCTCTGTCCTGCTGATTCCAGTGGTGCTTTGGCCAGTGTCTGTCCTGCTGAGTAGTGGTGCTTTTGTCCTGTATTTTTTTCTGCTAAGTCCATAGTAATTTGATAATTATCCAAAAATCTTAAAAAAAAAAAAAAAATACCAAAAAAATAATTTAAATAAAATATAAAAAAATAATTTAAAAAGTATAAAAAATATTATAGAGCAATGTATTCATGCAGTCCCAAAAAATAGGAACTGCAATCAATATTCACTGTTTCTGCAGTCCAAAAAATAGGAACTGCAATCTATATTACTCCGTTCACTGTTTCTGCAGTCCCAAAAAATAGGAACTGCAATCAATATTACTACGTTCACTGTTTCTGCAGTCCCAAAAAATAGGAACTGCAATCTATATTACTACGTTTACTGTTTAGGCAGTCCAAAAAATAGGAACTGCAATGAATATTACTACGTTCACTGTTTCTGCAGTCCCAAAAAATAGGAACTGCAATAAATATTACTACGTTCACTGTTTCTGCAGTCCAAAAAATAGGAACTGCAATCTATATTACTACGTTCACTGTTTAAGCAGTCCAAAAAATAGGAACTGCAATCTATATTACTACGTTCACTGTTTCTGCAGTCCAAAAAATAGGAACTGCAATCTATATTACTACATTCACTGTTTCAGCAGTCCCAAAGTGTGTGTGGTTTAGGGGTACGCTCTCTTGTGCTGCATATAATGGAGTACAAAAATTTGGAGGATAAAGTAGGGAAAGATCAAGACCCACTTCCTCCTAATGCTGAAGCTGCTGCCACTAGTCATGACATAGACGATGAAATGCCATCAACGTCGTCTGCCAAGGGCGATGCCCAATCTCCTAGTAGAGGGCATGTAAAATCCAAAAAGCCAAAGTTCACTACAATTAGTAAAAAAAGAAAATTGAAATCATCAGAGAAGAAACGTAAAGTTGCCAATATGCCATTTACGACACGGAGTGGCAAGGAACGGCTTAGGCCCTGGCGCGTGTTCATGACTAGTGGTTCAGCTTCACCCAAGGATCTAAGCCTTCCTCTTCCCCACCCCTCTAAAAAATTTAAGAGACTTAAGCTGTCATCAACAACACAGCAAACAACTCTGCCTTCTAGAGAGATGTCATCACAAATCCCCAAGGCGAGTCCAAGGGTGTTGGTGGTTGCGAAGCCTGACCTTCCCATCACTGTACGGGAATAGGTGGCTCCTTCCACCATTTGCAGCATGCCCTCTGCATATGCTGGAAGGATCACCCACAGTCCAGTTACAGATTTGGCTAATGAAGGTGTGAATGTTGTACACTGGGAGGAGGATATTGATGTAGCTGGCGCTGAGGAGGAACTTGACGTGGAGGATGCTGATGTGGTTATCTTAAATGAGGCACCAGGGGGAGAATCAGTTGCTGTCCATGGGATGAAAAATCCCATCGTCATGCCTGGACAGAAGACCAAGAAATGCACCTCTTCGGTCTGGAGTTATTTTTATCCCAATCCGGACAACAAATTTATGGCCGTATGTAGCTTATGTAAAGCTCAAATAAGCAGGGGTAAGGATCTTGGCCACCTAGGGACATCCTCCCTTATACGTCACCTGAATAACCTTCATAGTTCAGTGATTAGTTCAGGAACTGGGGCTAGGACCGTCATCAGTCCAGGGACACCTAAATCCCTTGGTCCTGTTGGATACACACCACCAACACCTTCCTCGTCAACTTCCTCCACGATATCCATCAGATTTAGTCCTGCAGGCCATGTCACCAACCAGACTGAGTCCTCTTCAATCTGGGATTCATCCGAGGAATCCTGCAGCGGTACGCCTACTACTGCCACTGCTGCTGTTGCTGCTGGTAGTCGGTCATCTTCCCAGAGGGGAAGTCGTAAGAACGCTACGTATTTCACCAAACAGTTGACCGTCCAACAGTCGTTTGCCATGAGCACAAAGTACGACAGTAGTCACCCTATTGCAAAGCAGATAACTGCGGCTGTAACAGCTATGTTGGTGTTAGACGTGTGTCCGGTGTCCGCCATCAGTGGAGTGGGATTTAGACGGTTGATGGAGGTATTGTGTCCCCGGTACCAAATCCCATTGAGATTCAACTTCACTAGGCAGGCGATACCAAAGATGTACAGAGAAGTACGAACAAGTGTCCTCAGTGCTCTGAAAAATGCAGTTGTACCCACTGTCCACTTAACCACGGACATGTGGACAAGTGGTTCAGGGCAAACGAAGGACTATATGACTGTGACAGCCCACTGGGTAGATGCATCGCCTTCTGCAGCAACAGCAGCAGCTGCATCAGTAGCAGCATCTCCACAACGGCTGCTCGTGCCAAGGCAGGCAACATTGGGTATCACAGGTTTTAATAAGAGGCACAACACTGACAACCTCTTAGAGAAACTGAGGGAAATAATCTCGCAGTGGCTTACCCCACTTAGACTCTCCTGGGGATTTGTGGTGTCAGACAACGCCAGTAACATTGTGCGGGCATTACATATGGGCAATTTCCAGCACGTCCCATGTTTTGCCCACACCGTTAATTTGGTGGTGCAGCATTACCTGAAGAGTGACAGGGGTGTGCAGGAGATGCTTGCGGTGGCCAGCAAAATTGCTGGACACTTTTGGCATTCTGCCAGTGCCTACCGCAGACTCGAGCAACATCAAAAAAGTCTGAACCTGCCCTGCCATCACCTCAAACAAGAGGTTGTGACGCGCTGGAACTCCACCCTCTATATGCTGCAGAGTATGGAGGAGCAGCAAAAGGCCATTCAAGCCTACACAGCCACCTACGACATAGGAAAAGGAGTGGGGATGCGCCTGAGTCAAGCGCACTGGAGACTGATTTCCGTGTTGTGCAAGGTTCTGCAGCCGTTTGAACTTGCCACACGAGAAGTCAGTTCCGACACTGCCAGCTTGAGTCAGGTGATTCCCCTGATCAGGCTGTTGCAGAAGCAGCTGGAGAAAGTGAGGGAGGAGCTGTTAAAGCATTGCGATTCAACAAAGCATGTAGCTCTTGTGGATGAAGCCCTTCGTATGCTTTGCCAGGATCCAATGGTGGTCACTCTTTTAAAGTCAGAGGAATACATTCTGGCCACCGTGCTGGATCCTCGGTTTAAAGCGTATGTTGCGTCTCTGTTTCCGGCGGACACAAGTCTACAGCGGTGCAAAGACATGCTGGTCAGGAGATTGTCCTCTGAAGAGGACCGTGACATGCCAACAGCTCCTCCTTCATTTTCTTCAACACCTGTGGCTGCGAGGAAAAAGCTCAGTTTTCCTAAAAGACCCGCTGGCGGGGATGCTAAGAACATCTGGTCCGGACTGAAGGACCTGCCAACCATTGCAGACATGTCTACTGTCGCTGCATTGGATGCTGTCACAATTGAAAAAATGGTGGAGGATTACTTTGCTGACACCATCCAAGTAGACATGTCAGATAGTCCATATTCTTACTGGCAGGAAAAAAAAGGCAGTTTGGAAGCCCCTGTACAAACTGGCTCTATTTTACCTGAGTTGTCCCCCCTCCAGTGTGTACTCGGAAAGAATTGTTAGTGCAGCGGGGAACCTGGTCAGTGAGCGGCGAAGGAGGTTGCTTCCGCAAAACGTAGAAAAAATTATGTTCATAAAAAAGAATGATCACAGCACTGGCCTCCAGATACTACAGAGGGACCTGTGGTTGTGGAGTCCAGCGGGGACGAATTGATAATGTGTGAGGATGAGGAAGTACACACTGAAGGGGGAGAGGAATCAGAGGATGAGGATGAGGACGACATCTTGCCTCAGTAGAGCCTGTTTAGTTTGTACAGGGAGAGATGAATAGCTTTTTTGGTGTGGGGGCCCAAACAAACCAATCATTTCAGCCACAGTTGTTTGGTAGGCCCTGTCGCTGAAATGATTGGTTTGTTAAAGTGTGCATGTCCTATTTCAACAACATAAGGGTGGGTGGGAGGGCCCAAGGACAATTCCATCTTGCACCTTTTTTTTTTTCTTTGCCAGCTCGTTTTGTGGGGGTCCAAACAAACCAATCATTTCAGCCACAGTTTTGTAGGCCCTTTCGCTGAAATGATTGGTTTGTTGAAGTGCGCATGTCCTACTTCAACAACATCAGAGTGGGTGGGAGGGCCCAAGGACAATTCCATCTTGCAACTCTTTTTTTGGCATTATGTGACCGTCCAACAGTCGTTTGCCATAAGCACGAAGTACGACAGTAGTCATCCTATGGCAAAGAGGATAACTGCGGCCTTAACAGCTATGTTGGTGTTAGACGTGCATCCGGTGTCCGCCATCTGTGCAGTGGAATTCAGACAATTTGAAGACGGTATTGTGGCCCCAGTACCAAATTGGGTACTCCACTACGCAGTCCAGAAAGCTTTGTATCAGATATTAAACTACGTTCACTGTTCCTGCCAAATAAAAAAAGAATGAAAATGTCCTGCCATCAACAAAAACAAGAGGTAGTGACGCGCTTGAACTCCACCCTCTATATGCTGCAGAGGATGGAGGAGCAGAAAAAGGCCATTCAAGCCTACACAGCCACCTACGATGGGCCACGTGTTTGTGCCGCCCACTTGTGTCGCTTAGCTTAGACATCCAGCTACCTCGGTGCAACGTTTTAGACTAAAAACAATATTGTGAGGTGTGAGGTGTTCTGAATAGACTGGAAATTAGTGGAAATGATTGTTATTGAATATTATTGAGGTTAATAAAAGCGTAGGAGTGAAAAAAACAAAACAAAACTGGATTTTAGCACTTTTTATGCTTTTTTAAAAATAAATCAGAACCCAAAACCCTAAATCAGAACCAACACCTTTCGTCAGGTGTATTGGCAAAACAAATCAGAACCCAAAACCTCAAGCTAATCAGAACCCAAAACACTAAAAGTGGCCGGTGCACACCCCTAGTTACAAACCCCCAAATTTGTTAAAGGCAAAATTGCTGCTAAATAGCTGTAAATTTGTTGTTTTATGAAGTGCCACATTACAAAGCGTCAACACGATTTTTAACATGATAAGAATACAAAGCGGTTTGGTAATCCACCAGAAAAGGAGGTTGTAAGGCCACCCAATGCAGTTATGGTACGTTTGTGATTTACTCACAGCAAAGCTAGCGATCTAGCAATTCAATATACCTATTACAGATGTTTACTTTCTCGCTGCCTTACAGATTTTATTATCTTTTTTTGTTCTTGTGCTTTTGGTTACCATATGCTACTGTATGCCTTATAGCTCAAACTAAAGGTGATTCATTTTAATTCTCCTGGATCTCTCTGCTGCATTCGACACTGTTGACCACTCTCTCCTCATACAGACTCTACAATCCTTAGGTCTTCAAGACACTGTCCTATCCTGGTTCTTATCCTACCTATCTAATCGCTCTTTCATTGTTAACTTCTCTGGAACAACCTCCACTCTGCTTCCTTTATCAGTTGGAGTACCACAAGGCTCAGTCCTAGGTCCGATGTTATTCTCTATCTACACCACTTCTCTAGGAAAACTAATAAGCTACTTTGGATTTCAGTATCACTATGTTGGTCTTAACCAAACTGGGGGCCAGGATGTTTTTGAGATTATTCTCTTTTTTAAAAACTATCTTCGGATTCTGTAGCAAAAGATTTTTAAGTGCATTACCTTGTTGAAGAATGGGATAATTCTTCTTAATTACCTTTTTTTTTTTATCTCCCATGACTGTTTATTATATTTTGAGATAAAAGCTAGAGGAGCAAAAGTTTCCTCTTCAGTTTTCCCACAAATGTCCCTATCTTTAGAATGTTTTCTTCCTAATAGTAAATCTTTCCTATCCATGTCCAATACCTCACTTATCGCATTCTGAAATCGTTTTTTTGGGTACCCTCTCTCCTCAAAATCTTTTGCTAATTCTGTTCCCTGTACCAAAAAAGTGTTTGTGTTTGTGCAATTCATCTTTAAACTCATCAATTGCCCTTTAGGAATATTCTTATTTCACACAGCATAGTGTGCACTATTATAGTGTAAATAGTTGGCCACATCCACCTTTTTCTTAAATGTGGACGTTTCCAAAATCCCCCCCCCCCTCAATTGACATTTGTATATCAAGAAAATCCATAATTGTTTCGTCATAACGGTATGTAAATTTTAAATTAAAATCATTATCATTTAGAGCTGAAACAAAAGAAAGAGCTCGGGATTCCCCACCACTCAGATTTGTCATATCGGCTTTACCACCCGAAGTTTGAAGGGAGGCTGCCACCTTGTATGAAGGAGATGTACTGGTGTGAACGAACAGTGGATTATTGTCTACACAATCTTGAACTGAGCGCCATTTTTATTGTTTATTGGTTTCTATAACTTATTATATATTTAAGAGCAGAGCACAGCATCAGGGATGTGCAGAACTGGCACTGATTGATAGGCCCGCAGTCTTCTAGTTAACTAAAAAACTGTGTATAGATTGGTGTATTGCTACATCTGGTCAGTAATACTGGCATTTATAGCATAGCTAACATTGTGCCTTTTGTTCTATATTTAGACCCTTGTAATCATTGAAGATGTCCACATGCTAGAAAACTGTCACTCATTTCAATCAACAGGATCAGTGTCTAACTAGACTAAACACATGGATAACCAAACTGGAGTAGGTTTGGCTGTAATTAGTTTGAGCTAAGAAATTGCATTACTTTTAGTCTTACTGGGGCCTGTTAGTGCAGTGGGAAAGTGACCTTACTTACCATCATATTAGTAAATGCAGAATAATTATTATCAATTTAAAAAGTATGAATATTGCCAAATACTGACTGTGAATTTTCTGTGTTTTCAGATTAAGAGATGTAGCAGACAGACTCATCTTTTTTCAGATTTCTGGAAAAAAAATTGACAGATGAGTCAGGAGGAAATTTGTACACCAAACCTGCTAAAGTGAGGTCTCGTCAGACCAAGCAACAGTGGTGATACCTAGAAATGTGTGTACTCAAAAAAAACTTCTATCTGAAGCATAATAGCACATAAAAGCTTTTGGTGATTCAGAAAGAAATTGCATTTTTTAGTTTCTCTAAGCTGGTTCTTTCTAAAAGCATGAAAATGTTTTTTCTGGGTTATTTTGCAGTGGAACTGGTTTGGTAACTGTCCCTATGTAGAAGAGGGTTTGTTGCCCATATCAACTAATAAGATTCTTAGGGGTAAATGTATCAATCTGCATATTCTGCAGGTCGACTTTGAAGGGCAGATTTAAAGGGCAGATTTAAAACTGCCTTGCAGAGTCGCCAAATATTGTCCACTTCCAGAATGCGCAGATTGATACATTTACCCCTTACTGTTATTTCTAGTACAGTTTAGAAAATAAAAGAAATAATTTAATTGGTTATTGTAGGCACCACCACCTTTTCTACATAAGAACAATTTTCATAAAATTTACCCCATTTTAAATTTAATGGAAACAATGCTGGAAAGCCATATGGTTCCTAGTCAGGAACAGGAAATGCTTACAAAGAGAAGAATTGATGATAGCAGATCAGAACTTTCAATAAATCTTTTGGAGATATAATATTAGCATTAGCTTAGGGAGTTTTCTGACACCCCTCTGTGTTGTCCTATACCATTAGATACAATTCTGTAAATATAATTTAGTTTACCTCCTCCTTGTACTTTTTATACTTTTACATATTTACTGTGTGTAAAAACATACATGTTCAATATGCCCAATGTTATATGCGATAAAACATATAGATTAAAAATTGTATGTACTTTTACACATATGTTGAACCTCAATATGTCTCCAGCTGTGTAACAGTAGCGTATGCACTAGGTTTGCTTTAGACACACAACCAGCTAAACCCAGAACACACAGGTGCGTCTAGTATAAAGTATGCTATTAGCAATGCACAATGGCATTAAAGAATCCCATTAGCAAATTTTTATTTGCCGTATGATTCTTATTACCTTATTATGTATGTATGGTTTGTCTCTATACTGTGCAATGCACATTTTCTGAGACTGCCCCATTTGTAAACAATAAATACTTTTTAACCTTGTCGAACACCCTATTAGGTGTATGTATTGTGCTCTGTCACTGCACGACTAAGAACTCACATTAATTAAACTAATTATTAATTTGAAGAAATCCATCCAATTTATGTACAATGAAACAAGCAGACTGAAACAATAACCACTTCTTTGTTTAATAATACATATATTTTGACATATTTATATATACATTATATATATTTATTTTTATATATATTTTTTTTTTATTATCTTTCATTTATAAGGTACCTCAAAATGCATCAGCACTGTACAGTGGGGAAATAGAGCATATTGTAGAGAAATCATGGTGAATTTGACAAAATTTAAATCCACTTTAATCTCATATTTTTACTCCACTGTATATTCATACTTTAGAGCAGTGTTTCCCAACCCTAGTCCTCAAGTACCCCTAACAGTGCAGGTTTTCCAGGTGACCAGTGATATAATTATATCACCTGTGGAACTTTCAAAATGTGTCAGTCAGTAATGATTACACCTGTGCTCCAGCAAAGAGATATGGAAAACATGTACTGTTAGGGGTCCCTGAGGACTAGGGTTGGGAAACACTGCTTTGGAGTCAGTACATAACAGACAGGCTTGCTAAAAATGCTTTTAAGTAGCATGCGCAGATTAATCAACGGCAGGGAGCAAACTTCAAGCAATGCTTGATGAACACTGCAGAATTAGTTGCCTCAATGTTGACAACAACATATTTGTTCCCAAAAGCATAAGAGATCTGAGGAATAAAAAGACAAAATTGCACTGTTTTGAAAATCCTAAAACAGAGTAACGAATATAGGAAGCTAGCTGCAATAGAGTCAATCACACTACACTAAACATAAACAACCAAATCTGCTTCTAGACACATGAGCATTATAATGTAAATGTCACAAGCAAAGGAAAAGTCACAGATGCTATTAGGATTGATTTAAATGAAAGAAAAACCTCAGAGATAATCCTTATTGTGTAGGAATTAAAGTAGCAAATAATTCATGCTAGTTTACACCCATGAAACCATATAATCATGAGCACAAAACCCTATAATAAGGAGCAATGAAGGAAACAATGTCAGCTTCAGAGGTCAGCAATCGTCCAATCAAAATCAGCTAGCTAGTGCTGGCTACAGTCACCATCATCAGTTTGTATTTGCACCAGCCCTCAGACACCTGCAAGTGATATGAAAACCATACATACGACTCTGTGCCGGTCTGCCATAGTTGAAACTTCGCAACAGTAATCGGCTTACCTTTGCCTGCCCCTTCCCTCACAATTTCTGCCTCTCCAGTTATAAGGAAGTGCAAGTGTAAGAAGTACAAATGTGAGTATTTTACGCTAAACAAACTGATGTGGGTCCAAATCTGCGTCAGCCTCAAAGGGCTTGATTATTTAAGGAAAGTAAGGCTAAAAAAGGATTACATTTTCTCCTGGATAAACCATGTTAAAATGCAAGGGGTGCAAATAAGGTTATTACTTTGCACATAAGTTAAATACAGGCTGCTTTATCATGCAACACACAAATGCTTAATAGCTTTATTTTTTACACAGAATTGTAAAGTTGATCTAGGACATGCCCTACCTCAAATATAAATCTGCCATCACATTTTAAATTTACATCTCCTTCCAATGCAACATGGTTTTGTCAAGGTGCAAAGTTACTTTTTTGTTCTATTCTTTCCTTAATAAATCAGGCCCAATGTGTATATCCTTTCAGCAAACTTTTAGCAGTGGTTATATTGCAAGCTTTACATTGAGACCAACAAATCTATATACCTAAGAGACAGTTTACTAATATATGTACCCTTTAAAAACTTTGTGTAAAATATTGAATACAGGTAAATGCAATCATGCACATAACATATAATGCTCTTACACAACCTCAATTGTTAGAATAATGTCTAAGAATGAGGATGAAAAACAAACATCACTTTAAAATGTTTCCCATGTACCTGCAATGCATGTAATCAAAATGTCCTCTGAGACACAGTGTCCCAGCGGTTAGCAGATTACTCTGATGGACTGTGATATGAAGGTACTGCTGATGCCAGACGCTTTGTCAAGTTTAGCTTCCAGCTTGGCAGCATCTTTGACAGTTTCATCAGCCTTTTGGAGGAGAAAGTCTGGGCTAGTCTGATCACACTTGTTCTCTCACGTCTACATTCATCAGCCAAGTTGGCTAACAGAAGCCATGACTTTATATCAGTGTTTTTCAATTATTTATTTTCACTTTCTTACTATGTTTGTGCTAAATTGTCACCTGTCACCTTTGTTCTCTCCACTAGTCACAACAAAATGGTCTATTTAAAACGACTTAATGCTCATCATATCAATCTTTTTTAATGGTATTTTATGATCTATGAGCCTAATGTTGTTTTGTATATATAAATTGTTAATGCACAATTACCATTGTGAAAAGTACATTTTGTTATATTTTTTATTTGCTTTTATAATTATATATGTTTATGTGACTGAAGTGCAGCAAAGTGCTTCAGCAACTCACTAGATCAAATAACTAGCTCCAATTACACTATAGTCAATAAATCAGTTACTTAGGTGAATTCAGTTCACTTTGTCCCAAGCATAATAAGCTATTTAGTGCTGGGCATTTCCCAGGAGCTGGAAATTAAACTTGAGTACTTGATTGATTATTAGGATCCAGAAATGTGAGTGTTAAATGAAATCTGACATATCCTCTCTTTACTATAGTGACCTCTACTACTACTATCATAGGGCCTAATTCATTAAGGAAAGTACTCTTTTTGTTTTTACTTATTTTCTCCTGGAGAAAGCCATGTTACAATGCAAGGGGTGCAAATTAGTTGTTTATTTTGCACATAAGCTAAATACGTTTTTTTTTCCTAGATCAACTTTGTATTTCAGTGTACATATAAGCTATCAAGTATTTGTGCACTGCATGAAAAATCAGCCAGTATTTATCTTATGCACAAAATAAAAAACTAATTTGCACCCCTTGCATTGCAACATGGTTTTGTCCAGAAAACTTGAGTAAGAAAACTTATCAATTTCTTGCTTAACTTTCTTAATGAATCAGGCCCATAGTGTTATAATATAATAAATAGGACAATTAAAATGATAGTGCTCCCTCTTTATATTGCCAGTTTAAACCACAGGCCAACACTGGTGTTATAACAAGGATGTCCTTATAAAGAGGGTGACACATAATGGCATTTTAACATTTTAATGCACTTTTGTGCAGGGAATATCACAGTACATATTTTAGCTATTTTCAGTGTTTGCCCAGACTTCTCCAACGTTATACTGTAAGGTTTTTTTTAATTGACCACTAGAGTGAAAAATGGTCATTTTAAAATATGAAGCATGTTGCTAAAACACATTGTTCAATCTTACCCTGATTTTTCTGTTATTCAACCTAAACATAATGGTCTCATTTAGAGAAGGATATAAGTCCTTGGAATTTTAAATGACAAACACTTGTAACCCCTATGTCTGGAGAGGTGAATCGTGAGTGTTGAAGCTCAACTGATTTAAAGTAGGGGTATGCAAATTTTGAAAAGCAATCCCCAACTAACCTTGCATCTGTTGTCTGAAATAGGAGGGTATCTCCCCTAGTATTTCTTCTCTGTGCAGGGGAGGGCTGGCTTATTTTAGCCTGGGAGGCAAGACTCGACACAGCAGTCTATTAGGAACATTTTAAAGGAAAATAACTGCAGGTGGCCCAGTGACCCTGCCCGAGCTTTCCCACTATGGGAAAAGCTCGGGGGGAGAATGTCCCACTACCTCCCATCACAAACAGCCCCTGCCTGTGTTTCTTTGGGGTCCGCAGTGAAGTCACATTCAAACAAAGAAGTATTTGCAAGTAGACCGCAGCAGACCCCTGCCTACTGTTGTCATCATTATGCTGCTTCAGGTCCATAATTCAATGGTTCTGACATAATAATTATTGGTGTTAGGAAATTGAACATCAGCCACCTGAAGCAATGTCCTGATTGTAGTCCTTGTGGAGGCCTGTCTTTATCCTAGACCCCTAATAACACAGAACAGGGGCCCCAGGGATGGGACCACCACAATTCAGTACGGGAAAGCAATGGGGGTGGGGTAATTACTTTTCACAATTATTTCTCTGAAGGTGGAATTAGCTTTTAAGAATTAAAGTATAGCATGTGCCATTACCTCGATTTCCTCACTTAATTTTAACCCTCCTCCACTCTGTAGCTTTCCCATCTTGCTTTTCACTCAAATCACCAACACTTGCTTTGACACATAATTTACCTCAGTAGTTGAGAGCTTCTATAGTAACAATGTTTGTAGCACCAAGATGAGATGTATTATTTCACTAAATGTAGTATTGAACTTGCTTAACAAGTGCCTGACGTAGAGTTTGGAGTAAATTATTCTTAAAAAAATAGCATATTTCCACACATATGCGGAGCCCTACATATCTCAAGATGCGTCCACCTCCACATCAGCAAGCTGTGCATTTGGTTTATGACAAGTCCCCACCATCAGCGTATATTTTCAAACAACCTATAGCATGTGCAAAAGACATGCCTTCCTAACGGGATATAATTACATGTTTCTGCATGAGGCGCATTTGTGTAAACACACCCTTACTGTACTCGGCCTGTCCTGCCTTTCCAGGCACAGGTGGGTATAAATGCCAGTCTGCATATGTATATGCCCACTTTCTGGACATGCACAGAACAATTTCATGTAAGATATGCTGCACAAACCTGGCGTACCTCCCACTCTGCATCAGCCGACAAGTGTGTGCCTCTGTTGAAAGACTGTTGAGCATTCCACCAGTTGAGGACTTCTTGCTACTAAATTAGTTGTTCATGAATGTGTGTGCTCTGCAGTGCAGAGCACATTAAGTCTCTGCACTGCAGAGCACAATAAGTCTCTGCACTTAGTAAACAAACCAAATATTTTTAATTGAAATATCTTTCTTATATAATTTTATGCTCTGGTCGGCTCTGCTCCTCAAAATATCTTACTTGTCGAAGCATCGCCTGTTTACTACCAAGGTTACTATAGCCAGGTTCATACAGCACATTTCAGACACACAGTACAAAAACAAGGCATGGAGCATATAGAAATAAATCAAAACATATAAATTAAATATGAGGCATCAGTAGCATTTGAGAAATTGATGACAGACATGGCATGTTTATGTCTGCCAAAATGTATAATTAGGTCAGATGGCTAATTCTGAAATGTCATTCAGCCTTCAACATTTGTTTGTCAGTGCTATATACATTCCTGATCATAATTACAGCTAGCTGTTGGGTGTTTTGAATTATACAGTTATGTGCAGCTTTATATCATTCCAAAATTCCTCTCTTTGTTTTGCAGGGTTCCTCCATTGTCAATTATTGTAAAAGATATTTCTAGATGATAATAATTAGACATGTACATTGTGCTGTGGATGCATTTACCTGCACTGTCTTCTAAAATACAATATACTGTGTCATGCAAATTGATAATCATATTTTAGATATGATGGTAAACAAATATATACAATATACATAGAAATATATAGTAATGTGTCAGCAAAAACAACCTCCAATGATATCACCCACATATATACTGTAAAAGGAGCAAGAAACAAATTGTGTAATCAGAAGCTCCCAAGACTCTCCATTAATCCATAGCAGCCCATCACACTCCATTGTATGCAAATGGAAAGCACTGTAGTTTGGCTTGAACTAATTGATTGACGCATCATGTGATAGGCAGTCGATCAGACCTTTGTTCAAGAATAAATCTTCTCCATCTGCATCTACCTGACACCCTACAAGAGTCATATTAAAACATTAAAAAATTCTGTTGATCACAATAATCTATGAACTCCAACCCAAATAATGCATGTCACCAATAAAACAAAATCTGTCCTTACCAGTTTGTGTGCCATATTTGCATTTTTTGATGATGTAGCTTGCCAAGATAGATTTCCATGTGTTGTTTTGTGTACATCACAAAGATGTTAAAACATCTTAAACAACACTTTTCTAAAATCTTTTAAAATGTATTAAATTATTAAGTTGTAACTGTTACCCAGTTTGTGGTTGTTAAAACTCATTGAATGACTCATCATTCGGATAAAGAAGGGTGTCTTAGAAGAACCACAAAAAAACACATCAGGCGCTAATGGGTATATTAGGGTGCTTGACCTACCCACCGTTCAATCATTAGCAGGTACTGAACCCTGTTATATGCCAAAAACAACAAGCTAATCAAATGAGCGCTAGTATAGGTCACAAATATAGTTCATATTTATTAAAACTCCACATTTAATATGAAAACAGTATTGCAATCATAAATAAATAAAAATAAAATTAAGACTATCTTCCAACACAGTAAACTTGGTAGGTATATAAATATTGGATAACCAAATGACATATGATGTCTAAAATGTCACACCTGAGGATCTGTCTGTACCCAGACTGTTTGGTGTCTTTGGAGTTAGGCTGGTGGCTAGATGCACAAAGCTGGGTGGCCTGATTATGTTCCTTTGCAAGTAAATGAAAGGGCAGGTATAGATGGTGATGAACTAGCAGAGGAGACTAGACAGGAACTGAGTTGCTGAACCCGGAATGGAATGCTGGAACGGAAATGGAACCAGAATAGAACTGGAATGCTGGAACCGGAATGCTGGAACCGGAATGGAACTGGAATGCTGGAACCGGATTGCTGGAATCGGAATGGAACTGGAATGCTGGAACCGGATTGCTGAAAACGGAATGGAACCGAATTGCCAAAATGGGACTGGAGCTGGAATGCAGACTGCACTGTCTGAGCTAAAAGGATAGAAACACTGCAGACTGCTGGGAACCAGGTGGCATTTGGAAATACAAGTTCACATTGGCAACAGGTAAGGGCTCAAGGAAGTCCTTTTATAGAAGTCGCTGTTCCCTGATTGGAGACTGTGGTGAGTTGGGCTGAAACAGCACTCTGAGTTGCTGAGATGGATCAGGTGACTAGATCCAAGATGGCAGCTCCCAGGAACTGGTTTTTGGAAGGTAACCTGGAGTGGAGGCTGCTATCCCCTGATTGGCTGAGAGGAATCATACACTGATTCTGGAGGGATCTCTGGAGTGGAGATAGTCTAGGGAGCATCTTGCAGAGAGATCTGAAACCAGCAGAGTCTGAGGATTTCAGGGACAGCTTGGAAATTTTTTGCTCCTGAAACCATAAATCAACTTTAGTACACAGATAAATTAGTACATCAAGTGTAGAAGGCAGATCACGACTAGCTTATTTTTTTATCACACAAGCCACTCCAGAGGGTTGTGGCTTGGGCTGTAGCTCAAAATGGATCTCACATTGGTTCTGAAACCCTCTGCACAGTTTTGGATTGCCATCGAACTTAGCAGGATTTGGCAGATGAAGATGAGCAGCTGTGGCAGGAATTTGAACAGGTGGAGCTTCTGCAGGAACAAAGGAGTAATGTGAACTGAGAATAGTTAGAATTCTTGAAGGAACCGCATGATTTGTCCCTGTGCGGCTTCCTGAATCATGAGCCGATTCACCAGGCTTTGCATTGAGTCTGCTCCTTGGGGCAGATCACCAGCGGATTTCATTAGGCCAGTGCAAACTGTCACACCTGAGGATCTGTCTGTACCCAGACTGGGTGGTGTTTTTGGAGTTAGGCTGGTGACCAGATACACTAAGCTAGGTGGCCTGATTATGTTCCTTTGCAAATAAATGAAAGGACAGGTACAGATGGTGATGAACTAGTAGAGGAGACCAGACAGGACTAAGTTGATGAACCCGGAACGGAACAGAAATGCTGGAAGCGGAATGCTGGATGCTAGAATTCGGAATGGAACTGGAATGCTGGAACCGTACTAGAGCCAGAATGCAGACTGCACTGTCTGAGATTGAAGGATAGAAAGACTGCTGGGAACAAAGCTAGCGTTTGGAAATACAACATTGCACTGACAACAGGTAAGGGCTCCAGAAAGTCCTTTTATTGTAGTTGTTGTTGTTGTTACCTGATTGGAGATTGCGGTAAGCTGGGCTGAAACAGCACTCTGAGTTGCTGAGATGGATCAGGTGACTAGATCCAAGATGGCAGTTCCCAGGAACTGGTTTTGGAGGTAAACCTGGAGTGGATGCTCCTATCCACTTATTGGCTGAGAGGAATCATGTGACCAAATCCAAGATGGCAGCACCCATACACTGATTCTAGAGGGATCTCTGGAGTGGAGACAGACTGGGCAGCATCTTGCAGAGAGATCTGAAACCAGCAGAGCCTGAGGACCGCAGGGACAGCTTGCAAAGACAGCGGAGAGGTAAGTGACAGGACCTGAGAGCCTGGTGTGTGACATAAACAACATGGACTGTCATTCCAGTCACATAATTTATCTCACAAATTGTGGATGTGCTGTACAGTATGTTGGTCGGACGATAAGACCCCTGTATTTTCGATTTTTGGAGAATCATAGAAATATTTTAAAACAAGTAAAAACTCATAGCTTGTCCTCTCATATTAATGGTTGTGAAAAGGGAACTCTGAAGGATGTGACAATTAGAGCCATAGAGCAAATCCATATCACTAAGAGGGGGAGGGGAGAGGTATTGTTTCTCTCTCCTGTGCAAACGGGAAGCATTTTTTAGGCTCAAACCCCTTTGAGCATTCACCTTCTGTTTCTGTGCTCTAGGTCTGATCAACCACTTCCACTCATGTCTCTGTGCATTGACATCTTCACATGTGCTCATGCTAGTTCACCACTCTGTTTTATAGAGTCTTCTCCAACTAGTTTTTACTATTTCTTTACCTATGTTTAGTGGCCATCTTGGCAGAATATAGTACTTTAAAAGTTGATGTATTGAATTTCATCAGAGTTATAAACTTTATTGATTCCTTTTTGCTGACCTTCTGTATTATACTCTAACCATCTCTCTCTGCCTCCTATCCGAATCTTTAACTGTACTAGACATTTGTTTTGTCTTATGTTTTGGTGTCATGCTTATGGTCTGTTACTGACCTGAACTTTTGCTTATCTTTAGTGAGCCAACCCTTGGTAGACCTTGCCAAGATTTGTAATACCAAAGAGAGAAAACAACTCAAGTGGAAGCACTGACTTGGAGAAGATGTGAGATTATGCTAACTGTGAGATTGGAAAGCCCACCCTCATCCAGGTATGCTGAGCTACCCAGCAGCACAAGAGATATATAAATAAGCAATAACACAGATTTGGCATGCTCACTCTTATTTGCTTGCTAGCTGAAATGCAAATTGATTGCTTAAGTGTATTGTGAGTTGGAAACAGAATCAGGTGAGTGTGAATCCAAAATCAGGAAAACACACATTGTCGCTAATATCATCCAATAATAACGCTGGATATAATGTTTGCTGTTGTGCAGTATATGTAATGTAGTTGTTTTCTGAGATATGCTGGAAGCTTAGTTACTCAACAATCTGTAAGCAATTTTCTTTGTTACAGAGGGAGATAAATTGCTGAAAATTCGAAAAGTAGGATATCTGTATCCTTGAGGTTACTATTAGAGAGAGCCCCCAGAAGACACGATGGTGTATGGACTATTGTGAGTTCTGCAAGCAGAAGTATTAAAGAGAAGTCCAGATACATCCTACAAACTGTGACCTTGTAATATTCATAAATATGCTGTCTTTGCAGAGTTAGATTCCACAAATTAAAAAGGTAGCACAAAGCGAGACGAAAAGGAGACTTTCTGGAATGCCAGAAAAATAGAATACGTCTATTAGGGGACTCAATTGTAAAGGATATAGAATTTGGAAAAGGTAAGTAAGGGAAGCTGGAGGTAATATTCGTACCTGAAGCTACTGCTGATAAGAATCACAGGCTGATTCTAAACATTGTTAAACCAACAATATATAAGGATGCAGTAGTTGTCATTATTCCTTTAGAGATAAGTGGCTTGAGCAAGCAAGTACAGAAATAACTCCTTAAGCTACGGACAGCTCTTGGACACCAACCAAACTGAGGTTTTTTTTCAGGAGAATTGTCAGCATATAGGCAGGATTTGTCATATTAGAGTATATACTGTGTTGATCAGTAAATGGCGTAAGTATAAGGAAGGTTTTTGGCTTGTAGGGCATAGTTGTAATATGGGGTTGTATATGGGTCCATAGAAAAATTATTGCCTACATCCTGCTTGGGGTGGAGTCCGCTTATAAGGTAAAAAGTTCTGAGGCTTTATTAGCAAATATTTAAACTAGCGGGGAGGCAGTGAAATAAGTCAGCTAAAATTAAACTGTTCCCCACTGCATAAGGCACTGATACAGCAGGTAATATTTGTAGGAAAATAAAGAACAATTTCCAAAAAAACATGGACAACAGACAAGAGAAAAATGATCTGGGAAAACAGTAATACAAATCTTAAGTATATAAATGATCATAACTTAGAAAATAAAGACATTTTAATACAAGGTATTGGAGATAAAACTGGGGCTCCTTTTTTACCCTAGAAGATGATGGAACAGACTGGCAAAAGTAAGTATGTCAAAATGTCATATTTGTAACATGCTTTATTTTCACAGCATAAACATAGGTCATTTTGACAGATTTATAAATTGTGCCATGATTCAATCCACATGTTCATCACAAAGACAGATGCCAATTTTGCTATTATACTATTCTGATTTTCTGAATAAAATGCTGATCAGAAATGCTTACATATATTTTGCTTTTAAAAGAGCAATTACAATACTCTTAATATTCATATGTTTATATTGCATCCACACACACCCTGCATTTGTGTACAATGTTATAACTTTAGTTAGGCAATGCCTCAATATAGCTGACAATCTACTTTTTCTTACACATGCCAAAATAGCCTCCTCACAAATGGACCATGCTCTAAAAAAGGAAAGAAAAGCAGTTATGTTGAGTGCTTTTATATATCCCTGCTCCCATTACTTTCCAAACATCTCGGACGACAAGTATACAGCCGTTGTACACATTTACTTGATTCCTTACAATCAGACATCCATTCTCCCCACTCCCCTAAGACTGCCCTCACAAAGGTGCCTAATGATTTACTCTTCGCTAAGTCGAAGGCCCACTTCTCCCTGCTCTTGCTCCTTTACATCTTTGCCCTTTTCATTACAGTTGTCCATCCTCTCCTCCATTGCACTCTTCACTAACTTTGCTTTCATGACACTGTCCCTTCCTGGTTTACGTCCTACCTCTTCGATCATTTCTTCACGGTCTCTCCATCTATCTGTTGCAGGTCCCCAAGGCTCTGGTCTAGGCTTATTACTTTTCTGTCCTCTCTTGGTCAACTCATATGTTCCTTTGTCCTTCAATATCATCTATATGCCGATCACACTCTAATTTACCTTTCCTCCCCTAACGTCTCTTTTCTACCATGTGTCCGAATGTGTCTCTGTGTTATTTATAACATGATCGTAGAGTTATCAAATTTTGGGACTTGGTGTGGACTAAATGACTGGTAATAACATCCTGATATATAAAAATGCTTTTTTGAAAGAGAATGTACTTTTTTTGTCATGACTGTAATCTATTGCTGTTTTGTACAGTCACAATAAGCAGATTTTTTTGCACATGGCACAATTCAGTAGAGACCTAGGACCTGATTCATTAAGGAAAGTAAAGCAAAAAATTGAGTAACTATTAACTTTGGCAAAGCCATGTTGCATTGGAGGGGGAGGTAAATTAAAAATGCGAGGACAGATTTATAATTGGGGTAGAGCATCTCCTAGATCAACTTTAAATGTCAATGTACAAATAAGCTCTTAAGCATTTATGTGCTAAAACAACAACAGACAGTATATATCTTATGTGCAAAGCAATAAACTAATTTGCACCCTTTGAATTGTAACATGATTTTGTTCAGGAGAAAACTTATTTTTTTGTCTTTCCTTAATGAATCAGGCCCCTAGATCGAAGCTTGTGGTATACAGCGATGTACCTAAGAAACAACCATGGTTTTTTTTTTGCACAACTGTCTACATACATCAAGATTCACTTCAATGGTTCACTGAGTGGATATTTAGCCTGTATATAATCACACTAACCGTTCAGCTTATTGTCACCATCTTGTTCAACTTTTAACAGTGCTAAAGTACCTTATGCACTACTGATATGTTTTTAACTGCAAAAATATTAGGATCTTACAACAGTTTTGTAACCACTTTTGGTTAGATTTATAATTCAGTTGGAACATAATTTGGCAATAAATGAATTAAGTCATATTTTACTTATGAAGGCATTGCAACAACTGTAAACAAGTTCAAAAGCTAAATCTGAAAACAGTTATATACTATAATTTTTTTTCTTAACATAACATCAAGTAACAAACAAGAAAAAAAATGTCATTGATCATGGATTTAAAAAACAAACCGTATGTTTATCTGACTTTGTAGCTTATAGGGGGAGATTCAATTCCCCACAAAAAGCAATGCGGGACGCGCATCATTACTGTCAATACTGACTTTTCGTCGCAGCTTCCTTAGCTATGAGCTGAATCCGTGTTAAAATTACCTTACTGACGGAAATGATGTGTGCAATTGGAATTGAATCTACCCCATAGTATGTTAATATATCCACAGGAGGTGATACCACTGGTAGTATAGCAACAGGAGTAGCCTCAAACTAGCACAAGGCCTGGTATTAACCCCATGGAAATCAAACACATCAGGCATGATGGAAAATCCTAGTGGTAGCTGGGATTTACCTGGTGGTTTATCTGGTTGTTCAACTTAAGTGCTAAATGACTGGATTTTCCTCCAATTTGGCCACCCACATGTGTAGCCAAATTGGTCAGTCCTACTGGTGCTCAGCAAGACTGCCCCATATGTGGCTGGCTTTATTCAATTTGAAATGAACAAAGATAGTTTTTAGAAAGTAACATAAGCAGGTTTATTACTCATCAGCATAAAAACACATATACTGTATGGTGCCAATAGTCTCCCTTTAACATTGCAGATATAGAAACCTACTGTGCACATTCAGTAGCTCTTAGCTCTAAAACTTAAATACATATTATACAAAATGGTTACTCATTTTATACATTATGTAGGATGTTTTCCAGTTTTGGAGCTCTAAGGCTTTTGGTAAATAAACACCAATGTAATTATGGTAGACTAAGGAGTGACTTAAATTCCATTAAGTTCTCAATCATGCCTCCTTTTTTAGCAGATGATGTTAAGAAAATCTTTTAATGTCATTAACCCTTACAATCGATAGTCTGATAGTTTTAGAATTCCGCTAGAGGCTTTTATACTTTTCATTATGTTTATTCCAGGAATAGTATTAATGTGTCTTAAATTGGTGACCCAATTACAGACACCAGGGTTAAAAAATGAGGCAGAATGAGAGATTAGTAAAATGGCCAGTGAGCAACTACTATAAGAGATGTTAAGAAGGCAAGAGTAAGTCAGAAATACAATTAACCATTCAGATACACAGTAATGGGAGAACTTCTCTTTTTCCATTGCAAGGAATAGACATTTCAGCACCTGATCCTCGAATAAATTATCGTTCATACATATACAGTACTGTACTGTAGATACTTGTAACATATATAGTGTTGTTATAAACCAGTTTAATATTACATTTCTGGTTAAATAAAATTTTATTCCTCGCATATTTATTAATATATTGTCAAGTATAGACCAATACAATTTTTTTCCTGCCTGTTGGATCTTCTAATCTAACAAATAACCATGCTATGATATAGTCAATCTTTCAGAATTTTGCTCCAAATATAACATTTTCACTATAAGGCATGTCTAAATATAAATGGCATACCCTTTCATGACAGCAAAGTAGCAATAGAATACTGCACTCACTAAAAATGTTTACTGACTGACAATGACAATGAAAAACAATAGGCTGAATTCACAACTATGATTTTGAAATGTTTTGTGACTGATTCATTTATAAAACATGGTAAGATTTTTAATGAAGAGAACAACACTGGCTAAAAATAAAGATCATATTTTACAGAACAGTTTAGTATGAAGACAATGAGATGTCTTATGTGAACTTTGACTGTGGAGAACATTGTAGATTACCCAATAAAAAACTAGCAATTTAAAATCTTTAATTGTGTCTATATTAAAACAAAAGGGAGGTCTAATTATCAATGAACATACGCCTGTCATGTACAATGATTTTAAAACAAGTATTGACAAAACTTTAGATAATTTTATCACCCACTTTGTAAACTTAACTGACAGTATTTCTTTATCAACTCCCAAGATATGTCAAAGGGATTTAATGGACATGGGAACTTTAATATTACAGGACTATCCAGTGCCATTTTAATAAAGAGGCAAAATAGGAATTGCCCATGGCCCACTAGGAAAACAATTAACCTACTAGCCTACTAATAATACAGTTTAGATAGTATAGGACTTGGGATCCCTTGTATTAAAACAGAGAATCTGTTTTATATAGATTGCTTGTCCAAGGCTACCCTATGATTTCCTGGGCGAAATAAACAAAATAGTAAGGTCAACATTAACCTAATTGTCTTAATTATAGCTCTTAAAGTTCTAACATTAACCAAGATGCTGAATCTAAACCTACAGCAAGTCCTCATGCTCTGATTTTTGACTTCGCAGATTCTAAAACTGTAAAAGGCTTTTATACATCATACATTATGGTGAAAATGTATTACTCTCCACAAATCTTTATGCCATAGAATACACTTGGAGGCAATAGCAAATTACCCCTTGTGTTTAAAGGAGGTACTGGGGCCCACTAACAGGATCGTTGCCCTGTATCCTGTGTATTTAAGTTGGGGGCATTGTGACACATTGATTAGCATTGCTGTCTCACAGCACTGGGGGCATGTGCTTGATTCCTACCAGGCCAATATCGTAGTGAACTTTGTGTGCTTGTGTTTATATGCTGGTTTCCTCTCATGTGCTCTGGTTTTCTCTAGCAGTCAAGAAAACATATTGGTAGGTTAATTGGCTTTGGATGAAATTGATCAAGGTGTGTTTATGTGGTAGAGATTTTGGTACTGCTTTATTAAGGAACGTAAGTCCATTGACGTGGCATATTTTTTGATTCTTCCCAGTGTGAATGCGCAGAACTGAAACCTACACCAAAGACAGCAATTCATGTTTGCATGTAAATGCCATTTCCAACTGCCTATGAGTTGAAGGTTGGAATGGGGAGGGGAAGGGGAGTATGCACAAAGTCAATGTACAGTAAAGGCATGCCAAGTTTGAGCACATGCAGGAGTCCAATTCAAGATTTGGGCATCTCTAAAGTACATGTTTTTCAGTCGCACCTCTTGTATCAGCTACAGGGCAGGTGTAAGTGTCGAGTGATAGTGATGCTGGTCATCTATGCATGCTAGAACATGTGTTTGCAATTGAAAGCAAATGTAAAAATGCATTTTATGTACAGTAGACATTAAAAACATCCTGATAAATGTATTTGAAAAAAGTTGTAAATTGAGATATTTTTAAAAAAAAAAAAAAGATTTGTTAATGTCTTTTCATTAATTATTCTTAGCAGGTAACAATAGTTGAATACTTTTTTTTTTTTTCTGCGCATTCTGCTTAGATTTTATATTTCACAAATGTATTGTTCATATCCTGCAATGTGCTCTGTCTATCTCAATATGGCAAATGCCATATATGCAGAGGGTAGCTACATCCGTATTCAACAGAAACGTTTCTTCAGATCCGCTTATAGTAGAATACAGACGTGTGTATGCCGGAACTCCGCGTGTTTTAAAAATAAAAATACACGTCACCTTCGTTTTGCCTTAATTAATCAGGCCCTTTTACTGTAAGTCCTATTGGGGCAGGAACTGATGTGAAAGTTTAAACATTCTATGTAAAGCACTGTGTACTATGTCGCCACCATATAAAAGGTCAGTAATACATAATGGCCCTGGGCACATCTGTGAAGATCAATTTAAATATGGTTTCAGCATTTTAAAGATCCTAAGAAAACAGTTAACATTAGTGTATTTTTACTTGTATTTATAGATACATGAAGAAATTAAGAAAATTACCTGTCTCAATAATAATAATAATAATAATAATAATAATAAAATATAAAATATGTTTTGAAGGTAATGAGATGTTGCCATTCTTGATTTTTTAAATAGAATTTGTTACTCACACTAACATTTTAAATTAAAACTTTTTTTTATAGCAAACATTTGTGTTGCTAATTTAAGACCCTGAAAATTGTCCACAGTTCACAGAACATTCTGACTCTGCTTTTTCCTGCTGGTTACAGGTCATTTTCTCTGTCCTTGTTATTCTGTTGTTTTCTTTCATGTGTTGTCTTTCTGTTTCCCATCTGGTACACTTGTTTGTTCTTGTACAGTTCCATATGCCAAGTGTTGTAAGTCTAGGAGTGTCTTAAATACCACAGGACTCCTCCTGAAGGGAAAGGTGGCTTTTGTAGAGTTAAGAAAAATGTCATGTCACCAGTTCTCTTCGTATGGTTTGGTTAACAGACATAACTCCTTCTCTTCGTCTGCCATTTATTAAAGACTTGCATTAGGTACCCCTAGTCCTTCTGTTCACTTCATAGCTGTTTCTGTAGTAAAATCTAAGGACTTACGATTCTCCCCTTAGTGGTATACACTTGTTCAGTGAATAAAGAAAATGCAGAACATTTCATGAGAACTGATACAGCTGATACAAAGTAGCATAAATCACAGCTTTATTTACCAAGCTTTCTAGAGAAGGAAACATGGGTGCAATCCATCCAATGAAGATACAGTCAGGGCTTAATTTGTGTTGGAACGTAGTCCTGGCTCTTCTTGTGGCCCCATAGTCTACAATATTTAAATATCATTTTTAGTGTCCTCTCAGCATAAGTTAGTATGCTCCACTTCTTTTAGACCTGAGGTAGACTTCTTTCTTAAAAACACATTGAGCACTGGAAACAGTATATCCAGTGTCAGTCTGTAGCATGAAGATGTCAGGCAGTAGCACTGCACGCTGTGGAAGTGATGTTGCTGGCAACCAGAGATGGTATGCCCAGCCACCACTCCCCCTCCCCCCCCAAGTTGTTTCCAAAACACATAATGGAATGTTATACTAGGAAGTTATACTAGGAAGCCTTAATGTTAATAGAAAAATATTTTCCACAATGCACTTCACTGTTTCCTGAAATGCAGGAAACTTGATATTTATAAAACTTAATTAAGTGAATTAAACATTTTCTGCCAAATTTATTAAATTAACAACGTATGAACATTATTTTACAGACATAAAATAATGTATACAATGTTCTAATATTTCCATATTTCTGTATTAGAAAATTAAAATTTGACAATATGGCTGAGGTTGCCAATTTTGTAGGAAAATGAGTCAGCCACTTCCCGAAAAATGTTTTTTCTTAACCCTGCCACATATTAACCCCAATGTGCAACACAATAATAACCCCAATACGCAACATTACAATACTATAATAACCTTGGTTCTCTTCAAACCGCAAACCGCAAAAGTACATATGCAATGTATAGCATGAGAAATGTGGGTCATATAAAAAATCTGAGATAGATAGATAGAAACCAACAGGCAGACAGTGAGTGGACTGAATAGACTGTCTTCCTTTCCACTCACTATAGAATCTGTTACTTAGCAAGGTGATTAGCTGGTGCTGGCAGGCTTTATCCTTTTTCTTTATACTTTTATTGGTAAAGATTCAGTATAGCTATATTTTTATCTAAAACTATATATGATCAGTAGAAATCCTCCCTTAAATAACTGTGAAATATATTCTTATATTTGACAAACTCTGAAAGTCTATAAAGATAAGAGTACGTACACCAGTGATAATTAGACTCTATATAAATAACTGTGTAAACAGTGGTCTCTGATCACATAGTTTATAATCGCTGAGTTCTGATGTCATCATGTCAGTATTCATTAGGAAACGTGAATTAAAACAAATAATGTGCCCCATACCGTATTATTACAGGTATTAGAAGTCACTTCAAATTTCTGTGACCGATCTAAAAGCTTAAGTCTCTTGCTTTTATATGGCCTCATAGCTCATCAATGACTTGTAATATCCATATAGTTTACAGTAGCGAGTCTTTTATCACACATGTATCTTTTTATATGGTAGGACATTCCTCATACATGCCATTGCGTGGCAAAGATAATGTAAGTCCCATTTTTTTTCATTGTGTTTGAATAGTCTTCACCCCTTCTCTCCTTTTATTCCTGTCTTTCTTCTTCAAATGTGGACTCGGTTATGCATTACACAAAGCATGATAACTTTTAGAATGTCTAAACACATTAATGGCAGACTGCTAAAGACACATTAAGTTGCTCTGACAGTTTACAGGAAGTAATGCTAATTAAATCTAGCTTTAATTTGGTTTCAGTGTATACTATTCATGCCATGTCTGTCTAACTCCGTGTGAATCCTGTAGTGTGCAAGCACTGAAACTATAGTTATGCAAAGTCTAAAATAGGACTGATAAATTAAATACAAATTGTGTTGTTATTTTAGATTGGAAATTTATTTAAAATGGAATAAAAACATTTTTTTATTTTAGTTTCATATCTAAATGCTTCCTCTAGATAAAGGTAAAATCCATACTCACACACACTTACAGCTGTCATCAATTTGATGTGTTGAAAGTTGACAACTGTTTTATCAGGATATAATTTGCTACACTTATAAGCGTTTTGACAAGGTTAGAGCACACTTTTTGGATTTAAGATTAAATTAACAATTTGGACACTTGTTTTTCTTCTTTCAAACTGTAACAAAAAATAAGCTAAATAATGGTGTCTGGATTGGGGATCACTCTAAAAAAAATATTCTACTACAGCCCTTTGGTGTGCTTGACCTACTTTTCTATCAAGAGATGATATGAGTTGCTTCATCAAGGTGATCTTAAACTTTGGGTAAAATTAAAGATATATACTTGTCAACCTGTAGTGTATTGCTAGTTATAGTTCTAACCCAATACATAAAACTACAATATGACATATTTTTAGTGGTGGTGGATACATTTAGTGTTGCACTGTAATGTCATGAAAATCTGGATTTGAAACAGAATAGAAAGTTACTTACTGGTATGTGAAAGCATGGCAGCCAAGCCCTGATTTACATTTTTTGCTCCTACACCACTTTTTTGTAGTACCCCTACTCTCTCCTTGCTCACAGTCATAACTCTGAATGGTTCTATCTCCCACTGCATCACTTTTTTTCATAAAATATATTAATGAAAATTATTGAACCATAACTGACCCAATGGCTAAATGTTTATATTATATAAAATATGAATATTTTAATATATAATATAATGAAAAATAACAATGATCTCAAAAGTGAGCAGAGTTCAGACCCATGATCTTGTTCAATGTAAAGTTGTGATAAATCCAACTACAGCTAACATTATGCTGACTACAGGGGAGGGGGAGTTGCCATGTGTACTCATTCTATATACTATAGCTGATATTTTGAGCATTTTCTGTAAAATATTACAGATACACAATGGTTGCCATACTTTATCCTGAATTGACTATTACCTCTAGAAATATGCTCGTTTTAGAACAAAGGCAAGGTCTTAAAAGTCTAAGGATGATGAATGTCCTGGGGATAGCATGTACTTGGAGGAAATCACATTAACAATAACATAAGTGATGAATTCAGTTTGATAATAGATTTTCTCTGTTGTATTTACTGTCCTATGAATAGTAAGAGATATATGCTGGATTTATTTAGCGGAGTATAAAGGACAATAAAAAGGCTCCAGAAATCAAAAGAGAAGAATTTGTTGTTGTTTAGGCTTTTAACAATTTTTTTTTATTTGGCTGCACATTTTAAACCAAAGAAAATCACAAATAATACAAACTGTATATTTTTAAGGAAAACCATTGTTTAATTTTTAAATATATGTTTTACCTTTTTGTAGTGTAACCTTTTGGAATGATGTTGAAATAATAACGTCAAATAAATTATAGGACTATCCACTTTTGATCATGTGAACAGCAAATTAATGGTAAAAAGGCTTCAGGAGTGTTTTTGCAGTGAAAAGCTATAAAAGCAATAGCAAAATAATACAATTACACAATTTTTCAATTAACACAGTTAAAACATACTGCACAGTATGAGACACAGAACAGAAAGTTTATATTAATATGTAATGTAAGCAACAAATGCAGGTACATTTACCACGCTCCCACACACATTTTGTTATGGAATTCCACCATAGACATACAATAAAACAATGTGTACCAAAGCATAGACAGCTAGACCAGACAAATACATGACATACATACTGGTAGGACCTTCAATTGACTGGTTTACACGTTATTTCCTTACGGCACACGTTAAGTCTCTCCACTCCTATATCAAGGATAAAACCTAAATTTTACATATGATACAATCTATTATTTGGAAATATAGCTATTTTTTTCTGAGCTGTGATGATTAATCTTTTTATAGTAATATCCCCCATGAGGATGAGATTAAAGTGGTTAGATGGTTTTTTACTAAAGATGCAGAAATGGAAGAGGCACATTGTGAGTTCATTTTTGGGTCTATTAGATTTATTCTTCAACACAACTATTTTTGTTAGATTCATAGTCTTACCTCAGTACTGCCATGGGACACAGATTTGCTCTGAACTATGCTCATTTGAAAATGGGTTCTTTTGAGTCAATGTAAAATTGGAGTGAGGGATTCAGGGTGAATCTGGGCCTCTATTGCAGATATATAGATGATTTATTTTTTTATTTTGGAAGGGGATGTTTCATCCATTGATAGGTTTTTCACTCACTTGAATAATAGCATGTATAATTTTACAAGCACATATCGCCATTTACATATCAGTTTCCTTGATATAGCTCTCTTGCAAAAGGTAGAAGAACAGAGACTGAAGCCTTTTATAAAAAATGTTCATTGTAACAATTATCTTGATTATAGAAGTAATCATTTTTCAAATTGAAATAATAATAATAATAATAATAATAATAGTAGCAATAATAATCCAAAAGGGCAACTCCTGAGGATCAGAAGGAATTGTTCTAATGGTGAGAGGTTCCATGAACAGGCTATGAAGTGTTTCTGAAAACCGGTTGTTATTTTTTAGGTGCTTTAATAAAGCTAATAGCTAAGAGCTCAAAGAAATACCAGCTTCATTTTTTTAAATTAATAAATCAAACGAGCCAACTATTGACAGTAGGGTTGAACATCTACATTGGTTACCAGAAAAGCCCAAGGAGTCATTTGTAACAAAAGGAGCAGTCAAATGTGAAAATTGTATTAATTGTCAGACATCATTCGTTATTTATTTGATCAGCTGTAAAATTGGACAATGTGGAATAATATATATATATATATATATATATATATATATATATATATATATATATTGTAACAGAAGACAGGCAGGGCGCCTCAATGTGTATTACCACTTGTATAGTATAAATGGATGTAATATCATGCGTACCATAAGGTATTGATAGGTCGTCTAATCAGATAAGGAGGATCCTCTTCATAAATTGTTCCTCCCAGTTGGTAAAATAATGGACAATGCAGAAAACAGAATACAACATAGAGTAGTATTGTCAGGATGTGTAATCACACCACCTGTGAAATATATACCACCTATGGGACTTCCTTATCGTGCAAAAACACATATGCCCAGAAGTCAACAATTATGACATATAGGACACCCGTGTGTACCAGCCCAAAAAAAGGGGTATAAAAATATAAACTGCGTACCAGATGGTCTCTTCAAACTGGCATAAAATCAATCCTTTGGAGGATCAGTTGTATAGTCCCTCTCTTCAAATCTCAGTCATTGGCAGCAATAATGACAATAATGACAAGAAAGGAGGTGTAAAAAGTACAATAGCGCTTTATTAAAAAATAAATATATGCACTTACATCAAGGAGTGCAGATAGATGTTTAGGTAGTAGGCTCAACGCTTTTCGTCCCAGTAAAAACGGGACTTCATCAGGAGCAAGAGAACAGCAGTGAAAAATGACTAAAAAAATGACCTAATAAAGCAAACAGCAATAATCCCAAATGGGGATACAAAAACTGTCCAGATACCTGATGTGTGCTGCGGTCATCCGGCAAATATCACTATGGTAGACAGGATGAAAACAGGAAGGCTAGCGGTGGAGCTCACGGGAACCGATATTGACATTCATTTTATTTTGATATGTTTAACCTCATGTATATAAACATAGTAACTTATTAGAATCAGTTCATCTATTTATTTTAATTTTGTATCCCCATTTGGGATTATTGCTGTTTGCTTTATTAGGTCATTTTTTTAGTCATTTTTCACCAGGACTTTCATGAGTGCTTCTATTTGGACTGCATTTTTGCATTTTCCGGATTTTTTCACTTTTATTTTAATTTTATTTTATTTTTTATATTTTTTTATTTTTAATTTTATTTTTATTTTATTTTAATCTTATTGTTATTTCTATTTTCATTTCATGTATGTACTCATGTATCAAAATCCAATTATCGTTGGAAATATTCATTCCCCCTTTTTTTCTGGAATTGTTTATTTATGCTAATTAAATTCACTGTTTTTACCATTCTGCACTATTTCATGTTAACTATCTAATTCTACAAATAGTTTCCATTTATATTATAGGTATGTTCTAGGCAATTTGAGCGCATTAATTTATTATACATTGGGTACAACCTAACCTAAATAAAGGGGTATATAAGGGGTAGGGATATAAATGTATGAACATGGTGGCTGTATTGTTTGTTCATTATGTAATTGCACTGTAAATTTAAAAAAGGAGAGAGAGAGAGAGAGAGAGAGAGAGAGAGAGAGAGAGAGATTTTTTCACTTACCCGGCAGTGGAACGCATATGCGTTCCAACAACAGGAAGTTCGGCATTTGGAACGCAAGTTTGCGTTCCAAATGCCGAACTTCCTGTGTTGGAACGCATATGCAGAAGTTGAAGCCGAGGGACCGGACACCAGGTAAGTTCACCCGTGTATAAGCCGAGTGCCCTTTTTCAGCATACAAAAGTATGCTGAAAAACTCGGCTTATACACGAGTATATACGGTATATATATATATATATATATATATATATATATATATATGTATATATATCAGAGCAAAACAAGCCCTTGCTCGGTATATCCCACATTATATATGGTACCAGCTGCTTGGCAGTAAGCCCGCGCTCGGTATATCCCATATTGCATATGGTACCAGCTGCGTGGCAATATAAATGCCCATATATGTATACAAAAGACAGTTGTCAGCGCTTATCCTTCACACTGCATATCTGTATGTGTCTAACAAAATGAAAACATGAGGTATTAGTTCATATTTTGCTCAAAAGATTTAAGCCTGCATCCCAACATCAAGAGAACCTCATTATATGCGGGTCCTACACTAACCTAAATGCTTTAAACACCGTTAAAATGCAGTTAAAATCAGATATACTCACCTCCCAGGTATAGGGGTTTACATCTATCATTTCTGCCAATGATCATGCATCAAAATTATGGGCCTACTCTAATTCAGGCCCATAATGAGAAAAGATCAAATTGGGGTGATTCGCCCAAGTATTTAATCTTGTCACACAAATCAAGTACCAATTTTGCAGGTATGTAACATCAAAAGATAACAACAGATAGATAATAACAAACAAATCCACAGCAAGCAAAACATTCTTTATTCAATTCTTTATTTATGTTACCATGTCAATTTGGAACATTATAAACAATACATGTACTTAATGAAATAAGGTTATTATTAAATTGAAATAGAACTCTTCTAAGCTGAGCCATAAATGATTTATCATCCCAAGTGATTATCCTTATATAAATCAAGTAAGAAGTTATGTTAATAAACACGATAAGGTAATCCATAATAATAGCCAAATAGCAATGAAAAGCACAGTCAACACATAAGCAGTGTCAATTAATATTAGAAGAGTCCTTGAAATGGGTTACTATGCAGAAGTGTAATGATTATTATGCTGTTATTGTGGCTGTCAGCTTAAACACTGCATATGCAAAGCTAGCTTTTAATAATAGTGGCGTCTCTGAGCATTTCAGAACAGCCTAACTTAAGTCATATAACAAATAATATATCAAATCTATATGAGGAATGAGCCCTGTTCCATGCAATTTTTTTCCTGTTGTTTACAAGAAATTAATATAAAATAAAAATATGTTTCAAATACCTTGCTATAACATAACATAACATAAACATAAAGCATTAAAAATGGTTTGTTCTCTTCATAAACAGCTCTCAGGAAGCAATTTTCCTCTTTCATACTAATTGATGTGCAACATGAAAGCTTTCTATTATATTTAAAATATAAATTAGTTTGACTTTTTCAAATTATTAACAATAATCTCTGCATATCCAGTATTTAAACTGATGACCATTTTGCCAGCATACTAATAACCCTACATCTGCATGCAAACTGGTTTCAAGGTCTGTTGGTATGCTAATTTACACTATTTATGTGTTGACAATGCCTAGCGTTTCACTGCTATGCAATTATTGCACTACTAATATATCTTTATTTTGTACAACATGATAATTGTTACCTCGAAGATGTATTTTTCTCTTTAGCTCAGTACTGTTTCAATTTAGTAATGGCTTTATTCTACTGCGGCTATTTTTTATGTTTTTATTTGCATGCCACACCTTGTAGTTTCCCATTACAACTTACTAAATAGTAACATCATATCTATATCTGCAATCCTCAGGATTTTACAGAATAATTATGAGACAGTGTAAAGTAATACTAATTGTAATAAAGTGTTATTATGTTAAATAGTATGCACACTATTCAAAAAGCTGCTTAGTTTTCTATATTGTGTACTTGGGTATAGTACGAATTTACTGTGCAAACAATACTGACACAAACAGCACTGACACGAAAATGCCAACAGTTAAAATACTAACAACTAGGAAATGCCTAACGTTGTAAACACTGACATCAAGAAATCCCGAAAGGCTAAATACCTACATGTAAGAAATCCTGACACATATAAAATAGTGACAGTGTGATTGCTGACAGTAAAAATGCAGACAATTACACTGCCAACAGTATGACGGCAACCCACCGACTGTATACTGTTATAGTAATTTAAAAAAAAAGCATGGGGTCCCCCCTATAAACACTATTAATCCTAGAGCTGGCAGCCTACTGCTGGTTTCTGTGAAATCGGGCAGGGGCGGAAATTTGGGTCCCCCGATTCCATGAAAACTATCACTCGGCCAACCAGGTGGGGTGGGTGGTACTATAACAGCGAGACACGCGGCAGGGGTCCCCCTGCCATAATGACAACCTACTGGCTGTTTAGCACTGGGCTGGATTGCCTTGGGAGTGGGGTCCACAAAAAAATTGTGCAGGCCCCCCTCTAGAAAGATCCAGCCCCGTGCTCAAAGCACTAGGGCTCTTCCTACACCCCTAGGGTGGTGGATGTAGGGTAATAAAGTGAGTGTAATGTAGGTTAAAGATAAAAACACCATTTTAGCATGCCCTGGTTGTCCCAGACAACCCGGGCACACTGGCACTTGGACAATCACAAGTGCCACCATGCCCATACACCCATGGCTTGCTAAGTCATGTAGTGCGACAAACTAAAATGTTAAATAAACCACAACATCCTCATTATTACCACATTACTTTAATAATAAAAAAAAACCTTAAATACAATACAACTCTCGCTTTATAACCACATCTGTTTATTAAAAATAAAACCCCAAATTCTTACCATCAGATGTCTTCATTTGAATAGGATTCAATCTTCTAAGATTTCAATCCAATAAAGCTTGTAACCATACCCAAAACAAACCATAATATTCCCAAAGTTCCTGTAACTGTCCAAAAAATTAACATTCCAGGTGCAAGAGTAATTCAAAAATAATTAAGGCCCAGATAACTTATATTCCAATAGTTCATGAAAAAAAAATCTTCTTTCCTTCGGTCACAAAGACCCCTGTTTGTATCCAAAAGTCCATGTAAACACTTTTCTTTTCTTCAGTCCAAAGGACCCCTTATTTATCCAAAGTTGCTTGAAAAATCTTCTGTTCTTTCGAACAAAGGACCCCAAAATAAATCCACTGGAACAGGCTTGACAAAAAAAACGAAACAATTAACACAACAGCACTATGGTCTTCTATGAAAGACCATCCCGGAGCTAAATCAGAAATAAACAGACACAAGGTGTATTTATACTGTACGGGGGTTTCACACTTTGTCATGGGATTAAGCTTTGGCATTTTCCTATGGGAAGAGGTGGACGGACCAGAGCCTTCCTTCCTGAGTGTGCCTAGTTTTGCACTTAAGTGGAAAGAAGAGATTTAGTTTTGCAAGACAGTATTATTTAAATTAGTTGGTGGGGGAGCATAAGGCACATTTAGGGAGGCATGTTTTACATGTGGGTTCCCTGCCTTTTTTCTCCCTGTAAAATAATTTTTGGGGATAGTCAGAGGTACCAGAACTAAACCTGATCCAAAAGTTTTAATAGGAGGCATTTTCCAACCTTTCAGATTTACTCTAACCAATGTAATCAAACAAATAAAAAGTGACACATAACAAAAAAGTCCTGGGGGTAAATGTATCAAGTTGCTAGTTTCCGGTGGTTTTGATAAGTGGAAATGTTGCCTATAGCAACCAATCAGATTCTAGCTATCATTTTGTAGAATGTACTAAAGGAATGATAATTAGAATCTGATTGGTTGCTATAGGCAACACCTCCACTTATCAAACCCACACCAATGCGATATCTTACCGAACAGTTGTTTGTCGTGTGATCGGGTGGGTTATGAAAGTGCGAGTACGAAAATACCGACAAAAATGACAGAGACATTAAAATTCAGAATTTAATAAACGCGACATGTAAAAAATGTAGACTTACTGAAATAGTTACTCAGAAGATTTCCAGTAAGGTTGAACCTTGCTGGAATGGGATGACCCGGCACCTGTACCACTTGTAAACCTTAGTAAAAAAACATTCTGCAGGTGCTGGGTCCTTGCATCTTCTCCTTAATACCAGCAATGTCTCCCTTTTAAGTGATGAGCATCACAGTTCCAGCTTGTTCAGCTCTCAGCGTTTATAGCAACCTTGCCGGAAATGTTCTGTGTAACTATTTCAGTAAATCTACATTTTTTACATGTTGCAATTACTAATTTCTGCATTTTAATGTCGCTGTCTGCATTTTTGGAGCCGCAGTAGTGACTACCACCAGTGTGATTGGCACGTTGAAAAACCTGTAGTGTGTACCCAGCTTAAAACTGCCATAAGACCTGAACAGTTTTCAAATGATCGTTCCCTACTCTACATACTTTTTATGTGCTGGTCATCCCTTGATGCATTCATAATTCTTTAATATACCCCCAGGCCACTTTTTAGTTTACAATTTAAGTAGAACACACAAAAAAAAACCTTCAGCTTAAGTACATTACTATATAAATCATATATAAATATTCCAAGTAATTTACAATAATCAGCAAGAATATCAGCAAGAATAAATGCACAAGTTCATTAGATTTTACAGCCCAAGTTCACCTTACCTTTTCTTTAGGTAATGTGTACACCTCTGAGTCAGAAACAAAGAAAGTCCGTAGCAGCTTTGAGCTTTGGACTACTGTTCAAAATGCCATTATTAGATACATCTCTTGAATGCAATGGTGTTTATGTTAGCAAATTAATAAACGGTAGCTGTAGATATAACATTTTAAGAAATATAATATGCCCTGCTAGAAGAGTATTCTCAATGCTGTCACCCTTAATTAATACACAAATCATCAGGAACAGGATTCAACTTTTGCACAATTATATATAGGGCAATTTCTAGGAAAACTGTTTTTAAGGGCAAAACTCCTTTACAGGAGGGAAACATTTATTAGAAGGTGTTGTTATGCTAAATTGTATGTGTAGCTTCATTTGTAGTGCACTAGATAGATGTAGTGTAATGATTAACACATAGAAAATGTTTATTCTGCTTAAAAATAGGGGCCAGTTATTTAAACATTTTTACATCACCCACCATTTGTGAAGAGCAAGCTGGACTTCAAGGAAGCCTGAACCTCTGCTTAACCAAAGGGTCAGAATGATGGCAGTTCAGGTACCCTCTTCTGTTGCTGCTGCAGGGAAGGGTACAATCACTTTTCTTGATGACACCTTCACATTACCAAGAGAAAGTTGAGCTATCGGGGACCACAGATGTCCCAGTTAGAGATTTGCTACCATAAGAGGCTGTTGACAAGTTGTGTCTTTGGGGGTGGGAAGGGCCAAGTTCTGGAATCACATCCCTGTTTCCCCATTAACATTTGCTGGGTTTTACTAGCTCCCATAATACTGTCCAGTGGAAAAGGAAGTAGGGCTATCACAGTGTGGTCCAGTGCAGCCAGTTGGTACCCCTGCTGGTGTACAATACTATGCTACCAGGTACTCCACAATTTCCTTGTAAATCTGGTGCTTGACAGCTCAACTTTGGACTTGTTTTATCAGCTTCCACTGACCACTGGTTGGGGGACAAGGAACTGAGAACTACCACATGCAAACCCACTGGACCCCATAGGACAGCCTATGGGCCAATGCAAAATATCTCCAGTAGATTTGGACAGGGAGGAGAGCTCGAGGCAAGCATGAGCCATTGGGGAACAATAACTAAAAATTGGGTTAGGAATGTGATAAAATGAGAGATTTCCCACCTGATTTCGCAAGTATGAACTCTGTATAATGTATGCTTAAGCTGTATATCAAGCTATATTAGTCATACATCTGTGAGAGAGCTGTAATCACCCTTGGGCAAGACTGGTCTAGACAAGACGAATACAAACAGTCTGTTCCATAGCTGCGCTAAGCACCAGCTCTTGCAATTGCTGGTAGTGGACGTTAAAGGCAGAGGGCCAGCTAACATACACAATAGCTGTTACTGGAGCTCTGAATGTCACTAAAAGACTGCAATGAAAGTTACCAGTGTTAAGTGAATCATCAGTGAATAAGCTTCCTTTGGTGTGAACCATTATGCCAGCCTGTTATCTCCAGCCTGTGAGAAACCAGCATCAGCAGTGGGTCCAGGAATAAGATGGAATGGTGTCAGTGTCTGTCCATCCACTAAGAGACAAAGGCTGCTAATTGGACAGCCAGGAGAATTAGTACATTCACAAGCGTGAAACCCAGAGGCAGGATAAAAGGCCAGAACCGGAGACCACAGGAGATATCCAGTGATTTCAGCATAGAGCTTGTGAAGCTGGATGTCAGGACTGGTGAGGGGTAACAATTCCTACTGAACTTCTCAACAAGTGGCTGTTACAGAGAAAGGACCTGCCATTTTTTCCTTCATTCTCATTCTCTGTGTGTCTTGTGGATCTGTGTATCCACAAAAACCAAGATGACAGTGGTTTGCTGCCATGCTGAAAGTGATTGGAGATAAACCTCACTACAAAAGATCAAGCCCAAAGCAAATACCCCAGGGTTGGCTATAAGGAGATTAGTATCATACCTTAATTGTGTTTCCATTGTGTTTATGTTACAACTGTTAGGGGGGTATTCAATTGTTGCCGTTAATGCTCTCAAACGAGCGCTCTAAAAATATTAGCGTTAATACAGTAATTACTCGCTAAATTTCATCTCACTACTGTATTAACGGTATTTACGCGCATATTACCGTATAAACTGTAATATTTTTTCGAGCACTCGTTTTTTTTTTGTTTTAGCGAGTTAAAAGCAACAATTGAATACCCCCCTTATAGTGTGATTAATTTAACCCTTTCATAAAAGTGCTATAGCTCTGTTCAGTGATTTGATGTTACTAAACTTAAGCATTCTTATTTCAGATATTTGCGTTGGTGTGAAAATATGTTCCCAAATCTATGGTACTGAAGGTGAGTCAAAGGCTGAAGGTAACACAATAGGAGATGATTTGATTCATTGCTGATTAACCCTAGGTACACTCTCTACAGGAATGATCTTGGGTCAACAAAAACGTAGAATGATCAGGTGGACAAGAATGCTGAACATCAGGATGTGAAGAAAATTGAGGTTTTTCAGAAGTAGGGGTGGTCAACAGTAAGAAATACAGAACAGAGATTAAGGCGGAGGAGTAGGAGGAGAGGTGTCATTATTGACTCTGCCCTCAGTTTCACTCCACATATGAAATCCCTCATGCAATTCTGACACTCTAAACATCACTAAAACCCTCATTTGTTCTCTCATCACTTTCAGTCTTGATGCCGCAATCTTGAGCTAACTGGCTCTCCCTCACTCATCTTACCCCTCTCCAAACTGCCTTAAATGCTGTGGTGAGACTAATATTCCTCTCCCGCTGCTCATATTCCTCTGCACCATTCTGCAAAACTTTATGATTTCCTCCTATTTCCTCCAGAATATAATTCAAGCTGCTAACCCTTTCCTTCAAAGTCCTCACTGATTCCTCTCCTCCATATATCTCTGATTTATCGCTCATGGCTGTCCCCTCCACTCAGCCTTGGACCTGTACCTCTCTTTCCCCTTGATTACCACCTCTCAGTCCGGCATCCAAGACTTCTTCCACACTGCTCTGGATCTCCTTTCCTTGCCTGACTAGACTAAACCCCAACCTCAAATCATTTAAGTGCGCCTTCAAAACTGACCTCTTGACCTTGGCCTATTCCATTCCCCATGAGACTACTCTTTCTGCCCCCACTTATTCCCTCTTCCTAATTTGTCTAGACTACAAGCTCTCATGAGCAAGGCCTTCTTTTCCTTCTGTCTCATGTCACACCTACTTTGATTACCATATTTGGGCCTACCTTATGTCATGTTCTATTTTATGTCTGGTACGATTTTAGGGCAATCTTTTGTGCTTGCTTCGTCCTATGCTCATGTTTTGCTTCATATTCTTTATGAAGTCTGCAGAATCTGTGGAGCCTTACAAATAAATGACAATGCTAACGATTACAATGAAGAGGGTCTATTAGGCAGTTAGCAGTTTTGAAGCAAATGGGATTCCAGTAATGGATTAGTGGCTGGTTGACAAGAAGGATAAACATAAAGCAAAACAATAATGATGTGAAAAAAGGTACAAAAAATACAATACCTGTGGAGACGGAATAGTTGAATAAATTGGTCAAGGCAGGACAAGGACCAGTGTAGTAGTTGTGAAGTCTAAAGTGGTTAGATGGAACAGGTTATGAGGTCAGAGGAACTAATGAATGAAACAGCTTGTGTCGACTGTTTTTGCAATGTTTTAGGAATTAAATGATAATGTTAGGACAGATTTAAATTGGTTTAAGCAGGGAGACAAATGTGAAAAGTAGAGATATAAATATATAAGTGAGGAGATTTGTTTAGCAAGTTGAGGGTTAAGGTCATAAAGTTAGAAGTTTTAGTTAAGGAAATTAGAGTTTAAACCAGATTTAATCAATGTGCATTCAGTAGCAAACTTCATTACTGATAAGTTTAAGAAATGTAAATATTTGTTTTTTTATCAAGGATTTTTCAGGATTTCATTGGACACATGAGAAATTTTGACCCACCCTTTCCATGCTGCCAGAAAAATTACACAAAGGAATATAAACAATTTTTATACTTCTGAAAGCATATTATAAACTATAGCACACCCAGGTGCAGTAGTGTGCATCATAGTTTGCAGTAAAATCCTTTCTTTAAAAACAAAACAGAAAATATGTAATTACGTATCCATCTATCTATCTTTTTACATCAAATTACCGTTGCCTCAGAAACGAAAAAATTAGGACTTTAGAGTACAAATGCAAGAGACGCATAAATTATTTGTATAGTTTGAAAATTTAGAGTTACCATACTGTGAATTTCAATGAAAAATTGTAATTGTTGCACTGTAATGAAAAAACAATTACTGGCACTCAGAGAAGCAGGAGAAAAAAAGGAAAAGCTAGCGTGATTTAACAAAAAACAATCTATATTTTTTAACTAGAACAATACACTTCAGTACATATCGATGCCCCCTTTGGAATTGTGTTGTGTCATTGCTCCTGTTTTTCTGCACATATCCTAGAATATAAAAAAGGAAACAATGGAAGGAACTGTTTTTTTGCACAAATACACCTGTTTTCAAATGAAAGCTCAAGGATTTGCAGGGCAATATGGCTGTATCAACACGCCTGAAATGCCAAAGAGTAGGGTGGATTGGGGTGTTCCTTGCTGAATTTGAACTAGTACTCCATGGGTTTTGTATTGCACCTACAAGCAAAAATTATATTTTGTGTTGCAGGATAAGATCTATAAATGAGCCTTTAAGGAAAAAATAACAAATTTAAATTAATGGTCCTATTTATAGTAGACAGGGTTTGTAATGATATTATTCTTTCCACAATGTTTATTTTCATGTGGACTCACAATCCAGCAAAATGCCCCTTATTGTTATTTATGGGGGCAGTTTCCAAAAGAGGAATGTGTGCACGCATCTATGTATGTGTGAGGTGGACAAATAAGCTAATTTTCACATAATTAAACGTGCTGTGTGTCTGGATAGTCTGCAATAAAGAAGGTCTTGTGACATCAGTACTTTCAGACTGACTATTGTTTACATCTGATCGGTTGAAGCTATTTTTGACAATAGTTGCTTCTCTTGCATTATGTCTACTCTATTTATTGTCAGCATTAGCAAATTCCTGTTATGCACAACGTAAGCATAGCTACAATTTTACTGTCTTGCAGCTGATTGCTTATTATCAATATCTTACTATTTGATTTATATTTAATGAACCTATGTATCCCACTGACACCATTCGTATAAAACACAGATGTAGCCTATGTCTGTGGCCTAACTTTGTTGTTTTACATAGCTCAGTTTGTTAAACCATGGAATCACATTTTTAGACCAGCTGCTCACCTTATGTGACTATAAATTGTTTTGTAACTCCAAAAATAGCACTTCTGACGTTCTGAATTACATAACTAGAAAATTCTAAAGAACCCAACATTCAAGTCATCTCTGTAATACCTGAATAATTTTGTAATGAGTCCTGCACACTTATTATTTTTAAACTATTTAAAATGCAGACAAACATGATTTTACTTTGCTTTGTAATAGATTCATGGCAAATATGTCAAATCACTAGAATTTTGCAAATTCATGTCTGAATGATTAGGTTATTTATGCATTTTGATTTTAGAAATGTGCTCTCTTTTCAGACTATCTGTATTCAAATTCACCTTTTGAGTAATTTTTTTGGCTAGAACAAAAATTTCAGACATTAAAAAAAATTCCAGCATAGGCTTTGACAAGTTATGCTTTTATCACTCTACATAGAACTAATTGAAGCAAATTCTTTTTCTGTGTTGAAATGCTGGACTTGTACTGGAGGCTGTTAGTCATGTCTTATCCTGTCACACCCTATTTGGAAACACCTGAATTAATTCCAAATTTTGATATTAGCACTGGGTGATTTCACAGAAAATAATCCTTGTAGAAAACAGACCACCTGTCAATTTGAAAACATTTTTACAATGAAATTACTGAATTAAGAGGCTGCATAAGTCTGGTGCATGGAACACACTAGCACAATTTTACTTAGCACTGTGTGTTGCTTAATTAATTTATTAAAATAGCACCAAACAGTCAGATGAACTTTATTAAGGCATTCTTAATGAATTTAAATTGATTGAATGCCACTAACATTAAATAGCAACCACAAAACTCTCTCATCTTGACAAAGATACTTCGTTATTGAAACGTGTTGGTGTTCTAGTGTTATCAAATATACTCAAATATACTCCTTCCAGCTGGGTATCTCTCTTCATACAAACATTCTGGATGCTGTATTTTTAATCTGGGGCTTTTTAAACATCTAAAGACACCCTCATGAGGAGAGGTATGTACTGTTTTAACCTCTGAAATAGTTATGACTGTTGAGATAATGAAAGAACTGTGATGTATTATTAGGAACTTACAACATAAGGATTATTACAGATATTTGGACTGTAGAACGCTTTTTTCCTTCTGGCTTTAAATTTTTTGGGACTTTAGGGCCATTACTATTCTCATTTTGTATTCTTTATTACCTTGTGTTTGAACTGTGTGGGTGCAACTGAGAAGGCTGCCAATGACCATTAGGATTGCTCTGTGTCTAGCTGTATTTTGTTACATAGTTAGATGAACATGCTAGATCAAAAAGTGTTATATCTATACAGAACAAAAATGATATAAAAGATAGTATAGAGCAGAGCAGTGCTGTACCATTGAACATTTTACAAACACCAGCTTATCTGGAAAATAGTGCACAATAATTGATACCAGTATTGGATAGCATATCATGCCACCACTTTAGATGCGTGAAAAGGCTGAACCTCTTAACTAGCCAATTCTAAAAACCTACTGGCCAGTGCTGTACGTCAGGGGCACATATACTGCATATACATATCCCAGGCGAGGATTGTGTACCCTTATAAGAATATCTTTGTCCATGCTGTGTGAAGGAGTGAAATATAATTGCCAACGTTTAACTATAATATCCAGGGACACATTGCTAGTGGTAGGGTGCATGTAACAAATTTATGCATGCTGTAGTCCAAGCAATTTAGCTATAATGAGATTTATTTGAACTTTTCTTCTTTAATAAGTACTAACATATAAAGCCTGGAGAATAACAAAGGATAGTGATATCAGCATCTTAGGTACAGAAAAATGTAAATTGTGTTGGACAGGTGGTCTGTTTTGAAAAATTGGGACATTTCAATGGACAAAAACTTCCAGGCACAAATCCTTAAAACCTGGGACTGTCCCTGAAAATTAGGGAAAGTTGAGTAAGTATGCACCGGCCAAAATGAAAGCTAAAAAAATAAAATTTTACCTAATACAGTAGCTTTCATAATACTTCTCAGTGTGATACAAGGGAGATTAATTATTGTTACTACTTAGACAGAATTCTAACTTGTATATCTGTTAGGAAGAAAAGTATATTAGACACAATAGGGAGAAGTAAATATATATTTTGTTCAGCAGTTTAAAATAAATTCACCACACTTCCCAAATCAAGCACATTGTGGCCATTTTGATTAATTTCAAAAAAGTGGATTTCACCAATGATGTATTAAAAATCTTGCAAATTTCCGGATTCATTTTAATGGGGTTTCCAGTGTGTGCATTACTTGTTGGCACCCATTAAACTACTTAAACAATACCAGTGCTGGACAGTCTGGTACAAGTGTTCACTAAAACTGGGAGACTGATGAGCATGGAATTTCCCTGCTAAAGTGGCAACTATCACCAGGCGGGGTGAGTTCCCACTATAATGAGGAATGCAACAGTGTGGTGTCCCCATTTCATAGTGGAAACCAACCGCAGCCTGGCCAGCGACATCGCGATCCCAGAGTAGCAGAATTGTCACTCCCAGTAAATGGTAAATGATCCTAAAACACCTGGATTGAACAGCTAATGTCACAAACACACTCCTGCGCTGGTGTAGAGAGCCGTGTCTGGGCTCTCTGCACCTGCGCGGTAGTGTGTTTTTCATTTCAGCAGGGGAGGAGGAATGTGCTGTCTTCCTGGTGTCACGGCCGCCCAGAGGAGCAGGATGCCGGAGCTTTCAGGTAAGTGAGTACCCTTTCAATCCAGCCAGCCTGTCATTTATTTTTATTTTTTACCAGACATGTGTATGTACTCATACATTGTGCATTATATCTCTGTTCTGGGCCCACTAATGTACTAAAGGAGCATTGGGTGTCAGAGGCAGTGTGGCATCACACCTGCTTAGAAGTAGTGCAATTGTACAATATGGTTTTATGTTTCACTCTCTCTCTGCTTTTTCTGGATACTTGCAAATTCTGGATGTGTTTTACTTTTTGACGGTGGTAATTTTCTTCCTGCTGCAGACCACAAATATATGTATGTCATCTCTATGGTTTTATAGCATTACATTTTGTCTATTTCTTATATTTTAATGGGACATTATACAGAATAATTCTTACTCTAAACCATTGTGTTTTGTAGAGCTTTGTAAAAATGTTTATGCATAAAGTAGACCTGGCACCTAAACACAGTGGAAGCATCCATTTTATGGGCTGAACCATTTTGCAGCCAATATATTAGGAGGCACTGCCTAACTAATGTATTCATGAGGTTGGACTTCTATCCATGGCTTTTCTGGCTTCTTTAAAGAGCACATAAAAGGTGACATGCCCAGTTGCTGCTATTATTATTAGCAAGCACAAGGAACATTACACAAAAGGGGGGAGGGTGGCAGGTGCATTCTGCTACGAAATGTGATGAGGTTTTGATCAGTTACATCTCTAGTCCAACAAGCCACAGATAACCAATGTCACATTCCATGGTGTGGAATCTGCATCACACACACATACAATATTCTTCTGTGACTGATTGGTCAAACTGTAGCAATAAGTCTCATTTCCGTGTTGGTGGATAGACACTGCCCATTTGATTCCGTAGATTACATTTTCTTTGAATTGGCTGTACTGTAGACCACACCCCCTTGACTGGCCACACCCACTCTTACAGTTGGCCACACTCCAATGTAGTGGGCCCCTATCACTGCATTTCCCCGGTGGGCTCTTCATGCCCCAATCACTGGTCTTGTAGCAAGCATGCATCAGCAGTTATGTCATTTCCAAATTTCCCATTGGACTATGACGAGAGACAATAAGAAAACATTATAAGAAAGTAGCTGACAAGGGCTTTTGGGATGTGTTTCATTTTATTAAACTGTATTTTACAATTGTATGTATGTGTGTTTTTATTTACCTTTTTTATTCTATTGGTATAAGGGATATGAGTCTCAGGGACCCCTTACTACTGGAACCACTCAGGGACATTGGGTGAGGCTGGCAGCCTCTGAAAGAGGGAACAGATGATTTTTTTTTTTTTTGGCGCCAAATTACTATATAGGTTTCAGTCCTTTCCTGTCCAGCTGGTTTCCATTATGAAACTGTTATTTTGTGATATCATATTTCCATTTTTGTATAAATGTACCTGGTTTTTTTTTTATAGGAAAGTGCATGGTTTTATTTGCCAAGGTGGCGGCATCTCCATCTCTCTTAGATTCCACATTAAATATATCATTCATACTTTAAGAAGACTAAGGATATTGTTTGTAAAACATGATGTATTTTCTCATATTGGCACTCGCCACCAATATTCCTTATAATGCTGAGATATAAGCTGTCAGGGAGTCTCTTAGATCTGATGGGGTGGGTCTATTAGACAAAACGCAGGTTTATTTTAGATTCCATCACGTTTATTGTCACACACAACTATTTTTTATTTAATTAACGTGTTTTTCTCCAGATCCTAGAAATGGCAATGGGCACCAAGATTGCCCCCAGTTTTGCCAATCTATATATGGTCTCTGTGTGGAGTTTGTATGTTCTCCCCATGTTTGCATGGGTTTCCCCTGGGTGCTTCGGTTTCCTTCCACACTCTAAAAACATACTTGCTGCGTAATTGGCTGCTATGAAATTGACCCTAGTCTCTCTGTCTCTGTGTGTGTATGTTAGGGAATTTAGACTGTGAGCAGGGACTGATGTGAGTGAGTTCTCTGTACAGTGCTGCAGAATTAGTTGCGCTAAATAAATAACTGATAATGATGATGATATGGGCCATATGGGCCAACTTGGGGGTATATTTACTAAACTGCGGGTTTTAAAAAGTGGAGATGTTGCCTATAGCAAACAATCAGAATTTAGCTGTCATGTTGTGGAATGTACTAAATAAATGATAACTAGAATCTTATCGGTTGCTATAGGCAAAATCTCCACTTAATCAAACCTGCAGTTTAGTAAATATTCCCCTTGGTTTTGGTTTTGGATCTGGATTAACTTCGTGTTTTGGGTTTGGCAAAACCGCCCGTGCGTGTTTTGGTTTTGGATCCCTATTTTTTTCTAAAATACCTATTTTTTTCCGCTAAAGTCACATAATTTTGCTTTTTCTCCCCCTACATTATTATTAACCTCAATATCACTAATTTCAAGTCATTTGCAGTCAATTTTGACCACCTCACGGGTCACAATATTATTTTCATACACAAACAAAGACTGCAGCGACCTGGGAGGATGCTACGTGACAGAGCAATGACACAAACACACGGCAGTTCATAGCACAACTAGGAAACATTGCCACACAGCAGTGGCAGAAAAGAAAAGTGGTGCAAGATGAAATAGTCATTGGGCCCTCCCACCCACCCTTATGTAAGATATTGAAAAAGACATGTTCAGTTTAACAAAGCAAGTACTCCAGTGACAAGCAGTGGCACTTTTGTGGCTGAAGTGCTTGATTTGTTTGGGCCTCCACAAAAGAAGCTAACCATGGGCTTAAAGCACCTAAGCAAACAGTGCTGTTAATGAACTCTACTGTGGCAATTCATGCACCAGTGGAAGCAGTTCTTGCACGTGATAAGAAGAAGGCCATTGTCATGCCTGGACATAAGACCAAAAAATCCACCTTTATGTGTGGAATTATATTTGCACAAATCCTGACAACAGTTGTCTAGCCATTTGTAGCATTGTAAAGCCATAGTCAGTAAAGGTAGAGAACGTAACCATCTAGGAACCTCATCCATGTTACACCATTTGAAATGAGTTCATGGCAAGTTGTTGGGAAAATCAGAAACTTATGATAAAAAATAACAACAAGCAGTATATTATCAGCTAGGACCCTTCTCTCAACTGCAATCTACATCCACAACACCATCTTCATCAATATTCGCAGTAGCGATTGGAGTTAGTCCTGCATCCAAGTTGCTAAGGCTAGATGACTCCTCCACTATCCTAGTTTCCTCAGAAGAATTCTTGAGCATTAGTCCCACTGCTGCTGCTGCCGCCGCTGGAGGTGAATCTTCATCCCAGAAGAAGACTATCACACGCCCGGTGTGCGGGCAGCGCACCCGACACCCAGCAGACTTAGCTGGCTCCGGCGCTCCGCTCCGTCCTGGGCGCCGCCATCTTGGATTCGGGTCTGCGCATGCGCAGACCTGACGGCTTCTTTAAAACCTCTGTTCTCCTCTCATTGGTGGATTCTAATGGCGCTTAGTTTAAAAGGCACTTCCTCCTTACCTACAGTGCCTGTTCTTTGAGTCACCTCCTGGTGATAGAAGTGGCTTCCTGTTATCTTCCAGCTATTTTCTTCCATCCTAGTCTGCAGAGCTGACGCTCATCTCCTGACATCGTCTCTACATTTGTCTGCAGAGCTGACGCTCATTCTACTGAACTTTACACCACATAGTGGTCTACAGAGCTAACGCTCATTCTACTGGACTCTCCACCACATAGTGGTCTACAGAGCTAACGCTCATTCTACTGGACTCTCCGACACATAGTGGCCTGCAGAGCTGACACTCATCTCCGGACAACTTCTCTACATTTGTCTTCAGAGCTGACGCTCATTCTCCTGAACCTAAACACCACATAGTGGTCTGCAAAGTTACACCGAACTGCATCATCTTCATTGCCATTACTTATTATATTTACCACTCCTACGGTACTACTGCCTGTAGTCTCTCAGGGATTTCCTTACAGTGCTCTAGTAGAGGTAGACGCAGCTAAGCCCATACCGCTTTGAACACGTCTCCTCGTTAGACTCCGCGCCCTGTTGGAGTAGTGCTAAACTGTTCGAATCCCTTGGGGTCGCTACATCTGCCGAGTCTCATCGTAAGAACCGTGACACAGACCAAGTAGAAGACTACTAGTAGTTTACAACAATTGACTGTTAAACAATCCTTTGCAAGAGAAAACAAGTATGGAATTCCATCACATTCCCTGTTTTGCTCACACAATCAACTTGGTGGTACAGAACTTTTTAAAAAATTACAATGACATGCAGGAGATGCTGTCTGTGTCCCGAAATATTTAGGGTCATTTCTGGGATTCTGCAACAGCATGTAGGAGACTGCATCAGCTGCAAGAAGAATAGAATTTAGGGGGAATGTACTTTAGTCCAGCGCAGTGGAGAATACTTTCTGTGTTGTGCAAGGTGCTGAAACCACTCGACGTAGTCACCTGTGAAGAGAGTACAGACACTGTTAGCTTGAGTCAAGTAATTCCCCTAATTTAGGCTTTTTGAAAAGCAGTAAGAGAAATTGCAGGAGGAAATGAAACAAAGCAATTCCGCTAATTATGTTGGACTTGTAGATTGAGTACTTTATTTGCTTCGCCAGGATCCAAGAGTTATCAACATCTTGAAATCGGATCATTGCGAAAGTACCGAGCCGATACTGCCGGATCTGCTAAGTTCGGGTGTGTTCAATTCTCAGAGAACGGAACCTGGGCATCTCTAGTTACAATGCAAGGGGTGCAAGATTTTTTTGCACACCAAAGAAAATAATGTGCATATAGCACACAAATAGTGGATAGCTTTATTTTTACACTGCAATAAAAGTTGATCTACAACATGGCATATCCCATCTATAAATCTATCCCGACATTTTAAATTTACCTCCCCCTCTATAAAAAGTTCTTTAAATTAAATTAAATTAAATTAAATCTCTCAGAGATTTAATTTCTGTAGCAAAAATAAAAAATTATAATTATTGTAAGAAATATAAAATATGCAATAGGAACACTGCAATGTGTTCACTTATTGTACTGTATTTGTACTGCTTGATTCAGCCTGTCTATGATAGATGTGTCCAAAATATATGTAATACATGTTTTTGATCATTACAATTTAGAGACCACTTCAACAGAGGGTTTTACCTTCAACAAAGGGTTTTACATTGAGCCGAAACATCGGCAAAGCCCCATCTGCACCAGTTCCATCTTCTAAAGCGCAGTTGTGTTGTGTAGTGTCCCCCCTGGCTTGTTACGATCACTATTACTGCTCAGGAATCTGCAGGCACACGACTATACTAGAGAGCCCTACATCGGGCCGATGTATCAGCGCAGCTCCTTTCAATTTATCCTATTGAGTTGCAGTATGCATGTGTTGCAGTGCTCATCTATGGTTTTTATGTTTATCATCATCAATCGACAACTGTGAGTGTCAAACTGATCCACTATCAAGGAGCATATCCATTGGCTCCATTAATTTTCATTTGCAAGTGTCACAAATTCAATTTGCCAATCAATGAGAATATTTGATCTATTGGCTATTGATTATATATCTTTTTACGTTACCTGGAATTATTGATATATATGTTATTAGCTTGTCATCAATTTATTGTCATTTAACATTTTTTATTGTATGTTTGTATGTTGTTTGTTTGTATGTTTATATGTTTTTTTTTCTGTGTACTAATGTAGCTATACATTTCATCCATTTGGGAATGCGACCTCTAATTCATTATTCATTTTGATAGCATTATCCTTGTTAATAGTTTTTTAGCGCAGACACTTTTTCACATCCTTTTTCTTTATTGGGTATTTCCACTACTCATTGTGTCTGCAGCTTTATTTCCAATATCCTTCATTATTTTAGTATAACCGCGAGCGCTAATAGGGTTTGAGTCTGGTGTGGTGGCCCTGTGGAGACGCCAGTTTGGGTTGGTTTTACAGGGTCACATTCCAACTCATATATATATATATATATATATATATATATATTTTACAATTTAGAGATGTCTACTAATGACAATTAAATATTATTCTATTGTATTTGGTTTTCAGCAGCTGTTTTATTAGTCCATTAGTCATCAATGTTGGATGCTTGCATGCAAATGGGTAATAAAAGTGAAGGGAAATTTATATATAACAAAATGAACATAATCATGTTTTTTTTATTTATAGCACAGGAGCTGTTAACCTCTCATATTTGGTGCTAAAGGGCGGAAGACATTGCAAATCAACATATAATGCTGTGTTGATTTCAATCTAGCAATCATTGTATTTGAAAATTACTGTTGTATAGAGACATATAAGATATTCAGAATCTCTGTTGCTTTATTAACACTAGTTACTCATAATGACTGTTGATTTACCTTAACTCTTTCATTCTGCTTTTGGTTTTAGTCTGCATTTTGCTTTACATCAAACTCCTGCCTAGGGCATTACTGTTCAGGGAGCAAACAAAACGCTCTGTTCATTTTCTTTACTTTTTTCTTTTGTTTTGATACATGTCAGCAGCTCATTTATCACTGGAAACTGAAAAGCAGGGAGGTGTTCTGTAGATTGGCATGATCATGCAGCTTTCATAATTACGAATTTAAGGCATATTTACTCATCACAAACTGCTAACTTAAGCATGTGCTACGTGGAGAGCAAAAAGCTACCAATGTTTTGTTTAATCTAATTATTTTATAGAATTTGTTTTGAAAAAAAATAAAACCAAGAAAGCTACCAGTCTTACTTTTTAGATCAGCAGAGGTTTGGGGTGGATTGACTACCTGGCTATGCTCAACAGTCAGCAATGAATTAATTCTTGATTTGACGTCAGGTTGCATCATAATAAGAGGAATGTGTACCACTAATACCTATATTTATATCGCAATCTGTTAGCAGCAAGAGCAATTCTTGCATCACAGTAACGGATTGCATTTTGGCAGCCAATAGAATCCCTGTATTTAACAACTTGTCATCGAGCAGGACAGATGGAACTGTAAAAGAATTTGTAGAGAATTTCTCTGAAAAAAACAAAAATATCATAGCTAGTGTTTCTTTTAACAGTGAGGATATGTGCTATTCTATGCAGGAAAAGCCTGGGAATTCATTGAAATGAGCACTTACAGAAAGTTACTTTTTGAGGCTTCTGTTTTAAAAAGCTCTAAGGAGATATTTAGGCTTAATAAAACTAGAGATGTTCACTTACACCTGTGTTTTTGGTTTTGGCAAAACTGCCCTCGCGTGTTTTTGTTTTGGTTTTGGATCTGTATTTTATTCGAAAAATAGCTAAAATATGCTAAAATCACATAATTTAGCTCTTTTTTTGGTCCTACTTTAATAACACTAATTTCAAGTAATTTCCAGTCAATTTTGACCACCTCACAGGTCACAATATTATTTTTATACACTTTTGGACAAAGACTGCAGCTGCTGGCTAGATGCTGAACGTTGCCACACAGCAGGGGCAGAAACAAGGAAAGTGCTGCAAGATGGAATTGTCCTTAGGCTCTCCCATCCACCCTTATGTAAGATATTGATGAGGATATGTACAGTTTAACAAACCAAGTGCTCCAGCGACAAGGAGTGCCACTATTGTGGCTGGCGTGCTTAGTTTGTTTGGGCCCCCACAAAATAAACTACCAATAGCTTAGCTGCCTTAAGCCCAACAGAGCTGTCAATGAACTCTACATTATTAAACCATGTCAGCTCATGCTGCTTCTTTAATCTTCTTCTCCCCTGTGGATACCTCCCTCTCATCCCTGAAGAACTGTCAGTTATGTAGACAGAGGAATGGATATTATAACTGGAGTGGCATTATATCTGCTTCAGACAGACTGTGACACGGAACATGTGGGCAGCATGGAATCTGTCATGTTGGAATACATTGCATTGAACAGAGATTTAAACCAATATATTGATGCAGTTGAGGAGACCGTAGTTAAGTTAAAATGTGACCCACCGGATGAGATCTCGAATTTAAGAGAGCTTGTACACGAGAGATACACTGCGCTTCAGAAGAATAGACCCTGAGCCAGGATGATAAATATGTCCAGTTTACAGAACAGCTAAGATACCTGATAAAACAAATGGGTGTCACCGGCCCCTGCAGACAAAGCTTTGGAAGTTGAAGACGAGAGATCGCCGTCACCCAGAGCACTCCTATAACAAAGTTGGAGATGGTAAACCCAGTGAAAAACAAAGAATGTAGTCGCACATACGAGAGAGAAGCAGTTGAAAGGATGATTGAAAACAAGCTTCAGAACGGTAAATCCACCAGGTGTCCAAAAATTGGCTGTGATCACTCTGACATGAGTATATCGGATCTTGTTCCAGACAATGCACTAAAAAGAGTCATTGACAAGCAAGGTCATGACTGAGCTTCGAATCGGACCCAATCCCCAAAAAATGAAAATATAGCTAGGTACCTTTGATGTAAAGTACAGATTACAAACACTTTGTGCAATACTGATGAAACAGCAGCAAAGTAAAAGGTTTGAGTAATACATATATATATACGTCTATTTTGACATCAATGCTTACATTACTTCTGCAAGCAACGCTGTTCTTTGTTAATAAAACTGTTGTCTTTATACCGTTAAAAAAATATAATAATAATCCTCCACCATTCTTTGGATGCTGATAGTTGATAGAGGGATCAGGTGGAGTTACGGCAGAGGTGTCACTAATTTTCGCCAATTCTTTTACAGTAGACCAGACCAGCGGTTAAATGTATCAAGCTGAGAGTTTTCCGTCAAGTTTGAAAAACCAATCAGATTCAAGCTATCATTTATTTAGTACATGCTACAAAATGATAACTAGAATCTGATTGGTTGCTATAGGCGACATCTCCACTTTTCAAACCCGCTGGAAAACTCTCAGCTTGATACATTTACCCCCAGATGTCAAAATGTTGTGTTGAGTCATCTACATCATCAAGCCACTAACAGTGCTGTTAATGAACTCTACTGTGCAAGATGTTGTTGTCCTCATCCTCAGCCTTAGCAGTGTGTTCACCATGCTCACACATTATTAATTCATCCCCACTGGAATCCACCATTGCCGAAGTCTTTGTACTTTGATGTAATTAGCGGAAAAGTCCTTCCTCGTGGAAATTGTATTTAATTTTTTATGAACATCATCTTCTCCACATTTTGAGGAAGTCACCTTCTATGCTGATCGCAGACAAGGTTCCATGCTGTCATTCAGCTGGTACCACATACAATATGGGATATACCGAGCACAGGCTTATTGCCAAGCAGCTGGTACCATATATAATGTGGGATATAGCGAGCGCGGGCTTGTTTTTCTCTGGTTTTGTTTCAAAATATTGCCTTTTTGTCATAGCAGCTGTCCATCAAGCCTATTTACGGCACGTTTGGGTGTGGCTCACAAGCCAGCCCTTGCTAGATGTAAACCCCTATATCTGGGAGGTGAGTGCATCTGATTTTAACTGCATATTAATATTGTTTAAAGCATATAGGTCAGTGTAGGACCTGCATATAATGAGGTTCCCTTGATGTTGGGATGCAGGCTTAAATCTTTTGATCAAAATATAAACTAATATCTCATGTTTTCATTTTGCTAGACACACACAGATATGCAGTGAAAAGAATAAGCGCTGACAACTGTCTTTTTGTTTTGTATACATATATGGGCATTTATATTGCCATGCAGCTGGTACCACATACAATATGGGATATACAGAGCGCGGGCTTATTGACAAGCAGCTGGTACCATATATAATGTGGGATAAACCAAGCGCATGCTTGTTTTTCTCTGGTTAAGGTTCCCTGTTGTGCTGAAAACGCTTTCTGAGTACACACTGGAGGGTGGGCAGCTTAGGTATTGCAAAGTGAATTGGTACATGGGTCTCCAAATTCCCTTTTTTTTCTTCCCAGTATGTAAAGGGACTGTCTGATGTGTCTATTTCTATGCTGTCATTAAAATAATCCCTTACCATCCTTTGGATGTTGATACTAGGATCAGATGGAGTTATGGCAGAGGTGTCAGTTTTGGTCCATTTTTTTAGACCAGACCAGATGTCAAAATGTTGGGCTGAGTCATCTGCATCATCCCTGGGTCTCTTGTAAAAAGCTAAGTTTTTTCGTAGCAGCAGTTGAATGAGAAACTGAAGGAGGAGACGCCGTCCTGTCACGTACCACTTGAGCTATTATTTTGCTCGCAGGAACTCCTTACATCTCTTGACATCTGGGTCAGTTGGAAACAAAGAGAAGACACAGCTCTGAAACCTAGGATTAAGCACAGTTGCCAAAATGTAGTGATCCGATTTTAAGATTTTGATAACTCTTGGATGCTGGTGAAAACGAGTAAAGTACTTGATCTACAAGTCCAAAATACTTAGCATAATTGCTTTGTTTCAGCTCCTCCTTCAGTGTCTCAAGCTGGTTTTAAAGGTCTAATTAAAGGAATCACTTGGCTCAAGCTAGCAGTGTCTGAACTCACATCACAGGTGACTACTTCAAATAGTTCCAGCACCTTGCACAACAAGGAAAGTATTCTCCACCGTGCTTGAGTAAAATACATTCCCCCTCCTTTCACAATGTCATGGCTTTGGGAGTAAGTGTGGATGCCTTTTCGCTGTTCCTCCATCCTCAGGAGCATATACAGGGTAGAATTCCACCTTATTACCACCTCTTGCTTCAGTTGGTGGCAGGGCAAATTAAATTGTTCTTGTTGCTTCTGCAATCTCCTACATGCTGTTGCCGAATGTTGAAATATCCAGATATTTTATGGGCCACAGACAGCATCTCCTGCATGTTCCTGTCATTATTCAAAAAGCTCTGCACCACAAAGTTTATTGTGTGAGCAAAACAGGGAATGTGATGGAATTCACCCAGCTTTAATGTGCTCACAATATTGGTGGCGTTATCAGACATGACATATCCTGAGGAGAGTCCAAGCATGGATAAGCCATGTTGCAATGACATTCCTAAGTTTTTGTAACAGATTGCCAGGTGTATGTGTTAGGAACTCCCAAGCCAGTACAGTGAAACTCGGGAACTACTCTGAAGGCCAGGTGTTCGCTGGAGCCCCTAGTGGTGGGGACAGACTGGGCTGCGGGCCGACCGAGGGTCGAGTAACGTATACTGACTTAAAGGAGTTCCCAGGAGTGGAGTGATTGGTGGACTGTAGTAAGAAGAATCCTAGGTCAAAAGGTCACAGGCACAGATGCAATATCCAAGGGCAAGCGAAGGGTCAAACTCACAGGCAGAGAAGCAAAATCCGAATTCCAGGCAAAAGGTCAAGGTCAGAAGAGAAGGGTCACAGGTCCAATAACAAGCAGGGGTCAAAACACGGGTAGTCAAATCCAAGGTAGCAGGAACCAAACTGGATAGCACAAGCAGGCAGCAGAACTGAGGACAGAACGCTATAACCGGCAGTGAGGCTGCAGACCTCACTGCCCTAAATACCACAAGCCACCAATCAGAGCCTAGCTCTGAGTCTCACACAGCCCCCATGATAATTGCATTAATCAGCCCACAGGCTGTGTTAAATTACGCGCATGCGCCCGGCCACTAGTACCGCCGGGACGCAGCGCTAGATTATTAGGCGTCGGACCGTTGCCTTGGCAACGGACGACCAGGAAGCGGAAGTGACGTCCCGGTCGTCAAGGTGACGGCCGGGACGCTAGCAGAACCAGGAGACGGGCCGCGGCGGCTCGTAACAGTATGTCTCTTAGTGAAGCCGGGGATACACAGAGTAGCCTGCCTCAAAAAAATCTGACGTATTTGGTACATGCTGCTGCTATTCCTGCTGGTGAAGGCAAATAACCAACCCAGTGGGCTGTCACAGTCATATAATCTTTAGTTTGTCCAGTTCTGCCTGTCCACATATTTGTGGTTAAGTGTACAGTGCGTAGAATGGCATTTTGTAGCCCATTAATTACAGTTTTATGAACCTTCTTTTTCAGATCAGAAAAAGCTTTTCTAGTAAAATGATATTGTGATGAAATTTGGTTACACGTAAAAGTATTTGGGCACCACTTTTTGAGTTAGAATGACAAGGTCTTGCATCCTCATGACTGGCCTTACAATAGGATGCCTCACTGACAGTTGCAGAACTAGAACGCATAGAGAAAGGCGAAGTCCTTATTCTTTCCTTGCTGTTAGGAACCCCTCTAGGTACAGCAAAACCCGGAGTCTGCTCTGAAAGTCTGGTGTTCACTGGAGCCCCTAGTGGTGGGGACAGACTTGGCCGCAGACTAACAGAGGGTCGTGAAATGTGTACCGGCTGGGGAGAACCCAGGAAAGCGGAGTAAAGTCCAGGCAAGGGTCGAGGGCCGGCAGCAAATAGCGAATCCAATAACTAAGCCGAGGTCAGAGGTCAGAGGCACGGTAGCAAGGTCCAAGATACAGACAAGAAAGGTCAGGGTCACGAGCAAAATAGGCAGGGTCCAAATCCAAGCAAGGGGTCATACACAAAAAATCCAACAGAGTATCCACAGGACAGGAACTAGGAGCAAGCAGGGCAGCAGGACTGAGACAGAAAAGCTATAACCAGCAGTGAGGCTTCAGACCTCACTGCCCTAAATACCAGAGTCAGCCAATCGGAGCCTAGCTCTGAAATCACCCACAGCCCCTGCTTGATAAATAATATTAAACTTAATTAGCCCACAGGCTATGTATATTTTCTGCGCACGCACCCGGCTGTCCCCAGCTGCCGGGACGCGGTGCTACTACAGCTGGCGTCCGACCGTTGCCTTGGCAACGGTCAGGTAGGCTCCGGAAATGACGTCCCGGTCGTCAAGGTGACGGCCGGGATGTCAGAGGGCACCAGAAGCAAGTTGCGGCGGCTGTGAGTACCGTCACGGCTCGTAACACTTGCAGGTAACTTACAGGATCCCAAACAGCATGGTTTTACTGGGGGAGATCTTTTTAAACAAATCTTATTGACTGGGTGACTAAAGTAATAGATCAAGGAGGGGCTGTAGATATAGCTTATCTAGATTTTAGTAAGGCTTTTGACACTGTCCCACATCGCAGACTGTTAAATAAACTTGAAAGCTTGGGATTGGATTAAAAAATGGTGGGATGGAAATGATCTTGGTGGCAGGATAGAAAACAGATAGTTATAGTAAATGGAGTACATTCACAGGAGGCAGGTAAGCAATGCAACAAAACAATGAGGAAGGCAAGTCAGATGCTTGGTTGCATATGGAGAGGAATCAGTAGCAGAAAGAAAGTAATAATGCCACTGTATAAGTCATTGGTACGGCCTCATCTAGAATATTGTGTTCAATTCTGGAGGCCATATCTCCAGAAGGATATAAATACATTAGAAACTGTACAATGAAGGACAACTAAATTGGTGAATGGCCTACAGAACAAAACTTACATGGGAAGAATAAAACAACTTAATATGTAAAGTTTGGAGCAGAGAAGGGAAAGGGGGGACATGATAGAAACTTTCACATATATCAAGGGTTTGAACAAGGTACATGAGGGAAATATTCTTCGAAGGAAGAGAAGCACTAGAACACGAGGACATACACTGAAACTGGAGGGAAGTAGGTTCAGAGAAAATTTGAGGGAAAACTACTTCACAGAAAGGGTAGTGGATAAGTGGAATAGCCTCCCATCAGATGTGGTAGAGCCTAATACAGTAGAGCGGTTTAAACATGATTGGGATAGACATAAGAATAAGGGATCAAATAAGGTTTAAGGTTACCATAGGTAAATAAAACAATGGGCAGGCTAGATGGTCCAAGCGGTTGTTATCTGCCATCAAATTCTATGTTTCTATGTGTGTAGAATGGCATGTTGACAAAAAAAATTTCCTGCAGTTAACTTTGCATGGATTACAGGTGTTTTTTTCTTTACCAAGGTAAAAGTGTTTTTTTATATTTTTGTTTTCCTGTCTTAAAAACACTATGCACTTTTACATAGGCTTTAACAGATGACGTAGAGGGTTTACTATCATTATGACTGGTGCCAGCTGCTGCTTGGTGTGCCTGGTCCTCTGTTGACTGATGTGAATCCATTTTAATAACACAGTACAATGTGACTGTAGACTTTTAAGAACACTGCCAGCCCTATAATTTGTCTTTCAGCACTGAAAACTGTCACCTCTCCTCTTTCTGGGTGAGCTATGTCACAGGGGAATGTCACTGGAGCCTTTGAAGAACACTGCCTACCCTTATCTTTACCTTTCATTAATGACGCTGCCCAACTGCACTTAGGAAAACCAAGCCCACCGAAATATAGCCATTCCGAGTACCGAGCTCAGCAGGCTCGGTACTGTTGCGTGGCCTCGGAACTGAAAAGGAGACAAAACGTCATTGTTGCTTCGTCGGATTTTGGCGACTGTGCTTGATCCTAGGTTTAAGAGCTGTGTCTTCTCTTTGTTTCCAACTAACCCAGATCTCAAGAGAAGCAAGGAGCTCCTCAAGATGACAGCTCAATTGTAAAGTGACAGGACGGCGTCTCCTCCTTCAGTTTCTCAGTCACCTACTGCTTGGAAAAAACTTAGTTTTCCCAAGAGTCCCAGGGATGATGCAGATGACTGATGACAACATTTTGACATCTGGTCTGGTGTAAAAGAATTGACCAAAAACTGTGACACCTCTGCCGTAACTCCACCTGATCCTCCTATCAACACCCAAAGAAGGGTGGAGGATTATTATTATTATTATTATTATTATTATTATTATTATTATTAACAACAGCATAGAAATAGATATGTCAGACAGTCCCTTTACATACTGGGAGGAAAAAAGGGAATTTGGAGATCCATGTACCAACTCGCTTTGCAATACCTAAGCTTATACCTAAGCTGACCACCCTTTGGTGTGTACTTGGAAAGAGTTTTTAGCACAGCCGGGAACCTTGTCAATGATTGGCATAGGAGGTTATTTCCTCAAAATGTAAAAAAGATGATGTTCATCAAAATTAACTACAATTTCCACGAAGAAGGCCTTTATCGCCAATTACATCAAAGTAAAGAGACTTCTGTAATGGTGGATTCAAGCGGGGATGAATTAATAATGAGTGAGGATGATGTACACACTCATGAGGATGAGGCTGAGGATGTGGACAACCACATATTGCCACAGGAGAGTTCATTAACAGCTTAGTTGCCTTAAGCCCATTGTGAACAGTCTATAGCAGATGAATATGTGAGTGCACATTACAAATTTTGTACAAAAGTCTATTACTCTGTTTCCAAAATGCTCAAACTGCGGAGGAAGTTTGGCTTTCATCAGTACAATGACTCAAATCAAACTGCAATATTAACTCTGGACTGAAATAGATGTTCTTAAACATGCTACTCAGAGTTTTAGACATTGAAAATTTGTAGCAAACATTTTGTCCATTACCATTTCCCAATTAACCTGACCCAGCTTGAGCAACTATTATGCTAGGACTTGGCCTCTGTGGAATCTGAACCTATGGATACAGTACCATACTTCCACCAGAGGTGTTGCTGTATGGTTGTTATTATTATTATTATTATTATCATTTATTTGTTAGGCGCCACAAGATTTCCGCAGCGCCGTACACAAAGCAAACAGTAGACTATACAGGGTATAACAGTACAGAACAATAAACAAAAATACCAATGTTTCAGAAACTCCAGTTAGGTCAATGCAGTAGAGGCGGAGTAGAAGAACAGGTGTGGAGACAAGAGGGAAGAAGGCCCTGTTCATTCGAGCTTACATCCTAAGGGTGGGTGAACGAAACAGACACAATTGGAGGAAGTTGAAGTGTGGGGAGAGGGACCGGGAGGAGAGAGGGTAGAACGTTTGGAGGAGATGCGGGTTAGGTAGAAGGTTGGTAGGCTTTAAGGAACAGGTGAGTTTTGAGTGCTCGTTTGAAGGAGCACAGATTAGGAGAGAGACGGATGGAGCGAGGGAGGTCGTTCCAGTGGAGGGGGGCGGCACGGGAGAAGTCTTGGATTCTGGAGTGGGAAGTGGTGATAAGAGTGGAGGAGAGGCGGCGGTCATTAGCTGAGCATAGGGAGTGGGCAGGAGTGTGAATGGAGATGAGGTTAGAGATGTAAGGGGCCGTAGACTGAGAGAGAGCCTTGTACATGGTGGTAAGGAGTTTGAAAAGGATTCTGTAGGGGAAAGGGAGCCAGTGTAAGGAAAGGCAGAGAGGGGAGGCAGAGGAGGAGCGGCGTGAAAGGAAGATGAGTCTTGCAGCCGCATTGAGTATAGAGCGGAGGGGTGCGAGGTGGGAGTGGGGGAGGCAGTAAGGAGGATGTTGCAGTAATCAAGGCGGGAGATGATGAGTGCGTGTATGATAGTTTTGGTCGCTTCCTGAGAGAGGAAGGGACGGATGCGGGCAATGTTGCGGAGTTGGAAGCGACAGGCTTGGGCGAGGGATTGAATGTGGGGGGCAAAAGAGAGAGAGGAGTCAAGAGTGACCCCAAGGCAGCGGAGTTGGCCGACAGAGGAGATGGTGGAGTTGTTAACAACGATAGAGAGGTCATGGTGGGAAGGGAGTCGAGGTGGGGGAAAGACAATGAGTTCAGTTTTAGAGATGTTAATTTTGAGAAAGCATCCAGGAGGTGATGGCTGAGAGGCAGTTAGATACACGAGAGAGGAGGGAGGAGGAAAGATCAGGAGAAGATATGTAGAGTTGAATGTCATCAGCATAGAGGTGATACTGAAGACCGAAAGAGATGAGAGCGCCAAGGGAGGAAGTGTGGAGCGAAAATAGTAGAGGGCCCAGAACAGAGCCTTGAGGGACTCCAATAGGGAGAGGGGAGGGGGTGGAGGAAGAACCAGACGTGGATACAGAGAAAGAGCGGTTAGCAAGGTATGAGGTGAACCAGGCATGGGCCGAACCGGAAAGGCCGAGAGAGAGAAGAGTTTGCAGCAGGAGGGGGTGGTCTACAGTGTCAAAGGCCGCGGAGAGATCGAGGAGGATGAGTAGGGAGAAGTGACCCTTGGCTTTGGCTGATAGGAGATCATTGGTAACTTTGGCCATGGCAGTTTCAGTGGAGTGGAGGGGGCGATAGCCAGATTGGAGAGGGTCAAGGAGGGAGTTGACCGAGAGGTGTCTGGTGAGGCGGCTGCAGACAATCCGCTCGAGTAATTTGGAGGCAAAGGGGAGAAGAGAGGGCGATAATTCGCAAGGGAGGTGGGGTCAAGATTGGCTTTCTTGAGGATAGGAGAGATGAGAGCGTGTTTGAATGAAGAGGGGACTGTGCCAGAGGAGAGTGATAAGTTGAAAAAGTGAGCCAGGTGAGAGCAAGCAGTAGGAGTAAGAGAGCGAAGGAGGTGAGAGGGGATTGGATCAAGAGGACAGGTAGAGGGTGGGGAGGAAAGAATAAGGGAGCGAACTTTATCACCAGATGTAGGGGTGAAGGAGCACCAGAGCTGATTAATAGAGGGCGGTGAAGCGATGGTGGTGGCGGGAGAGGGATTGGAGGAGGAAATGTTCAGTCTGATGGCCTCAATTTTAGAAGAGAAAAAGGTGGAGAAGTCAGAGGCGGAGAGGGAAGGTGGGGGAGGGGAGGAGAGAGGACTGAGAAGAAATGAGGGACTTGAAGTAGGATTGTTTAGCAAGGGACAGGGCAGAGCAGAAAGAGGAGAGCATAAATTTAAAGTGGAGGAAGTCAGCCAGGGAACGAGATTTCCTCCAGAGGCATTCAGCTGTGCGAGAGCATTTTTGAAGGAAGCGTGTAAGTTTGGAGTGCCAGGGTTGGGGAATAAGGCTTCGGCGGCGGATAGAAGAGGCCGGGGCGACAGCGTCTAAGGCAGTAGTAAAGGATTTGTTGTAGACAGAGGACGCCTGATCAGGGCAGGCCATAGAGAACAGCGGTGATAGGAGAGTTTCAAGAGAGGAGGTGAAAGAGATGGGGTCAATGGCATCAAGGTTGCGCCTGGTGAGGGTGGCTTTAGGCGAGGTGGGAGCGGGGGAGGAGGACAGAGTGAAGGAGAGGAGATGGTGGTCATAGAGTGGGAAGGGAGAGTTGGAGAAGTCAGAGAGATTGCAGAGATGAGAGAAGCAGAGATGGTTAACTTAAGGAGTGCACCTGTGCTAAGGCTTTGTTACTCTGTCTCTCTCAGCCATCAGGGCTTGTTATAGGTTATGTGTACTCACTCTTATCTCTTATCTCTTATCTCTTGTAGTTTGCCTGCCTGAGCTAGTTACTGGCTGCATATTGTATGTTCTCATTGTCTGCTGCCTGCCAATTTTAAAGTGCCTGGATATTGACTATCCTTATTGTCTGCTGCTTACCTCTACTGGTGTCTGGAGTCTGACTTTGACTCTCTGTTTACTGCTGCTTGGACCTGCTGCATGCCATTTTTGGATTCCTGTGTGCCTGGACTGTTATCTGTGAGTCTGCGATCTTTATTGCACCTCTCTAGTTAGTCAAGTCTAGTTAGACAGATCCTCTGTCGTGCCACGGGATCCTAACAAAGAATTAAATTCTACTACCATGTGTTTAACACCTATTGGGCCACAGAGTACTGGCGAGTGTATATAGCTCTAAGAATAAAGGGACTGATAGAGGTGAACACAAAAGTTTTTTTAATCTTCTTTGCAAATGTGTAGCATACAGGATTTTTAGACTAAAGACTAAAGACCCTTCAACCACAAGGTCTTAGTGATAGAGTTAAATAATATTTAATGTTGATATGCTTCAATAAGCTGGATTGGATGTTTCAACATCTGCATCTATATAGTAAACACTTTTATGTGTACCTTGCTTTTCTCAATGGTTAGGATTGTTATTTAAAAGTTTCCCTTAGGTGTTTGTAAGATTTAAGGTTATATGTTAAGTTTAATACCTACCATACAGTATGTAAGTTGACAAAGACTATTCATTATTAAGATCTGCTAGGAACCTTTTATGTCATGTGAAATAATTTTTGTTGGTCCTTGGGATACATATAAATATAAATGAACCATGGACTCATATTTGTATAGGTATGTTTATAGATGTATATAATATTAATTTAGAATTTTGAATATAGTTAGTATTTATTCTGAATAATTTGAACAGATATTTATGTTACAAGTTTTATTGTTGCCACACATCTCAATGTAAATTAATGAATTATTATGGAGTTTAATGGATCTAGTTTTAATTCTTTAATTTATGAATTTATATATTGTTTTAGTCAAAGGAGCATTATACTATTAATTTGCTATTTATTTATCATTAATTGTAATGTGATATCTTTGTCCTGCAATCAGTCATATTGTATGAATCTGCAAATGATTGCTATGATAACAAATTACTAAAATGGCTGGATGCACCCCACATGATAAGGGGTGGATTGTCATCACCCCATGTGATAAGGGGTGGACTATGTCATCATTAGAGTTCTCTAAATTCTGATTAGTCAACAAACTCATGTGACCAAATGTGGGATAAATACATAAATGGTATTATGAAAACCGTAGCAGAAATGACCACTTTACTTTGGATGAAACCGCCTATCAAAATGGGTGGAGAAAAGCTTCAGTTATGTCATCTTGCTGACAAGGATTGATCTGCCTGTTATATCGAAATAGATTGTGCACAGAGCTATGCGATCTTCACTGCTATATTGTTGAAATGTTCTTGCCAATTTAAATACAAGTATTGTTTGGATGGTGCTTCTGCTTTCAGAAGTACATAGACAAGGAAAAGGCTGGCTAATATTGGAGACACAGAGATCAACATCCAATTACAGCTGTGCTTGGGGCCTGACCCTTCATTCGTGAAGGAGTTAATTTCAGCTATGTATATCTGGGACTGTTGTAAATGATTTGAGAAACTTGAATTAAACCATCTGGATACCATAATTTTGCCTTAGGGCGTTATTGTTTATGGGCTAATTACCACATAATTGAGGTGTCTGGACAAAAGTTCTATTTAGGCAGGTTGTATACAATTATTTGACTAACCCTCTGAGTAGCTTTAAGTTTTTTTCGGCTTGATTAGGAAATGTCAATTCTTTTGAGCACTATGAGATATTGATTTAATATTTTAAATAAAAACATTTTCAGTTATTGATATTTGCTGTCAGTGCTCTTTTATATTTATTTATTTATGAATTGTTTGGAATAGGAACAGTCTACAATGCCTGTTCTTTATGAGAGCTGCAGACCAGATAGGCACCAGTTGAATAGAGAATTTGTTCATAACCTTTTTTGTGTATTGAACATAACATTTAGACTGGTTCTAGCAATCTTATTCTGGTCTAGACCATTCTAGCCTCACACATTGATCCATCTCAGTGTTTTAAGTTAATAGAAACTTTTTTTTTAAAACTGCTGACTGTAATAGCTGCCAAGAATAATTCAACTAAGTTTTGACCAAGGTTTATTGGTTCATATCACGTTCCTTTTTTGGAGGTACTCTGTGACTCACAAATAAAATTTCCCATTGTAAAAAGAAAATATCTGAAACTCTCAATATTATTCTTAAGTTTGAGAAAAGGTATTGGGGCAAAATACTTTTCAAAGTACTATAAATACTGCTATTAGGATAACCATTCTTCTGACACTAAATTGCATGATTGGTCCATTAAATGACATAGCATCTCCAGAGAGGGGCCTACTTTAAGGTCTAGAAGACCTTTCTTCTGTACAGAGTTTTAACTGGTGAATTACAATTTGCAGGAGAACATGAACAGTCTTCGTATCTTTAGGTATGTTCCATAGTGTAGACTGGCCCGTTGATAAGTCAAAGGATAACTAGCAAGGTAGTCATCCAGCGTCAAAAGGGTTAAGAGTCAGAAGGTTAGCTGTCCCAGCGAAAGGTCAAAACAATCATAAACAATCCAAGAATAAAAGAAACACAAGTTTAGAGATACTTGATCACAGAGATAAACTCAATAAACTGGCAGAGAGTTGCTCACAGGAAGCTAGGTCTGAAGTTGAGGTAATGAGCATCAAGTGTTTACAGGTCATTGCTATCAGCTGGTCATTAAAAGCCTTCAAGATTTAAGTGTGCATGAATGTAACAGAATTAATAAAGTTGCAGCAAATTGCAAATGAGCCTGTGGCTCGCTGTGTAGATGCTGAACTGCTGCAACTCTGGGTTGCAGTTCGAGTTGTGACCATCACCAGCCTCCTCCTGGGCATTGGACTCATCTTCATGTATTTCATTTATGAAAGCAGTCTGCCTACTTAAAACGTGGGACATTTCCATAAGCCAAACTTGTAAACTCTCTTTTTTTTGTTTATTTTAGCCCTTTCATATATGGAGCTCCTTTGTCAAGGATATTAAAAGTTTAAAAAGATTTATTTTCCAGATGTAGGACCATTATTAGGTACATAGAAATTAAACAAGCACATTTCTTTATATTAAGAAGATACAAATATCATACAACTAATATATACAGCATGTAACAATTTCAGAATATTCTAACAGTATATTATTGGAAACATTTTCCAATGCACAGCAGATTTACTGGATGCCTGTAAACTTTGATATATGTGTCTAAAGTTTATTTTGCTAGTGAAACTATTCAATTAATGTGATTTAAGTAAAAACTAAGTAGCAGAATAGTTTGGATAGCTATTCTATGCAGTAAATACATTGTTCTCTAATTTCTTTTTTTAAAATTCTGCAAACTTATTTAAACAGTTTGAGAAATATTGACATAGTTTGTTATTTTATTTAGGAATGTGCTAATATTGTAGATACCTCTTAGATGTATTCTTACCTTCTTTAAATAAATTGTTACCTATTGAATTCTTAGCAAATAGTACTAACCAGTAGAATGGTATTGAGCAACTGTTTGCTGTAACAGGTCATACATGCTGGAGAATCTAATGGAAAGTCTATTGCTCAAGATTTATCTCAGTCTCTTATTTTGCAACATGGTATTAAAGATTTGAACATCATGCCAAGAGATCATAGTTTGACTTCAAGGCTTTTTCCTCATCTAAATTTATTGAAAGATGATGGTTCAGGACATCTGCATAGCTTTTTGTTGTCAAAATTAGATTTATTTGTTCTCATTTTAAAATAAGTGAATTCACATTTGCAGCATCTCTCTGGGACCATTTTAAAGCAAAAAGAACCATATCACTCTTTATGAAGGCACCTATAAAATACCAACATTTTGATTTCTTGCCTTTATAATCAGTGCATAAGAATAAGGGGATATTGTTGGTTAAATTGAATATTGCAATACATATAATCATATTAGGAAGTTTATTAGTTGCAACAACACATTAGGCACAATGTTAAGAAATTGCTTGAATTGCTGGCCCACTTCTGTATATCAGCACTTGTGGTGTTCTAGACCATCAAGGTGGAGAGTCACTGCTATCTAGCTGGAAACAGCTGCTCTTTAAATGAAAAACATTTTTACCTTCATTTAGAAATTCCATGGCCATTGATGTTTATCAACTTCCAACTAAATCCTACTCCATTCCACACATGCTTCCAGCAACCTTTTATACTGCAGAAATTATAAAAATGGCTGAATAAAGAATTCTGATGCCTCTAGATGTTTAACATGTTTATTCTGTTGCAGTTCATGACATAGGAAGAGATAAATATGAAAGATGGAAAGAATTAAAATACCATCGCACCCCCTCAAAGGTTGTGTGATAGATCCCAATTAATTAGCATATGTGTAGCTAATGCTGATTAGAAAATAATCTTACCTGCTTCGAAATATTTGGAACACCATATACACCTCACACTATATAAATGGGTTTACCACAATGTGTACTAGAGTTTCTACTGCCGATCTGCGCAATGTTAAACATGAGAGCCTATAATAAGCATGGTTAATTGGGAATAAGGAAATGTCTCATTGTTTGATATGGGTAACAACACATTGCACCAATTTATTAAATGAGTCCCAATATTGAGAACAATGTACAGTAGTAAACTTTACAAAAAAACAACCTTAGTCTATTGATGGGTACAATATTCAATAAGATACTGTTTGAATCATTTCATTCTGTAGAATGTGTGCTGTCATTGTCTGCATCGATACCCGCAAAGCATTGTGGGAGTGGACAGTGTGTGATGTCCTCAGTGAGTAATCTACATGCTTAAGAAAACATCACACTATGGGACAGCTGGAATTGGGCACACAGACTGTGAGACTGTTCTTCTGGTTACTGTGCATACTCATTGATTTGATTATTTGTATACTGTGAGGCATATATAGAGTTGTATTTTCGTCTGGCTTAGTTATGCAAATACGCATTTTCTTACTGTGCATGCATACAAGCAAAGAATGAATCTGCCCACATGTAGATTTTGCAGACTCCTTACAATTGGAGAGACAGTTGGGGAGGGAATTGGATGGCAAGCATAGACTGAGTACACTAAGTATGTTGTCATGTAATTACAACTCAAGTAGACCTAGGGATAAATGCATCAATCTGCGCATTCTGCAAGTCGCCGATTTTCGGCAACTTTGCAGGGCAGTTTTAAAACGGCAATGTCTCTACAGGTAAGTTTTTTTGTCTCTGTGTCTCCATGCCTCCCATTTCTTACTTAGTGTGGAACAGGGGCAGGGCAGCATCTTATATTCTTAGGAATGTGACACTGGGTTGTTACCAATAAAAAGAGCAGCTGCCGGCTTCATCACAAGTAAGAAGCTGCTGATTGTTGCCAGGCGCGGGCTGGCAGAGTTCAGCCCGGGGGGAGCCCAGGCGGCCGCATCACATGACACGCGATGCGGTCGCGTCCAATGACTCGGCCACATCGCGTGTCATGTGATGCGGCTGCCTGTGCGCTGAAGCGGCCGCATCCCGTGTCATGGGATGCGGCCACCATTAAAAAGCAGCCAAAATTGCCTCCGGGGGGCCTCCCGGCCGGCCCTAACAGCACTGAGAATGAGCGGCCCGGGGGACAGATGCCAGCCCGCCCCTGGCTGTTGCCCCTTCATGTTAATCTTTGGCACTTAGTGTAAGGCTACCTCTTGATAGTAAAGACACTGAATGAGTGACGTTATGTCACTCATTCAGTGTTTTAGATACACCCTGGCACCTAGGGCACCTCCTAGGTTCATCTAGTGGTACATTGGACCTGGATGTGGAATAATATTTACCCATGTAAAAGCTCAAAGAAATGACTGAATATGAAAAGCACAAAGACTGTAAAGATGCTCTGGCTAGAGATATTTCCTCCATCTGCTTTTCTGAACTAGCAGTGGGATACTTTATGAGAAAACATACTTGCACAATATGGATTTAGAACACAGTTATTATTAGAATAGTAGGAAACAAAGTTTAGCAAAACAACCATTATAAACATTGCACTTCATTGGATTGAGATAGACTAGACATAAACATATGTGACAAAACCATTCAGATCATTTGTAACACGCAAGGAACATTTGTGCTATTGTTCACTGAATATATAATGCACATCAGGAATACAAATAGCATATATTTCTTATGAATCATTTCAAAACTTATTTTTTCAAGACCCACAGTGGAAAATATTTCACCATCTGGGAAATAACTCAGGTTTCACTAAGTAATGATTGGATCCCCAGAGCAAAATGTCATGCCAAAGTAAGACTCATTACTCACAAAGTTTTCTAAGAAGATATAAAGAGAGTTGTCTGTTTGTTTTTATCAGGGCTGCCACCAGAAATTGCAGGGCCCAGTACAAATGTAACAGACAGGGCCCCCTCCTTCCTTCTCTTACCCCAGCACAATTTTTAAGTTATTCTCTACCCAACAATTGTCCCCCCCCCACTATTTTCTAAAGTCATCCCCCTTCCTTGTTCCATCTAACCCCTGCAGTAATTTACTTACCTCTCTGCTTCTTGTTGCTGTCACCTTTTGGCTCCTCTCTATTGACAGCACTGTGACATTATTAATTACAGTGCATCAACGATGCTGTAGGAAGCTTCTCTGCCTTGTCGAGGGTCTGTGTCCAGGAACCAGACACCTGAGGAGCTGGGACTGGAGTAAATGGCAGAAGGTATCGGGCCCCGACATCTTGGGAGTGGAGGCAGACATGCTGCCTACAAGGGGGCACGCTGCCCCATCTTTATACGCAGAGGTTTCTTACCACACCACCTCTCAGATCTCAGGAGCATCTGCTGCATAGAAATGTCGCTAGCTACCTCCCTTAATTCACTGCAGAGCCCCCCTCCCCTAATAAATTTGTCTGGGCCCAGGGCTGGTGGGGCCCACTCTGCAGTGTGGCCCCATACTGCTGTACTCCCTGTACCCCCCTGATTGGCGGCCCTGGCTTTTATCATATAGTTTATGCAACATATGACAATCACTTACTTAGTCCTTTAAGCGTCTACCTACAGTATATGTAACTTACTCTTACAGTAACAACATATATTGAGTATTTAGTAGGGCAGAGGCAAGTCCTGACTTGATATGTTTGCTTCCTAGGATATAAAATGCATAGCGTGTGTGTTTCCTAACAGTCCCTACACCAACCACATTAGATTATTCACACGTAGCATTACTCAATAAATGACACTGCCAACTTTTAAGGTTTGGAAGAAGAACAACGTTTTATTTAAACAAATAGAGTCATATGTGGCGACGAGAGCAGAACAGTCAGCTAATTCCTTGCAATAGCCAATAAAGGTAAAAATGTCAGATCATTATTCCACCAACCCAGGATATACCTTATCTATAAGCCGGAGCTAACTTGACATGAGGATTGACTACACCCCCCTCTGGACTTGACAATGGCTTTCCCTCTATACATACTGCCAAGGGGTCTTCCTCACAGGCTGACCACGAGTCTGATGACTTTGACGAGAGGTAGTGACCCTTGACCTAACTCTAAACAGCACCACATGCTAATCAAACTACTGACTGCGATGCTCTCCCTCCCACCGCCATGATCTTCTAAATGACTCACGGCCCCCCACTTACTGACCTAACATCAACTCTCAACTTCCACAATATCTGGTCGATAAAAAAATCTTAAACCTTCCTCAGTTAGATGTACACCGTCTGGTCTAAACAAGTTAACTATGTCTACTTTCAGCAAAGGGTGACCTATGACTATACTTCCTAATGATCTTGTAAATTTGCCAGCTCACCGGTTGATTTTTCTAACGAGGGAAACCATAGTGGATGTGGGAATACTAATCTTTCATGCCAAACGGGGAACAACATTGGACCAACATAAATTCACTGACGGCCACCTTTGCATAATCCTGCTCAAGTCCGTTTTTATCTGAATAATCAAATCCAGTGATTTGCCCACCCATACATCATTGCCACCTAGGACTATGACCAATATATCTGGAATGCCATGGACCTCTATCTCCTGTGACAGCAATGATAAAAAGGAGGGCCATTTCAAACCCCTTTTTCCTAGCCACTGAACGTGCACTGGATGTGAATGTAAGAGCAGTTACAGGACAATTTGTGTTTGCTCACCAAAAAAATGTAGGAATGTCCCACTACCCATATTTGGGTTTCCTTGTTGTGTACACCTCAAATAAAAACATATAAGAGGCAGTGTAACATGGCAAATAAATTGAATAAAAAACAGGCCTTGGGTCTATCTAATCGTTGCTCTCACAATACTGTTTACTTTAGCAATACCTAGGACCCTAAAGCCACAGCACCCCACCTACGTTACATCACAAAGCCGTCACAGTATAAACAGTATAAACCAAGTGTTACCACATGCATACATAATAAGGCATGCAAGTAGATAAGTATAATCAAATCAGAACCATAGCAAGGAAAATAGGCGGCAACCAAGGTGAAGGTAAAAAAAACCTATAGAACCCCGGAGGTACACCACTAATCAGGTCTTGATTCGTGGGAAATGTAAGAAAATATTGGCAAGCGGCAAGCAGAAGAGCTCTGTGTCCACCGCAAAGAAATGAGATGAGAAGAGAAGAAGAAGAGATATGGGAAAATGGAGGTGAAACATTGAGTACTCAAGTATCAGGTCTAATATATTTCATGTAAGTCCCCGACTTCCACCTACCAAGGTTTGGTTGCGCACTCAAACCACGTGTTTCCAGCAAGAACAAGTGGAGTTTGGGAGAGGTATTATGTATTTCTTTCATTACACAGTGACTAATTTTTCTGGGGACTTTAACGTATAATTTCCTCAACTACTATTGAGACTTATTTTGGCACTTTATTGTGTATAGGATATTTTTCCCTAACAGAATATTTATGTGAATCACATGTTTCAGATAGGTCTGAATCCCAACTACTTTAACAATAGTCCATTACATGCATTCTTTTGATTTTACTAATTACATTTAACATTGCTGTTTTAATGTACTAAGGAGGGATGCCTCGTATTGATCTGTGGACACCTCACACAACAGTGTGATAATTCTAGTCAATATATTAATGTCAATCGGTCTTCTACTATCTGCTACCGTGGGCCTCAACGTCTCCCAACCTTTAAACATTTTTGTGATTCTAAAGGACTTGGTAGGATCCGGAAATCCCTGCCATGAACGAGATGCCTGCGAGCATGGAGGCCATGGATGTTTTGGTAACCCCCTCTACATATTGCCTCCACATAATCTCCATCATACCGGAAGATTGGTCGAAAGTGCTGTTGCCTTGAGATGTTAAGAAAAGGGACCATCGCTGCCATGCCTAGTGGTAATTTTTCCAAGGACATTTCCGCAAGGATCATTATGGCGGTTCGACCATTTGCCAAATATAAAATGGACATTATACTGTAGGGCCTTGCATGAGGGGCAAGGGCTCTAAAATGATGCCAGTGGAAACGAGATAACGTGTCTGCAATACTGTTGTCCACTCCAGGAACGTGACGAGCACAAAAGTTAATATTGCATTTTAGGCAACGCAAAACTAATACACGTAGCAAGTTAAACGCCGGTGGTGATGAGGCACTTTGCTTGTTTATTGCTTGCACTGCGCCAAGATTGTCGCATCAGAAAACTACGTTATGCCCGCTGAGTCTGTAAGCCCACAATTCCAATGCACCAAGCCGTTAACCTTCCATGACTGAGGCCATGGAGAGGCACACCACTTTCCTTGATAGAATACTCTGAAACCCTTAGTTTCTGCTGCATCTGTGTGCAAGTCCATCTTTTTGGTAGCTATTTGGGGGGAGGGCCAGATCCTACTACCGTTAAAATCCTGAAAGAAACATAGCCAAACTAAACTTTGCTTAGTCGCGTGTGGGAGATTCAAACCTGCTGTGGCTAGTTGCAACTTTCTGCAGAATATCCTACCTATGGGTATTACCCTGCAGTCGAAGTTCAAAGAACCCATTACTGAATGAAACCGACGCAATTTGCTGGATGGAGAGGACAGTATATCTGTAATTAAAGATTCTAATTTCTTAATTGTATCTGCTGGCATGCGACAACTAACCTCAACCATATTAATCTCGATCCTGATAAAAGATAGTTGCATTACCGTCCTTTCCGTTTTCTTGTGAGCTATTGGAACACCCATCAAGGAAAAAGCGATTTAGCAACAATGTATCAAAGCAAATGCCTGAATTTGGGGGACCCACGAACAAAAAGTCATCAAGGTAGTGTGCTACGCCTTGTTGACCTGTCCCCGCCTGTACACACCAGTGCAGGAACGAGCTGAAAGCCTCAAAAAAGGCACAAGAGACTGAAAATCCCATGGGCAGACATCTATCAATATAATATACATTTGCATTTTGAAACCCATGAATCAAAACTATTCTGGGTGTAGAGCAGTGGATCCCAAACTTTCTCAGTTCAAAGCACCCTTAGGGTCTCCATAATTTTTTCAAGGCACCCCTAAGCCAAAATAGTTACCAAGTAGTCCCATGTCTTGCTTACCACCGGCCCTGGCCGCGGCACCCCTGTGAGATCGCCGCGGCACCCCAGGGAGCCGCGGGACACAATTTGGGAACCAGTGGTGTAGAGGAAGGATTCTGAAAGCCGATTCTATTTCTAATTTTGCTATAAGGGCTCCTGGTCCTAATTCTCTAACTAGTGATAGGGCGCCTTCAAAAGATTGGCATACTACCGTACTGACATTTTTATCGATAGCATCATTAACTCAACTACCTAAAGGGTGCGATAGGTGTTGTATAAGCCAAAATTTGCCTGGCACTTTTTTATGGAACTATGCCTACCGGAGAGATGATTAAATTGGGAATAGGAGGAATATATCGGGGTGTATAAGAACTGAGCGAAGATTCTTCGTAGTGCTAGCTATGACCTCAGACTATATAGGGAGGCGAAACCTTTGTGGAGGAAGGAAGCCTGGGAAGCATCAGGGTAAAATTTGAGCCATCTTTCTAGCACAGACAGGTTGATAGGGGAGTGCACTTTAAGCATTATTGTTGCGACCTCTGCCGACACCCGGAGAATTTTTTGGGCATTCTTTCACTGGTTGTGGTCCACAACAATTGGAGCAAGTGTGATGATACTGACAGGACTCACCCCTGCCACAAGATGCATCACTGAGTGCAAAGCATCTGTTCTTTGTGTACTGGGGAACGCCTCATCTCCCCGGTTGCTGAAACCTGGATGTGTAACCTACTTGTAGACTGGACAAGGATGCACGATTAAGTGCCATCCACATTTCCACATCTTTGAACCCTAATGGTATGGACTTATACCTGCTGACTATTATCCTGAATCTTTCATCATATCTGCGCCATGTTACGGAGCAATCACAAATATGCATTTCGTTAATAAGATGAAGATATTTCCACACATCTAAAGATTCTTTCAGTCTACTTTTGATTATAGCATGCCGCAAAGATGCAAAAACCATTGAGCCAGTTTGCAAAGATTTTGAATGCTTCTTTCCCGACACAACCCTTGGCGCATGTTGCCTCTAAATCTTTCTTCCCTGAGACCGTGAGTTCGAACATGTTTACATACAGGCCACTGTTAATTTTATCCCTCGCACTGTCTCTAATGCCGGAGAGAGGGGCCATGTTCTCACAATGAACCAAGGGAGCTGAGGAGGAGTCTGCATGTCTTTTGCACCCTAACTGCCTGGATCTTTGACTCTTATTGTGGCCAAAGTGTGAATTGAGAATTTTGAGCTTACATGGTCCCTGACCTGAGGAAGATGAGGAGTCATCGATAGTAGTGTATACCAGGGAAGGAGGAATGGGGGTGTGAGAAAAATTAGCAACAGCATACTCACCAGCATCTGCGGAGGTTTGCACGTCCTGCATGGGCTCTGAAAGTGCTGCCGCTGGCCGAGAAGCCTCCTGCTCTGTGTTCTCCAGCATCATTTTGGCAAACACGATCCCCGGAAGTAGAAGCTGACACATGATGTACTGAAGACAATACCATGTTAGAAGTAAATGGTGGCATGAGACGCGAGCGAGAATTAGGGGAATTAGGATGTACCAGGGGGGTAGGAATGTGGGAACCGGACCACTGTGGACGGATATGAAGAACCAATGGATGTAAATCCACTGTAGTTGGCTCTGGTGTCTGCAGGGGGGTAGGGGAGGTTCCAGGACTGAACCAGTACAGGCTCAGTTGCCATTGGGAACCTGCCAGGAGGCAAAGGCAAGGATATGGGAGGGAGAGCGTGGGGAACTGGGCCAGAAACCAACTGACAGGATGTAGTAGCATGGTCATAAGTTGGTGCTGGAACAGATTTAATTATGCTATTGGGCTCAGGGAAAGCCTCACGGCTTTGTAAGGGTTGTATTAAGCAAAGATAAGAGTCTGAAAGTAATTCCTGAGAAAACAGCAGAGGAGAAGCCTCGGGAGTGGGGTGGACTGAAGGCATAGGTACCATAGGAGGTTGCAAATCTTCCCAGCATGGGCCACGAAAGGGAAAATGGCGAGGAGAAATGCTGTGACTGACGGCATTGGAAATTATAGCAGGAGGGGGGTGCGTAATAACCGGCAACTGAGCAGTAATGGGGGTACTCTCGTGCACATCCTGGAGTACGGAGACTGGCCTAGAGGGGGGGGAAATGGTATCCCAAGTGATGGGGCCCAAATCCCTATAAGGGTAAGAGACAGCGCCTATGGGAGGGGGAGGAAGATGCTACCCCCTCGGGGGAAGGAGATTCCTAGCTTCTAAAAATAACAGGGCCAGGGGGAGAGCTGGCAGGGTTTCTACTTGCGGGAGAGGGGGATGAAACACTGTCGTTGTTGGAACATGTCTGGGGGGGGCATTGCCAGAAATATTGTCCGATGGGCTAGCTCCCTCCGGAGCTCTACTCCTAGCTGGCCTTGAGGTACACTGCCCACCAAAGGAGGAAGCCGAAGCGGGGGTCACGTAACCGGCACCTAGCGCTGGAGAAACGAGCTGGGGCTGGACGCAGCGTGGATGCCGGATCCACAGCTGCTGATGGCACGGATCCCCGCACTGTAGGCGTGGCGGGAGAAGAGGATGGAGGAAGGGTGGAAGGAGGGTGACAGGGACAGGGCATGAGGCGAGAGAGAGAGAGAGGGACGGAGGGGGGAAGAGGAGGGGAATGAAGGAAGGTAGAGGTGGGAGAGGAGGGGAGGAGGAAAAAATGGCCGGGAAACGAAAACCAGGTGACGGAAAGGAGGGGGGAAGAAAGAACATGAATAAGTGAGGAACAACAGAAAAACAAAGAAGGAGGAAAAAAGAGGGATGGAAAAGCAAAAAGGGGAGGGCGAGCTTGAAAGGATGACAAAAAGAAAAACACTCAAAGACAGGTTGAGAAAAAACACAGATAGTGAGCCTGCACCCTCACCTTTCTTTGCACAAGGAACCCATTTTCTTGGAAATCGTATGGGATTTCCCATCATAAGGATCAGGGACTGTCTGGGTAATGGGGCAGAGGGCATCACACTCATTTCGTCACACCTTGACCTGCATTTTGTGGACACATCATTGTGAGTCCAGAAAGGGTATAGTCACTCTGACGCCAGATTTAGCAGCAGGCGATCATAAAGGATTATATCCTGGGTAAAGTGGTTAGTGCCGGATGGCTATCCACTGTTTGGTTACTGATATTAGTTGTAGCTGACTTGCAAATTTGCCTTCTCCGCCAACATGTCTTGTTTTAATACACTGTGATCTTTATTTGCCAAAAAATTTCTGGTGTTAGCATCTTTGTTTATTTTAAGTACAGTGTTAAGTCTTAGCAGGTGAGTGGGTTTAGTGTAGTGAAAGGGGAGCATCAACAGTATGCAGTTTATTGAATCATCTGTGTGTATTCTATTTAAATTACCCTTGTACTAATGGCCAACTTAGAGTGCTCTCCATTTGCCTGTTGAAGTAGACCGTCTCTGAAACATGTAGCAGGAGGATGCTGATAGGTTAACCCATGATATGCGTATTTTATTATTGATTTTGTAAGTGCAAACTGAACACACCTGATCTATTGGGAGCTTTCTTCCAGTTTTAGTGCTCTGCCTCCGGTACGGATTGGGTTAGATGTCTATGTTAAAAAACGACCTAGTAAAAAATGACTACATGTGACAGGCGCAAAAGGGTTAATAAAGATTTGGGGTATTTCAATTGTTGATTTAGCAAGTCCTTCTTTTTGCATACTTCTATGTATGAAAAACAATTCCACTTATTTATCACCTGCTGTAGTCTGGCATTAGGAATGAGATTGGCTTGTTTCCCTAGGCAATATCAGCAGAGTTTCTCTGCGGGAGAGAACAGCTCCATGTTTACAGTATAAAGACTTAATAAACTGTAGATTTCTATAAACAACCTTTCTTATACTAGCAATGCTAATTAAAATTCAGGAGTTTGATTTTAGAAATGTGTGGGTGAAGTGGAAGACTTTTTTTTTTATATATGAATATTTTTATATATTAAAAGTGCTACCAGGTCTCTGTTCTTGAATAATAAATTCAGTAACATAACTGTTTACAATATCATTCTATGAGCAAAGCTACGAAGAACCAAAAAAGTGAGGGTGTCGAGAAGTGTATAAATACCCAGGAGTGGACCAAAAGAAAAAATTAAATGCCGATATGTTCATCAGTAATTTTAAATGTTTGAAAAAAAAGTCACCTATTCGGGCCTTTATTGCTTGTTTACTTGTAAAATATGCAATATAACCCTTTGTAAATTTACAATTTATACCAATGGGACTAACTGGTACTTTTTTGCTATGCTTCACAATCAAAGAGCCTGGCATATACAGTCCTTTGCATATGCGCAGCCACAAAGCCTGGTCAACTAAGGATGAAAAAATGGTGACTTCATCATTCTTCTGGATCCTCAGCCACTTATACCATGACACACAAAAATCTTCTTCAGCTCCAGATAATGGGCCACATTGTTGTGTGTCTTTAAGCATATACTTACATGATAGTTTTAAAAATAACCTGTATCCTAACCATGCTTTTTTATATAGTACATTGTGTGCTATGAATATGTACAAAAAACGTGTGACACCCTGAGACCCTTTCAATCAGGACAGTGTATAAGTTAGTATGCGATATACCACACAACCAGGAAGTCAACTCACCCCCATGGTGACAGTATAGTCATTCATACATTCATTCATGCATTCATTCAACCACTTTCAGAAAAATTAAAAAGTACAGATTTCATTCTTCATAATATTCACACTGTTTTATACCTTCAAACATTTATAAATGCTACATTGGGACAGATAAGCCCCATCCTGATCCATCCCAAACCCTGCCTATTTTTGTGTAAGCCCCACCCAAATTGAGTTCCTTAAATTGGGACTGTTCCGACAGTTCGGAGGTATGCACTTTAAGGATAACAGTAGATTTTCTTGCCATACAGCAACATCATATAAATTTTACATTCTAGGATATACTTTATTAGCACATTTCCAGATACTTAGAATTTACCCTGAATAAAGAGTATTAATTATTAATCATGATTATGTTCTAATATGTATGTACTAATATATTATATGTACAGTCATGGCCAAAAGTTTTGAGCATGACACAAATATTATTTTTCACAAAGTCTGCTACCTCAGTTTTTATGATGGCAATTTGCATATACTCCAAAATGTCATGAAGAGTGATCAGATGAATTGCAATTAACCTCTTTGCCATGACAATGAACTTTATTTCAATAACATTTCCACTGCCCTGACACAAAAGGACCAGCTGACATCAAGTCAGTGATTTTCTCGTTAACACAGGTGAGAGTGTTGACGAGGACAAGGCTGAAGATCACTCTGTCATGCTGATTGAGTAAGAATAACAGACTGGAAGCTTTTAGAGGTGGTGCTTGAAATCATTGTTCTTCCTCTGTTAACCATGGTTACCTGCAAGGAAACACGTGCAGTCATCATTGCTTTGCACAAAAAGGGCTTCACAGGCAAGGATATTGCTGCTAGTAAGGTTGCACCTACATCAACCATGTATCGGATCATCAACAACATCAAGGAAAGAGATTCAAAAGTTGTGAAGAAGGCTTCAGGGTACCCAAGAATGTCCAGCAAGTGCCAGGACCATCTCCTAAAGTTGATTCAGCTGCGGGATCAGGGAACCACCAGTCAGAGTTTGCTCAGGAATGGTAGAAGGCATGTGTGAGTGCATCTGCATGCACAGTGAGTCAAAGACTTTTAGAGGATGGCCTGGTGTCAAAAAGACAGACTGATATTCTGCAAAAATTACAGGGATTGGACTGCTGAGGACTGGGGTAAAGACATTTTCTCTGATGAATCTCCTTTCAGATTGTTTGGGGCATTTAGAAAAATGCTTATCCAGAGAAGGAAAGGTGAGCGCTACTATCAGTCCTGTGTCATGCCAGCACAGTGGCTTAGTGGTTAGCACTTCTGCCTCATAGCACTGGGGTCATGAGCTAGATTCCCGACCATGGCCTTATCTGTGTGGAGTTTGTATGTTCTCCCCATGTTTGCATGGGTTTCCTCCGTGTGCCCCGGTTTCCTCCCACACTCCAAAAAAAAAGATACTAGTAGGTTAATTGGCTGCAATTAAATTGCCCTTAGTCTCTCTCCGTCTGTGTGTGTATGTTAGGGGATTTAGATTGTAAACTCCAATGGGGCAGGAACTGATGTGAATGAGTTCTCTGTGCAGTGCTGTGGAATTAGTGGCTATATAAATAAATAGATGATTATGATGCCAACAGTAAAGCATCCTGAGACCATTCATATGTGGGGTTGCTTCTCAGCCAAGGGAGTGGGCTTGCTCACAATTTTGCCTAAGAACACAGCCATGAAGAAAGAATGGTACCAAAACATCCTCCAAGAGCAACTTCTCCCAACCATCCAAGAACAGTTTGGTGATGAACAATGCCTTTCCAGCATGATGGATCACCTTGCCATAAGGCAAAAGTGATAACTATGTGGCAAGGGGATCAAAACATCAAAATTTTGGGTCCATGGCCAAGAAACTCCCCAGACCTTAATCCCATTGAGAACTTGTGGTCAATCCTCAAGATGTGGGTGGACAAACAAAAAGCCCACAAATTCTGACAAACTACAAGCATTGATTAGGCAAGAATGGGCTGCCATTAGTTAGTATGTGGCCCAGAAGTTGATTGACAGCATGCCAGGGTGAATTGCAGAGATCTTAAAAAAGAAGGGTCAACACTGCAAATATTGACTCTTTGCATAAACTTAATATAATAGTCAATAAATGCCTTTGACACTTATGCAATGCTTGTAATTTTACTTCAGTATACCATAGCAACATCTAATAAAAAGGTCTAAAAACACTGAAGCAGCAAACTTTGTGAAAACCAATACTTTTGTCATTCTCAAAACTTTTGGCCATGACTGTACCTTGACATTCCAGATCTGATTGATCTTCACCTGCACTCAAGTTGCATTTTTAAATTTAATTTTACATTAAATACATAAATTAGGATAATTTGAATGCATACTGTACATACAATTCATTTTTATGGTTTCGCTTATTTGCATACACATGTTCTGTGCTTTCTAGTGGCACACATACGTGTAGTTTTTAATACAAAGACAATGTTGGGACAGTTGACACTTTCAGTTGGCTCTTACACCTGCCCTGTAGCTGGTGCAAATGACACGGCTAAAAAATACATTCTTAAGAGAAACTCAGAACTTTAATTGGCCATATCTGCATTGGAACACCCTCGGCACGCCCTTACTGTACATTGCCTACATTCATTCACCTCTTCCCTCTCCATTCCGCTACTACAAGTCATAGGCAGTATTTAGTGTAATTTGTGTTCAGACATGAATTGCATGCAGTTGCGTTCATTGACAATAAGTCAGTTTCTGTGCATGCACAGAGCTATTTCACGCAAGATACAGCATGCAAAGGGACTTGCGTCTGAAATTGTATCAGTCTCTCTAATGCTATAAAATGTCATCTTGTTTAAGATATACTTTCTTTTCTCTTTTTTTGCTGCTAATAAATGCAACTTCTTGCAATAATTTCAGTGTATAAAATGTCTTATTATTATTTTGAACCTTTATTAACCTCAACAATTGCATCTGTGGTTATGGTACCATTCCTCCATCAAGCCTAGTGATCAGTGTCCCCAAGGTAATGATGAGTTCCTCTAAGGGAGGAAGTTCCACATTCATGTATTGATGGATGGTAATTGAATGAGTTTTCATGAATATTGCTTTGATAACTTTTTCATGTTATTATTCATATTTACTATAAATACCTTGAATCAGTACCCTGCAGAAAATGGGATGGCTCGTGTCGAGTTGTCATGGAAACGCTGTCCAAACAAAAGTTTTCACAAAGGAATAAAGAACTGCAAGAAATGTAAATATCACTGGCAAGGTTGTAACCTTACAATCAGGAGACACAGGCTCTGTATCACTCTGAGAAAATTACTACAAGACATTGACATATGATGCAGAAAAGTGTAATTGTATTAATGTCATTTGGTACAAAGACACATATTTTTTCATAGTGTGTTTAAATATAAAAATAAAACAGTATTGTATACTTATTTTTGCTAAAAACAGGGTCTAACTCCAACATGTATTAAAATATTGGCACGTATAATACCAAAGTCTAATCCGGGCCCGTTAATCTGTACCCCCCTCTCTGCGCCCCTGCCAATCACATCCGTTCATATAATATACTGCGTACCGCCATATGTTCAAAAATAGTTATGATGTAATATATAGTATTGAAATAATTTTTGGGCTTGGCCTTACCTTCTTTGACAATCAAAATCTCAGTTTTTTTATGCAATCTGACTGCCAATTTGCAACTTTTCTTGCATTTAATATAAATTTTTTAAAAATATCCTCTCCTGTCTGCTTTATATTTTCTAAATGTCCTCTTCTTTTTTTGTAACCTTTAAGGCAATTGCCACACAGGTTGCAATTTTGTTTTGTACTTGTTCCATACGAATAAATTGGCAAATGTTTTCACTTAAAATCATTTAAATGACTTCCATTTATATTCTGTGTTTTTTCTTAAGAAGATTTCATGCCAGTCTATGTGTTGAAGTAATGGATAAATTATCCATCTTTAAGTGTGCCAAAACAATATGAATTTCTTATTTCCTATAGCTAAAATTAAAGAGACTATATTGCACTTTCCCCAGATGTCCTTATTTTTAAATGACTTGAAACAGAATAAACAAGAAATAAGACAGCACTCCGTTACACATGGACTTTCTAGGGTACCCGCTGCATGACAAGTAAATTGCTCTATATGTACACACAAAATATATATTTATCAGCACTTATCCTACAAATCTGTATATATCTGGCAAAATGAAAATATGAGAGATTGGTTCATATATTGATCAAAACATTGAAGCCAGAATTGGGTAACAGTACAGCTGGATAAATGCTGGTAAGACATAAAGCCCCATATATGTGTATTTTTTTTATTATAAATGTAAATGTATTATTTTTTTCACATATAACCTGGCTTGTGATGGAAAACTTTTGCTGTTTACCTTTAGGGCAGCAGGTAGAGATGTGTAAAATTTTCAGACATCTTTAATATTGTATAAATTTGCACATAGAGACGCCCAAAAGAATTATGGGCTCACTGACTATTTTTGATCTCTCCTTGAAAGATGACTTTGAAACTGTCAGGTCCTACTTCTTTTGTGAATATGGTGTAATGTATATCCTGTTAGTGTGTCTACTTAGAGATATTCTTGTTGTTATGTGATCCTCTCAGCAAGTTGTACTATAGTAGAACTTCTCGGAAGCAGGGCCTCCATATGGAGGGTACAGCAAGTACAAAAGTCTGACCAGCCCAAACAGATTTATTAGGGGAGGGGGCAGTAAATTTCTAGGCAGCAGATGCTCCTGAGTTGTTAGGGTTGGATGAATCCATCCACCATTGACTCCATTACTCCATTGTCTTTGCACCTCTTTCAGTGGTTATAAACCTGTTTGTTGCGCCTATGCTATTGGACACAGGTTTTAGCCTGCACTGAATACACTCCTTGCACCCCAGTAGCTGTGTTGAGAGTTTTAGTGTTGGTGTACTGTTGTTACACCAAATACTGTCTTGTTGTTTTCCCTCTGTACAGGGCTATGGACCTCATGTGCCTCCCTATAAAGATTGGTAATAATTAAGGGATGTGGCAATGGACCCCCTTGTAGGCAGCACATCTGTATTCACTCCCAAGATGTGGTGCAGCCCCAATTTGTTCCAGCCCCACCATGTGCACAAGAGAGAGACACCCAGCTCCCGGACAGAGAGCTGCAACAAGGCAGAGAGGCAGCCTGCAACGTCATTGATGTAACTAATGGCAACCCTGTCATTGGTGAGGAGCTATCAAGAAGAAGCAGAAAAGAAGAAGAAAAGCAGATATGTAAGTAAACTTCTACAGGAGTTAGATTGAACAAATGACAGGGGGTTGGTGGAGAGAAGGTAGGGGATGGTGAAGAGAGAGGGCTATGCCTGTTACATTTGTACTGGGCCCTGCAATTTCTAGTGATAACCCTGCTTGTATATTTATGTGGTAAAATGGTAGATCCTTATTACTTACTAAGCATCAAGTGTAGATTCAATGATATGTACTCTATGAGACACAACTACATTTGTCATTATGATGCAGATCACTTATTTGAGTGAATGGTTATCAAGGCAACCTGATGGGTTAAAACATTGCCCTCTTTATTATAAGTTTCTTCACAATAGGAGGAGAGAGGGACGGAATTAGCCTGTGGTAACATAAAAGCAGAGGTTGTAAAATATGAAGAAAAATAATTAATTGCAGCAAGAGTTATCTTTACATAAATTTGTTATGAATTATTAGCCAATAAGTATAGGAGTTCAGGGAGGTGCTGGGCATGGCTTAGAAAGAAGGGAGGTGACTGTTTTTCTTTTTCTTGCTTTTCGGAAAGTTTTGGTGAGTAGCCAGGTGCCTTTTCTGCTGGTTATGTCCAACCCCGTTATCCCATTTTGGCCTCTGCTGGACTAGATACCCATCGCCTGCTGCAGCCCACTCCATATTCACAAGCCACATTCTCTTCAGCTTCAGTGAGACCAGCCCCCCCTATTGCAGGCTTCCAGGCTTCAGCCCCTTGGTTCCCTTGCCCCCTTACATAGAGTTGGTTCCTGGGGGAGGGCAGATTGAGACAAGGTTATGCGTCCTCCCTTTCAGCTCTGCTGAGTTCCTTCGGTGCGTTGGCATCAGAATTGCAGAGTAGTGGCCTTCGGTCAGGACAGGGTTCGTTGCCACTGTCTGCTTTGTCTGATGTGGTTTCAGGCATTGTTGCCTCTATGTCAGATATACCAACTTTTTTTGTTACCCAACCTATGGTGTCCTGGAGTGTCTAACAGTGTTGCTCCCAGTGCTGGGAGTGTTGTTTTTGTTTCGTCTGTTACAGGCTCTGCAGGACGTGGTTCGTCTTGGCTCTTGGGTCATCAGTTTGATTTGGTGGGTTCAGCGATTTCATCTTGACCAATGATGTAGCATCAGGCCACTCGTATAGATTAGAGGGAGCTTGCTTCATTGGGTGAGCTTTTTGTTTATGTGGGGGCTTGAACTGGATAACCTGAGCTTTGGCTCTTCTTCGGAAAGTGAGAGTTCAGCTAGGTCAAGCAGCAGAAATGACAGGCTAATATGTATCCTTTAGAAAAAGCTTGGTTGCTCCGCTTTTGTTTTGACAAAGCCTTCACAGCGAAACGCGCGTCTGCGTTCATGCTGTGTGTGACTAACTCTGTCAATTTATAATACTATTACAAATCTGGAATATCAATCTTTCATATCAACCCAATCCTGAGTTAGAATTCAAATAGGCAGAGAGCAATACACTCCCTCCTGTCACCTATTTTGCTGTGATATTTAATAACGGATAGCTGTTCAAGGCAGATATCATTTATAATAGATGATACTATAGCTAACTATCTCAGGTTGCGTGGATGTAATACTGTTTAGAGATAAGCTGGATAAAAGATATTAACGGTAACCTAGATAACTCAAGTGGCCTAATATTGATATACTCAAGTAGAATCGGCAACTAATCCATTTAATACATAGAAGTAATAAAAGAAATGAAGCCAACTTGTATTCAGTATTAAAAGCATAAAGTTAATAATCCTATTATTAGTTTCTAACTTTATTTAAAAGAATTAAAAGCAGACCACCAAACGTTGTAAATCTGCTGAATGAGAGGACTAATAGCATATATATGCTTTTATGCTTTAAACATGATTTAGTTATACAGTATCCATTCTATGGTAAATATTTGTAACAATTGCGGAAGCAACAGTAATAATAGGAGGATTGAATACCCAGTTCTAAGGAAGGTCATGTTCTCTTAATCAGAAATTGGGGTGCACTAATTTATATGGACATAGTATCTAATTAATGAATATCCTCGAAAAACCCACAAATAAACTAACCCCACATATATTAATCAGAGATAATAACCACAGACATTTCTTTTAAAATATCACATTTTATAACACATATCACTAATATTTTGCTCTTTTAAAATACAATAATAAAAATAAAAAGTAATAGGACAATTTTTATCTAATGCTTATAATAAAAGTACAATTTTAATTCTTGTTATTGATCTCTTTAAAAACCTTTGCAAAATAGTTCTGGGACTTTAGAGTGCACCAATGTAAATCCAGCATCCCTTTTTCTTTCCTCTTTCTGTATTGGAATTGTGATTTGCGCTGGTGGTTGCACCTTATGCTGATTCAATGATAAATAAGAATGATCTGTGAAAAAAGAAATAAAAGATAACTGGAAAGCTAGAGTCCATTTAATTTTTGTACTAGTGCAACATATTACTCTCTCTTTCTCTTGCCCCACTCTGGTGTCAGGCATGTGTGTGAGGGCCTGCAGAGTGGTGCAGATGATGAAGTGTTGTACTCTGTGAGTATAGCGGTCTAGCATGTTTCTGGCAAAGCTTGATGTTGAATCTGCTTTTAGATACTTCCCTTGCACTCTCTTTTTTTCAATATCTGGGTTTCAAGTTGCAGCATAAGTATGTTAACAAATGCTTGCCCATGTGGTGTGTAGTGTTATGTGCATTTTTGCAGTGCTTCAGCTCATTCCTCCATTGATGTATAATAGCTGGAATAGGATATCAGGGGGTGGCTTAATATTTGGACGATTTTCTGTTTATAGGTCCCAGTGAGTTTGTAGGGAGGTCTTCTGTTCAGGCTTTCTTCACAGTTCTGGGAGTACTTGTTGCTCAGGGTAAAATGGAGGGCCAGACAGATAAGCTGTCGTACCTGGGAATTGAAATTAATACTGTGGGCAGGTATTGTAGGTTGGTGGCCAAGTTGTGGAGCATGCTGGATTTGTTTGCAGGGATTCACTGAGAGAGGTTAAATTGAGAGAGGTTCAGTCTCTACTGGGAATCTTGCATGCTGCCTTATTCCTATGGATAGGGTTTTTTGTAGAAAGGTTTAAACAGGTACTGCTGGTGTGGTTAAAAGGCTCCATTTTATTAGACTTTCTAGCAAGATCAGAGAGGATTTGGCAGTGTGGCACCTTTTCTTTCAGCCATTCAATGGGGATTACTTTTGGATTCCTCCTCCGGAAAATAAAGAGGACAGTCAGTTGATTACTGACGCCCCACCCCGCCGGTTTCGGGCTTACCTGGGCGGTGAGTGGAGTGCCGCGCAATGGCCTCTTGGCTTGCAGCAGAAGGTGGCCATGAGGAATCTCCTTCTCTTGGAGTTGTTTCTGATTATTGTCACGGTTGAAATTGTAGGGGGATTACTTGAGTGACAAGAGGATTGTTTTTTGTTGTGACAATTTAGGGGTGGTCCAAACCACTAATAATCACAGGACCACCTCTTCTCCCATGCTTAGGGTGCTTAAGCATCTGATATATAGGTGTTTTTGCCTCAACATTGTTCTTAAAGCAAGACATGTTCCTGGCTCTTCCAATGTGATTGCTAATGCTTTGTCGTGTCTTGATTGTGCAAAGTTCTGTTCTGCGACATCGGCAGCTAATGTTTGGGGTTCTCCTGCCATGGTTCTTTTTTACAGATTATCAGGCTGACATAGAAGATCTGGTTGGGCTCATGGTGGCCCTGTCCACTTTGAAGAGTTATATGGATGGTTTGGTTTCTGGATTTCGAGCAACGGTAAGATAAAGGAGCAGCATCTCTTTCTTTTTGCAGTTGCAGGATTAGGCTGAAGTCACTAAATCAACCCTGGTGCACATCAAACCAACCCTGGTGCTCCTTTCCCCCTACATCGGGTGACGAAGTTCACTCCCTCATTCTCTCTTCTCCTCCCTCCACCTGCCAGCTGGATCCCATCCCCTCTCACCTCCTTTCTCTTACAACGCTCTTCCTCTGCCTCCCCTCTCTGCCTTGCCCTCCACTGGCTCCCTTTCTCCTTCAGAATCCTCTTTTAACTCCTCACTGTCACCTACAAGGCCCTCTCCCACTTCACTGCCCCTTATATCTCTAACCTCCTCTCCATCCACACTCCCGCCCGTTCCCTGCGTTCGGCCAATGACCGACGCCTTTCCTCTGCACTGATCACCTCATCCCATGGCAGAGTTCAAGACTTCTCCCGTGCTGCCCCCATTCACTGGAACAACCTCCCTTCCTCTATCCGCCTGTCCCCTAATCTTGGCTCCTTCAAGCGGGCTCTCAAAACCCATCTGTTTCTTAAGGCCTACCAACCATCCACTTAACCTTATCGTTCTCATCACCTCCCACTTTCCTGTCTACTCTTGTATTTGAACCCCTCTACTGACTTCCCTTGTGCCTGCTGTTCATCTCCCCTCCCCTTAGTATGTAAGCTCTTATGAGCAGGGCCCTCTTCCCTTCTGTCTCAATACCCTTTCTTCTTCTCCTACACCACTCTACTTGCTTTGCTTGGAGATATTGAAGTCTTGGCTATACTTATTCTACTCTGTACTGTCATACCCTTGTATGCTGTCTGTACTGTATTTTGTACGGCGCTGCGGACACCTTGTGGCACCATATAAATAAAGAATAATAATAATAAATCATTTCTGGTCCACAAAGCCTTAAAAGGTTGGGTCAGGCTCTTTCTGGGGGTGAAGATATAAGGTGGCATATTACATTTCTTATACACTTGTTGGGGGTTGTTATATTGTGCTTGATCTGTTTTGAGGCTTGTTTGTTTTGTTTAGCTTTTTCCATGGCTTTCTTTGGAGAATTGGTTGCTTCTTTGAGGTTTCCATCTGGTTCAGGTTTCCTTTTCAAGAATGTTGTTGCCTGAGATGACTGTTCAGTTTTTAAGATCCACAGGTTTAAAGCTGACCCAATCGGTAAAGGGCATTGGATCGCACTGCAGCGCAGGGAAGATTTTGTCAGGTTCGGTTAGCCACAATTTTATTTGGGTAAGGGTCCTGCCCTCGGGATAATTGGTTGCAACATTGGGACGAGTCACCTTTTTCTAAATTCCAGTTCAAGGCTGTTTTTCAGAAGTTTGTGTGCAGGATTGGTTTGAATGCTGCCAACTACGGCACTCACTATTTCCGAATTGGTGCCGCTACAGTAGCGGCCTCGGACAGTTATTTGGTTCAGACTATCATGGGTTTTGGTAGATGGAAATTGGTGTGTTTTTAAGAAGTATATGTCACACATCGCTCTTTGGGTATCTCCACTCGAGCATTGGCACACCTGCCCTCATCTTAATTCTCCTCATTATGCATGCTGTCAGCAGCAGTCTGCACCTGTGCTATGCTTCACGTGTGTTACCTGGCCTGTCTAGCCATTGGCCAGTATTCCTTTATAAGGCTCTTCTCCTCATCTTTCAGTGCTGGTTCTTTGAGTCTTCACTTGGCTTGAAGTAGCTTCCTTCTCTCCTTTGTTATCTACCCCTGCTACTTACTCTGCATGCACCACTGACCTCCGCTGATCCGTTCTACCTCCAAGTGGTAATAGCCATGGTTCACCGTCTGCTGCATACCCTGTATACCACTGATCTCTGCCTACCTGTTCCACTCGTTAGTGGTAATAGCTGTGATTAACACCCGCTACTTACTCTGCATGCACCGCTGACCTCCACTGATCTGTCCACCCTCTAAGTGGTAATAGCTGTGGTTCATCATCTGCTGCATATACTGTGTACTGCTGATCTCTGCCTAGCCACCTCACCGTGGATTGCCCTGTCCGGGCTCATCATCTCTTCCTCTCTAGTCTTCTACTAGGGCTCATGTATCTGCCCTTCATTGGGTTTATTCCTCAGTGTCAAGTTGCCTCTCTGTTCTGTCCTACTGGGAACCTCCATAGGGGGCCGCGACCTGCAGGGTAAAAACTGCTAAAGCCCAAATCTCCTTGCAGGAATCCCTGGTGAATACCTTCTGCTCTGTTAGACTCTGCGCCTTTGGGTGAGTCTAGCAAATACCAGCTGAGACAGCAGGATCTCACTCATCCTTTGTGTTCAAACCTGACAGTATATTAGTTCGAATGCTGCCACTTACAGCTAGTCTTTGCTCCCAGTGTGCATTACCCATGATATGCATTGCTTGCCTTGTTCAGAGGAGGCATGGAGGGATTTGCCTAATTTTTCCTCTACAAGTTGGTCTGATTGGCTTGTGGCTGTATGATGTTTTATGGTTTTACTTCCATATGTGTCATGCTATGCATCCTTTTCACTGGCTAGGCCTGCTGTGTTTTTTTTTATCTCTTCCTGTGTTGCTTTGCTTTGGCTAAAGTTTTATTTACCTCCATGTTTCAGGTTCACGGCGGGACTTTAGAATGGTGTGACTGGTGGTCCATTTCTTTGTGGGCCGATAACAGTGGTCTGGTTCACAATACAAGCATTTTCCCTGGGTCTAGCTTCATCTGTTGGTTGGGTTATAGGGTACTTAGCTGAGCTTCCCTTTTGGGTATCCTTTTCACTACTGAGGCCAAGTTTGGGCTCCCTGGTATATTTGTGTTTCTTTTGGGTGGTAATGACTTGGGAAAATTGATGGGTGTGGACCTCATTGAGCACATTAAATCTGATGTTAAGGTGATCTGATCCTGGTGGCATGCAGTATGTATAGTATGGTTTGATATTGTCCCTAGATTAAAGTGGAGAGTCGTTGCTAACCCGATTCACCTCAACAAGGTTCGTTCTAAGCTTAATAGAGACTTTGGGAAGTTTTTGACGGGTTTAGGGGATTTGATGGTTGATTATCTGGCAATTGGAACTGGACTTTCTCATGTTTACGGGGCAGATGGGGTGCATCTGTCTGATGAACTAATTTTTAGGGCTCTTGATAGACTTTGAGAGGTCATAAAGGTGATGGGCTTGGGTTCCTTTGAGAGAGAAAAGCAGGCCAATCAGCAGCCATATTGACATATTCATTTACTGGTTGGGCACTTTCCCTTAAAAGGGAGGTTGAATTAGTGATACTACCCCTTGGGGAGTTATGGGGCACCGCCTAGTTGGGTGAGCCACAGCTAGTGAGTCAAAATTGGATTGAGTCTGGCTCCAGAAGTGTCTGAGTGTTTTTGTTTACTATATTTCTATATAGTTTTGGGAATGGCTGAGGGCTGATTGGTCTTGCTTTTATTTGCCACCACTTTAATATAATTTTCAATAAAATTTGGTACCTTTCATTCGTCAAACAAGTGTCTTGAGTCTTTATTCAGGTGAGATAATGTCCCCTCTGTCCCTAAATATAGACGGTCCTATTTGTGCATTATTCAGAAATTATAATGAATGATTATATGGGGTGCTTTTTTGCAAAATAATTTGCAATGACAATATACATAATAACCCATTGGTTTCATGCAAATTATATTTCTATAAAGGCTATGTACAGATACACAATTATAAATAAATACATCAGTCTGAAGACTGGTGTGTAGTTTCTTTCCACTAATTGAGGACTCAAGCTAATATCCTAATGGTGGTATTGTTTAAGCTACTAACATTTTGAACATACCATTATCTAAATTAAACATCTATTGCTTTTAATGAACCTTCCAATGTGATAGTGCCCTCACTGTTACTATTGCTATTTAATTAATAACATCCTATTAGCAAAATGTATTTCTTCCTTTGTGTAGATTTTAAGGTCACATTCCAAATGGGTTGACATTATATACCAGACAATAATAATGTAACCCTATCTGTGAAATACATATATTAATAATATATTATAATCCTAAATAACACGATAACTAGATATTAATTATGTAGCATTTGTAAGATTCACTCAATATTAAATTAAATATTTGTTGTAGCTGATTAGCTTATTTGAGAGCTGCTAAGCCAATCAGTACTGTCTAAAGTCAAATATAATGTCTTTGTTTAATATATCATAAAGAAAAAATGTTCAATTGGGATTACTGTTAATTTCTTGAAATCTGAGAAGAATGTCCGGAGGAAGAACTAGCAAAATTACAAACCTTGAAAAATAAATACTGCATGGTAATTTATTATTGGATCTCCTACACTAACCACTTTATCAGAGTTGGGCTAAAAAATGTGATGGCTCTTTTATGTTTATTTGTCTAACGGCTATAGAGACTGCTTTATGAAACTCGTACCTACATGCTATTTATGGGGACTTAGTACTCATAATTATGCAGCAAGGTTTATCACACAGAGCTACTAACTGAAGATTTATATATCAGACAAATTCCATTATGATAAGTACTGCTTAAACTGGTCCTGAGGTGTGGAGTTATAATATTTTATATATTAAAAATAATAAATTACATATAAGATTATGAGCCAATGCTTTGCATCAATTACTCTGCCATAATTTTACCTATTTGAGAAACATTTTTGTCATTATATGCATCTTTCAAGATAAGGGCTAGAGCTTTTCTGTGTTGTATTTTTTTGGACAGATATTTAAAGATATTTTTGTTTATTAAGTGTTTCACAGACATATGTTACAACTGTCTCAAGACTAAGAGGGTCTTGAGACAGTTGTCCTAAACAGAATTTAGCAATATTTCAGTGTATCTACTGGCACTGTAAGTTTGCAATGTTATATTAAGTACAATGTACTTAAAAAAGCTTTTATCTATATTTAAGTATGTGGTTGGAAGAATTACTTTGAGATACCTATTGGCTATTTGTAGAGACTAAAACAATTGGAAGTTGCAAATATAATTTAATTCGCTATGCACCACCCACAACATTACTTACTTAACTACACCATTAAAAGCAATGATATTCATCTATTCTAAATAGTCAGAGTTGATAATTGTATAACAGCAAAGACCAAATAGTCTGAGCATGTTACAGGGCTCAGTGAAGATAGTTTGCAAATATACACATCGGGCATGTTGTATTCTTGTAGGTTAATTAATCTCTCCTCAGCTTACAGTTGACATATGACGGAGTAATTAAGAGGCACATGTATGTGTTTATGGGGAATTCCAGAGTGTTCTAATCTCTAATAATGTTTTCTTGTCTAGCATACAATCACAGATGCGTTGCCGATCTCTCGGGTTTGGGATTCCAGAAGTACATCCCTCCCCAGGAGATCTAGCGCCATTGCTCACACAGAAACATGGGTAGCAGTATTCTTGTCACTCTCCAGTCTCCAGTGCCATTGCTTATACAGAAACAGGAGGGGTAGCAGTGTTCTTGTCACTTGACAAAAATTGGCTGGAAATGAATGTTATTGAGGTTAATAATAATATAGAAACAAATGACGTGATTTTAGAAAAAGCATAGGGATTTTAGAAAACCAAAAGGGGGATCCAAAACACGAAGTTAGTCCAGAACCAAAACCAAAACCAAAACACGGGGGTCAGTGAACATCTCTAGAGATAATAGAAGGTAAAACAAAACCAATTTAATCCCTTTACAGTCCAGAGATGTATCTATTTGCTCTTTTCAAGCCAGACAACTCAAATTGTACAATGTGTAGTTTATGACAAAACAAAGGATGTTTCACATAAAGATTTATGGTGTTACTGTGATGACTCCTTTTTACCAAAATTGCTGTTTATCACAGTGAAAGAAAATCTTCAAAAATCAATAAAGCATTTTTATTCCTGTGGGCACTACTGGCTAGCACCATCCCTCTGATATCCTTTGTAAATAGGCTTGCCCATGTTTTGCATGGGGAAGCATCAGATGATTCCCCGGACAGCGCTTACCGTCGGTGATAGCCTTTCCTGTTGTGGGTTTGGATAAATAGGGAAAAACCTTAAATTCTGCGAAAACTCCAGTTTTTTCTCAGGGTTTAGGGCTAATCACCCTTCGATGAATAGACCCTTATCTTTCTGAATGGATACAATACTGTTTATAAGAGCAACATTTTCACAGTTTCAATTGCTGTCACCATAACATGAGCAGTTCCTTATCTGGCCAATTACTGTAATACTGTAATAATGAGATACAAAAATAAAAGTCTCCAACTGCATAAATATCACATTTTCTAAATATTAGAATTACTGTTAAACTAGCAATTTTAGGAAAATGTACCTGCTAGTGTAATTTTGTCTGTGCAATACCTAACTGTAAATTGCATATAAAGATATCTTATTTTAAGCTGGATATTGTATGACTGTTCTAAGCAGTTCAGATTTGGATGAATGTAATTTTATTATTTTAAGTATATTTCCCTTTTATGGAGTGCTGCATTATTTTGTGTGTTTAGTTATTAAGATAAGAAGTGTATAGCCAGTGTTTTCCCTTCTTTCAAGATAAGTCTCATCCTAATTTCATGTCATATTATTTGTCCCTTTCTATTGTTGTATTATAATTAATCACTTTCTTCATATAGCAATGATTCAACCCAAAAAATTACTTTCTATTGTTACTAAAGTGGCTTCCCCACTTTTTCTTTATTAGTAGAATAAAGAGTAAATCTAGAATGTCAAAGACTTATTAACAACATTAATATGCTGAATATTAAAACATTTTCATTTTTGTTTAACTTTGAAATACAAATCTATTCAAAACACAGCAGTTGCTGCTCAATTAGTATTTCACATCAGAGTGCCCCTTCCCAGAGAATACTAACTGTGCGCTTCATGATCTCCCTGTACTGTGAGAGCTGTTTTAATTAAGAACCCTTGAGTAACAAGTTTGCCCCCCCAATAGTCTCAGTATAACAGGTCAGGCTCCCAAAGACCTCTTGCATTATTCCAAATAAAGCACACACACACACACACACACACACACACTATTTTTAAATAAACTTCATTTAACTTGCTCTTTAAATACCTTGTTTACTACTTTTTTACATATGAAATCATATTTTCTTCCTTGATCAATTGTTGACCAAATGGGAAATGTCCCACCTGCACAGTACGGATCACTGAAATAAAATGATTAAATATGGGTGTTCCATTGAATTCCCTTTCACCTCCAGCCAATCACAAGTTGCCAGTGTAAAAAATACTGGCGGTAGAAGAGAGTCTCTTGTTTTTTGTAAGATTAGAACTTCTGTGCTCGACACTTGGCAAATTTTTCTGACAAAATTTGCACATTTCACAGCCAAATGTGGAATTAAACTAATATTCTGCTGAACAGCTTAGAAAATTTCACTCATCAGAATACCCTTCAAAGGGAAATTCAGCTGTTTTTGCCACCAGCATACTTTGAGACCTGAGTCACATATTTCCATTAGGAGTTTAGGTACCCAATTTGGGGGTAAATTAATTAAACCTTCTAAAAAAGAAAAGTAGATGAGTTGCCCATAGAAACCAATCAATGTCTAGCTATCATTTCCTAAAATGTACCAGATAAATAATAGCTAGTATCTGATTGACTTTTCCTTTTTAAAAGGTTTGATAAATCTTAGTCCCAGTGATTATCCTGTTTATATCTATCTAATCTGTTATGTGTTTCTGATTTCCCTCATGATTCATACCTTTTTCTTGGCTGATGACCCACTCTACATTTTCACCCACTAATCTACCTATTCTGGATTCCTGGCCATGGTCTGACTGACAATCCAATTAAGTTAACTTATTGTACTCCATTCTGTCTGATTTCTCTGGCTCATTTGCTGTTTATTTCTTTGCCTCTGTGTCTCAGTCTCCATGAGTGAGTTTATCTACTGCGTCTAACAGACATTTTCTGGTAGTTCCCTAAGGTTTCAACTGTAGGATTTCAATCCGTATCTGAAACGCCTCTACAGTAGCCTGCTGTTTTTGATAATCTGCATGGCACTACCGTGACTCAGAAGATTAGCTGTCTTTTTCAACCAGTTGTTAGTCATTGGCCCTACTCTTTTGTTAGTACAATACTACAGACAAGAGGTAAAAAATGGGCAATGGGAAAGGAGTAACTGAAGAGCAAGTCTCTGTACTCATCTCATCATTTCACCCTACAACCTGCCCCCTTGACCCTATTGCCTCCCAATTTCTCCGTTTCGTCTCCTCCACTGCATGCCTACCTCTAACTCACCTCTTTAACCTGTCTCTTTCCACTGGCACATTTTCATCCTCCTTTAAACATGCGCACATCTCACCAATTCTAAATGAGCCATCCCTCGATCGAGCCTTTCTCTCCAACTACCGCCCTGTTTCTCTCCCCTTTGCCTCCAAACTACTTTAGCGATTTGTGTACAAATGCCTGTCTCACTTTCTCTCCTCTGACTCCATTATTGACTCTCTGCAATTAGGCTCCCGTCCCCAACATTCCTCTAAAACAGCTCTCACAAAAGTGATTGATGATCTACTTACTGCAAAGCCTAAGGGTCATTTCCTCATACTCATTCTCCTGGACCTCTCTCCTGCTTTTGACACTGTTGATCACCCTCTTCTCCTACACACCCTTCACTCCATTGGCCTTTATGACACAGTTTTTTCCTGGTTCACTTCATACCTATGGAACCGATCCTTTAGTGTTTCCACCTCATCCCCTCCACTCTTACTATCTGTTAGGGTCCCATAAGGTTCTGTTATTGGCCCTCTACTTTTTTCATTGCACACCTTGGGGCACTAATTCGCTCATTTGACTAGTACCACTTCTACGCTGATAACACCCAAATCTATATCTCTATCCCTGAGCTATCCCCTTCTGTACTGTCTTGTGTAACCAACTGTCTTTCAGCTATCTCCACATGGATGTCCCAATGCTACCTAAATCCCAACATATCCAAAACATAGCCTATTATGTTCTCTCCTCGAATCTCCTTCTCTGTTAATTACACCACAATTTCCTCAGTCTCCCAAGCCTGCCGCTTTGGTGTCACACTTTACTCTGTCCTCTGCTTTATTCCTCACATCCAGACTCTCTCCCCTTCCTGTCGATTCCACTTTAAAAGCATTGCCAGAATACGCCCTTTTCTTACTCAACATGCTACATGTTACCAAAACTCTTATCCATTCTCTCATCATCTCTCATCTTGAATACTGCAACCTCCTGCTATCTGGCATTTCCTACACCCATATATCCACACTTCAATCAATCCTATATCCACATTTCAATAAATTATTTTGGTTCCCAGTACTCAAAAATATGTGTAGATTTTTCTGTTTTTATCAAAAAAACTATAGTCAATTGTGCATGAAAAATCATTTTCATCAGTCCTTACTCTATGCCACAGTACAAATACATGACTCATTACATTTATCCATTATTTGTTCCCACTTTGTCTTATTAAAAGTTTTTAGTAAGCCCGATGACAAAATATTTGTGCTCTGTGCAGCTAAAAAAGCACACACATAAGATCACTCTTGGGGATTGTAAGATACACAGTTGGGTATGTCAGTTATCTTTACTATTACAACATTTTCTGAATCAGGTACTGATCAGGCTGCAGAGTCTTTGTTGAGAGGAAATCTTATACATAAGTAAGCAGTGCTGTAATAAGTTTATTAAAAGGCCAGGAGTGCTCAATCAGGTCGAGTCCTCTTCTAGGTGGCTGACCCCTTTCCAGGGACCAGCCTCCTTATTACAAGAACTGCAGATTTCCTTCAAGCTATCCTCAGTCCTGCAATCAGGACCCAAACAGGTCTCAGCTAACACTCCTTAAATTGGGGCTCATCGTACTGATGCTCAGCCTCACGTAACTGAACTGAGTGAAGAGGAAGGAGGATGATAATGTGGGAGGATAATGACAGGGAGGATGATGATAGTGGGGGAGGAAGATGATGACGATGGAGGAGGATGATGAAGGGGAGGGATGATGACAGAGAGGATTAAGACGAGAGAGGATGATGATTGGGCCTCAGTAAGCGCCCTCCCTCAATGTTATCGATGCATACAAACTGTTGCACTGTAGGGAAGAGAAGAGGGAGGCAGTCATATGAAGTAGGATTCATTCAGTCATTGAGCAGATAGAAAAGGCAGCTGAGAGGTAAGTAGCTGTGGATATAGAAACCACTCACAGGTGTTTATTCTCTGGGTCCTTCATATGATGGAGGGGTTGGAGGGAATGTGAGCAAAGGGTGTAAAGCAAAGGCTGTGTACTGGACTCTGCATTGATGGCAGTCGCTTGGATGCACTTTGCAATGTATTGTGGTTACTTGGCTGCTTTCTGTATTGTATGGTGGTCCGTAGAATACTTTATGTATAATATGTAAGTCTGTGCAATGCTTTCTGTATTCTATAAAAGTAACTAGGATGCTTTCTGTGTTGTATATTGGTCAAGAGGATGCTCTCTGTGTTTTATATTGGTTACTGGGATGCTCTGTATTTGTCAGTAGGATTCTCTCTATATTATATGGCGGTCAATAATATGCTCTTTGTATTGTACATCAGTCACTAGGATGCTCTCTATATTTATGTCACAAGGATACTCTCTCTATTACATATCTATCACCAGTACTGGGCAAATTATTACGCTTATATGTATTATACTTGCTTTGTCTTATGTGCAAAACATTATTGTTATTTCTCCTTGAGGATGCAATCTGCAGTTTCATGTCTATATAATTTAGTCCTCCCTAATTTGATTGATACCATTCTTATATGCAGTCTCCTGTCTATATTGACTGCTACAATTTATATGCAGTCTCATGTTTACATTGATTGATACCATTTATTTGTTTCTGTTTTGTTTCTGGTCAGTAAAACAATGTAACTGTACCTCTCAACTTTCTTGATTTCATCAAGATAGTCCTGATTTTGGGGGACTATTCTGCTGAACTAGAAACTTGAGGCACAGTTGGGAGGTATTTGCCACTTTTCAGTTTCCTTACATGCTGCTTAAACCAGTTAGGGGTGAATACATCATATAAGGAAAGAGGAAAGGGGATGGTTGGAAGGAGGCGCTACCCATGATTTCCATGATGCTCCCCATACCCGCTCCAGTGGCACAGTGCTGCTCACAATAGGCCATCAAAAATGATCAGTTCCAGGCACATGTGGCCATTAGTATAGAGGTGGGTTGGGGCCTGCGCTTCCTTTGGGTATGTGGAGGTGATAGGCTGCCTCGAGAGGATTGAGGGGTAGGCTTCCACCCTCTAAATAACGTAATGTGATATACTGGAGATTCCCGTGGCGCCAAAAATAACAAATAGAGTATAGGTGTAGCAAACCACTTTATTAGTACAAGTGGGTTAGAGGGTCCAGTGCCACAAATAGCAGACAGTGTTATAAATATAAAAGCACTCGGGTACTGCTATTCAGCTGGATGGCGACAGAAATCCTATACCAATGATATGGCAAATAGGTACATAAATGAACTCTGATAATAAAAGAGTTCAATCGCCACAGAATTTCCCTGAAGTCAAATTATACAACGATGAATGCAAAGTGCATGTAAATGTTCAGTGGCAAAATAACAGACTGTAGTTCAATATGCAAAGTAGACAGGGAGCAAATATATACCTGTTGACTGGCATAGATCAGACGTTAATGCTGGTGCCAATAGATATAGATCAGTATGTGGTCTCTAATAGTAAAGAGTTCAATCGTTACATATGATACAAATATGAAGTATTTTGGACATCAATCTGTATAAAGATATGAGGTCCCAATAAGGAGGAGTCGGTGTTCACAGTTTATTGGACCGGTAAGTATTCTTCCATATGGGCCTCGTGACTATGCACAATATAGTCCCTGGTAGGTACAGAAATTGCTGTGACCGACGAACTTCTCCAAACTGTAATTGAATGTAAAGTATGAATGATCCTATATTGAAGAACTGTACAGACAATAGTATCAGTGTGATAGTGAGACAATCTTGCATCTGTTTTAAAAAATCACTGAGTGTGATAACCATAGGTACATCCTGCATAGACTGACCCAAATGTTAATAGCGAGGACATGGTGTACTGCAGTAATGCAGTTATCGATAGACTCCAAATGGAATAGTTTTCCACTTCCAATGGATGCCGGATGAGAGGGGACTTACCCGATCCCGGGTGAAGTGGTGGGCTCTCTCCTATCTTGAATGTCCCGCGGTGATGAGATACTCCCGGTGAGGCGATAGTGTGTCGGCGGAAGTGATGTCAAGCCGCGGCCGCAGCTAGGTGAACTTCCAATGTCGATCTGCGCATGCGCATGCGGCTAAATGAAGAGAGTGTGATCTCCGCTCTGATGTGACAGCATGTGAAGTCAAAGGTATGACTGTGCTTGGTAACCTACGCGTTTCGCCAATAATGGCTTCCTCAGGGATAGTTAGGTCGCCTATGGGGAAGTATCCCTATATAGCAGTCAGTGGGCGTGTATGTCAAACATGATTGGTCCCATAACGGTGGGCTGGAGTCTATCCACCAATCATAGCCAAGCATAGTTAAAACTGTTGTTGTGCCATGTGTGTTGGTATAAGGCACTTGAATTGAAAGGTGTGCTAGCGAAGATGTTAAATGCAGGATAATTATACAGATATCTGAGTGAAGCATCAAAATAAATAAAAATTAAAGGAATTTGGACAACTCAAAGTCAATATTGAGACCATGCGGTTTGAGTGTTTTCAGAAGATAGATCCATTTCGATTCTTCTCTAGATATACGTTCTGTGTAGTCCCCACCTCTCCATGCTGGTGGTACTTTACAAATCCCCATAAAGGTTAGCAGTGTGGGGTCCTTCTTGTGATATTTAGAGAAATGATCCGAAACACTATGTGCTTCAAATCTTTTTTTGATGTTCCGGAGATGTTCTGATATTCTTATGTGTAAGTTTCTCCCAGTCCTTCCAATATATTGTTTCCCACATGGGCATTCAAGTAAATAAATAATTCCCCTGGTGTCACAGGTCAGTTTATTTCTCACTTTATGTACTTCTCCTGTAGAGTAGGACTTGAAAGATTTAATCGGTTTAGTATCTTTCTTATGACATGTTTTGCACGCTTGGCATCTGTTACAGAAGTAGAAGCCACTTTCATTATCTTTAAGCAATGTGCTCATTTGCTCCTGTGTGTTGGGTTGTATGCCACTCTTGACTAGTTTCTGTTTCAGATTGTCTGCCCGTTTGTTAGTGAAAGATGGTTTGGCAGGTAATATTTTTTAAGGTCCTCATCTTGTAACAGAACATGCCAATTTTTTCTAATGATGTTCTCAAAATGTTTAGAATCGTTGCTGAAACGGGTGATGAAAGGGATTTTGTTGGCAATGGTGTCGGGACGTTTGTTTTTCTTCACTAGTAGGGCCTCTCTACTGGTTTCCCTAATCTCCAAATAGGCCTGTCTTACAAGGTTTGGATCGTAGTCTCTTTCTAGAAACCTATACCTCAAGACTGAAGCCTGTGTATCATATTGCTCAATGGTCGAGCAATTTCTTCTTAGTCGTATAAATTGCCCTTTTGGGATGTTTCTAAGCCAGTTATTATGGTGGTTACTTGTGTACGGGATAAAGGAGTTACAGTCTACTTCCTTTAGGAAGGTTTTTGTCTCGATTCTATTGTCCTTAATGAGAATATCTAGATCTAAAAACTCAACTCTATTTTGACTGATATTGGCTGTAAATCGGATGTTAAGGATATTGTTATTAATGTGCTGAAGAAAGGAGTCGAGTTCTTCTCTTGTGCCTGTAAAAATACAGAGGACGTCGTCTATGTACCTTTGCCATAGATGGACGTGATCTGAATAGGGGTTGTTTGCCCATATATATTCATTTTCCCAGTGGGCCATAAACAGATTCGCTTAACTTGGTGCGAACTTCGTACCCATCGCAGTCCCGCGAATCTGCCTATGGTATCCACTGGGGGCCCAGAAATAATTATGTTCTAGAATGAATCGGATGCTATCCAATAGAAATTCTATTTGCTCTGTGGGTAGTTCTGATTGATTAGAGAGGATACATTGTACATGTTTGCATCCTGCTTCGTGATCTATTATGGTGTATAGTGACGTGACGTCACAGGTCATAAAAAATAAATTTTCCTTCCAGTTTACTTTGCTAAGGACCTCTAAAGTGTGGCTTGTGTCCCTAAGATAGCTTTTCTGTTTAGCCACTATCGGTTGCAGGAAAAAGTCGCTATAGCTGGATAAATTAGTGGTGAGTGAGTTGATTCCAGAGATTATGGGCCTGCCGGGCGGATTGGTCAGATATTTATGAATTTTTGGTAATTGATATAGTACTGGCAGTCTAGGGTGATTGATGGACAGAAACTTCAATTCTGATTTGTTGAGAATCTCTTCTGTGGCTGCCTTGCTCAATAAAAGATTCAGATCCTTCTGATACTTAATGACAGGGTTACCTGGGAGATGTTCATAGGTAGTCACATCGCTCAGTTGTCTGTCTAGTTCTGTATTATAATCAGATGTGTTTAGAATTGTGATGCCTCCGCCCTTATCGGCTGGCTTGATCACTATCTCTTTATTACGTTCCAGGTCTAAAACCGCCTCTCTTTCTTTTTTAGTTAGATTGGGATGTAATGGTTTCTTTCTTATATTGAATTGGTCCAGATTTTCTTCAACCAATTTCTGAAAGGTAGTGATGAAGGGCCCTTTCATATGTTGGGGATAAAATGAGGATTTCTCCTTGAAGTTGGTATGTGTGTATTTATCAAGGGATTCTGTTTGTATTTCTTTGTAAGTCATATTGGGCTGGGAACTGATCGGGATACTGTAAAAAAAAATTTTGAGGGTGATTTTCCGAATGAATTTATGGAGATCTATAAAGGTCTCGAATTTATTCAACGGATTAGTTGGCGCAAATTTGAGGCCTTTCGCTAGGGTGTTTTTTTGGGGAGTAGAGAGTGTGGTGTTGCTGAGGTTATATATGCCTCCTTGATCGTTCCTTACTTGTGAATTTTGGGTCTGGCTCCCCTTTCTTGTGATCCCTCTTCCTCGCTTTCCTCTGACAGTTCTTGTCATTTTTTCTTTTTCCGCACACTCAATAGTTGCGGACGACTGTTGTTGTCTGAAAGGTTCTGTGGATCTGGTTGTAGGGGTGATCCCTGTGCTAGTTCTAAAAAAAGGTTTATATTCGCATCTGGGTCCTGATCCCAGGATCTTAGTCCAGTGCATGGTTCTTTTTGGACTCCTTCCAATCTATTAAGGAAGATTTTTTGTGTTTCCAAAGTTTCTTTGTATGAGGATTTTCTACCCTTCCTGTAACTGGTGAGTGCAAGATGAGTAGTTTGCTTTGTTGGAGATATGTTTATATGGTGTCTCTTTGGATTTTGTGGGTGATTGGTATTATTTCTTCTTCTTGGGGTCCTATTTGGGCTTCCCCATCTGGTAGGGGTCCCTATATTTCTAGGATTGAGTGGTGGATTGATGCTCTCTGTGTAGGGATCTTTTTGATGAGGGGAGATCTAGGTCGTTCCCTAGAGAGAGGGTGTTGATTATTAGTATAGGAATTCTGATGGTTACCAGAATATGCAGTGGTTGAATTGTTTCTGTATTTTTTATTTGTACGTTGTGTAGAAAGATGTGTTTCTTTTAAAGTGTGAGATGTCTCATGAATGTCTTGTGGTTGGAATTGTACGTTAAGTTCATAATCTTTAACGTCCCTCAGAAATTTTTTCTCTTTGTTTATGGCCCACTGGGAAAATGAATATATATGGGCAAACAACCCCTATTCATATCACGTCCATCTATGGCAAAGGTACATAGACGACGTCCTCTGTATTTTTACAGGCACAAGAGAAGAACTCGACTCCTTTCTTCAGCACATTAATAACAATATCCTTAACATCCGATTTACAGCCAATATCAGTCAAAATAGAGTTGAGTTTTTAGATCTAGATATTCTCATTAAGGACAATAGAATCGAGACAAAAACCTTCCTAAAGGAAGTAGACTGTAACTCCTTTATCCCGTACACAAGTAACCACCATAATAACTGGCTTAGAAACATCCCAAAAGGGCAATTTATACGACTGAGAAGAAATTGCTCGACCATTGAGCAATATGATACACAGGCTTCAGTCTTGAGGGATAGGTTTCTAGAAAGAGACTATGATCCAAACCTTGTTAGACAGGCCTATTTGGAGATTAGGGAAACCAGTAGAGAGGCCTTACTAGTGAAGAAAAACAAACGTCCCAACACCATTGCCAACAAAATCCCTTTCATCACCCGTTTCAGCAACGATTCTAAACATTTTGAGAACATCATTAGAAAAAATTGGCATGTTCTGTTACAAGATGAGGACCTTAAAGAAATATTACCTGCCAAACCATCTTTCACTAACAAACGGGCAGACAATCTGAAACAGAAACTAGTCAAGAATGGCAAACAACCCAACACACAGGAGCAAATGAGCACATGGCTTAAAGATAATGAAAGTGGCTTCTACTTCTGTAACAGATGCCAAGCGTGCAAAACATGTCATAAGAAAGATACTAAACCGATTAAATCTTTCAAGTCCTACTCTACAGGAGAAGTACATAAAGTGAGAAATAAACTGACCTGTGACACCAGGGGCATTATTTATTTACTTGAATGCCCATGTGGAAACTTACACATAAGAATATCAGAACATCTCCGGAACACCAAAAAAGGATTTGAAGCACATAGTGTTTCAGATCATTTCTCTAAATATCACAAGAAGGACCCCACACTGCTAACCTTTATGGGGATTTGTAAAGTACCACCAGCATGGAGAGGTGGGGACTACACAGAACGTATATCTAGAGAAGAATCGAAATGGATCTATCTTCTGAAAACACTCAAACCGCATGGTCTCAATATTGACTTTGAGTTGTCCAAATTCCTTTAATTTTTATTTATTTTGATGCTTCACTCAGATATCTGTATAATTATCCTGCATTTAACATCTTCGCTAGCACACCTTTCAATTCAAGTGCCTTATACCAACACACATGGCACAACAACAGTTTTAACTATCCTTGGCTATGATTGGTGGATAGACTCCAGCCCACCGTTAAGGGACCAATCATGTTTGACATACACGCCCACTGACTGCTATATAGGGATACTTCCCCATAGGCGACCTAACTATCCCTGAGGAAGCCATTATTGGCGAAATGCGTAGGTTACCAAGCACAGTCATACCTTTGACTTCACATCAGAGCGGAGATCACACTCTCATCATGCGCGGATCGACATTGGAAGTTCACCCAGCTGCGGCCGCGGCTTGACATCACTTCTGCCGACACACTATCGCCTCACCGGGAGTATCTCATCACCGCAGGACATTCAAGATAGGAGAGAGCCAACCATTTCACCCGGGATCGGGTAAGTCCCCTCTCTTCCGGCATCCATTGGAAGTGGAAAACTATTCCATTTGGAGTTTATCGATAACTGCATTACGGCAGTACACCATGTCCTCGCTATTAACATTTGGGTCAGTCTATGCAGGATGTACCTATGGTTATCACACTCAGTGATTTTTTAAAACAGATGCAAGATTGTCTCACTATCACACTGATACTATTGTCTGTACAGTTCTTCAATATAGGATCATTCATATTTTACATTCAATTACAGTTTGGAGAGGTTTGTCGGTCACAGCAATTTCTGTACCTACCAGGGACTATATTGTGCATAGTCACGAGGCCCATATGGAAGAATACTTACCGGTCCAATAAACTGTGAACACCGACTCCTCCTTATTGGGACCTCATATCTTTATACAGATTGATGTCCAAAATACTTCATATTTGTATCATATGTAACGATTGAACTCTTTACTATTAGAGACCACATACTGATCTATATCTATTGGCACCAGCATTAACGTCTGATCTATGCCAGTCAACAGGTATATATTTGCTCCCTGTCTACTTTGCATATTGAACTACAGTCTGTTATTTTGCCACTGAACATTTACATGCACTTTGCATTCATCGTTGTATAATTTGACTTCAGGGAAATTCTGTGGCGATTGAACTCTTTTATTATCAGAGTTCATTTATGTACCTATTTGCCATATCATTGGTATAGGATTTCTGTCGCCATCCAGCTGAATAGCAGTACCCAAGTGCTTTTATATTTATAACACTGTCTGCTATTTGTGGCACTGGACCCTCTAACGCACTTGTACTAATAAAGTGGTTTGCTACACCTATGCTCTATTTGTTATTTTTGGCGCCACGGGAATCTCCAGTATATCACATGTGGCCATTAATCTGACCCTGAAAGTCACTGCAGGAGGAAGCACATATGATGCATTTCTCCCTGTAATAAGTGTATTGGAAGTGCAAACGGAAAGGGGGGGGGGGGCTTAGGCACAGCAGGTTGGGGATGAGGAAGGGTTTAGGTAATTGAAGAGTTTTGTATCTTAATTCTTATACAGTAATGGTAGTAGTGACAAAGAATAATGAGCTTGTGTCTCCTATGTACTACTGATCAAATATCTCACAGTTTTGAGGACAAAACAGATCTTTAATGCAAACAACTAATTATGCTATCCTGTCATATAGAAAATATCAGTATTTCCATATATAACACTGTTACAGGTATATATAAAGATAATTAAGATAATGTAGCAGTTCCAAAATAGTCATAGGGGTAAATTTATCAAGCTGCAGGTTTGAAAAAGTTAAGATGTTGCCTATAGCAAACAATCAGTGTAACAACCTACCTACAAGCTTGCTGCTTTGTATTGACAGCTCCTGCCTCCTGGACTTTATTTGTGTTTCATTTTATGTGTTAGCAGCAGTACCTCTGATCACCAGAGGTGCTGCTACTGTGCCTGTTTCTTGTGCTTTAGGAGTTAACCTTGTTGAACTAATTATTCCTTACACCTGGGTGTTCCCCTATGTATACCTGTCACTCCCAGCATACATTGCTGGTTATTGTTGTTACCTTGTTGTTGCTTCCTTCTGGTTTACTTGCTGCTTGGGATCTCTCCATACCTCCTGTGTTCCTGCATCAGCCATGTTCCTGGTATTTACTGCAAGCAGGGCCATCTTTTCCATTGGGCACGATGGGCAGGTGCCCGGGGACCCCATAGGCAAGGGGGCCCCATAGACAGGGCTCTTAAGTAAAATAAATAATCCTGCAAAAAAAAAAAAAATCCTGCAAATATATCTATATCTATCTATCTATCTATCTATCTATCTATATATATATATATATATATATTCTATAATATAAAAGCCTAGCGGCGTGTGTTAGTCTGTGTGTGTAAAAAAAAACAAAACAAGCTGCAGCGCCACCTGCTGGGCGGAGTTATACACTGACCTACTAAATTCTTAGTGTGTGTGGAAAAAAACCTCAGAAAGGGCTGAAATTTGGTATACTGACATTATTGACAAAAAATTTAGAATAGTGAAGTCAGTTAACTTCCATCATCCCCCCTCCCCCCCATGGGAGGGGTAGTAAAGGCTAAATTTACGAGTTGAGGGGTCAAACTCATTTTCGTGAGGTAATTTTACCTCATGAACACACATGTGTACAGTGGCAGATACAGGGGGGTGCGATCGGGGCAATCGCCGATTTGCTGCGGACGGCTACACAGTATGTGCAGGTCCGTTTGGCAGTGACAGTGTGCTGCCCGGCTGCTCTGATTGTGTTTTAAACACAATCAGAGCAGCCGGGCAGCACACTGTCCCTGCCTGTCACTGCCGAGCGGACCTGCACATACTGTGCAGCCGCCGGCAGCCTCAGAAGTCGGAAAGGGGGCGGGGCATGACAAGAACCTTTTAACACCTTAAGTAGCTTGATTTGACTAGAATGCATGAGTATCATGCACAGGTTAACTTGTGTATATATATATATATATATATATATATATATATATATATATATATATATATATATTGATAGAAAAAACAAGTAGGGCGCCCAATGTGTAGTATCAGATAGAAATGGGGACGATATAATAAACTGCGTACCGTAAGGATTCCAGGGTCATGTAGTATGGTAGGAGTTCCTCTTCAGAGGTAATACCTCCCCCTCGCCCACAGGATGACGACAATGTGGATATATAAATGCACATATAGTGTAGTATGGTTGTGTAATATAACACCAATTGTGATGAATCCTCCACCACTATCAATAGTGGAAGCCCAAAAACCAAATGGCTTAATATTAAATATACACCTCCAAATAAAAACAAAAAATCTGCGTACCAGAAATCCTGTTATATAAGTAGCGTATGTGTGTCAAGATCAACAATCCATCATAGTGTAATCGATCAGACAGATGTCATAGGCAGACAGACAAAAACAGAATTGCCATATCGGAGTAAAAAATAACAATTTAATAAAAAGAGTAATATGAACTCACATGAGGTACAGAAATGATGCCAGTAGAGTATCAGTAGAATCAATAGCTCAACGCGTTTCGTCCCAACACCGTGGGACTTCCTCAGGAGCAAATGCACAATATATATATATATGATACACATCTATAGAGGTAGGGGCCGCGCTGCACTGCTTTGCCCGGGGGCCCATAATGTTGTTAAGGTGGCCCTGACTGCAAGCTCATATTACATCCTGCTTCCCTGCATCAGCTGTGTACCTGGTATTTATTGCAAGCTCATATTACCTCCTGCTTTCCTGCATCAGCCATTACCTGGTATTTACTTTAAGCTCATGATTACCTTCTGTTCTGTACTCTTCAGCAAATAAACATTGAGTGTTTTTCACCATATTCTTGGCTCCTAGCTGTATTCCTGCATTGTACCGTGACAATCAGATTCTGCCATTTTGTGGAATGTACTAAACAAATGATAACTAGAATCTACTTGGTTGCTATAGGCAGCATCTGCACTTTTTCAAACCCTTAGCTTGATAAATTTACCCCATAATCTTAGTTCTGACTTTATATGCAAGGGACATTTCCATACGCAAGTGATTTGCTATTCTTTGTGTGAGGAGATTGAGAGTATGATCATGGGGTGTAACGGGTGGAGCAGATATTCCAGGCACCAACAGCGGGGATGGGCACTGGCAGCCACACATAGAACCTACATGCGACCTCTGTTTTCCCAGCAGGTGTACCATCTTCCACTGAGCACTCCTTTTTCTCTGCTCTCCTTCGACTGGTGCTTATTTCTGATGCCTCTGCCAACCCTTCTGCTGCCATCATAGCTGTCTGTATTCCTCCCTCCCATGTGTATGTTTCTACCACCCTCTCTCTGTCTCCATCTTTGTGTTTCTCTCTCTGTATGTGTTCCTATCTGACCCATGTATGTCTCTGCTCGCCTTTGTGTATGTGCACCTGTGTCTCTTCTTTGTATGTGTGTGTCTCTGTGCCTTTCTTTCCCCATTATTTCTCTCTTTGTGTGTCTGTCTATAATTTTTGTCAACACCTCTCCCCCTTTGTGTATGTAGATCTCTGTATTGTGGGCTTTTTATCCTTACTAACTCCCTCTTTGTGTGTCTGTCTGACTCTTACTGTATCTATTCCCCATCTTATTCTACCATGTCTCCCACCACTCACTTTTCTCATGTGCCCCTTGCAAACCAGTTTTCCCCTTGCTACGCACTTTCTCCTACTTCCCCCTCTTTCCACCTCTCCCTCTCACCCTTTACGTTCCTTGTCCTCTTATGCTGAAGTCACTGGTGTCCTGCTGGCTGTCGACCAGAAGCAACATGAACGAACCTGAGGATGGCAGGTAAGCATAATCTTTTGATTTTATTTATTTTTATGTTATAGCCCTGCTATTGTTGGCAATAATTCGATGGTGGTAAGATTTACCGGCTTTTGTCTGTGAAGAATTCTCAAAGTGAATTGCACTAGTACTTGTACTGCTGCAATAGTTATTCTGTTAACAGATTAAAATCATATAATTATGTAAAAAAAGTGTTTATTCATTGAATAAAGCATTTTTTAATGTACAAATGTTTTAAATACTTTTACAGGTTTTTTTTAACAGTATATTTTATCCATTTTTTTTTTATTTTTTTCCAGTTTAGAGGAAATGAAAGCCCATATCTGGCAAATCGATTCAAAAACTGGACTAGCAAAGCGGTAAGTTGACCCTTGACAATTTGGGCCAGTATCGCTGGGGCAGCTGTGTATCGCTGAGCTGCCATTGTGACATTTTTTTAAAAATTGTAGAGTGATAAGGGGTGATAAAATAATGTTACATATCAAGAGCTGTTCTTTCTCAATAACTCCTATATCTTTGAATTGATGTTTTGCTTTTAACAGAAATAAAATTAATCATGCTACTTGGCCATTGTGATAATGCTAATTTAAACACAGTCTAAAAATTACTTTACTATAAGAATAGAAATAATCATTAATTGTTTTCTATGATGTTTCTATTTAGTATTTATTAGTATTAATTAATTTATTCATTTATAAGGTGCCACAGATTTCATAGCGCCGGATACAGAAGCAAGTAACAAATGGAGGAGGCAATACACATAAGCAGCACAGATGAGTGTGCGTAATGCTATGGGGACTCGCACAAAGTGCAGCAAAAGACGTGACAGAATGAACTATAAAGTTAGACCGTAGACAGACGTGTGAAAACAGGGAAAGAGGACTTGCTCGCAAGAGCTTACATTCTAGAGGGAGGGGTGATGAAAGACAGTAGGACAAACTTGGAGAAGATGAAGATGGCAGGCGAGGAGGAGGTGTTGGATAGAATGGGTAGGAGGTGTTAAGATAGGCGAGCTTGAAAAGGTTAATTTTAAGTGAGCATTTGAAGAACTGAAGTGAAATGGGGTAGGGAATTCCAAAGATTAGGTGCAGCATGGTAGAAGTCTTGGAAGCAAGTATGGAAGGAGGTAATGAGACTTGAATTGAGGTAGAGGTCAGAAGCAGAGAGGAGAGGCCGGGTAGATATGTTCCTCGAGACAAGGTCAGAGATGTAAGGGGAAGTAGTGTTGGTAAGGGTTTTGTGAGGACAAGGAGCTTGAACTGAATTCTGAAGTGGACATGGAGCCAATGATGGGATTTCCGCAGAGGAGAAGCTGAAGAGGTGTGGTGGGAGAGGAAGATGAGCCTAGCCTCCGCATTCTGTATGGATTGAAGGTCAAAAATGAGAGAGTCTGGAAGGCCATTGAGAAGAAAGAAGGTTGCAAAAGTCAAGACAAGAAATGATGAGTGAATGGAACAGGATTTTGGTTGTTTCCTGAGAAAGGAAGAGATGGATTTTTGTGATGTCACAGAGAAGGAAGTGGCAGGATTTGGTGAGTGACTGGATATGTGGAGTAAAGCTGAGGGCTGAGTCAAGGGTGACTCCAAGGCAGCGGGCTTGGGTGACAGGAGAAAGAGTGATTTGTCAACCAAGAGGGAGATATTGGGAGGGATAGCTATATTGGCAGGAGGAAAGATAATGAACTTTGGATTTGGAGATGTTGAGTTTCAGGAGGCGCTCTGACATCAAGATAGTTACAGCAGAAAGACAGCTAGATACCTGGGTTAGGAAGGCGGGAGAGAGGTCAGAGGAGGAAAGATAGATTTGCATGTCATCAGCATAGAGGTGGTATTGGAGGCCAAATGATTGAATGAGTTTACCGAAAGAGGTAGAGAGCAGAGGGCCAAGGATAGAGCCTTTTGGGACTCCAATACAAAGGGGAAGAGGGTGGGATCAAGAGTCAGAAGCAAACAAGCTAAAAGTGTGGCCAGAGAGGTAGGAGGCAAACCAGGAGAGAGCTGATTTGCGAAGACCTAGGGAGTGAATGGTGGTGAGGAGAAGAGAATGATGGTGTCAAAAGCAGCATAGAGGTCCAGGAGTACTAGAAGGGACAAGTGACCTTTGGACTTAGCTGAGAGTAAGTCATCTTTTACTTTAGTGAGGGAAGTTTCAGTTGAGTGAAGGGGATGGAAGCCAGACTGGTGAGGGTCAAAAAGAGAGTAGGAAGAGAGAAAGTTGGTCAGACAATTGAAAAGAAGTCGTTCAAGAATTTTAAAAACAAAGGGAAACAGAGCTATTGGGTGATAGAGAGAAAGGATGGGTCAATGGAGGGTTTCTTGAGAATAGGGGAGATGAGAGCATGCTTGAAGGCTGAGGAGAAGATACCTGTGGAGAGCGAAAGGTTAAAGAGGTGAGCAGAGTGACAATAGGCATTGGAAGAGAGGGAGCTGATGAACTTAGAGGGGACAGGGTGTAGAAGAGGAGGAAGAGAGAGGCACTCGGGCACAGTTACAGGAGAGTAGGAGCCAAGGATAGCATAGTGAGTGATAGAGAGGACAGGTGGGGAGGGCAAGTCTTATGAGAACATATATAATTGTGGATAGAGTCAATTAGTTTTTGAAGTAGGTGGAAAAGTCGAGAGTGGTGTTGGACAAGGATGGAAGAGGTGGGGGAGGACATAGAGAATTAATGGTAGCAAAGAGGCGTCTGGGTTTATTGGACAAGAAGGACATGAAGGATGTAAAATCGGCTTGATTAGCATGAGAGAGGGCAGAATAGTAGGAAGAAAGGATGAATTTAAAGTGGATGAAGTCAGCAATGGAGCAGGATTTCCTCCATCGGCGTTCAGAGGAACGGGAGCACTTTTAAAGGAGACGAGTAAGAAGGCAGTGCCACGGTAGGGGTTTGGATTATCGGGGACAAAGGGGGGTGGCTGGAGCTGCTATATGAAGGGCAACAAAGCTTTGAATAGGCTTGCAAATACAATGAATTAGACAGAAGACTGTAACAGCAGTTTCAGAGGCAGGGAATGGCTGAGCAATTAGAATAGCAGACTGATAAAACAGAGGGAATGTTGCAGTGAACTAAACTGATAGATAAAGCAAAATTTCTTGAGGTGAGAAGAAAATAATATCAGAGGTTTAGACAAAATTCTTGAGATGTAAAGTTTGCAGCCAGGGAGGGATGGAAACATCAGGAGTAAAATATGGAATTGCAGGTGAATGCTGAATGTTGTCCTCGTGTAGCTGTGCTTTCTGATAAAATGTTCCCCTGTATAGTAAAACACCTTAAAATACCAGATTTGTGATTACATAGCTTATTTACTTTGTACAGCAATACAAGCTTCCCACGTAGATGGACTCGGATCCCCTTGACTGCTCTGGAGAACTACAAAGGAGAAGCAGACAGGCCAGAATACCAGCTGCAAGGTATGTGGGCCTTCAGTCAGTGGCACACTACTTTTATCAGTGCCTCTGGCTTTTCAGTGTTGTGGAACTACAAAACACAGCATGTCCTGCCAGAAGCCAAGCTGCAACTTGTATTACCAAAATAGCTGGTAAGCTATAGGTTACACAGTCAGTCTGCCCCATACAATGTTTCATTGTCACTTACAAATGCATTCCACCACTGAACGCTTCATGCCCCAGTCCAACACTATCCCTACTGGGTTTTTTCACTTTAGCTTTTCACCATGTAAAGATAGAAATAAAATAAGAATATAGGCTCGATACTTTCGTGCGCCCTTAGAAAACGAGGAAAAACATCATTACATCATCAGATTTCGCAGGTTTTGGATTTTATAAGTACCGCCATCCACGGAGATTCGGCGCCATTTCACAGACAAACACAGAAGGGGTAGCAGAGTTCTTGGCAGTCTCCAGTGCAGTTGGCAAGAGTCATAGCTAAAACAGAAAGTGGAGGGGTCACAGTATTCTTGGCAGTCTCCAGTGGCATTGTACTGTGCCATAGCTCACATTGAAACTGGAGGAAAGGCAGTGTTCTTCTTATCAGTCTTCAGTGACATTGCTCATACAGAAACAGGAGGGGTGGTAGTGTTCTTATCAGTCTCCAGTGACATTGCTCATCAGCTGACACCAGACATGATGATACTAATCCCTCTACATAATCTGCTAAAGCCTATGATCAAGTACATAGTGGTGTTAAGTCAGGGAAACAAAAATGTAAATGAAAAGCTTTTACCTTTTTAAAGAAAAAAAACACCTCTCTAATAAAGGTGAACGTTTACTGCAGAAAAACATAAAATTGACAACATGCCATTCTACCCAAAATATTAGCATTCATACCAGCATCAGCTAACTCCCTTCTCTCAACTAGATCCCAGCACATGCAATCTACACTGTCACCATTCTCACCCTCATCAGTGTGTACATCATCTTCACACATTGCGAATTCATTCGCGCTGTAATAAGCTTCTGGTGAACAAGTAGTGCGCTCAAGTGGTACATGACACAACGGCGTCTCCTCCTTCAGTTTCTCAGGCTACTGCTTCTAAGAAAGAGACCCAGGGATGATGCAGATGAGTCAGCAGAACATTTTGACATCTGGTCTAGTCTAAAAGAATTGCCCAAAAATTGTGGCACCTTTGCCGTAACTCCACCTGATCCTACTATCAACATTCAAAGAATGGTGGAGGATTATTTTAACGATAGCATACAAATAGACCCTTCAGACAGTCCCTTTACATACAGGGATGAAAAAAAGGCAATTTGGAGACCCATGTACAAACTTGCTTTTGCAAAACCTGAGCTGTTCACACTGCAGTGTGTACTTGGAAAGAGTTTTCAGCACAGCCGGAAACCTTGTCAGCGATTGGCGTAGGAGGCAACTTCCTAAAAATGAGGAAAAGATGATGTTCATCAAAATGAACTACAAATTACACAAAGGCCTTTACTGGCAATTGCATCATGAATTGAATGCTTATTAATATTTTGGGTATAATAGCATGTTGGCAATTTTATGTTTTTCTAGTGAAGTTTCACCTTTACTGGAGAGGATTTTTTTCTTTAAAAAGGAAAAAGCTTTTTTTTTTCCGTCTTATTGCAAAGGTGGCTTCGTATCACAGTACCACGCTTGAAGTCACTGAGCTCTATAGAACAATCCATTTGAATCACAAATGTTTGCAAATGGAGACTGCATTGCTAGGTGCTTGATTTTATACATCTCTGGCAACGGGTCTGATTGATACATCGCAATTTAATCATTAACAGGTGTGGCCAAATGCTTTTGTCCATGTAGTGTATATATCCTTAAAAAGTGTATGTTCACAGGCAAAGTCAATTTATAATAATTGGTGTACCAAGAATGTCCTTTGAAATGTTTGTTTGTCACATTTCTTTTGTAATAACTGGAATCTTGTAATGACAGGAATATGGTGAAAATATAAACGGTTTATTGAAATAATAACGCAATCCATATAGTGCTGGGAAGGTACAGACCAGGTGAAGCTGAGTATAATAAACAGATATCCGGGTGTGGCTGGGAACAAGTAAATAGCAGTGAATACAAACAGCAAATACAGATGAACTTAGCTGAGTAATGGTGAATAGCCAGGACCCAGGATTCACAGAAACGGATGTAGCTTGCAGGAAGTCCAAGGAGACATACAATGACCAGCAAGGAGCATTGTGAGGAACAGGCATATATAGGAGTGACACAGGTGTGAAAATTAACAAAGGGAGAAGGTTAACTCCTGCTAGTGAGGGGGAAATGGCAATGGTGCAACATCAGCCATCTGGTATGCCAGAGGTACTGCAACCTGATACAAGCAGAGTCCAATCATTAGTCCAGCAGACAGCAGCTGCAGAGGCAAAGCAGCATCCCCATGGATGATGCTGCAGTGCAGCCGAAGGTAAATCCTGACAGTGTTGTTCGGAATCTGTTGCCAAATGTGATATCCTCCTAAATCAGTGGGTCTAAGTGCCTCATTACAGGTGTGAGGAGAACAGACATAGGGGAAGAAAAAAATAGAGATTTAGCTTCTACACATTTGGAAAGATTCAACTTAAATGTTCAACTCACATTTCATTATCCTTTGTTTTTGCTTTCCTCCTTGTCTGATTCTTTGTTTAGTAGTTAGTTCAGTCACCAAGAGGTCTTTGCCTTTGAGCATACACATTTTAAGTTTATATATATTTTTTAATGGGACATTTAACACCTCTGTCCACCGAAAGACCACACTATGGAGGTCTTTTGGTCAGGGACATAACACCTAATCCACATTCTGTATTTGTGACCAACATTCTGTTTTATCCGACCCATCCAACTTGTACTTTATACCCTTAAACAACATTGTGGAAATTTAGGTTCATTTAAAATAAGGACCTGTTAGGATCCCAGGGTATTCTGCTCTGAAGACTGGTGTTGAAGTTTATTCCTATACCTTGTCTTGCTGCTCCTAATCATATGCTACTCTGGTGTTGAAATTTAGGTGTCTACCAGATCCTACTGTGCTACTGTTTTACTGGACTGCTGATCTGCCCTGTTATCCCGCAAGTATCCTGTGTTGCTTTCTCCATTTAGAGAATCTGTCAGTCTGATTACCTAGTAAGGCTACAAGAGTAGAGTCTGAATTTCAGGTTCCTACCACACTGGTACAAGATGACGTTGCAGAGCAGCTGGGATCTCAAGGCGGAAATGACATTTCCAATGAAGCTGGAAATAATTCATGTGTGAAGCTGCAAAATTCAACCCTCATGAATCTGCAAGGGGCCATCACTTGAAGCTGCAGTGGTCTGAGACTGTGTGGGTAAGGGTGAAAGTTTAAATGATGCTTCAAAACAATTGTGTTCATAACATTATAAAAACAAAAGTTTTTGTACATGTTCACAAGTTGGATATAAGTGCCTGAGGAATGTATCTGCTGTCAAGCAGACACTTCTGCTACTGAGACCTGTGCGCATCATCAGTTCTGAATACAGCATACATACGCATAAGTTATACTTACACTTGCATTCCACTCAATATCACTGTTTCTCCCTATTAAGATGAGATTTTATATCATTCTCTTCTCAGAAAATAAGACCTCTTAAATGTGTTACCTTCTGGCTGGAACTGTTCCGTACAGCTATCTTTATTGTAACATTTAGCTTATTAGGCCATTCACGCTAATTAGATTTCAACCACGGATATCCATTGAAATGAATTAGGATTTCTTGTGAAATATGTAACATTGCTTCAATGGTGAACCATAGAAACTTAACTGGTTTAGCCCATCTGTCCAAGGAAGCAGTTCTAGAAGACACAGAGTACTGTTATTATTTTCTTCAGCTACCTATTTATATAGAGCTAGAATTAATCCCTAACAGGAAGTCCTGTCCAGCCCATAGTGTTTTGTAACTATTGTAGCAGGTGGTATTCATGATGATTTAATGTCCGCATTGGGACTGTCTGCATTTTGACTGTCTGCAATCACAATGTTTCAAAATTGAAATACCAGCATTTAGCCTGTCAGCATTTTCATTTTGGCAGGATAAGTGTCAGTATTTCTTCCATTGGGATTTCATATCCAACCCATTGTAGCTGCCTAAACACTCTAGGCAGGTTGGACCCAAGACTTGAAGTTAGGCTTACTGGCATTCCAGTGTGGTTTAGGATTACACTGCACTGGATCTCATTAATTTTGAAGCAAGAACCAGGTGTTTTGATGAGAAGTCTTAGCTAATACTTACTACTGTAACTTTAAGATACCTGGCCATAAACAAGGCTGGTAGCAGTGAGAGGGAGGGATGAGGACGGAATGACTGTGGGCCTGATTGATCAATAAATGCAAAATGAACTTAATGTGCATATATATATTTTTTTTTAGACAATTACACTGGCATGTTTATAAATTAAATAGTTAATTTTGAATCAAATAAAATACAAAAATCCTTTTCACTTATACTGCAACCTTGTCTATTGTATAATTTGGTCATGTTTTTCATGATTACTGTGTATTTTAAGTGAAAAATTCTCAGATAATTTAAATGAATGCCTAGCTAAAAATCCTATCAAGCCAAAGATATGCAGGTTTAAGTTTTTATAAGATTTTACAATTATTTGATGTTATTTTTGCTATACAGAACCCCACATATACACACATAAATGCCCCCCCCCCCCAAAGAAGTGATTATGATGAAATCTACTAATATGATGCAAAAATGTGGATGTTATGGACTCACACTGCTTATACTGATATTTTTTTTCATCCACTAAATTAGCTGGAGATAGAAAGGAGGATAATGATGCCAATCTGGAGGACATTCAAGAGGGCGCTGCTGTACAACACCAGAATGAGAAAGCAGAGGACAATGGTATGTCCCCAATATACATCCTGCCCCTATGCCACATGTTTCTACACCTGCCGCTATGTCGCATGTTTCCACTCCTTCCCATTTCTCCCCTCAGGCCCCTATGCCACATTTCTCCCCTCAGGACCCTATGCCATATTTCTCCCCTCGGGCCCTTATGCCACATTTCTTTCCATATATACATAAAATATAAAACATTTAAGTTTAATACAATTTGCTATTGTGTGAAGCTACTGTGCCACTAGCTGATGTAGTTCAAATAATATAGTAACAATTTGAGATTTGAGCAGCGCTGGATTTGTTGCATTGATCCCTATGGCACGCGCCTGATTGCGCCACCTGTTCAAAGGAAAGCTCCTATACCTGTCCTTCTAATTTAATGAATGTGCGCTTCTGTCCATTTTTTCAAGAAGTTTAAGAACAATGGTGAAAATGAGCACGCTAATAACTATGAGTACTATAATACAACAAAAAGCTGCAAATGTGAGCTTTTTTTCTGAAACCTCTGTAATGTATTATTTTTTATATTTTTTTCTAGTTGAACAAAAAAGCAGAACTATGGAAAGAGATTATTTTGAGAGATTATTTTGGGACAGATAATCCCAACACCAGGAGGAAAACTTTACATTTACTCAAGAAATAATGGAAACATAGAACTCATGACACTAACTGTTGAGAAATCAAATCATAACAGAAAACAGATGTTACACTTGACTGTTTGTCTTCATGCTGTGCTGGCAGCTGTACTTTGCTTTGCAGATTTGCACATTTCTATTGTTATAGCTTTCTATTTTTATATCACCTTCATTTTACAGATCACAGTTTGACAGGTCATAACAGTAAGCATGCATTACTACAGTAACCCTGTCATATTTTCATTAAATACTGTATTAGTGCCATTGACATTTTATCTGCATTCCAGGTACAGCATCTTCTGAACTGGTGGTTCAGCCCCTGCTAGGAACCAACTGGTCGGTCATGAGCACAACAGGGAGCCTCCACAGCCCACCCAGATCAGGTTGGAAAAGGGTAAGAGGTAGGATGTTGTTTCACTGCACATGTTATATTGAAAATGGTATATGATGTATAATTGTGTACAATTGTTTTGAAAAGAGAGGAAAATATGCGTGGACCTGTAAAAATAAAATAAAATAAAGAAATGAAATGAAAATAGATAAAAGGTAGATAAAGAAATATTAGATCATATGCTAATAAAAATTACAAAATAACAAAATAAAAATGAGAAGAAAAAGAATGTATTTCAATTTTTAAGATGCAGATTTTGGCTTGCTTGCTGTTTTGTCACAACCTGTATTGTGGTTAAGGGGAAGGGGCTTATAGGCTCTCTATAGATAAAGTGGAACTGTACAGTCATTAGAGGGGAACCCTGGGAATTGGACGGGCAGTGGTCCTGGAGGGGATTTCATATTCTGGTTTTTGAGTTACTATACCCTGGATTGTCACCAGGACAGGGGATTGGGTATATAGTTGATTGGGCACTGTAGATGTATGCCAGTTGTTATAATGGTACACATGTCAGGTATCCATATTTAAAATAATGTTGTCAGGTCTCCACAATTATGATAAATTCACTGTTACTAGAAGTTATTTTCATTAATGGGTAGCATAAGCTTAGTCAGGGATTTTGAGTCAATTGTTTATTTCATTGACATATATTTATCCACGTTCCAACATTGCCAGATGTATAAAACATCTTTCAATATAAACATTTAAATGCATAGAACATCAATTTACTAAACCTTTTTAGAACAGAGGAAGACTGATTCATCTTTGAACGCAATATGCAGTTTTTAAAATCGTTAAGTACATTTCTGAACATGCACAGAGCAATTTCACTCTTGAGAGAGCACTCAACAGGACTTACGTTGGAGGATGAGTCAGGCCCAATATAAGTAATTAATTCACACGGACAGCACATAGCAAAGTAGTATATCTAGTTCTGCGATATTTTGCCACATTTTCCAGTTAGGACAGTTTGAGTTGAATAATGCAATGGACCAATAATCCTTTCACAAAGTGAGATCCTTTCCACGTTTTGGGATCGTCACAGCCTGGGCCTCCAATATTTCTAGAGGAAAGGAGGAGAGAAATGAGATAGACCATCCATTTGCCATAAATACACTCAACCTATTGTCTTTTTTAAATGCCCCTTGGTCAGGAGATGAAATCATAGCAGCATTCAGAACACTACCTGTCTCCCAGCCCTGGTGGCTTCTCAAACTGCTTCTACAGATTCAAGGAACAATTAGAGTGGACAATAGGATGGGAAATAACTATGGCAAGTGGATGGTCTTAAGAAACTTTATTTATTCTGTAGTCAGCTGATAGGTAGACGTGTCCAGATGCAGGTTATATAAGGAATGGTAGTATTTAGATAACACATTGACAATAATTGTGGGGTTTGTCTCACCAACCTCATCTTTCCCCAGTTTCACAAATAGAAAAAATCTGATGTTGATGGGGGAATCATCTGACTATCTGAGAGGAGACATTTTTGATTTAGTGTTATACTGTCAAAACCATATATCTACCAGGAGAAAAATGCTTAAGTGTTAAATGTTTGTTAAATGTTAACAAGGGATATTGAAGCTCTCAAAGGATCATTTAGACCAAATTAAGGTATCGGCAAATAAAAATCAGAGTTAAGTTTAACCATAGAGTTAGACTGTGCTTTAGAGATGGAGCTAAGGACCTATCAAGTAAAAGGTTAGTAGTCAAATTAAAGTCATCAAAGATGATCAGTTTTTGGATAAAGGCAACCAAAGTCAGCAGTTGATGGTGGAATTAAATTTGCCCTGAATTCAGTGTGCATTCATCATTTGACATACATCATGTCTTCAGTCCGACTAAACCGAGGCCTGGCTCACTTACCTGATGGCCAGCTCCCAATGACAGCTCTGGCTGGCCGCCATTTCCATTGTGGGACCTGATCTGCTTTAATTCCTCTGCAAACCATCTATTGGTCTCCAATTATGTCTCCCACTATTTAAGGCACCTCCTTCTATTAGTCTGTGCCTGTTGTTTAGGTTGCTGCCCTTTTAGGAGGTGGATGTGTTTTGCGCTCTCTCCCTGTAAACCACAGACTATCGCACCTGTCAGTGCTAACAGCATTGCAGTCCGCAGACAATTGCACCTGTTACTATTCCACGGTACCAGCCTCGCCGACCACAGACTATTACATCTTCCACCATCCAAGTGGAAACTATTCTGCAGACTATAGCTCATCTTTCATCATTCCAGTTGTAACTACTCTGCAGTCCGCTGACTTCCACAATTCCAGTGGTATCAGCCTTGCAGACCACAGACTCTTACACCATCCACCATTCCAGTGGTAACTTCCCAGCCATCCACAGGTCATCACACCTTATACCAAATCCATGGTATTAACCTGGCAACTTGCAGGTTATTGTATCTCCCGTGATCTTCTCTTTAGCTTATTCCCTGCAAGTCTCGCCAAGTACTCTTGAAGAGAGTCGCGACCTGCATAGTGGAGGCAGCTAAACTCTAACCTTCTTGTGACTTGTGAGGGTCCCTGGTAAAGATCATCCTCTACTTTACATTCCGCGCCTCTGAAAGGAGTAGCGTCAAACTTGGCAGATCAGGATCCAATTATCCTAGGCTTCGTGACAAGTGTAAGATTTGGCATCAATCTCTTCCCAACCATGGATAGAGCCATAGCAAAAAGAATCCTTGTGTGTAGCACTTACCAGAGAGGCATAGAAGAGCAGCATCTATAAAATAGGTCTCTTGAAATCCACAATATATGCTCAACAAGTATTCAGGGACATGAGCCTCTTATTTGAGCATTATGAGAACACTGTGTAAGGTATAATTATTTGTGAAATCATACATAAAGTGCAAATTCTAGTAAATAAAAGGCAAAGTGTAGTCCCCAAAATGTTATGCTTTCTATTATTCAATTATCTAATATTTATGGGATACTGCTGTTGAAGTGAACTTGAGCTTCTGGTATTGTTTACTTAGAAAATTCACCTCCCAACATTGGACAAATTACCTGATACTGTGGCTTTTTACAGTGTTAATCTGGTCACAATGCACCAACCTTGTTTAAAATAAGGATCATATGTTGTTCATTGATATTAAATTAATGAGTACACATGAACATTGAACAAACAGAATGGAACTGCAACTTTACAGACCACCACTGTACTATCTTAAATTGACATCTCTCATTGGGCTTGTTTTTAAATACTGCAGTTCAATGCTTGCATATAAGTGTGCATGCATGGCAAATAGATTGCTATTCCATGTTTAATTTTCCACAGGATATATTTCTTCCCATTAACTCCCTATCAAAATGTGTTTGCACAGCTCTGAAAACATTCATTCAGTTAAAGTGAATGGACAAAACATAGCATGTCACATTTAATGCTTTGGACAAAATTCCACCCAGGCACCAGTTACTGATTAAGTCACCCTAGCCCTGTATTTCACTCTAGTCAACACTATTAAACCAAGTACTAAAGGTTTGTTGGGTCATCAGACTTGCCACTTGTCATTATGACAGCATCAACTATTGTAGACCTTTCCTAGTTGATGGGTATAAACTGCCTATCAGTGTGGTGTTTTCACTTTTTCTCCTACTACTTGTTACGTCTTTATTACCTGTTATATATTACGTGCCTTTTAATGTAAAATGTCAGCAGGAGGGTTCATTCAGCAGTGGGTCAATTCTCTCTTTGGTTTTTATACATTTTATATGACCATAGCTTTAGAATTCTTTATTTCATTTTCCTTGAACACATAACAAAAACACAGTGTAGAACAATTTGCTGAATATCAGAGTAGGTAAGTGTTAACTTACAAAATGTACCCCACTGGCATAATATTAGGACTAGATAATGCAAGAGCTGTTAAAGTTGAAAAAAGAATAGGAATTGAAATTAAATGGTAGGGCTCAAATATACTTTATGCTGCTAAAATACCCTGCTCTGAGAATATTTTATGTTAAGTTTTGTACAATTATAATGATCATTTCATTATTTTGTTAATCACTGCAGTTTGATAGCAAGTGTAACTGTATATATACAGGTGCCATGGCAACCATATAATAACGCTTTGCAGATGGGTGTGTAGGCAAAGTGAGGAAGAGAAGAGACATGCTGATGAACTTGTTCTTTGGGAAGAAGGCAGCACTGGATGAGAAACACATGATATACTGCAGTTGCTAATTGCCCCTGATTTCACGAACAGTTCCCACTTTTAAAAAAAATTCTCAGTAGTTTCTGTTCCTAACAAGGTCCGTACGTTTTTGATTTTAGTATGGACAAACTGCAGTAAATTTCTTATCATGCTCTGTATATAATGTAATTATAGCTCATGTTCTTTTATATACTGCATCAATTAACATGTACTGTAGTTAATTGTATTATGACAACACACAGTTTTCATTCCATATTTGGTGTCTAGAAGTTAACTATATTCATGTATAGATAGATCCTCACCAGCAGAAAAGTGACTTGGTAGTTATATTTCAAGTCTACTGACCAAGCAGATTTGTTTATTTTGTATTACTCCTAGATACAATATACCTGCTGTGTAAATATATTTGTATCCAATACACAGAAATGAGCTTATTTGTTGACATACCCAAAGAACACTAAAGTAAATAAATCTGGCTGTACAATATAATTATCTGAAGTTATTATTTTAAATATGATAAGACCTTTTGCTTTTGATATTTGCCTTAATATTAGTAAAACTGTACTTTGCAGAAGATGTTTTTTCTATCCTTTCTAGTGTGAGGTAATGTGACATTGTGTTGACTTAGATAGTGTAATGCTTGTGTTGTCGCTACCAATAAACATTGTCCGATGCGATTTAATGTGGTTCCATAGCACAAAAAGATTTAATAGCAAAAGATAGCAGGATAATAGCAAACCATGTTGATGCATAAAAATTATAGCATTTTACCGGAAAGTATATGCGAATACTTTACGCAAGCGCCCTGTGGGCCCAGGTCTAGATTCAGTCTTGTAGTCTGCAGTCAAGGAAGAGATTTAATACTGGCTCAGGGACTTGCTTGTATACCAGTGATGATGTTACAAATATACACAGATAACACTAAGAAAGTTCTTCATTGGTCCAGGGTTTATGATGTTCCAGTAGACTGCTGGTCATAGGTCAGTTCATTTGATCTCTCTCCAAAGGTGGAAGCAACTCACTGTTGCCTATGTGTCTTCCAGCCAAAAAACAGTTTAAAGTGACCCATAAACAAAGTGCTTTTGAGTATTAATCTCATACTATTCATAACTTGCGATCACAATATTCTATCGCTTCCCTATTGACACTGGCTGGTAAAATCTGGATTGATGTGAGACCAAACTCCACACATTTTTGTGAACCTAAACCATAGTTACCTTTACTCTATAAATAATCTCTAATACATTTACTAATTAATGAATGTGGATTAGAAGTTTAATAAATGAATACTATTTAAAATATGCAAGTGTGAATATAAGTGTGTATTGTTTACCTGTGCGATTGTGTTATTAACCCTGTTCTGACATAACATACATACCACAATCGCATGGAAAACTATTAAGCTGATAGTTAATTTAGAACGGCTTCATCCAATTATTCAAATTCCACAATAGTTCATTCAGTGCTGACTGTCCCTATTACAGTGAAGTGAATGTGGACCATTCAAACTCAGAAGTTTTAAATAACGTAATTGTATTCTAAGTATAGTCTACATTAAGTAAAAGTCCTATAGAACATTCATTTAATTCATTTTGGGGATTACACTTTGCCTTTTATTTAGTAGTATTTGCAATTTTTGTATGATTTCACAAATAATTATACCTTACACAGTGTTCTCATAATACTCAAATAAGAGGCACATATCCCTGAATACTTGTTGAGCATATATTGTGGATTTCAGGAGACCTATTTTATAGATGCTGCTCTTCTATGCTTCTCTGGTAAGTGCTACACACAAGGATTCTTTTTGCTATGGCTCCATCCATGGTTGGGAAGAGATTGATGCCAAATCTTACACTTGTCACGAAGCCTAGGATAATTAGATCTTGATCTGCCAAGTCTGACGCTACTCCTTTCAGAAGCGCAGAAGCTAATGTAGCTGATGATCTTCACCAGGGACCCTCGCAAGAAGGTTAGGGTTTAGCTACCTGCACTACGCAGGTCGCGGCCCTCTTCAAGAGTACTTGGCGACATTTACAGAGAAGAGGCTAAAGAGTAGATCACGGGAGATGCAATAACCTGCGGGTTGGCAGGTTAATACCACGGATTTGATATAAGGTGTGATAACCTGTGGATGACAGGGAAGTTACCACTGGAATGGTGGATGGTATAAGAGTTTGTGGTATGCGGGGCTGATACCACTGGAATTGTGGAAGTCTGCAGACTGCAGTATAGTTACCACTGGGATGCTGGAAGATGTAATATAATAGTCTTCGGTCAGCGAGGCTGGTACCACTAGAGGTGTAACAGGTGCAATTGTCTGCGGACTTCGATACTGATAGCAATGACAGGTGCGATAGTCTGTGGTTTGCAGGGAGAGAGCACAAAACACGTCCACCTCCTAACAGGCCAGTAATTAAATTAAATAATGGCTCCAGAGTTATTCCACTGATAAAATTTGATTCTGAGATGAGTGCTAATGCCATTAATTCACACATATATATATATATTAATAAATATATATATATATATATATATATATGTGTGTGTGTGTGTGTGAAACAGTATTTGTCTATTTGATTAGATGCTGAAAGCATAAGGTAACTAATAACATACAAAAACGGATTGCCCCAGTGCATAAATTCCAAATGGCTCCTCTCCATGGGTGGGGTGTTTTTGCTCAGAACCCTCACTTTCTCCAAAATTCACGGTATGCCTTTCAACCCCCATTGGCTACAAAATGCCACCAAATGCCACTCATTCCTCCCACTTATTCCTTATAACTCCACATGCTACTCAGACCTCCCACTTGACACAAAATGTCACAATATGCTGACCATCTATGTGGATGTTGAATTTCCTCCACATGTTTGCGTGGGATTCCTCCCATACTCCAAAGACATGCTGCTAGGCTAATTGACTTCTGATGAAAATTATCCTATACTGCGTCTTTGTCCGAGTGGAGTAGATTGTAAACTCCATTGGGGCAGGGAGTGATGTGAATTATTAAAATACGTTCTGTAAAGCACTGGGTAATAGGTAGACCCTATATAAAATCTGTTAATAAATAAAATAAATACATTAGGCCTGCATGGAGGTTTGCAGCTGGATAGAATTTAAAGACACTCCCTTGCAGGGGCGGGCTGGGCCGGGGGGCAGGGGGGCATCGGCCCCCCGGGCCGCTCAGTCCGACCCCTGTCTGGGCCGGCCCCAACTCCCCAGGAGGTCAAATTTTTAGCACATTATCCGCGGCTGCATCGCAAAACACGCGATGCGGCTGCGTCCAGCACACAGACGGCCGCATCATGTGACACGCGATGCGGTCGCGTCATCAATGACGCGGCCGCATCGCGTGTCATGTGATGCGGCCGCCTGTGCGCCCCCCGGGCCTAGCTCTCCCAGCCCGCGCATGGGTGTGTGTTTTTTTCCTTGATTTAAAAAGACTATGTACTTTTACATCAGCTTTCCCAGATGAGGTACTGGAAACACTAACACTAACCTGGTTGCTGATTCTGCTCATATGTGGACTGCTTTGAATCCATTTTAATGAGCCCAAAGTATTTGTAGTCAAAACATTGTGTTATATAGATACTGCTGACAAAGATGACTTTTTTTGACTGCCAGAAAAGTTAGTGCAAAACACTGGGGGATATTGCACACCCCAAATCACTTGTAGTGCAAAATATTGTATAGGATAGATATTGCTGACAAATATGATTTTTTTTTGACAGCCAGAAAAATTTAGTGTAAAACACTGGGGAATATGAGACACCCCAAAAGCACTTGGAGTGCCCAAAAAAGAAATAAAAACCTCCTCTATCTTCCTCTAATAATTGCAAATGGTATTAATATTGTAATTGTAGAGATTAGGATAGAAACAGTTATGTGTACACTAATTGCTCTGTCCCTGCGCTAATATAGCCTGTGACCTAACCCTGCTCTCGCCCTCTGTCAAATGGCGATGGATTGCTGTGGAGGCTGGTATTTATGCTTTTCAAATCTCGCGAAAACCGAGCTCAGAAATACAAATACGTCACAATGACGGTTTGCCTCGATTCCAATTCCAAATGGGCGGGAGAGTACCGAGCCTGCTCGGCTCGGTACTCGGATAGGCTAAATTCGGATGGATTCGGATCTCGGGGAACAGAGTCCGCCCATCTCTAGCTCTATCAGATATTGCCCAAGATTTCAGTGACAAACAAACAATTTTCCTGAAGTTAATTTACAGTTCAAACTTTAAGTTGGAAAGCAAGCCAAAGGATCTTCTAACAGAAATCCTAGAACTAAGACTTTCTGGGGTGTTTCCCAAAATCAGAGTTTATTTGCACATTTTCCTCAGTTTGTCAGCATCTGTTGCTTCTGATGAACGTTCAGTGTGCTGAAGAACGTAAAAAACTATCATCACTCAACTATGGGGCAAAAGTGATTAAATGGGCTAGCCATGCTCAATATTAAGTTAATATTGAGCATAGCTAGCCCATTCAATCGCTCTTGCCCCATAGTTGAGCGATAATAGATTTTTACGTTCTTCAGCACACTGAATGTTCATTAGGAGCAACAGATGCTGACAAACTGAGGAAAATAAGCAAATAAACTCTGATGTTGGGAAACACCCCAGAAAGTTCTAGGATTTCTGTAAGAAGTTCCTTTGACTTGCTTTCCAACGTAAAGTTTCTACTATAAATTCACTTCAGGAAAGTGAGTGTGTCACTGAAATCTTGGGCAATATCTTTCTGGTACTGTTGCTGAAAGTTTTCAGCTGCGGGGCACAGGTCTTCAATACTCATTTTGTTGAACTCCTAAAGAAACTTAAACAAGTCACAAATTACTTCCAGTGAAGAAAATGGATGCTGGAAACCAGAGAAATTGGAGTCTACAGCTACATAGAAAACATTGACCCTATGGTGCTTTTCGGCATCGGATTAAGAGGGTAGGTGACGACTGGTGGGTAAATCTATGATGATCTCATCCCATTTATTTCTGTCTGTTCAATGTTTTTGAGAAGACATTTGATGTTGTCCAGCTCAATGTACAATGTAGCATTGCGTGCTACAATAACGAGGGTAGTGGGGATCCTATACCCAGTGATGGTTACTCAGCGAACCCGCAGGCTATGGAGGCAAGTCGTTGGCATCTTAGCACCTCACTGCACAGAGGAGTACTTACTCTACATGCCTGTATTTCATCAAGCGGAGATAAGTGTACATCCATACATTGATTGGAGAATATATGTAAATTTGAAGCTTGGCTCATTTTGATGTTTTTATCCAGCTGTCATCAGGTAATAAATAATATGTTTTTACTTTGAATTGTGTTATGTCACATACAAAAAGAGTCCTTCCATTATCAATACATATGGATATGGTTTTCTGGATTAAGAGAAGACTAATGATTAAGCATAATCACCTGTAAGAAATTATTGTGATCATATTATTTTCATCTCATGGACTGTTTTTTTTCTGACATTTACTTTTGTTATTGACTGGTAGCAAATTCAGTTATTTTAGTGTTAATAAATTTACTGACAGCTGGAAACCCTGGCTGTAGTTAATAACCCTCCCACTACGTGTAGGTCTGTTTGAGCTGTTTTTCACACCGTTTCCAAAAATATGTGATTGTGTTTACAAACCAAATATAAAGCTTGCTTCTTTCTTCTCCTGAAACATATATTTCAGTCACCTGTTTTATTGTTGCTGTGAACGCAGATGTTAATGTTTAGTATGACCTTTATGACTGGTTAATTGGCCACACCCACATGACAAATTGACAATGTCACAAAAATTGGCCAGACCACACCCAAAACCCACCCATATGACATCATAAGTAGTGTCAGGGTATAAAAGTGGGGGCTGGGAGCCCACAAGTCATCTGCTCCTGGCTGAAGGCAAATTGGCCACTACAATGGCCTATCAAAGAAAACAAAAGAAGGGCCACCTGCCCAAATCTCGGGCAGTGACTTCACGGAAGAGGAGACGGTACACAAGGCAGAAGAAGCATGTGACCGTTAATAAAGGCACACGGAGAGGTAAATATATATGTTCCAGCTAATGTATAAATTACAGTCTAGACCAGTGTTGTACAAGATTTCCTCAACAAATTCTGTCTACCATGAAAAAGTGAATCTTTAACTTAATAAGATGTTATTTTTCATTGTTACAGGTTACAGACGTAATCGACTGACGTTTTAAAGGCATAAGACGTGACGATGACAGTGACCTGCTCCACCTGCCAGAGTCACCTCACCCTAAATAGCATTCAGAAAATGCAAAAAAAAGAAAAAAAAGAAGAAAAGAAAAAACAAATAAGTTAGGTTTAGACAGGGTGCAAGGTTTAGACACACTGACAATGGTAATGGTCCCAGTGCAGAAGAATTAAGGTTAATCTAAGTGCAAAATGGTAATGGTCCCAATGCAGAAGAATTAAGGTTAATCTAAGTGCAAAATGGTAATGGTCCCAATGCAGAAGAATTAAGGTTAATCTAAGTGTAATTAAGAAGCATGACACTCAGTTATTTAGCATTTAGGTTAATCTAAGTGCAATAAAGAAGCATGGAATAAAAAAAATAAGCCGAATTTGGTCTCCTGTGATCTTTTAAATATTAAGGGGATTAATGTACATGTTACATGCACTCTGCACAAATGGTTCAGAATAAACACACCTTTAAAAGCCTTAAGGCAAGAAGACTAAAGTATAAAGATAAATAAGGAATACATAAAATATATAATTATACTGCCTGGCCAATAAATTTTAAAGGAGCGCCACAAAGCCAGATCCGTTTGTAATATTAAAGAGGGCGGAGGAAAGTTTTCCTGGTCTACTTGTGAAGATCTAATGACTGCCGGTAAAGATTCAATAACCACAGTGAAGACCATGGACGACAGCAGACATCTTTGTCTAGTACCGTTTCGGATAATAACCCTATTGGATGGTCTCCCAATTATCACGATCATTGCTGATGGGTCTGAATATAGAGCAAATATGCCTGTAAGGAAATCTCCGTAGATGCTAACCACTTCCAGAGTGAGGGATATAAATTTCCACGATATTCTATTGAACACGTTTTTTAGCATCAAAAGATAGAAGTATATCTGGGATTCCTTTAGCATTTCTAATATAAGATTTATTTATTGACAGGTTTTCATATAGCACCTACATAATGATCTGTGTCTTACAGAAAATGTTTTATCATGCACATCACTTCCAGCCCCAGAGGAGCTTACAATCTATATTCCCTACCACACATACTAGGGTTAATATAGTCAACTAACCCACCACTATGCTTTAGAGATGTTGTCACACTCTGCTCCCCAGGTACCTCTACCCGAGCCTCTAAACACTGACTGTCACTTTAATTCCTGTTCTAAAGCAGACGATTAGTCATGGTCTGCACCTGTGTTTGCCACACCTGTGTACTGGTCAGGTTAACCATTGGTCAACCTCCCTTTTTAAGGCCTCTGCTTTCATTCTTGCATTGCTGGTTCTTCTAGTCATATCTGTTACTCTGATGTCTCTGTTGGGATGCATTCCCGTGGAAACTGAGTTTATCTGCTGCTTGTGGTAAATGCCATAAATTACACCCTGTGAAGATACCAGGTTTATCTGGCCCAATGCTACCCACTTCACGCTGGCTGACCACCCACGGGTGCCTTCCTATGCCAGGGAAGTCTACCCAGTACCTTCTATGATTCGTATGGTAACTCATGCAAAATGCAGTTATAAAAATACAACAGTATATTTATTGTCATACAAACAATACTAGAATATTATGTACACACAGTAAATAAATGCCAGGCAGATTTACCACATCATCTCTCCCTTACCCCACTAGTTTAAGGAATTATAGTCACCTGGCTGTCCAGACTTCACGACCTGTAGATCTCTCTCAGCTGCATATATAGACTATAGTTAGAGAACGACAACTCAAAACTTGATCTTGCAGTCTTCATGAATGAAATCCCAGAATGAACACCCTTCCCCCCTGGAGTCGTTCCTTATATCTCAGGTCTAATTTCCACAGTCTTTCCCCTCCCTGGGCAAACCCCTGGGTCTATTCTTCTTAACCATTGGTCAGTGCAGGACTAGGAGGTTTGGACAGGGCAGTGAAGATGAGCTGTCCTTTCACAGAAGCCCGCTGCTAGGATGCAGACAGAACGTCTGGACTAGTCCTAAAGAGAACAATTGATGCTAATTGGCTTCCCCTACTTCCAAGGGTGAGGTAGCAGTGAACCCCTCTTAAAATTAACCCCTTACACTACTTTGTGATGTCACAGGGTCCCCAGCTGTTCCATGCTTCCTGTAGAGGAAGGAGGGGGGGGGAATGACTGCAGCTCCCGCCCTCTCACCTGTATTGTGGACACCACTTGATCTTTACCCATAATCCTCCTGCCTGGCTTCAGTTTAAGGACAATGAACAACATCACCGCAAGTCATCAATACACAATGCACAATATACACATCTACACTGAACCACAATGTCCCCCCAACCACATGTAATTGGACAATGCAGTTGTAGTCTGGTAAGCTGGGGAACAAAAGCAAGGCTTATAAAAAGTATTTGCTATAATCCACATTGTGAGAAACCAAATGGTCACAGGGTTATCACACTCATTTCGTCACACACCCGTTACCTGCGCGGCCTGCATCGCTGACTGCTATTACCTGTTCCACAATCCGTGGTAAGCTGCTATTCATCACTGCCGTGTGTTCATCGCTGCTGTATGCTGGACTTCCTCGATCTTTGCATAAAATGCTCAACGGCTGATAACCTTTCCTTCCCTTATACTCTTACTGTTTTAACCATAACCATAATAAAAACACAGACAACTTAAATGTGGGGAAAGTAACAAGGGATTTATTGTAAGGTATGGTGGTGGTAGAGAAAGAGAGCAGTCCGTGTCGACATCCGCCAGGCCAACCAGGATGCCCCAAGCCTTCCATGGGAAATCCCGCAAACAGGGGACAACCACACACCCCAAGGCGCACATATCTACCTTAACGGGGCCACCGCCCGGGCACTACAGAACCCTCCCCTTTTCTAGGCTAACGGATGCAACCACAAGTCAACCCGTTCGGGAAGTACTTGGACCGAGACTAATAGCCTATTCCATTTGAAAACAGGTGGGTTAAGCATGCCCGATACCATCATGTGCCCTTACCACTGGCCATCGACTGTACTGCGATTTCCAAGATAACCACCACCACCAACTGTACAGGATCACACTGCAAATGACCATCTTTGTCGTTCCATAGGGAGGGAGGGTGGGCAACGTCCAGCAGCATAAGAGACTGATTCTTCTCTGCCCATTCCTTATATAACCTCCGTAACTCCTCCCCATGACTCATCTGGACGTCATGAGCAGACAACACAAATTAACCCCCAGAGTACCAATACAGTCCAATACAGCCTTAGCTTTTAATATCCCTCGAGCTTAGATACAGCCCTCTGTTCTTATAAAATGCTTAACGGCTGATAACCTTTCCTTACCTTATAGACATTAGTTTCCACCTCCTAGTTCTTTTATGGCGGGCTCTGACGGCCCTGCAACCGCATCAGATGTAGCGGCACCAATACGAAATGAATGCGTGCCAAACTGCTCACAATCCAGACCCACAGCCGACAGTGTGCATTTAAACACCACAGACAATTGTTACCTGGTGAGAGGAGAACCATCACCCTGCACCAACCAAGGTAGAGCCCCACTCAGTCTAAGGGAGGCAAATTGGCTGATTACCACAATAGGGCAAACAGAGCAACCAACCCTTGGGAATATTGTAATCCAGCGCCCCCACCCCCACTGGTCAGATTTGGATTTCCTCACCTTACAGCACACCGGGCAGCTAAATATTACCACGTGTTGCCCGAGCATGCCTGACAGGGGGGGGAAGCCCGAGAGGAAGCCACTAGCTAGCTCACCTGCAGAGCACCAACATATAACATCACAAATGCTGCACGAAACAAAGCAACCCCATAGCTGTCCCGAGCAATACCCGGGATCGCGGCCAGCATACTGCCTAACAAAGAGTCACTAAAAGGCCTTCCCTTGTCGGGAGGAATCGGTCTTTCTCTCGCCCAACCCCTGAGGGCTTTAGAGACCAAAAAACTTTTTGTATAATCTATCTCCCCTTTCATCCTCCTCAATCGGGGTTACCAGGTGTTACCTCGCTCGAACCTTCATGGCCCTGGACCCGACCGAACTTCAGTCGTAATCCACTTCCCTTCGCAACTTAGCGAATAATTAAATTCCCACCAGAGACCCTGACATAGTTGCTCGGAACTTACTAGATTGACACCCAGCCCCAACTAATCCTAGCATATGCCCATGCCCACCTTCAGCAGTATTATGACCCAGCTCGGACAAATGCACCACTCCTGCCAAGCCACACAATACTTTGTCCATGTTACAGGATCACGGGCTGAATCGGTCAAACCATCCATGTCGCTGGACAACCTGCCAGACCTCAATGTGACAAGGTGAACCCCCTCAGGGCTGCCCCAGAAGCCCACATTCTAAAACTATCCCATGAGCCCCTTAACAAGGCATCCACCAGAGCATCCTCCACTCCAGGAACGTGCGTGCCTGGAAGCAGATGCCATAAGACAAACAGTGCAATATCAACTTGCTCAACCATGTAAACAGCAAGGGCGAAGTATCCTGTTACAGCCTAATTGCCCTGCCCTACTCAGGCGCTATCACACCAGAAAAAACCATCCGTTTCGCAACTAGCCTGTCCTCCAACGCACCCAGCTCCCACTATTGGGAAAGTCCCCAGGAGAACTAAGCTATCAGCCCAGTCGGACTGCCCCCATTCGTCGGGCCAAGATGCAGCGCATCCATCCCTGACAATGTAGACCCCCACACTCCTACATGCACACTCGTAAACCTTGCAGGAACAGATCCCAACTAAGAAATACTCCCGGGTCTCAGTATCATGATGGATACTACCTCGAGAAAGCCTGCACCCTGCTTTCGACCTCACCACTTCCAACACTTGGAAATCCCCAGGATGGAATGAGCCTGCTCCAAAGTTACTCCCTAAAACTCAAGCACCTCAGCTATCTACGAGCCCAGCTTCATAAACCTGCCTAAGGTGAGCCTACCAGGCCCGGGAACCTGTCTATCTCGATGCCCAAGTCCGCCTGCTATATTGTCATATCTTCCATCTTCCGGCCTGTGACTGGGACACCCCTTGACGGGAAACAAGCCCCTACCTAAAACAAAATTTCCTTGCATATCGAGCACTTACCGGGCTCCCTGCCCAGAAAATCCTTCAAGTAGCGACCGATGCCATGATGGCCTGTGCGATCGGACACCTAAATAAACCAGCAGGAGACTGCGTATACCTTAGGTAAGCATTAGTTCCTACTACCCCTTGCTGGACCTCACCCTACGTCTAGCTTCACAGATCGTTACACCACACTGCAGGACTTCTCAGGGAGCGAAATTCACTGCCGCACCCTGCGGCCATAAAGGGTGCTGCTTAGGAACCACCCTACCGGGAAACCACCGAGGCCCGGCAAGCAAGGGATTTGAAAAGTCGGCGCACATCCGCCTCAACGCAAACTACCTGTGAACTTTGCCGACTAAAAACCTCGTGAACTAAACTGGAGGGTTTCAAGAGTGCTCCAGCGGCCGTCTTGACCTACCCCTACGATAGAAAATCACTTCTAACTGGAGTGGGTACCGCTTAAGCCATCAGCTCATGCGAACCACCTTAATTGGTATTCCTACCTTCTGTAGGACCAGACGGGGGGGCTGATTCCTTGATCCTCCCCACTGCCTGACTTGTCACCAGCCTATACCGGGGTATCCTCCCTCCCCTTGTGCAATTGCTGGAGAACCTACACGCCCCCCCGTGCCACTCGCTCTGGTGAAGGGATAACCGTGCCCCTTGCAGCAAAAAATCAAAGTGTGTATGTGGGGGGAGGGGTTAAAACCTACCTCATCCTGGCCACCGATGCCCCATCATGGCCGGGGAAACACAACCCCCAACCATCCTGAGCACCTTCCCCCATGCCTCCCCTGTCACGACAACCTAGCAAGAGGTTTCCATGCCCCTCATATTCCTTCCTGACTGTCTCAGGCCAACTCCAGCCACCCTGGGGGGGGGGGGGGGGGTATGAAGTACACTTTTCCCGCCACATGCAAGTATAAACTCTAACCTAGTGAAATCAAGTCAATGCTAGAGCAGTGCACCATTTCCACCCCTGTGAAATGAGAACCTCCATAATGCCAGCCTGTCGCCTCAGCACTCGATAAGCCTCGCATGTTACCAATTGCTTAGTTAACAAATTTCTGGGGGAAGTCCCCGGAGCTAAAAGATCCCAAACTGAAATATAACCATCAGACACAAAGGCTGTAACCAGGTAATTCATACATATCATATAATCTCACCTTGCAGAATGGAAACCGCCCTCAGGGCCGCCAAACTGACCTTCCACTATCGAATGTGCTGAGGTATGTCCGTCACAGCTCACAGACCCAACAAACCGATCCACTAAGGCTGCTTCGGCATTCCCCTTCCTCATAGCAGATCCCATCCTTATGAACTGCATCTGTTACCAGTACAAAATGAAGTGTAAGAAAATATGCATACCTATACTGATATACTCAGAGTACATGGAGATGTGACCGTACGAAAATACACATCACAATTATATTATGGACAGTCAACCATCACATACAATTCCCTATAAGTTTAGCAGAGATTCTGATACCCACTCGCAAATTCTGTCACCAAGGCATTAATGAGCAGTCTATTGATACGATCCCCAATTGGCACGTCCCTACATGTTGTATAAGCAATTGGCCCCTGCAAACTGCTATATGTTACTGAGACGAGTAGAGAATACACATCATGGGGTCCTGACCCTGCCGGCATCAAGCAAAGGTGTAGCATCCCAAGAACTTACACCTGTGGTAGGGGGGGGGGTGTTGGCAGAAAAACTGCGACGGGCCCTGCATGTGGCAGGGGCAGACACCTCTTCCCCCGCATGCAGCTAGTGGTCACTGCTGCCAGTGAGGGGTGGGGCACAACCTTATTACGTGTTTGCAAATCAGTATCCCCCTTCAAAAACCACAGCATGTAAGTAGCATCCCAATGTATGAAAGCTATAAGGCAGTACCTTAAACACACAGGTCTGTGAAAATAAAACCCTTTATATTGACCTTTGAGGTAAAAACATAAAATGGTTCACCTGTACCCTTATTGCCATGAGCTATATGTCTGTCTAGGTGAACAAATAAGATATGGCAAGTAGAAAAAACCCAGGCTGTGTGTATAAAGCTCATTCTGACACTCTAACAGTGTCAGAGTGTAAGAGACTTACATGTGCCTCGCTCCTGTTCTCAATAGCAGCCGCTGTTTCCAGGGCGAACGGCGCACAGCTGTGGTCATGTGACACAGGCTGAAAATTTGAATTCCTCTCCCTTATATCTTGCACGCTCTGACACACTGCCTGTGTTAGAGCAAAAAGTTACAGATTGGCATCTGTGTCTCTCTCTCTCTCTCTCTGTGTATCCTGTGCTGCAACCTCCATGTATGATCTCTGGCTTCTTAGACCATAGCTTCTGGATTACTCTACTGCCCCTGCTCCTGTGTATCCGATCCAGCTAATCTTACTGACTACTCTGCTGCCCTTCCTCCTGTGTATCCGACCCGGCTATTCAAATAACTACTCTGCTGCCTTTGCCTCCGTGTATAACAACCAGTATCCGACTCTGCGACTCTCTTGAATGTGGTATATCTTCAGTGTATCCGACCTGGTGTTCCACTGAGACGTGACTGGATTCTTTGGTGTGTGCTTATCTATCTCAGCTAAATTATCTTGCCGTGCTTTAACGCTTCTGGGTCTGCTCTCTTTATCGCTCATCTACAGCCTCTTACCTATTATGTCAGGGGGCTAACCTTAGGGCCGCGACCTGCCTGCCTTCAGCAGAAAAACCCATCCTGCCTTGTTAGACTGCGTCTTGCGAGGGCCTGTGATAACTCTGACTAATATGAATCTCTTGTAACACAGAGCAACAGGTTTTCATACCCAAACTGGGTATGAAGATTGGACTGATTATGGCACTGAAAATTGGTTGAAAACAGCACATACATAGAATCCAAGATAAGAGTACTCTGCATGCAGAGTCTATTAGCAGGTTACAATGGGAGACTTAGAATGGTTATGAAAGGCAGAATGTCTAATTGATCTATAGATAATTATAACCAATTCCTAGTAATTCAAATGACCAATATATACTCAGATCTCCCCACTCCTGCAACAATATACATTGCTCCGCATAAATCCAGTTAAGCCACGATGTGTCTCTGGCATGCACCAGGGAATCACCCACAATAAGTGGCTTGGAATCTGAGCTCCAGATACTTGTCTATGCATTTCTGTCCTGTTGATAACACTTTCATCGGAAAGATGTTACAATTTTATTGTAACTATACTATATGGCTTTGTACTAGGCTTAAGCAATCTCTGGTGTCATCTGGCTAATAGAGCATGCTGATTCTTGTTGTTCCGTGAAACTCAAAGGACACAGGCTGTCTGTGACCATTTAAAACCACATCTATGGATTTTTTCTGGTTGGTATGGGATGTTTGATTCTATGCATGTCCTTTCAGTGCACAGCTTACATAACAACCAGCAAATGACCAGCATATTATAGCAAGCAAATGACTAACATATCTTGCACACACATTACATTAGACCTAGCCAACAGAGGACTCTGACCATTTCTTTATTGTGCTATTATCTACTACTTCTCCCTATATCCTTTTGTTCTAATTAATTTCAACACTGCACCGTTGCATTTCCTTTTATCTTCTGTCTCTTTTACACCATCTGCCATGAAGTTAAAGTCCTTTCTCAAACTATAAATCCATACTACTTTGCCAATTATCATATTCTGGTGAAATTAAAATGTTAAGTTTACTTAAACAATACAATTATTATTATTATTATTATTATTATTATTATTATTATTATAATTTATTTGTTAGGCGCCACAAGGTATCTGCAGTGCCACACACAGTACTAACAGTAGACTATACAGGGTGAAACCATACAGAACAATGAACAAAAAGTACCAATACTTCAGAAACTCCGGCCAGTCATATGCAGTAAAGATGGAGCGGAAAAACAGGTATGGAGACAGGAGGGGAGGGGGCCCTACTCATACGAGCTTACATCCTAAGGGAGGGTAAACAGACCAGGCACAAGAGGAGCCAGTTGAGGCAAGAGGAGAGAAGGGAGGACGAGTTAAAGGGAGGAGATGGGGGTTAAGTAGATGGTTGGTAGGCTTTGAGGAAGAGGTGAGTTTTGAGTGCACGTTTGAAGGAGCACAGAGTAGGAGAGAGATGAATGGAACGAGGTAGGTCGTTCCAGAGAAGGGGGGCTGCAAGGGAAAAGTCTTGGATTCTGGAGTGGGAAGAGGTGATAAGAGTAGAGGAGAGGCGGCGGTCATTGGCCGAGCGCAGGGAGCGGGCAGGAGTGTGAATGGAGAGGAGGCTAGAGATATATGGGTTGGAGAGAGAGTTGGAGAGAGCCTTGTAAGTGGTGGTGAGGAGTTTGAAAAGGGTTCTGTAGGGGAAGGGGAGCCAGTGTAAGGCAAGGCAGAGAGGGGAGGCAGAGAAGGAGCACGCAATTAAGGTGACTCACTTCTTAAATGGTTTCATTGTGCAAGTTGATAAGAACTTCTCCTCTAGTTCTTATCAACTTGCACAATGAAACCTCTAGCATACTTCCACTATATTGATGATTTGCTACTAATCTGGACTGGCTCTGAAGATGAGCTGCTGACTTTCCATAAAACTTCAACAAGTTTCACCCAACCATCAGACTCACTCTTAACTACTCACGATCTCAGATACATTTCCTGGACATGAATAAAAACAATACTATACAAACATCAGTCTATCATAAACCTACAGGCAGCCCAGCATATCTGAGATGGAACAGCTTTCATTAAGAAAAGGGAAAAAGGAAAAGGGGAAAGGGTAGGAAAATGTGTATATAGGGCACTCTTTTGGTACACTATGTACAATGTATTTCTGTTAAGAGTAATATCTTTATTAGAGTAAACAAATAATTCGTAAGCGAAATAATTAAAAAACCTACAGTGAATGAGAATGTTGACCAAATAAACTGGGTAGAACACTGTTAAAAAGTAGTAAAAAAGACTACTATGCTGTCTCACTGTGTTCTGTCAATAATGTTAAGAAATGAGCTGTACCAATATCATATAAAGTATTGATATTGAATTCAGTATACAAAAAACTATGATAGATTATCCTTGTTGTGTATCCATTCCTTCTATCATTTCATAGGTTTATTATAGGACAACATAGCTAACACAATCACACTGGACGATATTCACCACTGGTTCTAATGGATTTTATATTATAAATTTAAATACAAGGGGACTATGGATTCCCCTTTTTTTCACTCAGGCACAAATTTCACATCAATATAAATACAATACCAGTTTACACCTCTCACTATCGTCAGAATGGGTGTCATTACCATCATACAATCACAAAGTTTTCGTCACGATTTATAATTTGTTTATATGTCATATTGACACATTGTTTTTGCTCACCTATTATGATATTTTTTGGTAATAATATTCCATATAGCATATATTCATATGCTTTATCAAAGAGAAAAAGATTTTTTATTCACTTTATATTCACACTTATTAAAGGGTACCACTGATAACACGCTAGGGCAGTGTCTTATCAGCCCCATACTAGGGTACACTCACGGCTAATTTTCCTGCTTTATCAAAGAGAACAAGATTTTTTATTCACTTTATATTTACACTTATCAAAGGGTACCACTGACAACACGCTAGGGCAGTGTCTTATCAGCCCCATACTAGGGTACACTCACGGCTAATCTTCCTCTTTATATATAATATGGATATATCTGAAATACGCATAAGGAATCCTATAGTTAACATTTCTTTTACAATACTTACCAGATACATGGTTATGAATGATTGGATAATCGTCACTTCTGTCAATTCAGCGGGAGGTATATATAAGATCTAGCATTTTGGCAGGATTCTGTCCCCAAGTACTATTGTTGTGGATGTCTCTCTCCTCCCCCTTTTTGCTGCCATAGTAACCAATACACAGTTTAGCTGGCCCGTGATTGTGTCTCCGGGCTGGATCACGTGATAGTAGGCATAGCTCCAATTGGCCCGGATGGAGATGTCACTCTCAGTTAGAAGTAAATCCACGTCACAAAGGGGCGTGATTACACGCTTAAATAGCCTATCATTGCTTGTCATCGGGTTTCCTTGATAAAGCTCGTAGCGAAACGTGCGTTGGCGTTTAGCTGAGCTCACTATCTGACTGTCTAATATTATCTAAATATGTAATAAGCTGCACTACCTTACTCCTCTCCTATAGATTAGCGGGGTTACGCTAGGCACTATACTACAGTGTTAGAAAGTACACGCTATCTAGAAGAGCATATTATACTAGCTGATCCCTTACTAGTTAGACCTTGGGCTCTCACACCATAGAGCACCTCACCTATTAGCAGATTTGGAGGTAGATAAACGGATTAGGAGGCAAGACAGGTATCTAGATATTAAGTGATACCTAACCCCAGTCCCCTATATTGCTCAATTTATATACTGGAACATAATATTACACCATTACTATTTAGCAGTAGAGGGGTTAGAATATGTACTTCTGCACTATTAGATTATTAATATCCACACTACAATAACCAGTGCAGTACCTAGTTCCACCCCTAGGAGCAATAATAAGGGACTGCTTGTATGAGAGGAGATTTGTATCTAGTCATTAATGGGAAACAATGTGTCCTGTAATAAACCTATGAAATGATAGAAGGATTGGATACACAACAAGGATAATCTATCATAGTTTTTTGTATATTGAATTCAATATCAATACTTTATATGATATTGGTACAGCTCATTTCTTAACATTATTGACAGAACACAGTGAGACAGCATAGTAGTCTTTTTTACTACTTTTTAACAGTGTTCTACCCAGTTTATTTGGTCAACATTCTCATTCACTGTAGGTTTTTTAATTATTTCGCTTACGAATTATTTGTTTACTCTAATAAAGATATTACTCTTAACAGAAATACATTGTACATAGTGTACCAAAAGAGTGCCCTATATACACATTTTCCTACCCTTTCCCCTTTTCCTTTTTCCCTTTTCTTAAGATATACATTGGCAATGTGTAGGAGCACCTCCCCATCTGATGAGACAAATAGATCTCTGTGATATATAAGGGGTTGAGCTTGGTGCGGTGAAAATTGTTTTGTTTGGTATGTACGTAGTGTGCCTTGACACACAGCTTGTTATTTCACCAGCACAAGTATAACTGAATTGAGAATTTATATATCATCATAATAATTACAAACTTTGGAATCTAATTATTGAATATTATTCCCGATGGCAGCCTTTAGTGTTAGTGGTGATCTCACCATAAGACAAGAGAGAGAGAAAAATAATGAAGATATTGATTTTCTCTCAGATCTAACGGATAATGACAGTGTTAGAAGGGACTGGACGCAAGACCTCCTTACACTGAGGAATATAATGTTTAGACAGACAAAAACTTTTTGGAATAGGGCCATGTTTCACAACTACATAAAGCAGAATATGGTTCCAAGAGGCCTTAGGCCTAGACTATTCCCAGCCTTCGAACTGGCAAATGATGGTTTTAAAAAAGACTGGGAAACAGCCCTGACAAAATGTTCAAATGAGTTGATACAAATCCTGATAAAACATGATAGTTTATTATTAGAACAGTACACGAAAAAGATAACAGTACTTGGGGAAAAATTAAAACAACATGAAAATTTGGATAGCTTTCAGAAAGCATATGAAAAATTTAAGGATGATCTAGACCATTTTGAAAAAATAGTGGAGGATAAAAAGCGTATCAAATTTACAAGAGATCGTAATGATTATCTTAATAACACAGTTTTCAGATGGCATCTCAGGAGACCTATTAACAAATCAGTCTCCTTTACAAGTGCCTCTGAGATAGATGGTTCTCCTGCCTCTCCTTCAGATGAATCTATGTCAACTAGAGAGGACTCATCATTAAGGAGGGATTTTTTAGGGTTGCGTACAAGAGATCGAGAAACCAACAATACTGCAAAACGAGAAAGATACGCAGGGGGGGGGGGGAGAAACACAGAAATAAAGAGAAAAGCAATGGAGGAGCAAGAGATTCCTCACACCACACGGAAGAACTACAGGAGAACGAGATTTTAGATGATGAATTGAGAATTATTAATCTCACAGATAAACATCTTAGCCCTACTCATATTAAATTATTGAGTAAGGGCCTGTCTTTCTCTCCCACACAGCCCTTTGATAGGTTTGGATGGGAGAGAGATCTTATGCTTTTCTCCAGAAAGCTACTTCTCAAGAAATTCTTTTCTAATCGTTCTAGTAACACAGATAACCCTGTTGTATCACAGCAGGATACGACTACTCTGTGTCACGACTGATAGTGGGTGTATGACTGTTAGTGGGTACCTGCTGTTGTTGGCGCAACTCAGAGGAAGGCGCGGAGTCTAACGTGCCCCTGGTATTCACCAGGAACCCCCGCAAGGAAGTATGGACTCCGCTGCAGGGACACGCAGGTCGCGGTCCTTCCTAGAGTCCACAGCGAGATACAAGGGGGTGTCAGACAGGCCGGTTCAGCAACGTTCAGGTAGAGGAGGTACAAAGGGAAATCCAGAAGAATGGTGAGGCAAGCCGGGTCGGTAACTTTCAGGGAGCGCAGTACAAAGGCAGAATCCAGATAGGGGTGGTCAAACGGTCCGGGTCAAAGGGTCACAAGCAGCACGAGGAATGTCAGGAACAAATACAGCAACTGGTACACACAAACGCTGGAGACAGGAAGACCTGATACTCTGGCACTGATTAGAGGGCAGGAAGAGGTTTAAATAGTGTGGTGACCCAATCAGCATCAGCGCTGCAGCGCTGTCATACCTGCCGCCGGGAATCCTACATAGCGTCCCGTTGCCTAGCAACGGGGCGCGTCATACAGCGAGGGGTCAGATGGCAGGGGGGATCCGGAAGTGATGCGTCTGGTTGCCTAGCAACCAGACGCGCGGTCAGGCAGTCAGGCGGCCGTGCGGACGGCGCCTGACACTCTGATTCTTAATACGGAAGAAGAAAGAAATGCACTACAAATACTGGAAGAACTTGATAATACGTACCAATCCCCCATTATACAATCTGAACTTCCTAAGTTTAGAAAAAAATCCACTTTCTTACCGGACATTAATATCTGTCCACAAGTTAAGGTCTTCAGAGATTTAGTCTCCAAAGATCTAGATCAACTTTTTCTCAAATCTTCTGAAAACAGACAATATGAAGGTAATACAAGTAAGGCGGAGAGAATAATATTAAGGGAGATACAGATGTGGACTGATACCATCATAAAACCCTCAGATAAAGGAGGGAATATTGTCCTTTGGCCTAAGGCACAGTATCTGAAAGAGGCCTACAGACAGCTGAATGATACAAGCTGCTATCAACGCCTCATCTTTAACCCAGCAGCCAACTATTTATCGTCCTATAATAGACTTATTAAACATACCTATGAGGAAGGAGTCATTTCTAAAGAGGACTATGAATATCTGGAGGTCCCACATCCTAAGACACCGGTTTTTTACATCTTACCTAAAGTTCACAAGAATGAACAAAATCCCCCAGGGAGACCTATTGTATCGGGAATAAACAGCCTTACCGAGAAAGCCAGTATCTTTGTAGATCTTCACTTACGTAAATATGTGTTAAGTCTAAACTCATATGTGAGAGACACTCTGGATGTGCTATCTAAAATAAATCACATTACAGTGACCGCATCCACCAAATTGGCTTCCCTAGATGTTGAATCTTTGTATTCAAACATAATACACAAACAGGGAATTAAAGCTGTACGTTATTTCCTAGATATGGACAAACATGAGAATGTAAATGATTTTCTGATATTATTACTGCAATTTATACTAACAAAAAACTACTTCCTATTTGAGGAGAAGTTCTTTCTTCAAGTACGTGGGACGGCAATGGGGACAGCATGTGCCCCCACGTATGCAAATTTATTCCTGGGCTGGTGGGAAAGGGAACATGTCTTTAATTCACAGAATGATAAATACACCCAGCACATCACTTTATGGTTACGCTACATCGATGATGTCTTTATGCTATGGGATGGACATGTTTCCCTTTTCCAGGAGTTTATTACATGTCTTAATGAGAATGATCTAAATCTAAAATTAACTTCTGAAATTAACAGTACCAAAATTAATTTGTTGGATCTGACCATCACTAAAACCGAGGATGGGAAATTAAGTACAGACATGTACAGGAAGAAAACCGCAACTAATAGCCTGCTTCATTACACAAGTTCCCATTTTCCCCCAGTTATCAAGGGGATCCCCAAAGGGGAACTGCTAAGAGTTAAAAGGAACTGCTCTGACGAAGGGGTCTGTACATATAGAACTAAAGATCTGGTAGAAAGATTTCTCAACAGGGGGTATAGTAGACGAAGTATCAGGCAAGCTGAACAATCAGTAAAAACCAGAGACAGGGAGTCTCTCATCTACATTCCAACAACAAATAGGAAACGAACAACAAACGTACAAACTAGGATGATAGGCACGTTTTGCACCGAGTGGAAAGACATAAATAAGATCTTTCAAAAACACTGGCATATTCTGTTGCTTGATGAGGATCTGAAAAATACCTTACAAGATAGAGTATCTATCACATGGAGGCGTTCCAAAAATTTGAGAGACAACTTAGTACACAGCTCATCCCAAATACAACGGGAACGAATATCAGATAGACCAAAGGGATGCTTTAGATGTGGAACATGCAAGGCCTGTAATTACATTGTACAAACAAAGTAGTACAAGGATAGATTCTCCAAGATTTGGAGGATCGACCAATTTTTAAATTGCAACACATGCAATGTGGTATACTGTCTAAACTGTCCATGTAAATTGCGATACATAGGGATGACCAGTAGGCCGTTTAAAAGGAGGATTCTTGAACATGTCAGCAATATCAAAAATGCTGGCAAGGACAAGACCAATATGAGGCCGCTTTCTACAGTAGCCAGACATTTTTACAAATATCACAATAGTGATCCAAGATTTTTGACTGCATTTGCTATGGAGCAAGTTATTTTGGGTCTTAGAGGAGGAGACATACACACAGAACTCCTTAAACATGAAACAAAGAAAATCTTTCTTATGGGGAGTCTAATTCCGCATGGCCTCAATGACAACAGTAACTATATGGTTTTTACTTAATTGCCATATTAGTATATAACTTAATAGTGTAACAGTATGTTATAGGTATTTATATACACCCAACAATGTACACTATTCAATATATATATAGGTCACTATACAGGAGATTAACGCAGTAGTAAAGGAGTGACGTATTGAATTTCAAAACTACCTGATTGGATATACTTGTAAGGTTACCCCATATGATAAATGGAGGTGACACCAGTATAATCTATAGCGTACAATATCAATGACCAACATTGACCATTATGTAAAAGATTTAGCTATAACTTTGAGAAGGATATATCAAATTTCAGATTACCTGATTAGATATATAGAAAGAGTTGTCCCATGCAATAAATGAGACAACATAGCTAACACAATCACACTGGACGATATTCACCACTGGTTCTAATGAATTTTATATTATAAATTTAAATACAAGGGGACTATGGATTCCCCTTTTTTTCACTCAGGCACAAATTTCACATCAATATAAATACAATACCAGTTTACACCTCTCACTATCATCAGAATGGGTGTCATTACCATCATACAATCACAAAGTTTTCGTCACGATTTATAATTTGTTTATATGTCATATTGACACATTGTTTTTGCTCACCTATTATGATATTTTTTGGTAATAATATTCCATATAGCATATATTCATATGCTTTATCAAAGAGAAAAAGATTTTTTATTCACTTTATATTCACACTTATTAAAGGGTACCACTGATAACACGCTAGGGCAGTGTCTTATCAGCCCCATACTAGGGTACACTCACGGCTAATTTTCCTGCTTTATCAAAGAGAAAAAGATTTTTTATTCACTTTATATTTACACTTATCAAAGGGTACCACTGACAACACGCTAGGGCAGTGTCTTATCAGCCCCATACTAGGGTACACTCACGGCTAATCTTCCTCTTTATATATAATATGGATATATCTGAAATACGCATAAGGAATCCTATAGTTAACATTTCTTTTACAATACTTACCAGATACATGGTTATGAATGATTGGATAATCGTCACTTCTGTCAATTCAGCGGGAGGTATATATAAGATCTAGCATTTTGGCAGGATTCTGTCCCCGAGTACTATTGTTGTGGATGTCTCTCTCCTCCCCCTTTTTGCTGCCATAGTAACCAATACACAGTTTAGCTGGCCCGTGATTGTGTCTCCGGGCTGGATCACGTGATAGTAGGCATAGCTCCAATTGGCCCGGATGGAGATGTCACTCTCAGTTAGAAGTAAATCCACGTCACAAAGGGGCGTGATTACACGCTTAAATAGCCTATCATTGCTTGTCATCGGGTTGCCTTGATAAAGCTCGTAGCGAAACGCGCATTGGCGTTTAGCTGAGCTCACTATCTGACTGTCTAATATTATCTAGATATGTAATAAGCTGCACTACCTTACTCCTCTCCTATAGATTAGCGGGGTTACGCTAGGCACTATACTACAGTGTTAGAAAGTACACGCTATCTAGAAGAGCATATTATACTAGCTGATCCCTTACTAGTTAGACCTTGGGCTCTCACACCATAGAGCACCTCACCTATTAGCAGATTTGGAGGTAGATAAACGGATTAGGAGGCAAGACAGGTATCTAGATATTAAGTGATACCTAACCCCAGTCCCCTATATTGCACGATTTATATACTGGAACATAATATTACACCATTACTATTTAGCAGTAGAGGGGTTAGAATATGTACTTCTGCACTATTAGATTATTAATATCCACACTACAATAACCAGTGCAGTACCTAGTTCCACCCCTAGGAGCAATAATAAGGGACTGCTTGTATGAGAGGAGATTTGTATCTAGTCATTAATGGGAAACAATGTGTCCTGTAATAAACCTATGAAATGATAGAAGGATTGGATACACAACAAGGATAATCTATCATAGTTTTTTGTATACTGAATTCAATATCAATACTTTATATGATATTGGTACAGCTCATTTCTTAACATTATTGACAGAACACAGTGAGACAGCATAGTAGTCTTTTTTACTACTGTTTAACAGTGTTCTACCCAGTTTATTTGGTCAACATTCTCATTTACTGTAGGTTTTTTAATTATTTCGCTTACGAATTATTTGTTTACTCTAATAAAGATATTACTCTTAACAGAAATACATTGTACATAGTGTACCAAAAGAGTGCCCTATATACACATTTTCCTACCCTTTCCCCTTTTCCTTTTTCCCTTTTCTTAAGATATACATTGGCAATGTGTAGGAGCACCTCCCCATCTGATGAGACAAATAGATCTCTGTGATATATAAGGGGTTGAGCTTGGTGCGGTGAAAATTGTTTTGTTTGGTATGGAACAGCTTTCACCCAGGACACATAAAGAAGTCCATCATTTACAGCCAAGCTCTGAGATACATTCATATTTGTTCAGACAGTGAAGACAGAAAACAACACCTGCTATCACTGAGGAATACATTCCTACAACAAGGATACCATCCTATAGTAATAGATGAACAGATCCACAGAGCCACAAGAATCCGAAGGAGTAGCCTCCTGGATTGCAAACAGAAGGACAACAGCAGGGTGCCCCTAGTGGTCACTTACAATCCCCACATGAACATTTTGGGGAAAATTGCTGCTGATCTTCAGCCCATATTTCAGAAAGACAATAGACTGAAGGAAATATTCTCAGATTTACCTCTCCTTTCATACAAACAACCTTCTCATTAGAAGTGCCCTCTCATCACCATCAGAGACTGGCACCTTCACTTGCAACAAAAAATGCAAAACCTGCACCCATTTCCTACCAACAAACACAGTCCACATACCCAACACACAGCGGTACTATAAAATCACTGACACATTCTCGCATACATCCTATAATGTGGTGTACATGATACAGTGTACAAGGTGCCCTGAGGGAATCTACATTGGGGAGACCAAGCAGAAACTGCAATCCCGGATGAATCTATACAGACACACAACAAGTAAGACTCTGGACACCCCCCATGGGTAAACACTTCTCTGGACCAGGACACAGTATGACAGATTTAATACTGAAAGGTTTTTTAAAATTAACAGGGAGAGAAAAATCTGGGAATTCAAGCTGATAAGAACATTCCAGTCATTGAGTCAAGGACTCAACCTAACATCTGGATTTATGACCCACTACATCAGGCCTGTCCAACCTGCGGCCCTCCAGGTGTTGTGAAACTACAAGCCCCAGCATGCTTTGCCGGTAGACAACCAGTCGATAGCTGGAAGGGCATGCTGGGACTTGTAGTTTCACAACACCTGGAGGGCCGCAGGTTGGACAGGCCTGCACTACATGAACACACTTCACACCCCACAGCAGAGTGACTCCAGATCTCTGAACTCATGACTTTCACTCTTCCATTGATAATACCTCTGTTTTATTACTTTAGCTTATCTTTATGATTTATTCCCCTCTTGTACAAATTGCTTGATACAACATCTCTTAAATGTTGTGCCCTTTTCTCAGTCATTCATTTGTAAACTTGCCTGATGAAGGGGCCTCTGTGCTCTGAAAGCTAGCAAATATATAAATTTATTTTGGTTAGCCAATAACGGTATCACTTCTATAATACTTTTGTCTTTTTTGACACGAAAGTATTCAACATCACATAGATATGTACAGAAAACAAAGGTGTATGTGAAATTGTGAATTGTGGGATTGTGAACATATAACTGTTGAGAATAAATGTAGAATACTGTGAATAAAGGTAGTATACGTTGAATAAAGGTAGTATATGGTGAAATAAAGGTAGTATACGTTGAATAAAGGTAGTATATGGTGAAATAAAGGTAGTATATGGTGAATAGGTAGTATACAAGGTATATGGTGAAAATAGGTAGTCCCAGTTCTAAAGTACTCAACAGGAACCTCTCTGGAAAGGTGGGATATCGTTTTCTGCTGTAAAGTGTTGATATTTCCATTCTCCCAGTTGAAAGTGACTGTGTTATGGGCCTCGCTGGGTACGCTGGCAATTGCGTGTATTGCTTAGTGGTACACAGTGGAGAAGAAGTGAGTGGACGCAGCTTACAGAATTCATCCACGGCCAATAAAAATCTCTTGCTGGAGTTTTGCACTGCGAAGCGTTGAGGATTCGGTTTCCACATGGGTGCTAAACAAATGTGTGAGACGGTCGATGTATGGCATAAGCAAGAGCCGATAGGTTTGGTGAGGTATAAGTATACTGTGATGGTAAGTATGCAATAAATGTGTGAAACCCTTTCCCAAGGTTGGTAGTTTTGATCTAGAGGTATTGAGTACAGTTAGAGATAAAAATGTTTGTGAAAACTGAGAATTAAACACACTGACTGTTTAAAACTGTAGCAACAGAAAGGGAGAATGTGGCAGGATAGCACGTGCGCAGCGAAAAAAAGCGTTGTGAAGCAAAGTGAAGTGAGCGCAAGTGTGCGGGGAAAGTATAAACCGATACAAGGAAATAATTTTTTATAAAAATAACAAATGTAACTGATGTTCTGTATTAAGTGTGTATTAAACTAATGGCTTAGTTTCAGAAATTTTAAAGTAGGAGAAAGATTCCACGTGTATGTACTATTAGTAGATAAGAGATATCCATTGTGTAGAGACAATGGTTTAGCTAATTGACCCTGGTTGCAATGCTATAGAGTTAGAATACAATACAAAAGAATATAGTTAATAGATGCTAGGGGTAGATTTACATAAGAAACATTTGCTGCCAATGAATGGATACAGTCTGAGGTCTGAGGTTTTTTTTTGTTATTGGTTGATGATAAGGACCGAAGGTAAAGAAATGAAAATGTGTTGTTTGTTTTCTGATACTAACTAAACTTTTCAGCCAGAGATAAATATATTTATCAACTATGGGGATTGCAGGAGAAATTTAAAATCTTCCCTTAAAGACAGAATTTAACATTGGGTCATTCTAACACTCTTTCTTCTAGTTCCGGTGACTCATGATAACTTATTTGGCTGAGATTTATTATTTAAAATGAAGTGTGTAGTACACTCTGCTTCTAATCGTGTTTTTTATGTATTCAATGAAGACACACATGGGAGATACAGAGTATGCATCACAAGGGTTAATTCTGCATTTCAATGTTTTAGTCACAAGTTTATCACAGGTTGTAGAATTATTGTGATCAGAGATACCAGGTTCCTTATGAACTAAAGATGGACGACACTGGATTGGATGGGTAATGTAACTCCCTGTTAGGTTTAAAAAGAATGGGGGAGGGGTCTTAGATTAGTTAAGATTTAAGGGGATTAATAACTATTTTATTAATCCCCTTAAATCATAATGAGTCTATGACCCCTCCCCCAATTCCTCGTGGTGTCCAATCCAGCTGTCATCTTGCTGTAAATCTCCTTTTCTGCTTTGCTGTTTTTCTGCAAGTAATTTCGTTATCATTATTCTTTGCAGTTTTATTTCCCGTTCTTTATACTTCTAACTGTCAATACCTGAGTCTTTTCTTATATAGAAGTACAAAATACGCAAACACTGTCCCAAAGGTTTATAGGCAACCTCAATATCTGGACACAAGCCTGGTGTGACTGTGTTCAATCTTTCCAACCAAATAAGGGGTGCAATATGAAAAATAGTATTGCTGTTTCCTGATTTGTTTATCATCAGTGTTTGAAACAAAATACTTGTTTATTAATTTCTCTGTAACAGGACACAAAGTTGCAAACTAATGAATTACAGCCATGCCAGACAAAGGTCCAATACTTGAGAAATTGTCTCACCCACAGGGCTAAGACATTTTTGACAAAGGACAGTTAAGGGAACACATACTACACTGACATAGCCACGAGGGTAGCTAAAGGTTGTATTTCTATGCTTACAGAAGCTGCTGATTTTTAAGCAGCAGTTTTGTTGAGGAAATATCAAGTCAAAAGTTTATACATTGCATGCGGTATCTGCCCTCATAAGCCCTGTCTATATTATTAAATGTTCCTGAGCAAGGTGTACAAAGTGTGGCTCCAGATGCACAAAGGATGGAAAGAGAAGAGGAGACTAGCTGGAGGTGAATTAAGCAGTGTCAGGAATGAAAGCATAAATCTGATATGATGAAATAGATTATTAAATGTCAGTACCCAAATAAAATATTGCATTAATACGTAAAAGTTAACCTGATTTTCAAAATGTTTGACCAAACGTTTTAAAACATTTGGTCAATTAGCCCAGTAGGAGGTAATTAGGTTGAGCAAACCTTTTTGTGAGGAGACCTGCTTAAGATATGCAGATCACAGACATCCATTGTTTTTGATCATGTATTCCACTTCCTAATTGATTTCCTTTCAATAGGTAGTGTAAACACAAAGAACCACTAGATGTAAATGAGAGAGCCATATGCCTAGGTGAGAATCTTGGAGACAAAGGCCACATTTAAATGCCTATACAGGTATATAGAAATATGGGCTTCAAAGGTCTTCAGAGTTAATATTTTGGAAAATCTGGGTGCCACTCCATACCAAGGAGCAGAAATCACACCAAGGTTGTGAATGACAGGTACTGGCGGTATCCGGGAACAGCTATAATCACAAATCTTTTGAAAAGGTATGTCACATTGTCATAATTCCATCATGTTTGATATTTAAATGTGCGGGAGATTATGACTGGTTTATTGAAGGGGGAGTTATGTCTCTGGGATATATCTGTGAAGAATTACCCAAAGGTTAAATTTTTGGGAATATCTGTGAGAAAAATATAGTGACACCCAGGGGACATCCCTGCCCCCTTATTAGCATTAACACACCCCTGTGAAGAACATCTCATTTCAATTTGCTTAAAAAACCTGTGTTGGAAAGGGGCCAGTTGTCAGTTTCTTAGGGATCAGTCTAATTGAAGGACTGTCCATCTTTTCTGCCTACCCCCAGGCATACAGATTATGATAAGTAAATTATGCTGTGTATGTCATCCCATTTGTTTTTATAACTGTTTGAACATTTTTACTTGTATGTCAAATCTTTATCTGTTTGTTTATTCTCTGTAAGCATTGTACTTTTTGTATATTAAATCTAACAATTTAATAGTTCTATCCTTATTGCTCTAAAACAAATGCATTGCCTGTTTAGAAGAGACAGATTGCTTGGCTGGATTTACTCTTTAGAAACCAGTGTGTGAAAGCTACCAGAGCACCGAGTGTGCGCAATTGGGTGATTAAGCCATAGGCTTGCTACAGGCCTTATACGTAGTTGGTGGCAGTTGCTGAGAGGTGTGAAGCGTGTGTCAGTATTGGAAGGGACCAGCAAAATCTGTAGCCTTAGAGGAAGAGGTGGGTGTGAGATTTGGGCTGGAATCCTGTGTGTTCCCTTCCAGTAAGCTTCCAAGTCACAAGTGCGCAGAGGGCGGTTTGTGAGCGATAAAGGGGTTCAGGAGCGGTTTCCTGACAAAATAGAGGTGATATATTGTATAACTGTTGAAATATATATAAGATATCTAATCAGGGAGTAGCTAGACAGGCAGACATACAGATACGCATGACTGTGTGGAACATTTGAATAAGATTTTTGCCACAAGACCTGATATAAGTGACACCCTTTTAAAAATGTAACATTTTCATGTTTTTTTTTTATTTGTCATAGACAGACAGACGGGTTGGGTACAGCTGCGCTAATACGAAAAATCAGACAGCGATTACACCTGCAAAAAAAGAACGATTACAGCAAAAATCTACATCAATATTCACAGTTAACCTGACAACTGACATTGCCGTTTTAAATTTTAATTCAGTCAGGTTGCACTGACTTCAGACAGTGGTGCCGGAGAGCTGGCCAGTCGGAAGGTGGTGCTGTCATCCTTCTGCCTCCATCGGATATCTGCAGAGTCGTTTTGGAGGTAAGTCTGCGAATATTGATGTAGTTTTTTGCTGTTATCATTCTTTTTTTGCAGATGTAATCGCTGTCTGATTTTTCGTAGTCGCAGAAGCGCTTACCACCGAGACAGACATATACTGGATATTGTTATAAATGATGAAGATGCTATAAAAACTGACATGAGTTGGCAGAGGGTAAATCAGTTTCAAGTACGTTTCTAGGATAGTGGGCGAAGTTGAGGCGTAAGAAGAACTTTTATGAAAATAGCAATACATGACAATAGCAATACATGAGTACCACACTCACAATAGATAAAGGACTTGTGACAGCGACACAGTTACTAAATGAAGTAGCTGTTATTTAATTTAAAACCTACACACATGACTAAGATCTAATATTATGTGACAATAGCAGGGGTGGACGAAGCTGTCAAGTAGGCAGCAGATTTACTTATGATAACTGACACAATAAAGATTCTTGAAATGATAAACACACAAAAATTAATTAAACTGCAAGATTTGTGTTTCCTGCAGGAAAGGGCAGTCTGGAAGGCGAAGGGATGTGGTCAGGAGTCTTTTGGACTCTGGTGAGATGGACAAGGTAGGCCTGTTGCTCCCAGAGCGTGTCTTCCTAGCTGAGGCAGCACATGGTCTGACTCATCAGGGTAAAGAAGGTATGTGGAAGCTGGTTAGAGCATACTAGCGTGCAACAGACTTTTCTGCTCAAGCTAGTAGGAAGGCAATGTCCTGTCTTTCTTGAGTGAGGAAAAATGTTGGAAAGATAATACCAATAGAGCCATCCCAAACCCCTCCTATAGATAAATTTTTCCAGGTAAAACAAATCAACTTCATCCAATTGCCACTGCAGAATTCTCAAGTATATGCTGGTGTACTGGTGTAATCTATATCTGGGTAAAGGTTCATTCAAATGTTTCTAATATTGCTGTGTCATACTAAGGATTTTTGTTAGAAGATGTGGTACCCCTGGTTATAGAAAGTGATAGGGGTATTCATTTTACTGGTAATAACTTTTAGATAATGAGTACAACGTATGACGGTGAAAGTACGTTACTGACTCTTTATCAGCCACAAGCCAGTGGGAAAGTAGAGTACACGGTACTATCTATAATGAATTGAATAGAGTGATAGTTGAAACTAGATTGGAGTGGCCGGAAACTTTTGCAACTAGTCCTCCCCACTATCAGAACCACTCCAAAATCGCCTCTTAACCTGTCACCTTTTGAAATACTTTTGACAAGCAACCTCACTTGATGGTAGATTCCTGAGATGAGTTCATAATAGAGAGACTGTTGAAAATATTATAAAGAGAAGCAAATAGTAAGTCAGCAACAAAGGACGTTTGAAACACTGTCTCCTGATATGATATACACTTACTGTCATGTTGGACTGGGAGAGTTTGTTATGGACTATAATTTCCTACACTCAAGTTGTTTAACAGACAGGTACCAAGTTTTGACGACCAGGATCACATCCCTGGGAGTAGCAGAGAGACACTTGGACCCATTCCTCCCACTGCAGAGGAGTCAACAACCCGAGAAGGTTCAAATTACTGCCGAAAATGACACTTGTGAATCTGTGCCAGGAGACCTAAGATCACAGTTAATAACACCTGAGCCAAGGGCTTTGCAAAGACTGTTATCCCATCATAGAGCTGCAGTTTTCCAGTTTTTCCCTTTCTAGTGTTTCTCTGATCCTTATTCTCTTTCCAGGACTTTCAATTCTTTCAATGGTGATCAGGTGATGGAGACTGGTTCAGGTAGTGATACTGAGGATGTGGGGATGAAGGAGAAGTTGTTAGCACAATTGGTCCAGCCAATTGCACTATTCAATTCAGGGGTAAAGAAAAGTTTTGCTAACCTTGGAGCCTGGAGACAGCGTAAGGGGTTATTGTCTGAAGAATATTGTGTCTGTAAGTACTGTGTCCCCATAGTTGAAGAGAGGTGCATCCATTGATATTTTGCACTACAAGTGCTTTTGGGGTGTCCCATATTCCCCAGTGTTTTACAGTAATTTTTCTGGCTGTCAAAAGTCATATTTGTCAGCAGTATTTCTAAAAATGTTTGCACTACAAGTGATTTGGGCTCATTAAAATGGATTCAAAGCAGTCCACGTATGAGCAGAATCAGCAACCAGGTTCTGTCACCAGTCCTGATGGTAGTGTTCCCAGTACGTCATCTGGGAAAGGCGATGTAAAAGTACATAGTCTTTTTAAATCAGGGAAAAAAACACACCCCCAAAAAAAATGTACCCTGTTGAAGCGAAACTGAAGTGTAACTGAGGAAAAGCTAACTGCCGCTAAAAAAAAAATTGCCAACATGCCATTCTACACACGCAGTGGCAAAGAAAGAATGAGGCCTTCGCCTTTCTCTATTAGTGGCAGATCAAAAATTGTTACTGAGCCTTCTTCTTGTACGGTCACTCGTGACCAAGCAAGACCAAGTAATTTGGAGTCTAAAAGTGGTGCACAACTACTGTTATGCGTGAAAGCCGAGATGCAAGAAAACAGTAAGGCATTAGAGGATAATGTATGCTCTGAATTAGAAATGACACCAATCCCTGTGGAGAGTCCATTCACCAGTGTTATGTCTAATCGTGAGCATTCTGTTAGTGACAGTGTACCCATAAAGATGGGTTCTTTCAGCAGTTCTGCTGATGTGTGCCTTAACATCCCGAGTGTATCTGGTGATACACCAATTGAGGATGCCACTTTGAAATTAGAAGAGGATGAGGGGGAGATTTGTGTAGGCGACGAGGACACTAATGATGATGTTGATGATTATGATGCAGACAGATACCAAATTGCCGTTCTCAATTTCTATTTATATTCTAGACTCTATAACGGCTTAATATTTTTCTATTTTACTCCTAATGGAGAGGGGGTCTGATGCAGACAGATGCCAAACTGTCTTTGTCCATTTTATTTTTATATTCTAATTCTACAGTCTATGCAGGCTGCTTTTTTTCTATTCAACTACAAGTGGAGGGCGGGGGGGGGGGGGGTGGGGGTCATGGACAGCCATCAAACTACCTTGGTCTATTTATTTTTTATATGGTTCAGTCTATACAGGCTACTTTTTTTCTATTCCATTACAAGTGGAGGGGGGGGGGGGCTATAGAGACTGAAACAAACTGCTTTTGTCCATTTCAATTTATATTGTACAGTCTATAACGGCTGAATTTTTTAGTATTTTCTACAAGTGATGGGGGGCCTAGAGAGACAGAAACCAAACTGCCTTTGTCCATTTCTTTATATATTTAACTATAAGTGTAGGGTGTAATATACACCCAAAGACGATGGCTGCATTGCCAATTGGCTAAGATGGAGAGAAAGACAATCAGGTTTGTGTGCAGAATTAAGGACGGCCTACCAGGGATTAAACTGTTTTCTTCCTAATTTATTAGCTTTAGAATTACCTTCCTTATCCAAGAAACCGGTGGAGCACTAAATTCGGTTATTTTATGCCCAAAAACATTGATTTTTAAACAAAATTGCAAAAGAAAACCAAAGAAAACCAAAACCAAAACATGCAAGGGCGGTTTGGCAAAACCAAATCACGAAGGTAATCCAGATCCAAAACCAAAACCAAAACACGGGGTTAGTGAGCATCTCTAATCCTTACCCACAGAAATTCTCAAACTCTCATTTACAATTCTTTTCATGTTAAGAGCTTTCTCCATGGTGAAGCCAACTTTATTACACCTGCAATCAGGGCCGCCTTCAGAAAAAATCGGGCCCAGTAAGGGCCCCCCGTGCCATCCGGGCCCCCCCCTCATGAGCACGCCCCCCCCCTCTCCTGGGGCCCGCCGCTGATCTCCGCTATTCTGTCTTCAGCCTGGCTGTCACCGTGACACGATCCGATCGCAGGGGTGGAGGATTCATTCCCCCTGCGATCATGTGATCTGTCACAGACAGAGCACATGATTGCAGGGGGAATGAATCCTCCACCCCTGCGATCGGATCGTGGTGCCTGGCTGTCATGGTGACAGCCAGGCTGAAGACAGAAAAGCGGAGATCAGCGGCGGGCCCCAGGTAAGTCTGTGCTGAGCTGTTGTACCGGGCCCCCTGGTGAGCCCGGGCCCGGTACAAAAGTACCCCCTATACCCCCCTGATGGCGGCCCTGCCTGCAATATATGACTACTATCCAAATTGTCTCAAGATTTCACCACCCACTTATTTCCTGAAAACATTTGTACAAGTGCTTCATTCTTTTTTTCTTAAAACGTTGATCTTTTTAGAAAACTCTGCATCCTGGTTTCTTCATCAGATTGTGAAACAGTCTTGTTTTATTCTCTTACGCAGATGTTTTCTTCTTTGGCTTGCCTCCATTCTGCTTTCCAATTAGAAGTTTATTTCTTTATGATAATTTCACCATTTATACCACATCCATGACCAGAAGTAAACTAATTATCAACCTCTTTCATAGACAAATTAGACAACCAGGAACTAAGGTCAGTCTTTTTACTGCCCATGGTCTTCTGCATGTCCACAAACACTCTACCATACCCAGAAGAATCCTCCTCTAGTGCTTTCTGGACCTGCCACTTGGTCCATTTCATTATATATTTCTTTAACGGTTATTTTTGGGGAATCTTTCTAGTTGACAATGCAACATGAGAATCATCTGCATATGCTGAATGTTTTGGAAAATAAACATTTATCTGTGACAGTTTCTTGGGAACAATAAGCCCACACCATTTCCCCATCTTGTTCTTTAGAATAGCCTTCACCTTATTGGGTAATTATTACACTTACTCTCCAGAGCCTGGTTGATTTTTTTCTAAGTTCTATTTCACCTGTTTAGTCTGCTCCAGCTGCTCAGACAGGTTTTTAACAACGTATGCATGTTTCTGTTTGAGCTCTTGGACTTGTTTTTCTTAAATATTCCCAATGTCTCATCCTTGGCACTTATCAAGCGATCAAAATGGCTTTAGTCCAAACAGCAATTTCTTGTTTTCTTTTTATTGTAACCAGAATGTTTTTGTACTCTTCTTGCATTGAAGCCTATTTTAATACTTCACATTCCATAAGGTGCTTAGTCATAATTGCCAGTTTTATGGCTGCATCCTTATGAACAGTGACAGCTATTTTTCTTTTGTTGGCTTTGCAAAACACTCTCTTCAAGAGTATTCGTTTCATACTCTCTTTGTTCCAAATATTCTTTTAAAGTCTGTTTTTAATCTCTTTTATTATTCCTTCTTGCCCTCTTGTTTATAAATTATAGGCACTGCTATGGGAAAATGCTTTGTGCCAAACTATGCTAACCTTTTAGTGACTCAATGGGAAGAAGACAATATATGGAATTACAACATCTACTTTAACAACCTGTTTTGCTGGTATTGTTAAACTTATGACATCATGTTCATATGGGAAGTTTCATACCAAGATCTAGACCTGTTCCTTACATACCTCAACACCAACAACAAATCTGGAATTTTCCGCCCATATCAGGACGCAAAGTATCTCTTTTTTAGATCTTGAACTCTTCATAGAAGAAGAATAAAAAAAACACACCCATATAAAACCCTTTAATTGCAACAACTATCTGTCTGCAAACAGTAACCTTCACCCCAACTAGACTGTAAATATACTAGGAGGACTGTTTCAACAGGTGAGACAGAACTGTACAGATCTCAAGACAAATGATAATCAAGGAAAGATTTTGGCAATGAAATTTATATAGAGAAAATATTGCTAAGTATTAGTCAACCCAGCATTCAATGATATGTTTCAAATGGATAGAAATAATCTCCTGGAATACTAACAGAAACAGAAAAAGAATGACCTTGATGCAGTCTTTATCACACAAGACAGCAGCAAAATGCACAAAAAGATCTATTATAGAAAAATAATAAATATTGGCACATTTTAAAATTGGAGGAGGACATAAAAGAAATTATACCTGTCAAACTTAAGATCATTTGCAAACAGACTCAGAACCTAACAAAGATGTGAAACATAGCTTTCTCTTATATCCAATTCCATTAATAGAAAAGAAATCATAGAAGGCTATAATTTCTATTTAAATTGCATAGGAGGCAATAATAACATCCATAATTACACAAAATGCATCTTTCCAGTCCAAAAGTAATGAAAGGGCTTTTAAAATCCATGATAACATTAACTGTAACACAGAGCGAGTAGTCTATTTATTGGATTGCCCTTGTGGCCTACAATATGTGGGTAGAACCAAGAGGAAGCTTAAAACTAGAATTTCTGAACATATATGAAATATAAAAAAAGGTCTGACTAACCAAAGTGTTACAAAACATTTCTTGGAAAAATCACAATAAAGACTTCTCAGGTTTATCCTTCTTGGGTATCCAGATGGTCCCAAAAAAATAGAGAGGAGAAGACCATATATCCATCATATCCAAAATAGAAGCCAAATGAATATAATATTTGGACACACTATCACCTACAGGATTGAATATTGATTTTAATCTATGGCCTTTTTCAAATGCATAAATTATTTTTGCGTTTTTTTCATATCCTCCTCCTATGTTTTTCATATACTTTTATACTGATCCAGACAGGTTTTCTCATAATCCCATTAAATATTCATATGTAACTGCAGAAAACATCAGCTGAATTCACAACCAGTCCCACCGGAGGAACATTGTAATGCAATTGGAGAACCCTTTAAGTGATCAGTAAACTTTATTTCATTTTGCGACTACCTAAAGCCCAACTTCTCCAATATCAGCATATCTCATTTTGTCACCGTCCACACTTTTAACATCTATTATTTGATCTGTATTCAAATGTAAGTAAACTCTATTTGCCACCTACCCTAAAACTCCAATATCCTGAAAACCCTAAATCATAACAATCCACTCATTTCTATTCTCTGCCAACATTATAGTTATAGTTATGTAATTTACTGTCCATTATCCTATTAAATGGGATATATATTTTTAATGAGTGTTTATTACAAAACATTCATTTTACATCTGTCTATATACTATATTCGCTTTAATATTTGGTTTTCTCATAAGAATTCATACTCTGCCTGAAAACGAGAGTGAATGGTAGTATAAACCTGTGAGATGATCTTAGTGGACAGGAAGCATTTCGGAAGAAAATAACATGTAATCCTTTACACACTAGTGTATTGATTTCTCACTGTGGATTCACATAATATTGCAGAATGTCTACAAAATCAATTCCTACTGTGTTTGTTCATAATTAGAAAATAATGGTGCCCTTAGGTATGTCAATTACTTGTGTTCCATGTAGCTTATATTTACTTAGAGAAAGAGGTGTATGCAATCAGTAGTACTTTTTTGCATGCTACTACCAGCGACAAAGGAATAAATCTCTGCTGTGCACAACTGCAAATTTTAATATTGAAAGCATGGACTGCAGGCCAGAAGTTAAGATAAAATGTACAGCAATTGTATTTAGTCTCACAATAGGGCAAATAAATCTGTATTTTCTGATAAAAGTTATTTTATTAATTTGATTAATTTTAATGTACTTAGGGGAGAGATTTGCTAAAATGACATTTTATTCGGTAGTTTTAAAACCACTGCACATCACTGGCGCTTTTGACCTCAAAGTTACCAGATTTATTTTCCAGTCTCCAAACTCAAACCACTGACAATGTGCATCCTAAAGCCCTGGTGGTTTACACAAAACCACAAGCTTTCGTGTAAAGCAGTTTTTTTTTATAGTGTCTCAATGGCTGTTTTACATTGGCCCTGAAAATCCTCTGTATTTTGGTCTCAGAGGCTCTATAAAAGCATGCCGATTTCCTCATTAACTTTGTATAGCGTCTGAGGAGGTAGTTGATAGGAGAGGAGCGTTGAAGTGGTGGTAGTCAAAACTCCGGCAATGTAAATGCTGACACTGTTCCTGTTGACATAAAAATGTTGAAAGGATGAATGCTGATACCTCCATAATGTCTACATGCTAAAAATATAAACATTGTGAATAACGACAATAGAAATGTCAATAGTCACAATGTCGACACTAAACAACAATGCCAGCATGTAGGGCGGCTATACAGTCACCGGACCTGCCGGCAGAAATACTTTGTTTTGTCAGTGAGAATGCCCACTAGGTTATAAATAAACCTTGAGACTTTCATATTTCATTATGCGGCGTGTGTTCGGCAATACAGGACCTAAGTTCTTGTCATCTGTGCTGGTTATTTCCAAGTGAAATATTGTTACGGATTACTGGATACACTACTAATCTTGATTAGCGCTGGCTTACCTGAGGTACGGAGTCTAACGATCTCCCCGGTATTCACCAAGAACCGCCGCAAGATGGGATGGGCTTTGCTGCCAGGAGTCGCAGGTCGCGGTCCTCAGGTTTGCCCCAAGATGTAGTACAGCGGAATAGGAGCAAGATGAGAATAGTCGGACAGGCCGGGTAGGTACACAGGCAGGCAATGCAGACAGAATCAGAAGGCAATCTCGGAGTCAATCAAACAGGGTCGGTACACGGGTCACAAGAACAGATGCGTGGTCAGCTAGCCGGGTCGGTACACAGGAATGGCTGATAAACGTATAGAGAGAGAAGCGTGAGACAATCCGGGTCAGGAGCACAGGCAATCAGGAAGGTCAGCAAGCCAGGCGGGTATACAGGAGAAACGGAATCCAGACGGGTCAGCAAGCCGGGTCGGTACACAGGAGGTCAAGCGAACAGGAAGCAGGAACAAGGAGGACACAGGAATCAGGAGCCAGGAACTGGTAAGTTGCTCTGACACTCACCAAGTGTCAGAGCTATGCTTTTATACTGTGTCCACTTTTGAATTCCCCGCCCTAGATAGCGATCATATGACCGCCCTAGGTAGCGATCACGTGACCGCCGAACCCGGAAGTGCGGCTTTCGGGTCAGACGGAGCGGCGGGGGAACGCGGAGAGGTAAGTATTCGTAACAGTAGCCCCTACCTTAAAGGTGAACTCCGGACATCTACACAGGTTAACAGGGAAATCTTTTATGAAAGAGTTTGAGTAGACGAGGGGCATGAAGGTCAACTGCTCTTACCCAGGAGCGTTCCTCGGGACCATATCCTTTCCAGTCTATTTCCAGGAATTGTACGGCACCTCTGTTCTTACGGGAGTCCAGGATTTGTTTTACTTCATATTCACCCTGATTCTGAATAATAACAGGAGGAGGAGCCCTAGGAGGGGTGGCAAACTTGTTAGTAACCACTGGTTTGAGCAATGACACATGAAAAACATCTGGGATACGTAGAGAACGTTGTAAGCTTAGTCTGAAAGCTACTGCATTTATGATCTCAGAGATGGTAAAAGGACCAATAAACCTGGGAGCAAATTTCTTGCTGGGAACTTTAAACGGATGTTCTGTGTAGATAGCCAAACTTTATCACCGATGGAGAAATTAGGGCCGGCTCTTCTCCTTTTATCATAGGCTTCCTTAGAACGAGTGATGGCTTTTCTGAGACTTGATTTGGTTTGTTCCCAGATATGCGAGAAGTTACGAAATAATAAGTCCACTGCTGGGACTTTAGAAGCAGAAATTTGGGAAAAGGTGGGTAATCTAGGATGACAGCCATAGAGAACGAAAAAAGGGGAATTAGAGAGAGCCTAGTGGAAATGGTTATTAGGGGCAAACTTAGCCCATAGAAGGAGATCCACCCAGTTGTCTTGATTGGCAGAAATGAATATTCTTAAGAATTTCTCCAATTCCTGGTTGGTTCTCTCTGTGAGGCCATTAGACTGGGGGTGATATGCAGAGGAAAAATCAAACTTGATTCCAGATTTGTGACAAAAGGATCTCCAAAACTTGGATATAAACTGAGATCCTCGATCGGAGACAATGTGATGAGGACAACTATGAAGGCGGAATATCTCTTTAATGAAAATACCAGCTAACGAGGAGGAAGATGGAAGACCTCTCAATGGAATGAAGTGGGCAGTTTTGGAAAAGCGGTCCGTGACCACTAGGACCACCGTACAAGACTTGGAGGGAGGTAGATCCGTAATGAAATCCATGGAGATTTGTGACCACGGGTAATCAGGAACTGGTAATGGAAGGAAATGACCATAAGGCCTCCTCCTGGGGGTCTTGTGTTGGGCACATATGGAACATGAAGACACAAATCTTTCCCGTATGGAAGGCCACCAGTAGTTGTGAGATAACAGGGCCCAAGTCTTGCAAATGCCAGCATGACCTGAGAAGAGAGAACGATGAGCCCATCGTAGGAGTTTGATGCAAAGAGGTGCAAAAATGAATGTCTTGCCTGGAGGACAGCTTCTTTTGATATGTGTTGCTGCCAAAATTCGACTAGGGTCCAGAATAAATTTATTCTCCTCCAAGGGTTCCGAGTCAGCAGGATCAAATGAGCGAGATAGAGTATCTGCCTTGATTTTTTAGATCCAGAACGGAAGGAAATGTTGAAGTCAAATCGGGAGAAAAATAAGGACCATCTTGCTTGTCGAGGATTAGGCAGCGTGCAGTACGTAAATATAGCAAGTTCTTGTGATCAGTATAGATGGTGATAGGAAACTGGGCTCCTTCTAGGAGATGCCTCCATTCAAAAAGAGCCAATTTGATGGCCAGGAGCTCCTTATCACCGATACCGTAGTTCTTTTTGGCAGGTAGCAGGTGACGGGAAAAGACAGAAGCTGAGAAGGTAAGTAAACAAAACGGGGGTTTGGAGAAGAGAAAAGGGGCCACACAAAAAATGGGGGGTTGGAGATGAGAAAAAGTGCCACACAAAAAACAGGGGGTGAAGAGAAAAGGTGCCACACAAAAACCAGGGGGGGGGAGGGAAGAAAAGGTGCCACACAAAAAATGGGATAATATGATTTGGGCCAATACTGTGTGGCATAATATCAACTGGGGGCACTATTGTGGCATAATAACTGGGGGGCACTATTGTGGTATAATTACTGGGGGCACTATTGTGGCATATAATAATTTTTGGGCACTACTGTGTGGCATAATATAATTTTTTGGCACTACTGTGTGGTAAAATATAATTTTGGGGCACTACTGTGTGGTAAAATATAATTTTGGGGCACTACTGTGTGGTAAAATATGATTTTGGGGCACTACTGTGTGGTAAAATATGATTTTGGGGCACTAATGTGTGGTATAATATGATTTTGGGGCACTACTGTGTGGCATAATATCACTTGGGGCATGTACTCAGGCATGAGGGAAGGAGGAGAATGTTAATATAATGTGGGAGGTAGGCTATTAATTTAATGGTGGAGTTTAGGTGGGGGCTAATTATTTAATTTGTGCTATTTTATTTGTGGGGTGATGTGAGTTAATTTTATATTAGGGCCTAGCAATTTAAGATAGGGTGATTGGACCTTTAATTTAGTGCTGGGGTGGTTTGGGGGCTATTAATTGAAAGTGGGGCTGTTTGGGAAAAAAATGTGAAAATGAATTATTTAATGGCAGTGATGGTTGCGGGAAATAGGTATATTTATTAAACGTAAATGCTATTTCATTTATTGCTGGGGTTGTTTGGAGGGAGGGAAATAGGTTTATTTATCAGCAGCAGCTATTTATATTAAATGTGAATACTAGTATTTTAATGTTGGGGCTGGAGGGAGGCCTAATTATAAAACATGGGTTGTATTGATTAAAGACCAGTGCTGGTTGGCGTTTTCTAAATTACATGTACCCATTTTTTTCCAAATAGGGCCTCCAACATTTCAGTATCCAGACAAGCAGCAACTGAACTAAAGACACCAGCAGCCACAGGTGGTGAAAGTAACAAGACAGGTGGGAGAGAGCAGGACAGTCTGCCAACTTTCCTGAGTCTGGTGGGGAAATCCTGAATTTTGGTGACTGTCTCGTTTAGTGAGATTTGGTCCGCCTACAAGGACAGTTAGGAGGTATGTCCCGCTTCACACTGTACTGCTTGTGAAGACAGAGCTGCGTGCAACTAACAGTATTGCACACAGTATTGCCTGTGTATTTGTCTAACATTTGTCTAAAATGATAGCCATGTTGCATAATAGGGGCTCCCTGTCTTAAATACCCCAGGATCCCCAAGTGTTAATCCAAGTCTGGTTAGCAGGAGTGAGTGGATAGCTGCTCCAAGTCTCTGGATAGGACACAGCCTGCAGAGTAAGCCGAGGAGCTCTAAGTCTCACAACATTTGGTAATCTTGTGAGACTAAGAGCTTCTCTGCTCACTCTACAGGAAGTTCCCACCCTGGTGGATGTCAGCAGCACCAGAAGCATAGATAAGTACAGTGGGCTGGGGGGTGTCATAATGTGCCTGGGGGGATGGCATGATAAATGTAATGTTTTATTTTAATGTATGCATCATTGCCCCATGTTGGCCACATCCACAACACAATGTTGTCACTCCTTTTTTGGTGCCGCCGCGCAGGCCCACCTTGGTTTCTTTCCTGCTGGAACTGAGGTCAGGGCCTGTGGACTTCAAATGCCAGGGCTGATTTTTAGTCCCAGTCTGGTCCTGCTTGTGTCCCACTACTTACAAAGAGGTGTAAATGACCCCCTGGTCATTTACACCAATGGCCATCAGCTAGCCAGGGCTTCAGAAGGAGCTGGGCCATCTTAACAACGTTATTATTATTATTATGTTATTCATTTTCTTATGTGCTGTAACTAAAAAATGTTTTTTGTTTTAGTAGCCAATTTTCATAGTGGTTTTTCTCAGTGCTGATTTGTATTGATTTTAACTGTCTATGTAATCAAGCAGGGGCTGGTTGGCAAATTTTAGCCCGGGGGTGGGGTGGGGGGAGACTCAGCTAAGCAGCCTATGAGGAACGTTTTAAAGGAAAGTAAAAACCCAACATAAGGCAGACCACTATGACAGATGCCCTCTCTGCCACCTAGCCCAGCCAGCCATTGTTACTAAGACATGTCATTGTCCTTTATTAACAAAAAATAGCATTTCTAAGTGAAATTTTTTAATTGTATCATTAAGCACATTGCCTGACCATTGTATTTCTTACTGGTAATAAATAATCAGGTAGTGTGCCCCCTTTTTAGCCATCAGCCTGCTGCAGCAGAAGACAGTCTGGTCTGGTTTCCACTAAAACAGAAACCTCAAGTGAGCGGTTCACCTGCTAAAGTGAAAAACAGCCCAAACTGGTCAATATGAGGATGATATCTTTATGGCGGGGTGGGGGGATGTGCAAACAAGAGTGTGCAACCTTACTCCTGTGGAGGACAATGAACAAGGTTCGGGCACATGGAATGGCAACTTTGCAACTCTAGTGGTCTCAGTATAATGAAAATAATACAATTAAACACACTCTTGTTTACAACATTATTAATTGTAAAATTACATTTTAGTTCTTGATCCATGGGGTATAAAACATTAGATTCTTATTTCTTCTAACTTAATATGTTATAGTCTAACGGTGGGGGAGAAAACTGAAAAACCCCATACCAAATGATGCATTCTCCCACAAAGATTCCCTGCTCTAGCAGGCTCACTAAGTAACAGGACTCACATGGTTTCAGTGATCTCAAACAGACAGTAGCAACAGGATTATCAGTCTAGCAGAAGTCTAAACACATAGATTGTCACAGCAAACCACACCCCAGCTGGACCTGGCTTCCTCCTTTCAATAGACAGTTTGGTACTTAAACTTACAGGGCTGGGACCTACCAGGGAATATCAGCCTTCATAAGGGGCTGTAACCAAGTGATCCCTTTCCAAACCTACACACCCACAGGCTGCCTGCTGATCTAATTATCTATCTGATCTGATATCTAGCAGGCTATAGCCTGGAAAAATAGGGCAACACTTAAGATACCTAAGGCTGTGAAAAGGAGTTAGCCAACTCCAATTTAACCCCTTTCATTGCTTTTCCCCTAAAACCTGAACAACACTCTACTGCAGCTCCTGTGATGGATATGTGTCTGGGATCCTTATGATAATTTCCTGATTATTACCCAGAACTCATCTGGCAACATTTAAGAATACACAATAACAATGTCCCAATACAAGTATCAAAATAGAAATGGTATCTCATGGGGTAAGTTGAACACACACATAAAGACAATGCCCCCTTCCTAGGGTTGGGTACTTATAACTAGAGATGTTCACTGATCCCCGTATTCTGGTTTTGGCTTTGAATCTGGATTAACTTCGTGTTTTGGTTTTGGCAAAACCGCCCTTGCATGTTTTGGTTTTGATTTTTTTCTAAAATTCCTATATTTTTTGCTAAAAGCACACATTTTTTCTGTTTTTTCCCCTACATTATTATTATTAACCTCAATAACACTAATTTCAAGTCATTTGCAGTCAATTTTGACCACCTGACATGTCACAATATTATATACATACACTTTTAAACAGAGACTGCAGCAGTTCTTGCCATTGATAAGAAAAAAGCCATTGTCATGCCTGGGCATAAGCCGAAAAAATTGACCTCTTATGTGTGAAATTCTTCTTACCCAAATCCTGACAACAGTTGTCTAGCCATTTGTAGCATTGTAAAGCCACAGTCAGAAGAGATAGGGACCTACCAGGGAATATCAGCTGTCATAAGGGGCTGGAACCTAATCCATGTTAAGTCAATTGAAGCGAATTCATGAAAAACTTTTGTGAAAATCAGAAACTTATCCTAAAAAATAACAACAAGCAGTCCAGCATCAGCTATTTCCCTTCTCTCAGCTAGATCCCAGCACCTGCAATCTACACCCCTAACACCTTCATCATCAATATCCTCACAAGTGATCAGAGTTAGTCCTGCATCCAAGTTTCTAAGGCGAGATGACTCCTACCCTATCCAGGACTTCTCAGGAGAATACTTGAGCGTTAGGTCCACTGCTGCTGCTCCTGCTGCTAGGGGTGGTTCTTCAACCCAGAAGCAGAGCAAGAAAAAACTACTAGTAGTTTACAACAATTGAACAATTGATTGTTAAACAATCCTTTGCAAGAGGAAGCAAGCATGAAAGCTGTCACCCAGTCGCAAAGAGGACCATAGACACCATGGCGACTATGTATTAGATCTGATATCCTCTATTAATGAAGCTGGTTTTAGACAGTTACTTGAGGTCTTCTGTGTCCATTACCAAATTCCATCACAACACCATTTGACTAGAAAAGCTATTCCTCCCCTCTAATAGAAGGTTCGTAAAAATTTAATTATTGGGCTACAAAATGCCATTCTACCCACGGTACACTTAACCACAGATATGTGGACAAGAGGAACTGGGCAAACTAAAGATTGTAACAGCCCACTAGGTTGGTGATTCGACTTCACCAGCAGGGACAGCAGCAGCATGTACACAAGAACATTGCATTTGTCAGAGGCAGGCTGCTCTGTGTATCATCTGCTTCACTAAGAGGCATTTTATTATTAATTTTTATTATTATTATTATTATTAATATCATTATTATTATTATCATTATTATTATTATTATCATAGATTTTGTAAGGCACCACGGTGCTTCACAGCGCTGTACAGTAGGGAAGACAAGAACATACATAAAACAAAACATGTAAAACAAGAACAGACAAGGCAGACAAAATGAATGGAGGCATGAAAACAAAGGGTATGGAGGACCCTGCTCATTAGAGAGTTTATATTCTAATGGGAAGAGGGCACAGCTGAAACAAGAGGAGCGAGTGTGGCTCAGAGTGGAGATTGGGATAGTTGTGAGGGTGCATTAGTGTGAATAGTGTTATCGATGATAAGGTCACCTCTAAAAAAAGAGATGGGTTTTCAAAGAGCATCTAAAGATTTGAAGGTTGTGGGAAAGTCTGACTGAGCGTGGCAAAGAATTCCATAAGTGGGGAGCAGCACAGGAGAAGTCTTAAAGGCGGGAGTGAGAGGTGGTTATCAGAGACGAGCCAAGGTGCAGGTCAGAGGTAATACTGCTGACAATCTGTTTGAAAAACTAAGGGTTGTCATTGCAATATGACTTATCCTGATGAGTCTGCACAACATTTTGACATTTGGTCTGGTCTAAAAGAATTGCCCAAAAATTGTGACAGCTCTTCCATAATATGAACTACAATCTCCATGAGGAAGGCCATTACCGGCAATTACATCAAAGTACACAGACTTCTGTGATGGTGAATTCCAGCGGGGATAAATTAATATTGTTTGAGGATGATGTACACACTGATGAGGGTGAATATGATGACAGTGTAGATTGCAGGTGCAGAGATCTAGCTGAGAAAAGGGAGCTAGCTGATGCTGGTATGCTTGGTAATATTTTGGGTAGAATGGCATGTTGGCAATTTTATGTTTTACTACAGTAAACTTTCACCTTTATTAGATAGGTGTTTTTTTCTTTACAAAGGTACAAGCTTTTTATTTGTTTCCCTGATTTACAATCACTATGCACTTGAACATAGAATTTTGCACATGAGGTAGAGGGATTAGTATCATCATGACTGAGACTGGAGAGTGACAAGAGCAATGCAAACCCTCCTGTTTCTGTATGAGCTATGGCACAGTAGAATGTAACTGCAGATTTAGACCAAGACTGCCAGCTCTATTATTTCTATTTCAGCAATGATAATTAGCAATGGAGCGCTGCTCTTTATGTGTAACCTATATAACACTGTACAATTTGACTGCAAATTCAGAAGACCAAACCTGCCAGCCCTAGTATTTCTATTTCAGCAATGGAGCAATGGAGTTCTCCTCTTTGTGTGTAACCTAAATAGTACCATACAATTTGACTGCAAATTCAAAAGCCCAAGTCTGCCAGCCCTAGTATTTCTATTTCAGCAATGACAATTAGTAATGGAGCAATGGAGCTCTCCTCTTTGTGTGTAACATATATAACACTGTTCAATTTGACTGCAAATTTAAAAGACCAAGTCTGCCAGCCCTATTATTTCTATTTCAGCAATGACAATTAGCAATGGAGCTCTCATCTTTCTGTGTTAACCTATATAACACAGTACAATGTGACTGCAGATTTACACCAAGACTGTCAGCCCTATTATTTGTATTTCAGCAATGACAATTAGCAATAGAGCAATGGAGCTCTCCTCTTTGTGTGTTACCTATATAGCACAGTACATTATGTGACTGTAGATTTAGAAGACCAAACCTGCCAGACCTATTAATTTTATTTCAGCAATGACAATTAGCAATGGAGCTGTCCTGAATGTCCCTGGAGACTTTGAAGAACACTGCTACCGCTCCTCTTTCTTTTCTACCTATGATGCTGCCCAACTGCTCTAGAGACTGCCACTTCTGTGCCCCTCTGTGAAATGGCGCTGGATCGCCGTGGAGGGCGGTACTTATAGAATCCAAAACTCGCGAGATCCAATGACTTAACGATGATGTTTTACCTGGTTTTCAATTCCAATGGCGCGCGAAAGTACTGAGCCGGCTCGGCTCGGTACTCGGATCTGCTAAGTTTGGGTGTGTTCGGTTCTCGGGGAACCGAGCCTGAGCATCTCTACTTATAACTGATGCTTAGATAGCCGACACAATAAATTCCTACAAAATAAATCCATTGTAATAAACCTGATAATAAGGAAATGCAGACTTAACTTAAAAAAGACACAGTACATTCCTGACATGGCTGGTAAACGAATGCTCTATTTTCTGATTAAAGGAAACAGCGGCACTTGTTATTGACGTCACTAATGAGGGCGACAATCAAAATTTACGGATTTAAATCTATTTTTTTACATTATACACGGGTTCTGATATTGCCGTTTTAAAGCCAGAAATTTGACTGTTGCCCTCATTAGTAATATACCTTAACACCTCTAATTAGAGTATCTGTTTAAGCTGGTAATAGTTGAAAGGTTTGAGTTAACCCAAAGAATAAATAATGTATTAAGTGAATGTATAGCGTTTGTATTATTAGTTCCTAAATAATCCAATTAGGAGCAATTGACCCCCTCCCCACAGTACCTGAAAAATACTGATTTTTTTTCAGTACTGAGACGTAAAACTCATGGTAACAGGTATTACTGATTTAATTTCACTGAAATTCTTTATACAACACTTTATGACTGTTTTATCATTCAATCACATTTGCTACACTTGGTAGACTATTAAAAGACAACTTATTCAAATGGTCATATAACAAAAAACAAATAATCTCTGTAAGCATACAGTATAATTGGCCCTGGACCAACTTATGAGATATCATCCTATATGTGAGCTTTCAGGGTTACTTTGACCTTGGTTTAATAAACGCAAAGACAACTACTGCGAAATGATAGCCGTGAAAATCACTCTAAACAACACATATTTAATTTGTGAATATCATGTCATTGAATTGCTCTCCACTTTCATCCTGAGGTTGGACCTGGACTACTCTTTTTTCTTAAGATACTTACAGTTCTGCTTCTAGCATATGCACCAGCTTTACAGCAGCCACAAAATCAGGTCATAAGCGCAATAAAACATTGTAAACATTTGTTTTTATAGGGGAAAAAACATTAACTATTAGACTTTATGTAATACAGCAACTATAATCGTCCTTCTAGCATACGGATGAAATTCTTATTATTTTTGTAAATACACACATACCACACATACCAAATGGGATCTAACTGCTACTAACTAATCAGAGAGACTTCTATACACTCTGACCAATCTCAGTAAAGTTGATCTGTATTAATTAGTTATTGTATATATCCATATCTAATAATCCCAAGATTTCCTGAATGTTCAATTGATTCCCAATTCACCTCTGGTCCACTAAACACTTTCACAAAGCCCTCTAACATGTAACAGGTACATGGTATACACAGATTTCCTCTGTGCTATCTGTTTAGTGCAGTTATATTCACAAGTACTTGTGAATCTCCAAAAGATAGCACAATTCAATGTTACAATTATAGTACCTTACTTTTCATATTTAACAGTCCAGCACTTTTAATGAGCAAATATAAGCACGTATGACCCTGGTGCTATCCTAATTGCCCCGTTTCTACTCATTTACATATGTGGAACAAGGGAGAAGGAACAGTACATAGTGAAGTACTGTTAGCTCATTTATTGAAAAAAAGACAAAATTGCACTTACAGTGTAACAATAAAAACAGACTAATCACTGTCAGGTGTGTCAGCCTGGAAGTTCGATTGCAACCCTGGATGCATAGGCACCATTACCTCACTGCTTCAGCTGTTCTCATTGACAGCAACCAGGTGGCATCAACCAAATTACAGGGAGTGTGTCCATTGAAGTCTAAAGTCATGGCCAAATGTTTTGAGACTGACACAAGTATTGGTTTTCACAAAGTTTGCTGCTTCAGTGTTTTTAGACCTTTTCTTCTCTGGATAAACGTTTTTCCAGATGCCCCCAAACAATCTGATCTGGGATTCATTAGTGAAAATGACTTTACCCTAGTCCTCAGCAGTTCATTCCATGTACCTTGTTCAGAATACCAGTCTGTCCCTGATGTTTTTCCTGGAGAGAAGTGGCTTTTGTGCTGGCCTTCTTGACACCAGGTCATCCTCCAAAAGTCTTCATCACTGTGCGTGCAGATGCCCTCACACCTGCCTGCTGCCATTCCTAAGCAAGTTCTGCACTGGTGGTGCCCTGATCCCGCGGCTGAATCAACTTTAGGAGATGGTCCTAGCGCATGCTAGACGTTCTTGGGCGCCCTGAAGCCTTCTTCACAACTATTGAACCTCTCTCCTTGAAGTTCTTGATGATCCGATAAATGGTTGATTTAGGTGCAATCTTACTAGCAGCAATATTCTTGCCTGTAAAACCCTTTTTTGTGCAAAGCAATGATGACTGCGCATGTTTCCTTGCAGGTAACAATGGTTAACAGAGGAAGAAGGATTTCAAGCACCACGCACCTTTTAAGGCTTTCAGTCTGTCAGTCTGTTATTCTAACTCAATCAGCATGACAGAGTGATCTTCAGCCTTGTCCTTGTCAACACTTTCACCTGTGTTAATGAGAGAATCACTGACCTGATATTCTTTTGTGACAGGGCTGAAATGCAGTGGAAATGTTGTGTTTTGGATAAAGTTCATTGTCATGGCAAAGTGGAATTAATTTCAATTCATCTGATCACTCTTCATGACATTCTGGAGTATATGCAAATTTCTATCATAAAACTGAGGCAGCAGACTTTGTGAAAAATAATATTTGTCATTCTCAAAACTTTTGGCCATGACTGTATTTCGACCCTATAAATTTTATCAATTGTCAGCATTGACTTAATAGGACTTACCAACTTAGATATATATCCAGAAGTCTGCTAATTTCAATAAGGAATATGGATACTCAGGATATTTTTTGGAGCATCCTACCTGAGTTATTTAAATTTGCTACCTGTCTGAGATCTTTTACAAGTTGTATATAGAACTTGTTGATAGTCATTCAGCACTGTAAACATGTTTGGCATTGTAATGCTTAATGTATTTTAACTGTAAATAGGTCACAACTGTATGTAATGTGTCTAGGGCAGACTTACACACAAGAGGTGACTCTCAATGTATTTTTTACTTGTAAAATACTTTATAAATAAATAAACTGTTCACATAGGTATTTTTTATTATCATATTTTCATTTTGTGCAGATGATGTTGTCACAGATCATGGAATTGGCAAATTGAACCAAAAGGCACTTTGACAGTAATTTTATGCTTGGATTGAATCTCTCTTCCTGTCTCTCTATGTATGTGTCTTGTCCATGTCAACATATCTTTGCTGTTACAAAGAAGGTGCATCAACAGTGAAATTTCAGAATAAACTTCAAATCAAAATAAGGAATGCAGGTTTTTTTTTTTTTACTTGACACAGTCCCTTCAACAGCTTTTTGGACATAATCCTTTATGTTGCTGTGCTGGATTTTTCTCAGGGACAGCAGGCTTCTGACACAAGGAGAAATTTGTCAGTGAATTAATTTATATGTTAATTAAATAATGCGTGACTGCTTTACAAACCTGGCCTCACTTCCAGTCCTATCTAAATGGTGAAAAATAATTATGTGTTCTTGCAAGAAAAGAAACAGATTGAGTTCAAAGGTACTAAGAAAAATACATTTCCATATCATGTTATTCATGTACAAACAAAAACTATAGGTGACAAAGTGATCAGTGATAGGGCTAGTGCAAGCTAATATAATTGACTTCTGCTCCGCTCTGTTTACCATTTAGTGAATGTAGCATATGTGTACCTTGAAATAGAGATCATTGATCCCAGTGTTAAACTTAATGCTTAGCCACACAAAAGCTACAGGAAAGTATTACGGATCCTAGACACAGAATGCAAAATTAATTTCAGCTTTACATATGCCGCAATAGCATTTTTTTTATTGAACTCAATTTGCGCTTGCAATTTGGGGTGCAATTGTGGCCAACTCTGCATAAGCCTCCGTATGTTCTACCGATGTTTCCATGGATTTCCACTGGGTAGTCTGGTTTCCTCCCACTGTCTAAAAACTGTGGTAGGTTAGGTTGCTTCTGACAAAAATGGACCCTGTGATATGGTATTTAGTCTATTTATTTATCAGCAGCGATAACAATCGCAAGGAGCAAACAGGTAAAAACATAGGATAAGATAACTCAATTAATGCAAACACCTTCACACTGTTGACTCATATATAAAGCCTACAGTTTTTTGGCTTCATCAACAAGAGGCCCATCTTCCTTACAAACCTGTGGTCCCTATTTCTGGATTCTCCTGTGGCTCCTCCTCCTCCTGCTGTCCTGTGGCTGTCTCACCACCTCCTCCTCTGCAAATTCTTTTGCTATTGCTTCCACTGCTCCCTCCTCAGGTACCTCCTCATCCTCTATGGCCACAGATGCAAATGCGGAAAAGGAAATTTAATAAAATGTAATAGCTAACTTATGCTTTATAATCTTGCAATTCAGAAGTGGACGTTGCTCAATCAATTTATAGGTTCTTAACAGGTGTTTGAAAGGGAGGAGTTATCCAGCAGGGAACAAATATAGAGTAAAATCCCCCAGCACACTGCTACACTCAGCACAGGATTTGCTATTTCTATTTGTACATAAAAATGCAGAAATCTCAGTTGCACATATTTGTAAATGTATGGAAAGCCAACCGCCACTTCACGGCGCTTCTGCTAATAGGGTGGCCCTAACTCTAAACAATGAGAGTCCCTATTTTTAGGCCACACATATATGTGTTTTTAAATTGAGAACTAACTTGTCAAGAGGTGTCTATTTTAATTTATTGAGACCCAAAGAATATTAAGTAAAACCCCCTCAAAATATACCAACATGTCCAAAAATGATGAAGAGGGACTCCAGCTCCAGCAGCAATCCCCATGAAGCGAAGACATCAAAACTTTGGTATTAAAGAAGTGGAGGTGCTGGTGCAGCTTTTGGTGGAGAAGCTGCACCACATTACTGGACAGCTAATATGAATGGCCAATTTCCGCATATGAGAACAGACAACAGAGTCTCAATGCGGTGACCCTTTTCCGCCACACCAGGGTCAGACTGGCCCACTGGGATACTGGAGAAATCCCCAGTGGGCCACACTGTCTGAAGACCCCTATCCTAGAGGGGCAGGACCAGGCAAGACTGATGTAACAACCCTGGTGGCACCTGTGCAACTGTATGCAAATTGGCTCCTGGCTCACATGAGCATTGTGTCACCATTACTTCATGTCAGTGACACATAACGGAGCTGGAAGTCTCTCTGCATTCAGTCCGGGAACAGGTGTTGTTTAGAAGAGAAGAAGACAAGAGAGAAGGTAAGTAAAGCACTGCATGGACTGGAGAGAACCGGAATGATGTGGGGTGAGGGTGAGGGGGGGGGACTCAACATGGTCAACAATTGGAGAAAGATAAGGAGGTAGGTACACAAGAGACAAGGGGGGGGGGGAAACAATAGAGACAACAGCCAAGAGTGGTCAGGCAAGAACAAAAAACACATCAGAGGCAAGAGGGACCATGTATGAGAGGGCAGGCATTAGACAAGCATATGTATTCTTATTTAAAACGATAATTAGTGGACCCGACAAATCCACAATTTATTCTAAGTGTTAGGGTTTGGGTTAGATGCCAGGTCCACTGATTGTCAATTTAAATACAGATATCTGAATGTCACTTTCTTATCTGACGTCAAAGTTAACTGCCAGCATGCAGAATATTCAGAGTTTACTGCAGTCTCCATGCCAGTGTTATTGGTCAAGTACTCTGTCTGTTTTATTACATGTCTACATTTAATTTATTTCTCTATGATAGTGTCAGGATGAGAACATAAATCTGATATGCTGAAATAGAATATTGGGTGTCAGGACCCAAAATAAATCTTTGCATGAATACCTAAATTAACCTGATCTTCAATTCAGATAAATGTGTGACCAAATGAGCCCAGGAGGAGGTAATTGAATTAGGTAAACCCTTTGTGCAGAGACTAACTTAAGATATGCAGATCACAGACATCCATTGTATTTGATCCTGTATTTCCCTAGCTAATTGACTTCCTTTCAATAGAGTTATAAACACAAACTAACCCCTAACTTGGAGAGCCAGACGCCTAGGTGAGAATCTTGGAGACTCTTGTATAAAACCTCTATGGTCTTTATGCCGGTATATAGAAATGTGAACTTGAAAGGAAATTAATTCATTTTTCATATTTTGGGAAATCTGTATGCCACTCCGTACTGAGGGGCAAAAACCACACAAGGGTCTTGAAACATAGATACCAACTACACAGGGAACAGCCATAAGCACAGGTATTTCAGGATGAGATTGGATATTGTTGTAATTCCATTATGTTTGGTATTTAAACAAGCAGGAGATTATGACCGGTTTATTGAGAGGGGTGTTATTTCTCTGAGATATATCTGTGAAGAATTACAAACAGGTCAAGACTCTGGGAATATTTGTGAGCAAAGTATAGTGACACCCAGGGGACGTTTCCGCCCCCACATTAGCATTCACACTGCCCCTGTGAATCCCGTCCCATTTGAGTTTGCTTAAAAATCTGTGTTCTGAGGGGAAAAACTGTCAGACTTCTGGGGCAATCAAGTTACATTGATAAGCTGTCCATCTTCCTAGCCAAATTCCCCTTGGCCAGAATGCAATTCATGTAAGTGCAAATCTGAATGTAATCCTTTTTATTTTAAACTGTTTTTGCTTGTTATGTCAATATATTAATTGTTTATTCATTATTTTCTTTATATCTGAATGCCCTGTATTTTCGTATATTAAATCTAAAATTTAATAAGTTTCGTCCTTGATACTCTAACGGATTCATTAGCCTGTTTAGAAGAGATTGCTCGTCCAGGTTACACTGTGTGTGATTTGTGGATACATTTGATTAACAAGCTGTGTGTGCTTGTATTTACATTTGTGTAACAGTCTGGAGGTGTGAAGAGTTAACCCTGTGTGTGCTGGTGTGGGTCTTGCTAGTTTGGGGAACTAGAAACCTGTGTGCCAGTGTGGGACAGTATATTGGGGTCCTATTGCCCGTACCCAATAGGTGGTGGCTGAACCTTGAAGTGTCTGGGGGGTGTGAGAGCACTGTGTTTGGGGGCGATTCCGTAGGTCTAGAACCTGTATGATAGGTGAGAGAGACTGCAGGCTGAAATAGTGTGTGACCTCATACAGCAAACACCCCAAAATCACGGCAGCTGGGAGCGTGTTCGTGACAGATAGCATTTGGATTTTTCTGTTAAATCAATGTTGGTGTAATTAGATTCAGAATAACGTACCCCACCTAATGTCTAAGTGGTCATTTTACTATGAAGCAGGGGGTAACAAATTTATGCCTCACATAATAGGTTCACTACATAATGTTTTAGGGGATAAGCCCCACTATTAGGGATAATGGGCTCCGCAAGGTAAGATTGAGAATGAAAGCTGCTAAACCAATCCAAAAGTGATAACAAGCTAGTTCTGGTTCAGTGGTAGATCTACTGATAGCCAAGGAGCTGTATATGGCCCTTATGACTAGAGTAATTTCCCCCCTTACTAGTGGCTAAGTTGTCACATTGAGCACAGCGCACTCACATACAGTATTTATCACATTGGTTAGTAATATGACCAGTTTAACTAACCGAACATAAGTTCATCTACTGTTTGGACTGTGTGTTTATCTTGGTTCGTGTATGTTGTGTAGAACAGTGGATCTTGATTACACAAATACCAGTGTACTCAAGAGTATGTCTGTGAATCTTAGACCGCATAATGTCATTCCATGTCCTTAGTGGGCTGACCTCTAGTGGCTTGTCACGCCTCTCTGGTGGATGGCAATACTCCCTTTGCACCTTCAGCAGCCCACCACTGGTTACGACATTGCACACACTATTTCATGGGCTCCTAGGCTTTCTTTTTCCCAGTGGGCCCTTCATGCCCCAGTTTGACAGTGCACCACACTGTCACGGAAAGAAGTGAATACTAATCCTAAATTATCTTACACTCTAGATAAAACAAAAAAAGCTATGTTTTATGCTCTGTAAATACAGACACAGATGTGAAACATTATGTAAAGTATATATGGAAAAAAGTCACGATCCTCTTATGGTTAACTTCATAGTGAATATGATCTTAAAAGACATGGAACACTGTGTCAACTATAGTGCTGTATTTAAAATCATACTGACATGGCAAATGTCAAAAATGTTATGATATTAACCATTATTACCTAAAAGCCGTTTGTCGCTGCCTTGTCTTTGTGATAATTTCTGCTATATGACTGATATTTAGTCATGGGCATTCCCTGGAAATGAGGATAGAATGAAAATGCTTCCAATTCTGAAAAATGGATTAGTTTCTTCCCGATGGTACCAGCAATACATGACTAACATCCACTGCCACTATGGTGTGCGGAAAACCAACAATGTTATGAAACTTTTGTTTAATGGGTAGAAAAGATTCCTCGTCCAATGGCAGATGAATAAACAGGCTTATGTGTGACAGGACATGTTTCAGTATATGATTAAAAGCAGTCTGAGACATTCCTGCCTCAATAAAGACTTTTAGTCATGGGTGGTAGTCTGTGTGGATGTTGATCATAGGCTCTAGGTCAGAGTATCTATGATAGCATGAAGTGGTAGCTGAAAGTGGCATATCACTACTGCAACTGGCATTCCACGGAGGTTTACACATGACCTGTGGACACACTCCTTGGGCTAGATTTACTAAACTGCGGGTTTGAGAAAGTGGAGATGTTGCCTATAGCAACCAATCAGATTCTAGCTTTCATTTTGTAGAATGCACTAAATAAATGATCGCTAGAATCTGATTGGTTGCTATAGGCAACATCTCCACTTTTTCAAACCCGCCGTTTAGTAAATATACCCCCTTATGTTGGAAATATTGTTGTAGTTGCTGGAGGCAGAGGCGTTGTTGACCAAAATAACTGTCCATGTCTGCAAGAAGGTACTGTATGTCAGAAAAAAAAACAGAATTGATCCACAAAAGATAATAAATACAACTATGAATTAAAAATAAAATAAAGTTTAAAAAAATAATAGCAGAATATTGGCTAAAACATGAAAAAGAAGAGGGGCACCACAAAAATACATCAAATACATTATAAAAAAAAACTATTATAACACAAGTCTGTAACCAAAACGCTGTTTTCATAATTTTATCTGATTCTTATGTTTTTTTGGTGCGCTGAATTCAAAAATGACCACCGTTTTTCCTGGGACATCAGGTTTTTTCACAATCGAAATGTGCCTTGGTCAAACAGGTAGATGGAAATCGCTAAATTTCAAATTCATCATACTTGGGGGAAAAAAACTGAACATGGAAAAACAAATTTATTTTCACTGCCAGTCCTCCCAAAAACATGAAAATACATGTTTATTGGTTCTGATGGTGATCACTGCATTGTTGAGTGTGCTTGCTAGGGCCTGCCCGGACATGTTCTTTCATGCATTAACTTGCTCTCTGATTCCTCCACAATCTTGTATTTCATTTCAGTCGTCATCCTGCTATTGTCTGTGTGGTTAAAAATTAGTGCAATGCCTCCAAGAAAGTGTGTACATTTGCATGACAGTTTCTGTTTCATATGTGGAGAGTTCATGGTGATTTAGAGGGGTTGATGGCTCAGTTCCACATTCAGTATGATTCTTCTGAATGGAGGCTTTTCATTGACTCTTCCAAAAGAAGCTTAAAAGCTTTTTTACTTCACAATGGTGACCGCTATGCGTCCATTCCTGTTGCTCATTCGGTGTACTTGAAGGAGACTTATGAGAACTTGGAGTTGTTACTCAAGAAAGTGGGTTATCAAAACCAAAACTGGTTGCTATGTGGGGATTTAAAAGTATTGTGTCTGCTGCTGGGACAACAGGCTGGTTACACCAAATATCCTTGTTTTTTATGTTTGTGGGACAGTTGAGACCGACAAAATCACTGGAAGCAAAAAAATTGGCCACCAAGAAGTCTAGTTATTGGTGAAAAGAATGTTCTCAGAGATACATTGGTACCCCCTGAGAAGGTTTTATTACCACCACTCCATATAAAATTAGGATTAGTGAAGCAATTTGTTAAGGCACTTCCCAAAGATAGCGAATGCTTCAAGTACTTGGGATCCAAGTTTCCAGGTTTAATGGAGGCAAAACTGAAAGAGGGGTTTTTTGTTGGCCCAGGTATTAGAAAACTCATATCCGACAAAGACTTCATCAGTTCAATGACTCCAACTCAAAAAGAAGCGTGGGTTGCCTTTACTGTGGTCATAAAAAACTTTTTGGGAAACCAAAAGGACCCAAATTACAAGGAAATGGTGGAAACAATGTTGAAAACGGTCCACAAGCTTGGTTGCTCCATAAACTTAAAAGTCCATTTTCTCAACTCACACCTAGACTATTTTCCTGAAAATTTGGGAGCAGTGAGTGACGAGCAGGGAGAACGTTTCCATCAAGATATAAAAGAAATGGAAAGAAGGTATCAAGGGAAATGGAGTGTTACGATGATGGCTGACTACTGCTGGATGTTGTAGAGGGATCTTCCAGAAGCCACCTACAAGAGAAAAAGCTTAAAAAGAAGTTTAGAGTTTAAAAAAAGACGATTTCACAAGCAATCTACTTGAGTGTGGTGTTAATTTTGTCGTCACCTGTGCAAATGAGTTAATATTTTTCATGTAAATAAAATATTTGCGTAAAGAGATTTTTTTAAACGATGACCACCCGTTTGTTCGAAAACCTTATGTCCCAGGACAAAACGGCTGTCATTGTTGGATTCAGTGCACCAAAAAACGTAAGAATCAGTCAACTAAACCAAAACAGCTGTCCCAAAAAATTTTTTTTGCAGACCTGTGTAATCAGAAGCATTTTTAAAAAAACTTATTTATGAAAAGAATCCAGGCATGTTGATATGATAAATCTGCAAAAATCTATAGTGGTGGAGGTGAAAGAAAATTAAATATATTTCAAACCAGAGTCATATGTTTATAGTACTAAATTAAAGTACAAATAGCTGCAGACTAAGCATACACAACTGCATAAACCAAGGCAAACCTACTCTTAATGTAATGTGTATGGACATCTGCTTTGCTAAGGTGACATGCATGTGGTAATTGGTATAACCAAAGCAAATAAAATTTACATACCTCCACAGAAGGGCTGTTTGTCTGCAAAAACTGCCAGGAAGAAGCGTCCTTTCAATCAGCCATGAGGGTAGTTCAGCAATCATCAAGTCAGAAGAGAGTAATAATTGTCTCCGTTCGTCATCATAATCTCATGATCTTGGATTTATAGTTACAAAAGTTACGCCTCTGAACTGGCATATATACAATAAATTGCTTGTGTGCATCGGGTGTATATGTGTGAACACGCCCTTACTGTGTTTGTCCTGCATCAAACCACCCCTTCCCTCCCACATTTCGTCTCTCTAGTATTAAGGTGTCGTAAGTGCATTCATGCGGGCACTTACTAAGCATAGGCAGAGCTAATTCAAGTAAGTTACACTATGCAAACTGGCACAGCCCTAGCTATGCATCACCTTCTATGCCTTTAATAACAATGGTGCTGTTTACAATGCTCTATAACACATGGTAGAAATCAGACTTTTCTCCGGTTGACAGCCATGTGATTTGTCCACTGCTGGTGGTTTTACTGCTTGCGGTGGCACTCATTGTCGATGGGGCTGGAATCTGCTTTACTCGATTGGTACACACTCCAGCTTCGCTTAGCATTAATTGAGGTCTTGAGTTTCCTCTTGAAATACAGATTCACTTGCCTCTTGATTCTAGTGGTATGATGTTGGCTTCTTCTCCAGCAAGATACTCACTGTGCCTCCTATCCAATTGCTGGTCCTATCAGAAGATAGTGGAATGATAGTTTTCTGGAGATTTATATACCATGCACTCCCATACGTTTTTGCAACTAGATATGCTTGCAAATGTAGTTTGACCAGCATTTGATCACAGACAAACTTTTCGAGAACCACAGTGCTGGCTGAGGATATGTTTGCTCATTAACTCTGATGCACAGGTATTACATATATTGATGTACCAATACTTAACTGCCTGGAACCAGGTAATAACACTCCTTGTACCTATCAACTGACCAGAGTCAGAAACTAGCACAGTGCCTATATTCATTAACTGCCCAGATCCATATGCTAATACAGTGCCTGTGTCCAACAACTGTCCAGTGCCAGGAACTAGCACAGTGCCTGTAATTACCAACTGCCCAAAGTCAGGAACTAGTGCTGTACCAGTTCTTATAAGCTTACTGTATACATCAAATTATATCACCATCATCTACAGTTGTTACCCTACTACATTTTGTATCAAGTGTACTACACACCTCTCAGATTGTAGGTCATTTGGGCAGGGCCATCTTTACTTTCTGTTTCATGGGCTCTATGGCGCTTGTTTGTATCATGATTCCCTTAAGGTATATTACTGCGTAATATAACCGGTGCTTTATAAATGAAAAATAATAACAATAATAGTAATAATAATAATAATTATTATTAATAATAATAATAATAATAATAATAATAATAATGTATTTATTTCAACGTGCTAAAAAAATTTAGCTACTTTAAAATGCACTTCTAGCTTGTAATATAATATCATCTCTGTAATGACTCTGGGTTTGGAAATCACATACAAATGTAATGCATACAATTTACTAGTAAGACAGAGAGATACATGGAAATCGTTTTTTGTAAGCAGCACAATAGCGAAACAGAATTTAATTTGCTAATTAGCTATTCAAAAGTCAGTATTCATTTACATGTAACTAATTAGTGTACATTATTAGTGTACATTAGCATTTTCTATTGGCTGAGGATTTCTCTGCTCTTTGATCTGCCATTTTAGCTCCAGCAGGGTTTCCTCTGATCTTGCCAAACCAACTCCCCAGCTTTTCCCATACTCGGTATCAGCATTACTGAATACTGCCCAGTTTTGATGGTTTTATGTATGTGTCTGGGAAGCTAGGAAATTGCTGACAAATCGGTATAGGGTTATTATACAATGCCACCTGGCAGCAGTAGCAGGCTAACTAGTGGGGCGGGGACTCATTTGGCAACAATTCAGTCTGTGGCAGGTAATGGTAGAGTGCAGGCAGTTGCATTATGTTACTCAGAGTGGAGGTTGGTTAATGTAGGCTGCAATGTTTGATATTAGCTGCAATGTGGAGCAAACAGAAAGAAAAGGACTTTCTTTATGCGAGTGGGGACAGTGAGCTTCATTAAGAGGCTAGCATGGTAACATTTATGAACAGTGAGGTTAGAGTGACCCATTCTGTGAATCCTGCAAATTTCTTAAAAGTAAACCTTTTTGTCTTACTGTAAAAACCTTCTTACAACAACACCAAAACATTTCTCTATGGGTGAATAAGTTTACCGGATTCACTAGTTCAAATTCCTACGCCTGCATTTTTATTCTCATCTAGGGCCTGATTCATTAAGGACCTTAACTTGAGAAGCTTCTCATTTCAGGCTCCTGGACAAAACCATGTTACAATGCAAGGGGTGCAAATTAGCATTCTGTTTTACACAGAAGTTAAAAACTTATGTGCAAAACAGAATACTAGTTTGCACCCCTTGCATTGTAACATGGTTTTGTCCAGGAGACTGGAATAAGAAGTTTCTCAAGTTAAGATCCTTAATGAATCAGGCCTCTAATCTCTTTCTCACACACAAAATAGACAGGTTGGCTCTCTCATGGTCTTAACAATTTTATTAAGTCCCTGTGAGTGTGTGCTAGCCTCTATCTATTTTGATATACAGTAATATATATAACTATAGGTATGTGAGACTTTCATATTGCAAATTCAGTATATACAGTAATATACTTCCTTATATCCACGCAGCATGGGAATTAGAATGGTTTACAATATAAAGAATGATTTACAATGTCACATTTTATCAATGTATTAATATGATTGTAAAATCCCTATAATATAAAATTAATGAGTTCATAGGTATGATATTTTCTAATGTTATTTCAGCTGCCTGTGAGAACCCTCACCCTACCAGTCCCAAATCCCTTTTTCTTCTATTAAGTTACAATAGCAATCTCCCCATCCATCTCTTAGGATTACTGGTGCACCTTTCTTTATACTCCTTTCCTCAACCCTATCTTTGACACTTATCAAAGTGAAAACAATACAACACATACCAGTCTCTTAAGACTACAATGGCACATATATGCAATTTTTATTTTGCACTTTGCTGATACATTTCTTTCTTTTTAGCAAGTTTCTTGTTTCTAGTACAGAAACATTTTGCTTGCTGTCAACACTTCCTTGTAGGTCTGACTTGATATGCTATTTTTCCGTACATATTACTGTTTTTGCCCATAATAAAGAAAGGTAAACATTAACCAGTCTGTGTTATTTGCAACCAGCTGAAGTACGCGGCATTTGCCAGGTTTAAATCTTTACACTATTAAGTTATCAATGAGTTCGATGTAACGATCAAACTTTTAAAAATAATTAACTCTTCTAACACACCCATAAGGTGGCTGCCCAGTGCCGTTTTTATTTTTAAATTAAATGTCATCCAAATCCATCCAGTGGAAGCCCCAGAACAGGCTTCCTGGGTCAAAGTTCTCCCCAGCCTACACCAATGGGAGGTCTGACTGGAACTCTAATCCCCCTAAAACCTGGCCAGGTTCCAACTGGACCACCTCACATTGCTTTCATCCCTATCAGCACAGGGGTGTCTGACTGCAGGCTCATAACAGGCTCCCGTGGTTAAAGTTCTGCCCAGCGTACATCAGCAGGAGGTCCGACCGGGATCTAACCCTCCTAAAACCTGGCCAGGATACAACCTAACCACCTCACATTGGTTTCATCCCAATTGGTGCAGGGTTCTTCGAATGCATAACAGGATAGACAGACAAACAAACAGACCAATTAATTTTTCATACAAGATACCAAAACATGTTGCATTCGTTTGCCAGCTTATTTTTATAGAAATTACAGATGCTATTTATGTTTTTGTCAGGATGAGAGCATAAATTTGATATGATGAAATAGAATATTGAATGTCAGGCCCCAAATAAAATATTGCATTGATACATGAATTAACCTGATTTTCAACTCTCAACTGATAAATGTTTGACCAAATGTTTTTTTTAAAAGAAAACAATTAGCCCATTAGGAGGTAACTAGGTTGAGCAAACCCTTTTGTGAGGAGACCTACTTAAGATATGTAGATCACAGACATCCATTGCTTTTGATCAATGTATTCAACTTCCTAATTGGCTTCCTTTCAATAGGTACTATAAACACAAAAGACCCACTAGGTGTGAATTACAGAGCCATATGCCTAAGTGAGATCCTTGTAGACAAAGATAGCATTTGAAGACTGCCTATACAGGTATATAGAAATATGGGCTTCAAAAGGAAAATGTCTTCATAGTTCATATTTTGGGAAATCTGGGTGCCACTCCATACTAAGGAGCAGAAATCACACCAGGGTTGTGAATGACAGGTACTGGTGGTATCCGGGAACAGTTATAATCACATATCTTTTGAAAAGGTATGTCACATTGTCATAATTCCATCATGTTTGGTATTTAAATGTGTGGGAGATTATGACCGGTTTATTGAAGAGGGAGTTATGTCTCTGGGATATATCTGTGAAGAAGTACCCAAAGGTCAAAATTTTGGGAATATTTGTGAGAAAACTATAGTGACCCCCAGGGGACATCCCTGCCCACTATTAGCATTAACACGCCCCTGTGTAGAATGTCCCATTTCATTTTGCTTAGAAAACCTGTGTTGGGAAGGGACAAGTTTTCAGTTTCTTGGGGATCAATCTTATTGAAGGACTGTCCATCTGTTCTGCCTATCCCCAGGCATACAGATTAGGATAAGTAAGTTTTGCACTGTACTTTCATCCTATTTGTTTTTATAACTGTTTGCATTTTTTTAGTTGTATGTCAAATCTTTATCAAACTGTTTTTTTTACTCTCTGTAAGCATTGTAATTTTTGTATATTAAATCTAACAATTTAATAGTTCTGTCCTTAATGCTCTAAAACTAATTAATTACCTGTTTAGAAGATACAGATTGCTTGGCTGGATTAACTCTTTAGAAACCAGAGTGTGAAGGGTTAGCTGTTTAGCTACCAGAGCACAGAGTGTGCGCAATTGGATAATTAAGTCATAGGTTTGCTACAGGCCTTATACGTAGTTGGTGGCAGTTGCTGAGAGGTGTGAAGTGTGTGTCTGTGTTGGGAAAGGGACCAGTGAAATCTGTAGCCTTAGAGGGAAAGGTGAGTGTGGGATTTGGGCTGGAATCCTGTTTGATTCCTTACAGTAAGCTTCCAAGTCACAAGTGCGCAGAGGGCGGTTTGTGACCAATAAAGGGGTTCAGGAGCGGTTTCCTGACATAATGGAGGTGATATATTGTATGACTGTTGCAATATACGATAAGATATCTAATCAGGGGGTAGCTAGAGGGGCTTATCCCTGACAGTTTGTTATTCTCATTCCAGCTTGAGAACTTTAGAGAGCAGGAAATCAAAGAGTAAATTAGGTGCTAATAGAGCTAGAGAAAAGAGAACAAAAGAGCTTGACGTGACTGCAAAGGATTCTAAACAATGAAACTTTCTTTTTCAGTTGTATTCTACAGTGCTATGTTAAAAGGTAACTTTATGGATATATACTATATGTAGGCACATCTCAGCATGTCTGCTAGCAACAGGCTGGAAAGCAATGACTGATTGTAGTACTTACACAGCAAAACCTTCACTCACATTCAAGTTTTGCAAGAGCAAATTTTGAATCCTAGCATTTCTGTGGTTAAAAGCACAGATTTATATTGCCCTGACCACTGACTTTCCTCTATCTGCCCTTTATTCCCCTTTATTTTCCCACAATTCTGCAGTCTCCTCTCCTTTGACGACAGAATTGTCTAATTCCTCTATTCCCTGGTCAAGAGTGTGGGGTTCTCTGCATGCTACCCATGTCTATGAGCCCTCTCTTAGGGGTGACATATCTGTACTACAGGGGTCTCCAGCTGGACCTTCAATGAAACTGGTTCACAACTCTAGCTGTTTTGTTGGACAATTATTTATATACTGTTTAGCCACACCATTAATATCACCTGACAAATATTGTGTATAGTCATGGCCAAAAGTTTTGAAAATGACACAAATATTATTTTTCACAAAGTCTGCTGCCTCAGTTTTTATGATGGCAATTCACATATACTCCAGAATGTCATGAAAAGTGATCGGATGAAATGCAATTAATTTCAAAGTCCCTATTTGCCATAACAATGAACTTTATCCCAAAAACAACATTTTCACTGCATTTCAGCCCTGCCACAAAAGGACAACCTGACATCAGGTCAGTGATTCTCTCGTTGACAGAGGTAATTGTGCTGACAAGGACAAGGCTGGAGATCACTCTGTCATGCTGATTGAGTTAGAATAACAGATTGGAAGCTTTAAACGGAGGGTGGTGCTTGAAATCATTGTTCTTTCTCTGTTAACCATGGTTACCTGCAAGGAAACACGTGCAGTCATCATTGCTTTGCACAAAAAGGGCTTCACAGGCAAAGATATTGCTGCTAGTAAGATTCATCAATAAGATTTATCCATTTATCGCATCATCAAGAACTTCAAGGAGAAAAGTCCAATGCAGAGCTTGCTCAGAAATGGCAGCAGGCAGGTGTGAGTGCATCTGCATGCACAGTGATGAAGACTTTTGGAGGATGGCCTGGTGTCAAGAAGGCCAGCAAAGTAGCCACTTCTCTCCAGGAAATATATTAGGGACAGACTCATATTCTGCAAAAGGTACAGGGAGTGGACTGATGAGGACTGGGGTAAAGTAATTTTCTCTGATGAATCCCCTTTCAGATTGTTTGGGGCATCTGGAAAACGCATGTTCGGAGAAGGAAAGGTGAGCGTTACAATCAGTCCTGTGTCATGCCAATAGTAGAGCATTCTGAGACCATTCATGTGTGGGGTTGCTTCTCAGCCAACGGAGTGGGCTCACTTACAATTTTACATAAAAACACAGCCATGAATAAAGAATGATACCAAACCATTCTTCAAGAGCAACTTCTCCCAACCATCCAATAACAGTTTGGTAGCAAACAATGCCTTTTTCAGCATAATGGAGCACCCTGCCATAATGCAAAAGTGATAACTAAGTGGCTCTGTGATCAAGAGGCGGTTGGACAAACAAAATCCCACAAATTCTGACAAACTCCAAGCATTGATTAGGCAAGAATGTGCGGCCATCAGTCAGTATGTGGCCCAGAAGTTGATTGACAGCATGCCAGTGCGTATTGCAGAGGTCTTCAAAAAGAAGGGTCAACACTGCAAATATTGACTCTTTGCATAAACTTAATGTAATTGTCAATAAAAGTCTTTGACACTTATGAAATGCTTGTAATTTTACTTCAGTATAACATAGCAACATTTGACAAAAAGGTCTAAAAACAGTGAAGCAGCAATCTTTGTGAAAACCAATACTTGTGTCATTCTCAAAACTTTTGGCCATGACTTTAGGTCCCCCTGGTGCCGCCAAAACAGCTCTGACTTATCAAGGCATGGACTGCTCAAGACCTCTGAAGGTGTCCTATGGTATCTGGCACCAAAGCATTAGTAAAAGGTCCTTTAAGTCTTTTAAGTTGTGAGGTGGGGCCTCCATGGCTTGGACTTGTTTTTCCAGCACATCCCACAGATGATTGATAGGACAACACATTGGGCCTGATTCATTAAGGAAAGTTAAACACAAAAATTAATAAGTCTTCTTACTCAAGTTTTCTGGACAAAACCATGTTGCAATGTAAGGGGTGCAAATGAATTTATTAGTTTGAACAACAGGAAAATACTATCTGTATTTTCATGTAGCACACAAATACTTAATAACTTATTTGTACACTTAAATTTAAAGTTTATCTAGGACATTCCCTACTGCAACTATAAATCTGCCATCACATTTTAAATTTACCTCCCCCTCCAATGAAACATGGTTTTGCCTTAAGCTAGGTACACACTACAGAATTTCCCACCAACTTTTAATGCCGATCGATTTTACATGCGATCAATGTTCCGATCGCCCGGTCCATGGACTGCATACACACTAGCCTTGTTTAGGACGATAAAGGGAAGAGCGGACATCCCTTTAGCGACTTTTTACAGCCATGTTGTCGTGAGCAATGACTGTAATTTTGTACTCACTGTTGTGGATCAGTCGGAAGTTTATACACACTACACAACGGAAACGAGATTGGAACGAAAATATTAAATGGTACGACCAACCAAATGAGGCGACAATCGTCCATTTGGGCAGACTTTCGACCATTGTGTCACTGCACACACTGACCCGACTTTTGAACGAGCTGTCGTATGTTGGCTGATTTAGCTGATTATTGGATGAAAACTGTGTAGTGTGTACCTAGCTTTACTTGCTTAACTTTCCTTAATGAATCAGGCCAATTATCTTCAAGAGCTGACTGCCTAATATATTCAACCCCGCAGATGCAATTGCAATGAGATAATAATCAATGTAATCAATGTAATTCACGTCCCTTGTAAGTGGTTTCAATGTTGTGGCTGATCCGTGTATATCTATTAAAGACAACAAGAGTGCATGTCCACACATTGCATGAGTGATTGTGGATATTTTATCAGCAGTTTGTGTAAAAGTTTTTATAAATACTTTTATAATAAATAATTATAATAAATTATTTAAAGGTATCCAGATCTACTTTCCATGTTATAATAATATTGCCTGTAAACATTTTTAAAAGAAAAAAGTTCTGATGCAAAATATGTGAAGTTTAAGGCAATAACACACATTAAAATAGATGACCTATAAAAGATGTTTTGAATATTCAGTTAACACCTTGGGGTATATTTACTGAACTGCGGCTTTGAAAAGTGGAGATATTGCCTATAGCAAACAATCAGATTCTAGTTATCATTTATTTAGTACATTTTACAAAATGACAACTAGAATTTGATTGGTTGCTATCGCAACATCTCTACTTTTTCAAATCAGCAGTTTAGTAAATATACCCCCTAGTTCCCCAATGGTCTTAATAAGGGATATGGATTTCAAAATTACTCCTCTTTTATGATCTACTGTGCTAAATATATTTGAATTTTATATTTTAGATATTTTATGCATATTTTAATTAATATAAATTATATCTCCAGTATACATGATGTTAAACATTTTATATGGATTTATATTAATCTTAAGATTTTTATTCATATCATTTTATGGTCATTACTTAAGTGTGTGTCACACGACTAGGCAGAACTTTTGGATTCTTCATGGTATGCGAGGTTTGACTCCACCCACTACGAAGGCATGGAGTCTAATGAAGTAAAGATATTTGCCAGGGACCCCCAAAAGGAGGTTTGGGCTTTGCTACTTTGCCCCACAGGTCATGGTTCTCTGGATGGGCACCAGGCGAGATCGATAGGAGAGGTTGGTTAAAAAACAAGACACCTGGATCAATTGAAGATACGGGCACAAGATACCAGCATACCAGGTTTAGTCTAGGAGCAGAAGATGCTGGATACCAGGTAAAATTGGAGAGATACAGGTACAAGATACCAAGATACCAGGTTTAGCTTAATAGCAGGAGATGCTGTATATCAGGTACAGTGAAGAAATGCAGGTACAGGGTACCAGGATACAGAGAGATAAACAATCCAAAAACTGAGCAGGATGTAGGAGATGAAGATCTGGCACTCAGTGGAGGGACCAGGTGCCTTAAATAGCTGGAGGTGATGATGGGAGATGATAATCATTTAGTCTATGACTGAAAACTCAAAATCCAAGATGGCATTGACCAGATGAGGCAAGGCAAGTGTGTCAGACCCTGGCAAGAAAGGCAGAGGGTCCAGTGGGTGAAAGTACCACCCCTTTTAGAGGTGGGGCATTGATATGAAGCATGAATATCTCAGGCGTCAAACCAAGATCATTGTTGAGGGCCAGAACCCTTACAATCCACCAAGTACTGGATCTTCTCTTGAGGATTTACTTGACTATCTCCTCGTTGGGGACTTATTACAGATGGGGGAGAAGAAGAGGAAGAAAACGAATTGATGATAAGTGGCTTTAATAAGGAAATATTCAAAGTATTTGAGACGTGAAGAGAAGAGAGATGCTTTAATTTGAATGATACTGGATTGATAGCTCAAAGAAACTTGAAAGGTCTGATATGCCTGGGAGTGAATCTCATGCATGGCACTTAAAGATGGATGTTTCTAGTAGAAAGCCAGAATCTGTCTTCTGTGCTGGTACAGCCCATCATATTTTGTCAGCAAAAACTTGTAGTGCTGGGAAGATTTTTTGAGGTTTGCAATCACTTTCGACCAAATGGAGGAAAAGTCCTGATTTATGGAGTCTATTACGAGACCATCAATAGGAGACTGAGCTAAAAACTTGGGGAGTATAGGATGAAGCCTGTACACGATGGAGAATGGAGTGGCAGAGGAAGATTTGTGGAAACGAATATTGTGTGTAAAACCGGCCCAGGGAAGAAAGTCTGACCATATTGATTGGAAGAGATATGAATCCTGATGAAGGTTTCTAAATCTTGATTTAGTCTCTTGGTTTGACTGTTGGATTGTCAATGGCAAGCAGAGGCGAAATTAATATGGATATTAAGGGATTTACAAAGGGACTTTCAAAACTTTGACACAAACTAAACTCCCCAGTTAGAGACGATCTTCAGAGGACAGCCATGTAACCGAAAAATCTCTTTAATAAAAAAATTTGGTGAGAACGGGAGCTGAATGAAGACCAATGAGTTGAATGAAGTGGTCCATTTTAGAAATAATCTATCACCACCCAGAAAGTGTTCATGGTCCTACGGGAACTGGTAACGGAAAAAGTGGACCGCAAGGTGCCTATATAGTCTGAGACAAAGTCTCTAACCTCAGTACGGATGTTAGGCCACCAATAACTCCAGCAAAACGAGAAGAATGAGCCCAATGTAGAATTTTCTTCCAGAATTTAGGCAGGACATAGGTTCCCTCAGGAGGTAGAGTTAAAAAAGGTTCCATGGAGGCAGAGGGCAGGAACTTCGGGTCCAAGATGGGATGCAGGCATTTCTCCAATTGCACCTGGTATTTAGCGTCTTCTATATCTGGTGTCCATCCGGGGAACCGTGACCTGTGGGGTGAAGCAGCAAAGTCCAAACATCCTTGCGAGGTTATCTGGCGAACACCTTCACTTTGCTGGACTCCATGTTCTTTGGCAGACTTCCTTCATTTCTAGTTCATCCACTCATTCTACAGTTCTGCCCTCTCCTTCGCTAAACAATCCTTCTCCCATCCTCCCTTTCTGCCACTGACTTTGCCTCCATTTTCAAATCCAAAATTAAGGCCATCAGACACGAAATCTCCTCCTCCCATCACTTTTATGCCACGCTTACCACTCCACCCTCCTCTCCCTTCAGCCACCACCACTTGTGTTCCTTTCGCCCCACTATGGGTGTTGAAGTCCATTCTCTTATATTATCCTCTCCTCCCTTAACCTGCACCCTGAATCCTTTCCCCTCTCACCTCCTTCACTCCCTTTCCCCACTGCCTGCTCCCACCTTGCTTACCTGTTCAATCTGTACCACTCCACTGGCATCTTCTCCTCATTAAACATGCTCTTGTATCAACCATTCTTAAAATACCCAGTCTGCACCAATATGAATTTCTAACTACTGCACCATTTCTCTTCTCCCCTTTGCCTCTAAAATACTTCAGTTTATTGTCCACAACTGTCTCAGCAGCTACTGTCTCTGCACAACTCCCTCCTTGATCCACTCCATTCTGACTTCTAGTCCCTCCACTTCACAGAAACTGCTTTGACCTGCTTATCCATCTGGACCTCTGTACAGCCTTTGACACCGTGGATCACTCTCTTCTACTCCACACCCTTCACAAAATTGGCCTTTTTGACGCAGTCCTTTCCTGGTTTACATCCTTCCTTGCCAACCACTCCATCTGTTTCTACCTCATATGTATCCCACAGGGTTCTGGATGTTTTTATTCTCTCTCAAACTTAACGTGGTCAAAACTGAACTCCTTGTCTTCCCTCCATCAATACTCTCCTCCCCTCCTGTCCTCTCCATCACTGTTGACAACACCACTATCTCCATTTTCCCCAACTCAGCTGCCTAAGTGTCATTCTTGACTCCTTCCTTTTTTTTTCACCTCTCACATTCAATCACTTGTCCAATCCTGTAGCTTCCAGCTCCGCAACATCACCTATATTAGACTGTTCCTCTCACAGAATGCCACCAAAACTGTTATCTACTCACTGATCATTTCTCTTTTTGACTACTGCAACATTCCTGGCCTCCGCTGCTCCCATCTCACTCCTCTTCAATCTATACTTAATGCTGTAGCTAGACTTACCTCACTCTCTTGCCGCTCCATATCTGCCTCCCTCTCTCTGCCAAGCCTTAAACTGGCTCCCCTTCCCCTACAGAACTCCCTTCAAACTCCTCACCCTTACACACAAGGCCCTCACCAACTCCTTTGCTCCCTACATCACTAACCTCACCTCCATACATACTCCCTCCCGTCCTCTCCAGATGACCATCACCTTTCCTCCATCTTGTAACCACATATCACTGCCTTATCCAAAATTTCTCCCATGCTGTTCCCCACCCCTGGAACGATCTCCCTCATTCTATCAGACTATACCCTAACCAGTACAGCTTCAAACAGTAATTAAAAACCCACCTGTTTAGAAAAGCCTACAAGTCCTCCATTTAACCCTTTCACCATGTAGTATACCTCACCCTCTTTCATCCTCCATCTCTCCCTCTATTGCTTCTTTCCCTCAGATCCCCTTACATTGGCTCACCCCATGTGTCAATCGTTTGTCTGCCCCTTTCCCTTTAGATTGGAAGCTCTAGTGAGCAGGGCCCTCTACCCTCCTGTTCTTATTATGTACAATTTTTTTCCAGGCTATCAATAACTGTGTTGTAAATTGTAGTGTTAGTTGTTTACTGTATTGTACTGTTGTAACATGTACTGTGGTGTTTTTTGCTCACTGTACGATGTTATGGACCTTATATGGTGCCATATAAATAAATATTAATAATAGTAATAATAATAATAATAATAATAATAATAATAATAATAATAATAATAATAATAATAATAAATATAGAATACCAAGATAGAGAGAGCCAAACAATTCACATACTGAGCAGTTTGTAGGACATGGAGATCTGGCACACACTTATTAATAAGCTTTTGTGCACTAGTTAGTTATTTATATGTCATCATTAGGTTTCCCAAAATTGTTATTTAACTGTACCTTACAAAAACTTGATGGATGGATATGTAATCTATACTCAATGTATTCTTTATTCCCTATATTACGTATTCAAAATATGAATATTTCCTATTAAGAAAGACATTGAGAAAACAGCCACTGCTCCAAGGTAAATGAACTTATAAGCAGGACTAAGAGAAAATGACTCTGTCAGACGCCGTCCCCGCTGATCCCCTGTCAGACGGGGAACGGACGTCTGACCTTCCTATCGGCGGACCGGGAGTCCACTTCCGGGTTCTTCGGGCGCATGCGCCCTGTCCTCCGTCCCGTTGCTGGGCAACGGGAAGCCGCTGCTCCCACGAGTACCGCCTCCTCCAGCCCTCCAATCAGGTCACCCTGGCCTCTATTTAAACCTGTCTCTGGCACCATTAGGGTGCCAGAGTAACAGGTTCACTACCTTGTGTTCCTGGCTTCCGTGCTCCAGTATCTCCTGAGAGTTCTGCTGTTCCTGATTACCTGTTGTGACCCCGGCTAGACAACCATCCCATTATCTGTGTGACCCATATTGTTCTGTGACCTCGGCTTGGCGACTATTCCTTTGGATTTCCCTTGGTACCTGATATTCCTGATTGCTGTGACCCGGACCGTCTGACCCTTCTACACTACACCGGTGACTGACTGATAGGACCGCGACCTGCGTGCCCTGTGCAGCGAAGTCCAAACCTCCTTGCGGGGGTCCCTGGCGAACACCAGGGGTACATTAGACTCCGTACCTATTAGGTCAGTAGTGCTAATACCGGTTAGTGTTTTGCTCTACTTCAAGCATCCATAGGCCTACGGCCTGACAGTTTACTCTGGCCATGACTGACGGTACCGGAGAACCCTCGGCCCGAGACCTCCTCATCCATTTAGGACTGTGGGTAGAACAGCAAGAGTCCAACCAAGCGCAACTCCTACAATGTATACAAGGGGTGATTTCCCGCCTGGATTCCCTGAGCATCCCGCAGAAAGCTGCTCCTGCTCCTGTTTCTGCTCCTGCCTCTGCGTCTCCTAGCGGAGTTGTCGCTACTTCCAGGACTCTACGGATTCCCACTCCGGAGAAGTATGACGGTAATCCCAAGGGATGCTGCGGATTTCTTAATCACCAGAGAATTTCTCGTCCGAGAAAGCTAAAGTAGCTTATATTATTTCCCTCCGTACGGGACAAGCCCTGGCCTGGGACTCCCCACTTTGGGAGCGGAGAGATGGATCTCTCTTCCATTCGGACACCTTTATCGAGAACTTTTGAAAGGTATTTGATGAGCCCGGCCGCGTGTCCTCGGCTGCATCTAGTCTGCTAGCTCTTCGTCAAGGCTCCCTTACAGTTGGTCAATACGCTGATCAGTTCTGCACCTTAGCCTCAGAATTAGGATGGAATGATGAGGCCCTAACGGCTACCTATTGGCAAGGCTTGTCTGATCCTATTAAGGACGCTCTTGCCTCCAAAGACCTTCCTTCCAAGCTTGACGACCTGGTCTCTCTTAGTATCAAAGTAGACATTCGTCATCAAGAGCGCTCTATGGAGAGGAACCAGGGTCGCTGTTCTGTTCACTTGGCTCCCCGCTTTCAATCTCCAGTTCGATGCAAATTGGATGCTCTCGCTTGTCTCGGGATGAAAGGGAGCGTCGGATTAAGAACCGTTTGTGTCTATATTGCGGAGAATCCGACCATCTTTTTGTCCAAAGAAGCCGGGAAACTCCACCGCCTAGGCAACACAAGGGAGGTTGTCCTAGGATCCAGTCTCCATTCTCCCTGTCCTCCTAAAGATACCAAGTTTCTGATGCCAGTCACCCTCACGTTTTCGGATGCTTCTCTGGATTGTTCTGCATTTCTAGATTCTGGATCCGCAGGGAACTCCATCTCCGCTACTCTGGTGTCCAGACTTCGCATACCCTGCTCTCCATTGCCGCAACCATTGGTCCTTACTGCAGTTGACGGTAACCGTGTCAGCAACGGTTCCATCACCTACATCACCTCTCCAGTCCAGTTGCAGGTAGGGGTTCCTCACCAAGAGTGGATTCAGTTCCTGGTCATTCCGCAGTCCGTTAACTCTATCATCTTAGGGCTACCCTGGCTCAGAATGCATTCACCTCTCCCGCAGGAGCTGGATTCTTTTTTGTAAAAAAGAAAGACGGTTCATTAAGACCTTGCATAGACTACCGCCGCCTTAATGCCATTACCATCAAGAATCGTTACCCTCTCCCCTTAATCACAGAGTTGTTCGATCGGATCCGGGGTGCCAAGATCTTCTCCAAATTGGATCTCAGAGGGGCCTACAACTTGATACGCATTCGGAAAGGCGACGAGTGGAAAACGGCATTTAACACCCGTGACGGGCACTACGAGTATCGATGCCTTTTGGGTTATGCAATGCTCCGGTAGTCTTTCAAGATTTTGTCAACGGGATCTTCAGGGACCTTCTGTATCAGTTCGTGATTGTCTACCGGGACGATATTTTAATATTCTCATCTGATATGTCCTCTCATCGCCTTCATGTTAAGACTGTTCTCTCTTGCCTCAGAAGATATTCGTTATATTGTAAACTGGAGAAATGTCTTTTTGAATGTTCCCAAGTCCCTTTTCTGGGTTTTATAGTTTCCGGCACCGGTCTTCAAATGGATCCCAAAAAAGTAGAGGCCATTATCAACTGGCCACTACCCCCTGGCCTCAAAGCTACACAGCGATTCATCGGGTTTGCCAACTATTACCGTCAGTTCATTAAAGGATTTTCGTCCATCATCTGCCCCATCACAGCTTTAACCCGCAAAGGTGCCTGCTGCAAACCATGGCCTACCGAAGCTATACTGGCCTTTAAAACTCTTAAGGAGGCATTCCTTTCGGCTCCTATACTCAAACAGCCAGACCAGGGGAGACCGTTTTTTATTGAGGTTGGCGCTTCATCGGTAGGAATTGGAGCTGTACTGTCCCAGAAATCTTCTTTGGGCATCTTGGAGACCTGTGGATTTTTGTCTAAAAAAAATTCCGGTGGTGAATTAAATTATGGAATCGGTGACAAGGAATTATTGGCCATCAAGATTGCACTTGAGGAGTGGCGCCACCTGCTTGAGGGTGCCTTACATCCTGTCACCGTGATGACAGACCACAAGAATCTTACTTACCTCCAGGAGGCACAATGTCTTAACCCCCGTCAGGCTCGCTGGTCTCTCTTCTTTTCCAGGTTTCAAATTATCCTTACTTTTCGTCCCGGTTCCAAAAACTCTAAAGCCGATGCACTATCCAGGTCCTTTGATAATACGGATTCTCTTGCCTTCCCAGACAACAAGATGATTCTGAATCCCATGCAGGTAGTGGCCATTACCAATTCTTCAGCAACCTCTCCCCCTCCTGGGTGCTCTTTTGTGGAACCACATCTCCGCCCTAAATTACTATGCTGGGCACACGAGTCTAAATTTGCTGGTCATGCCGGTTACAAGAGAACTAAGGAATTCCTTTCCAGATACTACTGGTGGCCTAAGCTTGCTTCGGATGTTCGTAGATTTGTATAAGCATGTTGTGTTTGTGCCCGCCATACTTTCAAGAGAAAGCCCTCCTGGTCTTCTACTTCCTCTTCCTATCCCTGACTCTCCCTGGACCAGCATCACGATGGACTTCACCACCGATCTCCCTTTGAGCAACGGCTACAATACCATCTGGGTCGTGGTAGATCGCTTTTCAAAGATGTCTCACTTTATTCCTTGTAAAGGTCTCCCTTCAGCCCCTAAACTCGCAGATTTGTTTTTAAAGAATATTTTTCGTCTCCATGGATGTCCTCAGGAGATCATCTCCGATCGTGGTGTACAATTTGTCGCTAGGTTCTGGAGAGCATTTTGTACTAAGATTGGAGTCAGACTCAAACTCTCCTCCGGATACCACCCTCAGACGAATGGACAAACAGAACGAGTGAATCAGGACTTAGAATGTTTCCTGCGGTGCTTTGCCTCTGATCATCAAACTTCCTGGAGTGAGCTTCTGTATTGGGCCGAATTCGCCCACAACAATCTCCTACATTCCTCCTCAGGTCGTTCACCATTCTTCATTATCTATGGCAGACATCCCATGCCTCCTCTCTTATCCGAAGCTCCCTCTTCACAAATCCCGGCGGCCGACACTCTCATCCATGACCTTTCTCAAATCTGGACTCAGACTAAAGCAGCACTTTCTACGTCAGTGCAACGACAGAAGAGAGCGGCCGATCGTCATAGGAGAGATTCTCCAGTCTTGAAGGTGGGAGACCGTGTTTGGTTGGCCACTCACAACCTTCGACTTCAAGTTCCATCTATGAAATTGGCTCCTAAGTTTATAGGTCCTTTTTCTATATCACAAGTCATCAATCCTGTTTCCTACAAGCTTTCATAACCTCCTTCCCTCAAGATCCATAACACATTTCATATTTCCTTGCTGAAGCCTCTAATTCTCAACAAATTCTTCAAGGAACCGGTTTCCCCTCCACCTGTCAAGACCTCTTTAGGTGATGAATTCGAAGTTGAGAAGATTTTGAAGAGACGTTTCTTCCAGCGCAAACCTCAGTATCTGGTACACTGGAAGGGCTACGACCCTGAGGAGAGATCCTGGGTCTCGGAGGCCGATCTTCATGCTCCTCGCCTTCTTGCTAAATTCCTGAAGAGAGTTATTCCTTCTCCGAGAGGGAGGAGAGGAGGGGGTACTGTCAGACGCCGTCCCCGCTGATCCCCTGTCAGACGGGGAACGGACGTCTGACCTTCCTGTCGGCGTTCCGGGAGTCCACTTCCGGGTTCTTCGGGCGCATGCGCCCTGTCCTCCGTCCCATCGCTAGGCAATGGGAAGCCGCTGCTCCCACGAGTACCGCCTCCTCCAGCCCGCCAATCAGGTCACCCTGGCCTCTATTTAAACCTGTCTCTGGCGCCATTAGGGTGCCAGAGTAACATGTTCACTACCTTGTGTTCCTGGCTTCCGTGCTCCAATATCTCCTGAGAGTTCTGCTGTTCCTGATTACCTGTTGTGACCCCAGCTAGACAACCATCCCATTATCTGTGTGACCCATATTGTTCTGTGACCTCGGCTTGGTGACTATTCCTTCTGATTTCCCTTGGTACCTGATATTCCTGATTGCTGTGACCCGGACCGTCTGACCCTTCTACACTACACCGGTGACTGACTGATAGGACCGCGACCTGCGTGCCCTGTGCAGCGAAGTCCAAACCTCCTTGCGGGGGTCCCTGGCGAACACCAGGGGTACGTTAGACTCCGTACCTATTAGGTCAGTAGTGCTAATACCGGTTAGTGTTTTGCTCTACTTCAAGCATCCATAGGCCTACGGCCTGACAGTTTACTCTGGCCATGACTGACGGTACCGGAGAACCCTCGGCCCGAGACCTCCTCATCCATTTAGGACTGTGGGTAGAACAGCAAGAGTCCAACCAAGCGCAACTCCTACAATGTATACAAGGGGTGATTTCCCGCCTGGATTCCCTGAGCATCCCGCAGAAAGCTGCTCCTGCTCCCGCTCCTGCTCCTGTTTCTGCTCCTGCCTCTGCGTCTCCTAGCGGAGTTGTCGCTACTTCCAGGACTCTACGGATTCCCACTCCGGAGAAGTATGACGGTAATCCCAAGGGATGCCGCGGATTTCTTAATCACCAGAGAATTTCTCGTCCGAGAAAGCTAAAGTAGCTTATATTATTTCCCTCCGTACGGGACAAGGCCTGGCCTGGGACTCCCCACTTTGGGAGCGGAGAGATGGATCTCTCCTCCATTCGGACACCTTTATCGAGAACTTTTGAAAGGTATTTGATGAGCCCGGCCGCGTGTCCTCGGCTGCATCTAGTCTGCTAGCTCTTCGTCAAGGCTCCCTTACAGTTGGTCAATACGCTGATCAGTTCTGCACCTTAGCCTCAGAATTAGGATGGAATGATGAGGCCCTAACGGCTACCTATTGGCAAGGCTTGTCTGATCCTATTAAGGACGCTCTTGCCTCCAAAGACCTTCCTTCCAAGCTTGACGACCTGGTCTCTCTTAGTATCAAAGTAGACATTCGTCATCAAGAGCGCTCTATGGAGAGGAACCAGGGTCGCCGTTCTGTTCACTTGGCTCCCCGCTTTCAATCTCCAGTTCGATGCAAATTGGATGCTCTCGCTTGTCTCGGGATGAAAGGGAGTGTCGGATTAAGAACCGTTTGTGTCTATATTGCGGAGAATCCGACCATCTTTTTGTCCAAAGAAGCCGGGAAACTCCACCGCCTAGGCAACACAAGGGAGGTTGTCCTAGGATCCAGTCTCCATTCTCCCTGTCCTCCTAAAGATACCAAGTTTCTGATGCCAGTCACCCTCACGTTTTCGGATGCTTCTCTGGATTGTTCTGCATTTCTAGATTCTGGATCTGCAGGGAACTCCATCTCCGCTACTCTGGTGTCCAGACTTCGCATACCCTGCTCTCCATTGCCGCAACCATTGGTCCTTACTGCAGTTGACGGTAACCGTGTCAGCAACGGTTCCATCACCTACATCACCTCTCCAGTCCAGTTGCAGGTAGGGGTTCCTCACCAAGAGTGGATTCAGTTCCTGGTCATTCCGCAGTCCGTTAACTCTATCATCTTAGGGCTACCCTGGCTCAGAATGCATTCACCTCTCCCGCAGGAGCTGGATTCTTTTTTGTAAAAAAGAAAGACGGTTCATTAAGACCTTGCATAGACTACCGCCGCCTTAATGCCATTACCATCAAGAATCGTTACCCTCTCCCCTTAATCACAGAGTTGTTCGATCGGATCCGGGGTGCCAAGATCTTCTCCAAATTGGATCTCAGAGGGGCCTACAACTTGATACGCATTCGGAAAGGCGACGAGTGGAAAACGGCATTTAACACCCGTGACGGGCACTACGAGTATCGATGCCTTTTGGGTTATGCAATGCTCCGGCAGTCTTTCAAGATTTTGTCAACGGGATCTTCAGGGACCTTCTGTATCAGTTCGTGATTGTCTACCGGGACGATATTTTAATATTCTCATCTGAAATGTCCTCTCATCGCCTTCATGTTAAGACTGTTCTCTCTTGCCTCAGAAGATATTCGTTATATTGTAAACTGGAGAAATGTCTTTTTGAATGTTCCCAAGTCCCTTTTCTGGGTTTTATAGTTTCCGGCACCGGTCTTCAAATGGATCCCAAAAAAGTAGAGGCCATTATCAACTGGCCACTACCCACTGGCCTCAAAGCTACACTGCGATTCATCGGGTTTGCCAACTATTACCGTCAGTTCATTAAAGGATTTTCGTCCATCATCTGCCCCATCACAGCTTTAACCCGCAAAGGTGCCTGCTGCAAACCATGGCCTACCGAAGCTATACTGGCCTTTAAAACTCTTAAGGAGGCATTCCTTTCGGCTCCTATACTCAAACAGCCAGACCAGGGGAGACCGTTTTTTATTGAGGTTGGCGCTTCATCGGTAGGAATTGGAGCTGTACTGTCCCAGAAATCTTCTTTGGGCATCTTGGAGACCTGTGGATTTTTGTCTAAAAAAAATTCCGGTGGTGAATTAAATTATGGAATCGGTGACAAGGAATTATTGGCCATCAAGATTGCACTTGAGGAGTGGCACCACCTGCTTGAGGGTGCCTTACATCCTGTCACCGTGATGACAGACCACAAGAATCTTACTTACCTCCAGGAGGCACAATGTCTTAACCCCCGTCAGGCTCGCTGGTCTCTCTTCTTTTCCAGGTTTCAACTTATCCTTACTTTTCGTCCCGGTTCCAAAAACTCTAAAGCCGATGCACTATCCAGGTCCTTTGATAATACGGATTCTCTTGCCTTCCCAGACAACAAGATGATTCTGAATCCCATGCAGGTAGTGGCCATTACCAATTCTTCAGCAACCTCTCCCCCTCCTGGGTGCTCTTTTGTGGAACCACATCTCCGCCCTAAATTACTATGCTGGGCACACGAGTCTAAATTTGCTGGTCATGCCGGTTACAAGAGAACGAAGGAATTCCTTTCCAGATACTACTGGTGGCCTAAGCTTGCTTCGGATGTTCGTAGATTTGTATAAGCATGTTGTGTTTGTGCCCGCCATACTTCCAAGAGAAAGCCCTCCTGGTCTTCTACTTCCTCTTCCTATCCCTGACTCTCCCTGGACCAGCATCACGATGGACTTCATCACCGATCTCCCTTTGAGCAACGGCTACAATACCATCTGGGTCGTGGTAGATTGCTTTTCAAAGATGTCTCACTTTATTCCTTGTAAAGGTCTCCCTTCAGCCCCTAAACTCGCAGATTTGTTTTTAAAGAATATTTTTCGTCTCCATGGATGTCCTCAGGAGATCATCTCCGATCGTGGTGTACAATTTGTCGCTAGGTTCTGGAGAGCATTTTGTACTAAGATTGGAGTCAGACTCAAACTCTCCTCCGGATACCACCCTCAGACGAATGGACAAACAGAACGAGTGAATCAGGACTTAGAATGTTTCCTGCGGTGCTTTGCCTCTGATCATCAAACTTCCTGGAGTGAGCTTCTGTATTGGGCCGAATTCGCCCACAACAATCTCCTACATTCCTCCTCAGGTCGTTCACCATTCTTCATTATCTATGGCAGACATCCCATGCCTCCTCTCTTATCCGAAGCTCCCTCTTCACAAATCCCGGCGGCCGACACTCTCATCCATGACCTTTCTCAAATCTGGACTCAGACTAAAGCAGCACTTTCTACGTCAGTGCAACGACAGAAGAGAGCGGCCGATCGTCATAGGAGAGATTCTCCAGTCTTGAAGGTGGGAGACCGTGTTTGGTTGGCCACTCACAACCTTCGACTTCAAGTTCCATCTATGAAATTGGCTCCTAAGTTTATAGGTCCTTTTTCTATATCACAAGTCATCAATCCTGTTTCCTACAAGCTTTCATAACCTCCTTCCCTCAAGATCCATAACACATTTCATATTTCCTTGCTGAAGCCTCTAATTCTCAACAAATTCTTCAAGGAACCGGTTTCCCCTCCACCTGTCAAGACCTCTTTAGGTGATGAATTCGAAGTTGAGAAGATTTTGAAGAGACGTTTCTTCCAGCGCAAACCTCAGTATCTGGTACACTGGAAGGGCTACGACCCTGAGGAGAGATCCTGGGTCTCGGAGGCCGATCTTCATGCTCCTCGCCTTCTTGCTAAATTCCTGAAGAGAGTTATTCCTTCTCCGAGAGGGAGGAGAGGAGGGGGTACTGTCAGACGCCGTCCCCGCTGATCCCCTGTCAGACGGGGAACGGACGTCTGACCTTCCTGTCGGCGTTCCGGGAGTCCACTTCCGGGTTCTTCGGGCGCATGCGCCCTGTCCTCCGTCCCGTCGCTAGGCAATGGGAAGCCGCTGCTCCCACGAGTACCGCCTCCTCCAGCCCGCCAATCAGGTCACCCTGGCCTCTATTTAAACCTGTCTCTGGCGCCATTAGGGTGCCAGAGTAACAGGTTCACTACCTTGTGTTCCTGGCTTCCGTGCTCCAATATCTCCTGAGAGTTCTGCTGTTCCTGATTACCTGTTGTGACCCCAGCTAGACAACCATCCCATTATCTGTGTGACCCATATTGTTCTGTGACCTCGGCTTGGTGACTATTCCTTCTGATTTCCCTTGGTACCTGATATTCCTGATTGCTGTGACCCGGACCGTCTGACCCTTCTACACTACACCGGTGACTGACTGATAGGACCGCGACCTGCGTGTCCTGTGCAGCGAAGTCCAAACCTCCTTGCGGGGGTCCCTGGCGAACACCAGGGGTACGTTAGACTCCGCACCTATTAGGTCAGTAGTGCTAATACCGGTTAGTGTTTTGCTCTACTTTAAGCATCCATAGGCCTACGGCCTGACAGACTGCCATTTTGATATTCTAATAATATGTCAAGGTACAGCAGTTGGTCAGCGTTTACTTTCCTTACTCGTGCACTCCTTTCCTTTAAATAATTATGTAATACTGACCCATAAGTAATGGATATTGGATATATAATCTGCTGCTATCTAATTTTCTGTTCCTTTACACTTTGGCTGTTCTGTGTCATAAACGTTCCCCTATAAAGAGGACCAGTTAAGATTCTGACACAGGAAGTCATACCACAGTGTTAGTCACCATTGCTAACAATTGTATTACTGATTAATAAAGGTTTATGTATTTTACCAATTGTAACTAAATGTTCTTATGATTGTCAAGTGTAAGCCAAAATTGTTCCCCTGCCATCTAGCCCAGTCTGACTATGCTGTTAATGTACCATGAGTAACAACAATTCATAACTCTTAGTGAGCTATATTTAATATATGTAATAATTTTACCTGAAATACTGAGATAGTCAGTACAATTAAAAAAAATATCTAATTATATGTTAAAAATAAATCGGGTTGCACTGTGGCTCATAAATCACCACTGAAATGCTAAATATCTGTCTACTATTCTCCAAAGAAGGGAAAAATTTGTTATTGTCCACTTAGTATCTGTGAAAAAGTGTGTCCTCCACATGTGGATAAAGAGTACTCCCCCCCCCCCCACCCACAGATATTTAGGGAAAAACTATTTAATACTTTCCTCATGCATTTCATCAAAAAATAGAAACAAGCAAGGAAATTCTTTGAAACTTGGGCAAGCTTTGTAAACACTCTCCAGGTTTCAACGAAAGAGAAAACTGTGAATGTTGTCATCATACTATTTGGTATGAAACGGTGTTAGTCTTTAACTTGACTACGAAAGCGACAACAACACTTTCCCTGACATGAAAAGTCCGAGGCTGTCATTCACCGCAGACTGGGAAGACCGAATATCTGAAAAACACACCTGCAACAATCCAGACGATTGTTCATGCCGGCTCCCGAAAATGACGTCAGTTTTAAGCCCGATACTATTATTCCTGCTTTTTAGGGGGTAATGCAAGGAGGCGCCAACTGTACAATGATTTTGCCAAGGCTTCTACACCCCCTAAAACCTGGCCAGGATCCAACTGAACCACCTCGCGTTGGTTTCATCCCAATCGGTACAGGAGTGTCCGAATGCAGGACAGATAAACAAACAAGCAAACAGACCAATGAATTTTATTTATAAGATGATGCAACATGTTGCTAAAAAATGCTTTACAACGTAAATTTACTATGTAATTGTAAGTGCTTTAATAAAGCAAAAATGGGTTTAAAAAGAAAAAAATATGTGTCTACTTAGAATTTCATATTTAATGAAAAACAAAATTGATGGTATTTTCGTTTACTTGTTTGCTATAATATTTATTTTCCCTGCTGTTAAAATGAACTATAGAAAACAGCTGGCTCAGTAACTTTAAAGGAAAACTGGATGGCCAAATCTGCAAGACCAGATTCTGGAACAGCAGATTGTGTATGTATGTATATGTGTGTTTTTCAAGCTAGTAATTAAAAATATCTGTATTGCAATACATTGTAACATAAGTGTTTAGTAGTTTCATGGGATTCCAGCAAAATTGTAAACACATTAAAATTATTATAAGTATCCCACATGAATTTGGAAATGTTGTAATATATATAGGCAAACAAAGTAATTTTCGTTTTAAATTAGCATTACCCTGGCAACCAGACATTTTAAATGAGTTATTGAAATGTTTTTAAAACCCCATCTGGAAGTTATTTAATAAATAGTTTACTCATTAAGCACTTTAGATAAGGTTACCACCTCAGCAGCTGGAATACCACCTTCTGTTGATAAGGGAAGGGATTTAAGGCATCATAGGTTTATATTTGCCTCTATTTGGGGAATAACCAGGAATGAAAATATAATTTACAACTATAATTAAATGGACTGGTATATCAGTTTTAGGCCAGAAATTAAACAATATTAATTGCAATAGTGAGTAGGTCTCTGAAATTATTAGTAATGTATTCAAAGCCCTTTAATAAGTTGACTCAATAAAAAATATTATTTAAGTGAAATTTAAGGGAAGAATTATTCAAATACATTTAACATGCTGTATAAAAATAAAAATTGAATATTGCAATTTATTCTTTTAGAAAATTTACAAATAAAATACTGTAGATTTTGATCATTTTGTACTTAGCATTTTATTGTGATGGGACTCCGGTGACAGAATGGGTTTGACCAACACCAACTCATCCAACTGTCCCCAACAAACTAAAAACGTATTTGTTATCTTGTTTGAGTTTATCTATTTGGATGTATTTACTCTCTGCAAAACATGATTTCCTGGATGACTTTAACTATGTGGTTCTGAACTAGGAGATGATGGACTGATAATCAAGGTTCTTAAACGTCGCCAGGTATTCTGCACATTCCTTAGTCGGAATACAAAAGGTCTGACATCCTGTTTCCTGGCCAGCCATTCCCTCCTACTGTATAAATAGGAAACTGGAAGCCTGTGGAGCCCTTTCCACCTCACAAAAACATGAAAGGGGTTAAAGCAGGCAGTTGCTCTTAATCAACTATGATTAAGCTCTTCATCAACTGGTTTGAGTAGCTACTGCTATTGAGCAACCAATGTGGAGCTCACCATCCTATCCACCCACCTCCAGTCCCTAGGGATTTCCCAGCCAATCCTAAGGCAGCTAACCTCTGAATAACCTTGCAGGGTGAGCCCAGCTTGCTTTCATGTGTCTAAGTTGCATCCAGACATCTTGTCTGGGAGAATCTCTGCTCCAACAGGAGTCTGACCTCCTGTTCTACCTACTGGAGTAAGATAACTGGGGTCCAGACTCCTAGCAGGTTGATAGAGAGCTTGTGGCTGAGAGGCCAGAACAAGAAAATCAAATTTACAGCTTTGCCAGGGTTGGTGTCTATGTCTAAGGGCCTTACAATAGGGCAGATGAGTAGCATTTACAGCTTGTCCCGTAAATATCTACAGCTTGGCCGGAATCTGTTTTCAGTGATATTGAATAGAAATTTACAGCTTACAGATAAGGGAAATACAACGTGACCGGACATAATGTAGGCTGGTGTACCTTCATTGGGGTTAGTTTAGGAACTGCCTCACCACCATTTTTCCAAAACTACAACTTGGACTGGGGACTAAAACTAGGCAGTTCTCTATAGACTTATATAATGCCTTGAGAACTGCGCATATAAGTGATTCATTGAAATAACTTTTACAACTTGGCCAGGGGCCCGGTAAGTGCATCACAACCATTTTTAATGTACAACTTGGCCAGGTAACTTTTAGATTGTGGTCTCGCTAAGAACTTGGCATTGAACTGTATTGTGGTAAGGGATAATTGACTCTTGGATGTTGTGGGGGGTTCATTTTGAAGCCTAGTGATACATTGATAATTGTTTTAACTGTTTATTTTTGTTTGCTATTGTTTACAGTTGTGCTTTACCTTCAGTAATAAAGACACTCTTGTATCTTCTTTCTCTCTTTGCTCTGTGATCCTAGGAACCCTAAAATGCTAGGGTTACATATTGAGGTCTGTCTCTAACATCCTGGTATCCTCACAACTCTGTTAGTTTGTTACTGGGATTTACCTTTTTATTAATAAACCTCTCCATTGATTTCAGGAATAGAAACACATGCAGGATTTTCAAGAACATAAGACAACAATGCATCCTAATAAAATACAACATATACTGATGTTCTTTATACTAGTAAGGAACACAATCATGGTTTTATCAAGAAGAGCATAGATGACAAAAAACAATATGTTCTTGTGCAGTATTGTTTATTAAAGGGTCTCTCCAGCCACAGTTATATTTTCTCCCTTTCCTTACTTAGTATTTGCAAACAGACAGAGCTGAACACAATGTGAAAGCAGTACAGCTCAGTGCCCCTTAGTAACACTTGATGGATATGAAGATACAGTTCTCAAACAAGTCCTTATGCTATACTCTATTGTGCTTATACTTTGCAGTCTGTTTATGAATAATGCAGAAAAAATAAATCCCTTCTGTTAAATCACACGTTTTCCAATTCAACATACCAATATAGATACACGTGTCAAGTAATACAATTAGCAAATCTTACGAATCAGTACTATTATTTAAATGGCCTATCAAAAATGTCATTCACATGTCCATCTCACAAAGTAGACGGATTAGACCCTGCACGTAAAATATTTCTCCAATAATGCTGATAAGGCTTATTTAATTTTTTTTATGGAAAGCCTCACATATATTCAGGCCAAAATGGTGGTGTTTGCAGGGGGTGCAACATTTGCAAATGCCAATGGGGGGAGTTGGGAAGATCAGGACATGCCTTTCTATTAAAGATGAGCGGGCTCAGATTTTGTAAATCAGAGCCCCCCCGAACAGTGCGGATCCGAGCCCGATCCGAGCACTGTTCGGGTATTCCCGGCGGACTCCAAACTGAAAACGAGGCTTAACGTCATAATCGCTGCATCAGATCTCGCAAGATCCGGATTCATATTAGTCCCCCCCCCCCCACACTGGGACCAGCAGCACCTCTTCCCCCGCCTCCTCATGCGTAGCCGCTGCCGTGCACTGGATGTATAGGACTGGGATGGAAGAACCGCACAAGGTAAAGTATTGCGAGCATAAAGTATGATAAATCCTGATTAACCCGAAAAGAAAAATTCAAACCGGGGGGTGCACCCAGACACTGATATATTTAGTTTATTACAGAGAAAGAAAAGACAGTGTAAATTGAGGCACTCCGTGGATGCTCATTAATATTTAACTTTTATTAGATTGATTAAAATGGACAAAAATTGAGCGAAATAATTAAAAAGGATAGATAAAAGTTGTGAATAGTGATTAAAATGCAAAAAAACTTTTTTTGCAAAGTCTCACCTTAATCCTCTTATATATATATGAGATAACAGGCTTAAATGGCACTAATTAACTGCTATGTAACACTTAATTTTATAAGCAAAGTAGTGGGATTTAGCTAATTGTATTGTTATCCAGGCACCAATGATAATAATGGTTAGGTAAGATTATTCTAACTATAATGTCAATCGATCTTTGGCTAAGGATAAGCTTACAATAGCATCACAAATAGAATTCTCCTATGGAGCTTGTGGGAGGTAATCTTATAACTTAAGAGTCTGGTGCAGGCTCATAGCTTAGAAGTCTGATAAAAGACTCATAGCAAAAGTCCCTCTCATACAAAACTCGTAGCGCTAAATTTTGATAGATTTAGGCAGAGACATAGGAGATTAATAAAGCTAAGTACAGGATTCGCGGGGTTTTGTGAAATTTCCCTATCTAAAATAAACTGGGAGGCGATCCTTGAGGTACATAGCATAAAATAAAGAAAGGTGAGACACAAACGCCGACGCGCGTTTCGCTCACTGGCTTTTTCAAGGCAGAATGAATCCCAGATTTGACAGCTCTTATATACCCGTTTGTATGGGTGTGGTTAGAAATAGAGTAACCAATCGTCAGGTTAGATCCAAAGTGGGTGTATACGCTGTCCTTCGGGAACCCTCGTGGGTTTGATTGACAGATAGGCTGCCCTATAGTTATTGTAATACTTAGAAGGTTTCTCATTATTGGTGGAAAAGCAAAAGAAATGAAATGCTTATCTCGAGGTTGAATTTCCTGAGTTGATGTTCATAATATTATATGATAATGTAGACAAAGTGAGTTGTTAAAAAGTATCTGAGAAGTACCATGTAAGTGGTTTTTATATTATACACGGGAACATATCGTAGCTTTGCTATTCTGATTAAACACTCCGACGGAAACCTAATATTGAGGCTGGGAACGGCAATGATTAGACTTTGTTAGTGGTTATTATATGAATATCCCTTAAGATTATTAATATGAGGGATTCAAATACCCTTATTAATTTCTTTTATAAAAACTTTGTTTATATCTATATGAGGAGAAAATAAAATGTAAGTAGAGAAATTGTGCAATATGAATATGTTTATAATTTTGTAATTTTTGGGATCTTGATGAAGTACATTAATAATGTTGAGGTGTTGTCGTTAAGTGAAATATGGAGAGTGAAACCATTTATTTATGTGTATAGAAGAGCATAATTAGTCCTTCTAGGTTTTATGAAGTAAAAAATCAATAAATATACATTAATGTGTCCTTCTACAATATATATCCATAAGGAACATACCGTAGAGAGTATAAGAATTTTTTAGTAATAAAATGCATTTAGTGTAATGGAATTTGTGATATAATAAGTACTGATAGACAGCGTGGATACATAAAACTTTGATAGGGATCCCAATTTACATGAAATTAAATATAGAGAGGAAAAAACTCAAACAAAACTTTGAGATTCTCCTAATGTTCTTGATAGAAAAATTATATATAAATATAAATGTCTACCAAAATAAAATGTGTTCAATACATATCATAAAAAAGATATATAACTATTGCAATCATTAAGTCCATATGGGGCCATGCTTCCCATCTGGAATATCATTTTAGTCTCCTTTTGAAGTAATTCCTTTTGTAAGTCACCCCCTCTGATTCCCAAATTTATTTTGGTTATAGCAAAAGCTTGTAATCCCTTTGGATTCCCATCGTGATATAATAAGAAATGTTTTGCAACAGAAGTCAGTGTTTTAAATTTTTCGTGATCTTTTTTGCTGTTCCTTATGTTATTAATATGCTCTAGTACTCTTTTTTTGAAGGGTCTGGTGGTCATTCCAATATATTTCAAGGAGCATGGGCAAATAAGGCAATAGACAACCCCCAAGGAGTTACAGTTTAAAAATTCCTGTATCTTCCACTCCTTATTGAATTTGTCTTTATACATTTTAGTTGGTACCATATATTGACAGGCCTTACACGTTCCACATTTATAATAGCCCTTAAGTTCTTGAGGGTTGTATTTTTTATTTTTATGAAGATGACTGTGTACTAATTTGTCTCTGAGATTTGTTGCTCTACGCCAACTAAATGATAGTTGTTCATCAAGATTTTTCTTTAGATCCTGGTCGGTTAATAAAATATGCCAGTGTTGTTGAAAGATCTTCTGTAACTGTCGCCACTCAGCACAGAAAGTTCCGATCATCCTGATCTTGGGGTTAACCTTATTGGGATCCCTTTTAGGATAAATTAATGACTCCCTTGTTGTGTTACTAACCAATTTGTTGGCTTTTTTTTAGAATTTTATTACTATAACCCCTTTGTTGTAATCTTGTTAGCAGTTCAGATGTTCTTTGAGAACATGTTTGTTGGTTAGAGCAATTACGCTTAGTCCTCAAGAGTTCTCCTTTTGGGATCCCATATAGGACTGGTGGAAAGTGAGAGCTTGTACAGTGTAGTATGGTGTTTGTGGCTGTCTTTTTACGGAAAATATCAGTTTCCAAGGTACCTAGAGATGTTTTGCTAATAGTAAGGTCAAGGAAGTTGATTGAGAAATCATCGATTTCAGATGTCAATTTTAGATTCAATTTGTTGGAGTTCAAGATGGAAGTAATGGTGTGGAATTGGTCAATGTCTCCATCCCAGAGAATCAAAATGTCGTCGATATAACGAAGCCACATTACGATTTTATTCGTAAATTCATCATTGGACTCAGTGAATACAAATTCCTGCTCCCACCACCCTAAAAAGAGATTAGCATAAGTAGGGGCACAAGATGTGCCCATTGCTGTACCTCTAATCTGGAGGTAAAATCTCTCATTAAAAACAAAGTAGTTTTTAGTCAAGATGAATTCTAAGAGTGTCAGTAGAAAATCATTAAATTCAGTATTGTTGTCCATATTTAAGAAATAACGTACTGCTCCCACACCTTGTGTATGATCGATATTAGTGTAGAGAGATTCTACATCATAAGAGGCAAGTTTGGTTGTTGAGCTGATGGTAATATCTTGGATTTTTGAGAGCACATCCAATGTGTCCCTCACGAAAGATTGTAGACCAACTACATAAGATCTCAAATGTTGGTCTACAAACCTACTGGCATTTTCAGTGAGCCCTTGGACTCCTGATATAATTGGACGTCCAGGGGGGTTAGTTTCATTTTTGTGAATCTTTGGGAGAGCATACATAGTTGGTATTTTGGGATTCTTGACTGTCAGGAAATCAAAATCAGACTTGGTAATAGTACCCTTGTTAAATGCTGAGTTAATAATACGTTCGTATAGACTCAGGAAATTAGCAGTTGGATTAAATATAAGGTGACGATAGCATAATTGATTATTAAGCTGTCGTTGAATTTCATCTATATATTTTTCCAATGGCCAAATAACAATGTTGCCCCCCTTGTCTGAGGGCTTAATCACAACATCTTTCCAACTACAAATCTCTTTGAGGGCTCGCGATTCCATCTTACTTAAGTTGTTACTAATTCTGAGACCACCATCATTAGATCTAAAAAAATCATCTAGATCTCTTGAAACCAAATCGGTATAGACTTTTACTTGGGGACATATTTTAGCATCTGGAAAGAAAGTTGATTTTTTCCTTAGAAGGACTGGGTTACATATGTTAGTACCAGTAGGTACTACCGAAGGTTCCCGAAGGACAGCGTATACACCCACTTTGGATCTAACCTGACAATTGGTTACTCTATTTCTAACCACACCCATACAAACGGGTATATAAGAGCTGTCAAATCTGGGATTCATTCTGCCTTGAAAAAGCCAGTGAGCGAAACGCGCGTCGGCGTTTGTGTCTCACCTTTCTTTATTTTATGCTATGTACCTCAAGGATTGCCTCCCAGTTTATTTTAGGTAGGGAAATTTCACAAAACCCCGCGAATCCTGTACTTAGCTTTATTAATCTCCTATGTCTCTGCCTAAATCTATCAAAATTTAGCGCTACGAGTTTTGTATGAGAGGGACTTTTGCTATGAGTCTTTTATCAGACTTCTAAGCTATGAGCCTGCACCAGACTCTTAAGTTATAAGATTACCTCCCACAAGCTCCATAGGAGAATTCTATTTGTGATGCTATTGTAAGCTTATCCTTAGCCAAAGATCGATTGACATTATAGTTAGAATAATCTTACCTAACCATTATTATCATTGGTGCCTGGATAACAATACAATTAGCTAAATCCCACTACTTTGCTTATAAAATTAAGTGTTACATAGCAGTTAATTAGTGCCATTTAAGCCTGTTATCTCATATATATATATAAGAGGATTAAGGTGAGACTTTGCAAAAAAAGTTTTTTTGCATTTTAATCACTATTCACAACTTTTATCTATCCTTTTTAATTATTTCGCTCAATTCTTGTCCATTTTAATCAATCTAATAAAAGTTAAATATTAATGAGCATCCATGGAGTGCCTCAATTTACACTGTCTTTTCTTTCTCTGTAGTGCACTGGATGTATGTCAGACCTCGTGACTGATCTCAGCACCAACAGCCTCTGAATTGTCCCACTGTGGGAAAAAATAGAGATGGAGCTGCGGGAGAGCTGTGTGTAGATGCTGGAGGTGTGAGGAGCTGATACTGCACGCAGGTTGCTACAGGGTGAGTGTGACTTATGTCTGCACTTATGTCTGCATCTTACTTCCTGCACCTGCCCTCAGGTACACATCCAGCTTACATACACTAACATTCAGAGACTGCATGAACTAAGGTGATTCCTGATAACTCCTAGTGTGAAGAAATGATGATCAGACACCATCAGAGATTCAGGATTCTGGACTCCGGGCACCTTGTGACTTACAGACTACTTAAATGAATTTACTGGATCTCACACATCTTTCGCCTTCCCTGGCAAATAACTTCAAAGGTTTCCTGATAATCTTTTCATCTCACACAATACACTTTCTTAATGCTGGATAATTCAAATGTGCAGCCAGAAAAGTTCATTTATAATTAATTCAACTATAAAGAAGAAGTTGATGTGCACGGGAGAGGGTAAGTGATACAAAGGGGGCAATTGTTGCTCAGTTAATTATAGTGTAATGACCATTTATCCCAACCCCGACATTACCACCATGTCCCAATGCTTGGCAGCACTACAAGTCTCAGACAGAGGCCCTCGGTGCAACACTATGGGCCCCAGGTCTTAGTTAAAGGGAGGAAAACCGCTTTAATAAATTAGTGTGCTACAAATCCCTGCATCAAACCCATAGAATTATCAACCTGTCATCTATTATCATTCAGCCCAACGCAATGTAAAGTATTGCGGATTAACTTATTGCCCAACACGCTTGAGCTGCGGAATTAGTGGCGCTATTTAAATAGCTGACAATCTACGCATGGCATGTCGAGTGGATGTGTTCCATGGGGGGGCGCCAGGTTGCTTCATTTGTCTACAATAAACTCACTCCCTCTGTAGAATACTGGGCATTTATATCAGCAGCCCCCTAGATAGTTTAGAACAAAAATCTGTATTTTAGCAGTTTTTATGCTTTTTAAAAAATAAATCAGAACCCAAAACCCAAAATCAGAACTAAAACCTTTCGTGGGGTGTTTTGGCAAAACAAATCAGAACCCAAAACCCAAAACACAAAAAGTGGCCGGTGCACACCTCTACTTTCTAAGCACAGATTTTTGCATGTGGAAAAACAAGATATCTTCCAGTACAGGATTATTTAGATGAGCTGGTAGGGGTGGGAAAAGCACATTTAGAGAGACATTCCCATTTTACTGGTGGTCTCACAGCATTTATTCTCACAAAAGTGCACCTTGAAATGCACTAGGATGGCAGTTATGGGCAATGGAGCTTAAACATACATAGGTTACATAGACTGATGGGTCCCTTTCCATATGAAATTAATTAGTTTAGTTGTTTATTAACTTTATTAAATGTATTCAGTTTTTGGAAGGACATTATGAAATTCAGTCTTGGAGAATATTGTCTTTTTAATAAAATATGAGGTATTATGGAGGGTTAGATAAGCTATATGAATCCAGTGCCCAGAAGATACTCATCATCCTTTTCAGCTCCAGGCTCACAGCACACATAATCCACTACTATACATGTGGTTGATTTTTATGGTTCTAAATAAAAAAAACGAAATAAACAATTTGTAGTGCACACTGTAAAGAAAAGAAAATGGCCACACATTATATCTCAATAGACCTGATAATATTGGCAATCTATTTTATTTTTATATGTGTTTATTTTGACAGGTGAAGTGTCTGCAATTCAGGAGATGAATACCTTTACATAGTACAATTATGTTGTATTTCTGTTGTGTTTATATAAACCTACATATATTTTGCCTGATTATATCACAAGACCTGTTACTTTTGAGACTGCAGATACTATACAAAATACTGCAGGGACTAAAACTGACAAAATACAAAACAACTAAACAGTGCTTATATGGATTGAAAAAGATAAGATACTTCCAGGGAGAGGAAAATGAGTTGAGACCTGGGTTAAGAGAAATCTCACCAGTTTGTCATTTCCCTACTTTTCAGCATGGACAAAAAGTAAAATCAATTATAGGAAAATTTTTAATCTCAACTATAATTGGAAATACTGTCTAATACTGTTGCTATACCTTTTGGCTACAATTATTGGCATTGACTGAAAAGCAAAGAAGTACATTTAAAACTACTGAGATGCGTTACTACGAGTGACTTCTATATTACAAGTGCAATATTATACAACTTACGGCAACATGACTTCAGATTGATATCTGCATGTGATGTGTTGTGCTGCAAATCACACATTCTCACTTGCAAACCACAGGATCTGCAAATCTGCAAATGCTTCTGAAGGAGCGCAAGGCCAATGCACTGTCTTTGGAAACAGCCCTGTAAAGCAATCTATGCCTAGTTTTTTAGGTTGGTAGATGCTTTCTTTATTTTAGTCAAATGCATGACAGACCAAAATAGAAGAAGCTTCATGGCATGTAATCCATCTGATAAAATTAAAAGTAGGATCGACAATGGACCTGATTCATTAAGTAAAGTAAAGGAAAAAAAGGAGTAACTTTGCACCCTGGCAAAACCTTGTTGCATTGGAAGGGGAGGTAAATTTAAACTGTGAGGCAGGGGCGGATCTAGAGAATTCTTCTACCCGGGGCGATTTGGGGGGGGGGGGGGATTTAGTCCCCGCCCCCTTTTTACATCTGAGGCTGCTGGCGGCTGCATACTATGTGCAGGTCCATTCAGCATTGACAGGTAGTGACAGTGTGCTGCCCGGATGCTCTGATTGTGTTTAAAACACAATCAGAGCAGCCAGGGAGCACACTGTCTATGCCTGTCACTGCCGAACGGACCTGCACATAGTGTGCAGCCAGGGCCGCCAACAAGGGGGTACAGGGGGTACCAGCGTATGGGGCCCGGGCTCACCAGGGGACCCGCTCTCCTCTAATCCCGGCATCCCCACTGCTGCATTGATCCAGCCAGGCAGCTTTCAAACACAATCGCAGGGGAATGATCGTTCCACCCCTTTGATCATGCGATCCGCCCCCCTCTTCCTGTTAGCTGACGTCACACTGAAGTTCCTGCCGATGATATAGGAAGAAGCAACAGAGAGGCTGCAGCCTGCAGGAATTAACATGTAGGTAAGTATTTTTTATTTTAAAAAGAGATAGAGGTACTTAATGGAGGGATAAAGATAGCTAGGAGTTAAACAGAGAGAGAAATGGATTAAGGGCTGAGCACACAAAGGGAGATTTATTGTTCATATGCAAACCCAGGACAGACTAAGACACCACTTCCATCCATTAGTGAGGTTATTTCTGGGTTCCTGTATGTACACCACTGCAAAATCATCCACACCACTGCCTGATACATGTGTCATTATTAATCAGAAGTTTAGTTATCCAGAGGGTCAGGTGTGAGAGTAGTTTATAAGTGATTCATACTGTATACTGAATTAACACAATTAGAGTAAGGTACATTACTGTGATCAGCCACCTATATCAGTTAGGAACTGCATGATAATATCTGAATTTAGTAGTAATTATGTTATTAGAGTTATTTGCCTGTTACTGTGATTTACATTGTATGCTCCTACTCCAATCTTCAACTGAACTGTGTGTATTACATTGTTGTCTAAGTTTGCATCCATGTATCTGCTATTTTACCCAAGCCACTGCACCTCTGCTTATTAACAACCATGCTGTGGTAGTTTGCTCCTATTTACAGGGTGTGTGGGTCGACGTCTGTATATATACACGCAAATTGACCATACCCCCCAACCCTACCTCTTTTGTCAATCAGGCCAGGGGGTGTGACCACTCCTGATATCCAAGCTTATATCCATAATCCAAGCAAAATAAATCTCTTTGCATTTTATATTCCACTTAATTTTACATCCATATAAACCCATTATCACTAATAGGAGATATATATATATATATATATATATATATATATATATATATATATATATATATATATATATATATATATATTTTGTGTGTGATCTATACCTGCTAACAAGGCTCCTTGTCATAGTGTGATAAAAGCTGACTCTGCTTTTCCCACTTATTAGGATTTAGCAATAACCTAGGCTAATGCTTAGGATGTCTTGAAGGGTTGATATCATTTGAGATGGAGGTTTAGTTTTTAATAAATACAATATTGAACAAAATTCAAAAATTGTACTTTAAGGGAAAAGGCGCATAAGGGAACAATAAAGAAAGCAAGGAAATGATGTTGGTGGATATAAATACATATCCGGTTGCCTAAAACTATGTTAAATTTTAGATTAAATAATATTCCTCTCCACACTACTTGATGCAGAATCACAAATCTATAATTGAGATGTAGTTCAAGTAATTCAATTTCACAGGTATATATGGCAAATCCAATATAACAATAAGTTTATATCTGTGATTCAGTCCCACTGTCCAAAATAAATCCCACTTCCAATAGGGATTCAGAGCACACAAAGTTCAAATATGCTGCTCTTAGTAATTAATGTAGATTTGCATCATTAATTGATGATAATGCAGTTCAGCGTAGTTCGGCCACATTTACATCTGCCTCCAAATACATAAGCTGGGACAGTGGTTGGGAGGGTGCAGTCGGTTAGCGCTGGGGGGGGTATTTGGCTTCCGAAAGGGGGGGTGTTGGGGAGGTTGTTGTGCTGGAGGGGCCCATGCCCGTTTCATTTGTACTGGGCCCCAGGATTTCTGATGGCAGCCCTGTGTCCAGCCGCCGGCAGCAAGCCCCTGCTAGGGGGGGCGATCGCCCCCCCCCTGGATCCGCCACTGCTGTGAGGACAGATTTATAGTTGGGGAAAGGCATGTCCTAGATCAACATTGGATTTCAGTGTAAAAATAAAGCTATCAAGTATTTGTGTGCTACATCAAAAACAGCTAGTATTTAACTTATGTGCAAACTAATAAAATAATTTGCATTCTTTGCATTATAGCATGGTTTGTCCACAAGAAAAATTACACTTTTTTTCCCCTTATTTTTCTTAATGAATCAGGCACAATGTGTTTAATACTGGAATCAATTTTGGCTGTTTTAACTCTATCCATTTGTCCTTTTCAGATCGGAAACTAGAGGATCACATTTTACTAAATCCAAATATACCTCAAAAAGTGCTGTACCTAAAAATGTTTATTGCAATTAGGGATGTCAAGAGAAACATTGAATACCGGCTAAAACCACCCTAGTCTGCATACCAATGATTGGAGTGGGGACATGTTTGCAGTACAATTCTCAATAGACCACAATTTGAATTTCTGGTTCAAAATTTGTGGCTCGCATTTGTTTTCACATTTGTCATTTGCAATTCGTATTGCAGGTTTGCTGTCCATATTTGAGGTTTGCATTAAAATAAACATTTTAATTTTTTTAACACTATTTTAGTAATATTTTTAATAATGAAAAAGTATGTTAACAGTTTTTTTTCATTCAAACTTTGTACATTTCTGCATTCCAAGTTCCCATTCAAGGTTTGCCGTTAGCAATTAAAAACCACCAAAATACATATATAATAGTGAACTTGCTTAAGCACGTGGAAATCATCTCAAACATGGTTGAACTCAAATTTAGCTTGATTTTTTTAAACCAATCTAAAATCTCAGAAATTTCGGGGAATGTTTGAATTTTAGTACTGATTTGTGGAATTGGTTCAAAAATCATTGTGCAGCCGGTTCAAAGATCTCTATTTAGGAGATATATGATTCTCTAACAAAAGATGCAGATAGAAACCGACAGCTTGGCAGTAATACACTGTGTAGTGTAAAATTTGCTCAAATGTTTGTGGAATTTCCTGTATCAAATCCGATCAGGGCACTGTTCTAAAGATTTCGGAGTGGCTCCAGCTGACTGAATTTGACTGGGAGTTTTAACTTTAACAGAGTTGCAGTGAAATAGCAGGTTAACACTGAACATTGTATTTTATATTTATTTTGTAAATGTGAAAATTTCAGTTTTGGGGTTTAGTGTTCTTTTAAGCAAAGTGCAAAAACCTTAAGACTTGACAAGTTATAGACACACTTATTATTTAGTCCATAGTCTTATTGACCTCCAAACAGTGCCTGTCATTTCAATTCAGTCAGCTACTGCTTCCTGCTTGCTATTGGACTTCAGTCTGCCCATTTGTATAGTTGACATTTATCCGTTGGTCATCCATACTCAAAGAACAAACTCCTATAGGCTGGTACAAACTTCTGCTTCTCAGCAAATACCATTTTGCTCTTCAAACCCATGTGCCAATGATGGCCACTTTTATGCACTGTGGCTGGAATTAGGGTCTCTATGTAATGGGTTGCTTATGGGTCATTGATGTAATGTCATACCTGTCAACATTTGGTACTGGAAAATCAGAACAGAATTAGACCACATCCAGAATCACCCAAACAACTCCCAGATTAGCACAAGCCACACCAGTTTAATGTTTAGCCATGCACACTTGGGCATAAAAAAAATCAGAGCTGAAAATCAGGGCTGCTGTCATAGTGCAGTCTGGTTGGTAATAGGGTATCTATGTAATATGCCTGAATATGACTGTCTGTGAAGATTTCCTGTCAACGGTGATCCTGGGCAGTGACTGGTTAATTTTTACTAGTATAAAATAGAGAAGAATAAGCAGGGGAGGGTTCACATATTTTCATCTGTGTGTGGGGCGGTGAGAGCTAAGAATATCTATGTGTCCAATCAGAGATGGATTAAGGCTCTGGGGGGCCCGGGGCACTTTAGACAGGGGGCCCCTGAAGTGTACTATGGCTATAATTTTAGACAAATACACAGACAATACTGTGTGCACTACTGGTAGGTGCAGGCAGCTCCCCCTTCATGAGTAGAGCAGTGTGACGTGGGACATACATCCCAACTTCCCCTGTAGTCGGGACAAAGTTCTGACTGAGTGGGTCAGTCCCCAAACTCAGGACTGCCCCACCAGAATCAGGACAGTTGGCAGAATGTCCTGCTCTCTCCTACCTGTTCTTCCTGCTTTCAATACTTGTTGCTGTCGCTTGGATCCTGAGCTCAGTTGTGCTTGTTTGGATCCTGGAATGTTGCTTCCCTGTTTGAAAATAGAATAGGTACATGACATATAAATATATCAGCAATGAGTGAACACAGTAGGCCTCCCTGCCTCTATGCAGTCCGACATTAAATCTAAACAATTCATGTGTTATTAATAGTGCCCCTTTCCTGTAACCAGCCCGACTGTAAAATAATTTTATTCATCTTTAATAAAAAGACCCATTGCCCCCAAACAACCCCAACATTAAATTAATAGTAATCACATTTATTAAATAAACTACCATACATTAAATAACTTGCATTCACTTTTAAGAAATAACAATCCTTTTTCCAAAACTCTGCCACACATTCAATTAATAGCGCCCAAACCACCCCAACATTAAATTAATCATCTCACTCTACATTGATAAGTCTACACCAACCCCACTATTAAATTAAATTGCCCCTACCTACCTCACACATAACATTGCCACAAGCTGCTTGTGCCCTCAAACATTATACTGCCACAAGCCCCCTGTGCCCTCACACATTATACTTCCACAAGCCCCCTGCTGCCCTCACACACGTTACGTTGTTTCTGTCATGGCGCAACCTGGGATAGAGATAAATAGGGGTGTAGGAGTAAGGGGGAGGGGTGGGAAAAACAGTATACACGGTACAGCCAATATACTTATTTCTGTTGATATGGCAGATGTTTATAGCTGATTTTGCAGCTTTTGGTCTATAGCTCTTTTGCTCTGTCTATAGCTCTAATGCAGAGTATACTGTTGTGATAGTGAATGTGCTATAATGATATAGCACTGATGGTTATTATAGACAGGTTGGTTTATAGCCCTGTATATAGCTCAGTGTTTATAGCCCACTGGTGTGGCTGCTTTGCCCTGAGGCTAATGGTTTATAGCTCAAGTGTTAAGCTCTTATCTTCCAGTATGGGTGTTGAAAGGTGTGCATGTATATGTAAATTGTAATGTGTTGTAGGTCTAGAGCAGGGCTTGCTCGGGTGAGAAATGTTCAATTAATGGGATACTAAATGTTTTATTTGTAAATAATAAATTGGAGGTGATGTTTAGTTATGTGTAGTGGACTGAGTGGGACTTGTGCGCTGTTTGTATGTGTGTATTTAGTGTGGTGTGTTAGCGCGGATGTTTATACTCAAAAAGCTCTTAAAAGAGCAGTTGTGGGATATTACTTCTTTAGGTGGTTCTCAAGGACACGACACAGATCCTGAAGATCCTAAACGAGATCAAGTGGGAAGAAAACTACACCCTAGCCACATGTGACGTGACCTCCCTCTACATCATCATAGACCATAAGAAAGGATGCGAACATAGCAAACACTACCTTGGAAAGATCCAAGACATACCTACCATCCAGTCCGAATTCATCATAGAAGCCATCAACTTCATCCTTGACACAACTACTTCTGGTTTGAAGACACCTACTACAAACAGGTCACAGGTACCGCAATGGGGACGAAATTTGCGCCAAGCTACGTGAACCTCTACATGGCCAAATGGGAAGATGACAACATCTTTAACAACAACCCCTACCACAGTAACATAGTTACATGGAAAAGATACATAGATGACATCTTCTTCATATGGAAAGGTAACGAAGAAGACCTTCTCTCCTTCCTGCAATACATCAACACGAACAATCTAAACCTGAAATTCACCTCCAACTCCAGCAATACAAAAGTAGATTTCCTTGATCTCACCATATACGTGGAAAACAACAACATCAAGACCAATACCTACATGAAGCCAGTCGACTGCAACAGTTATATCCCGGTAAGCAGCAACCAGCACAAGACATGGCTAAAAAACATCCCAGGAGGGCAATTCAGAAGGTTAAGAAGAAACTGCTCCTCCGTGGAAACTTTCAAGGAACAAGCAGAAACAATGAAGGTAGATACAGGAGGGGAAGCGCACTACAGGCTAATATAGGTCAGCAGCAGAATATCAGGAAAGTCCAACTTGTTAACAAATAAATACACAAAAATATTCTGTGCTATACCTAAATGATGATTGATTAAGTCGTATGAAGGACACTTTATAAATGAAAATATACATGAAATACAATATTACAAGAGTATACAGTACAAGTGCATAAAATACTGTAAAAACAAAACAAAATTGTAAAACCAAATCTATTGAGAACATAGGATGGAGTCTCTAAAAGCAATATGAGTACTGCATCCGTATGGGTTTGCTGCTGTGTAAACCCAATCACAGTCTGATATATAGTAGTCCACTATTGTAGATAAAATAGGAGAGGGGGAAGCCTAAAAACAATGAGTATTTACAGTCCAGGGTGTCCTGGCTAAAAACAAGGTGAATGGGATCGAAAATACTTGCGCTTGGTAGCGTGTAGGGGTGGATTGGCGGATCCGAATAGGTCCAGATAACGTTCTTATATATGGTAGATGATGTTAGTAGGTAGTCTCAGTAGTATTAGTCCTTAATTCAGTTTCGCGGAGGTCTGTATAGGGACGGTGATCTAACCGTCCGATGTACTTTGGCGTGCGTTCCAGCTTGGAGCGCACGTCTACCGGATGTGATGAACCGGATGTAGAGAGACTGGATGTGACTTGTGGTTGGACGACGCGTTTCGTCACAGGAGTGACTTTTTCAAGGCAGTAGTTAGTATGTGTATGTGGGTGTGTCTTTTATGTGCATTTCAACGATGATTGACGGATTGTCCCGGAGTCAATTTGTAGCGGATACAACGTGTAATTGACGGAATGTCCCAGAGTTAATTTGTAGCAGATACACCGTATCTGTAAATAGTAGAATTCATGCTGTATATGGCTACATACATTGGCTCATGATGAGCATATAGGTGACAAATAAAATCGATTTAGTTATCCTATGAATAATGATATGAGCATACAGGACTATTATTTAGATCAGGTAAATTAAAATGAATTATAGTAGAAAATTATTATAGTACAGAGCATTGGAAAAATAAACTAAACATTCTGCATGTTAACAGGACCGATATTATAAATAGGACAGACATAGAAGTGGATAGTTGATAAAGACAATTAAAATCATATGATTATAGTAATGTAGACTTGACATAATATAGAGGAAAGGATGGATCTAAATACCTTGTGGTGAAAAAAAACAAACAGAAGCAAGCAAGCAGGCTTGATGATACAATGAAGCAAAAGTTCCTAGAGAGAAAATACGACCAAGATCATCTCAACAAGGAACTAGCAAAGGCAGAGAAACTGAAAAGGGAAGAACTCCTTTCCTACAAAAAGAAAGAAACAAAAGAAGAGAGCACACCACTGTTCATCACAAATTACCACAGCAACCACAGAAAACTTGAAAACATCCTGAAGAAACACTGGCACATCCTACTAGAAGATGAACAAATTAAAGAATACTTACCACAGAGACCACGGGTAATATACAGAAAGGCAAGAAACCTTAAAAACACACTAACAGCCAGCTTCATCCCAACAGACGGCAGAGAAAAGAAAAACAAAGAAACATGGCTAAAAGAAGGGAAAAAGGGATTCTACCACTGCAATAGATGTACGGCATGCAGAACAACCAAACACAGCTCCACCAAACCATCCACAAACTTCAGCTCAAACTCATACGGAAGCATACACAAAATAGAAGAAAAAATGACCTGCGACTCCACAGGAGTAATCTACCTACTCGAATGCCCCAACGGACTACAATACATAGGAAGAACCATCAGGAACCTGAAAACAAGAATCCCAGAACATATAAGGAACATAAGAAAAGGAGTACAGAACCATAGTGTCTCAGAACGTTTCAGAGTAACCCACAACCAAGACCCTACAGGATTGAAATTTATGGGCATTACACAAGTCCCAAAACCATGGAGAGGAGGCGACTACATTAAACTGATCTCGAAGGAAGAAGCCAAGTGGATCCACAAACTAGGAACCCTAACACCGAAAGGCCTCAACATTGACTTCGACTTGGGAATCTTCCTGGAAGTATACAAGCCACCCCCCCCTTCCCCCCCACATATAAACTCCCTTAAAACCCCTTAATACCCATAACCCATTCTTAGGAATCTCATCCTAATTATAATATGTCAATTATACTAAAATGCTTAAAATCCCTTCCCCCCCCCTCATGCCCCCCCTCATGCTCCCCCTCCCCATCCCTTCCCTTATGTACTAAGAGAAAATTATAATGTAACCCTAGGAAAACCATACGTGAGAAAGCTAATATAATCCCCCTGGTACATGAAAAACAGATCCCCATACCACATATTATCAATATCCCTCCCCCCTTCCCCCCACATCAATTATCCATCCCCCCGCATCCTCATAAGCCCATTATTCCATTCCCCCTTTCCTTCCCCCTATTCTAAATCATAGAGTAACCCTCCCCATCCCACCTAAATAAACTAGAACCCTCACCAAAGGATCCCTCCACTACATTCACCAAGTTAAAAGAGAGATCCCTCTTTCCCACAACATCCTAAACACTAAAAGGGATCATCAATGCCGCAAAAAAAGGGTTTAAAATATAGCAACATCAATCAAACCCGAAATAATGTTAGTATGCAAGTTAATCTAAGGCAGTCTAATCATAGCAAAAAAAGGGTATCACCAATATCGTCTATTAAACCCCCCCCTCTCTCCCCCCCACCAGCCAATATCATACCCCTATTTTCCCCGCAACGCTCACCTATGTATATACAATTCAATAATTCAGCCCCCCCCCCCACTTAGCGTATTCAATCCCCGAAATGCACACATAATATGGTCGCTCTTAATACAATATAATAGAACATAATATAATTAAAGAATAAAAATAAAAACCAAACTTATGAACACACAGTATCCCATCCACCGCCCTAATCCCCGCCCCACTCTAATTCCCCCTCCCATCCCTCTATCCCATTGGAGAAAAGATAGGAAAACAGGTATAAGAAGATTGACTCACTAACAGATCAGCCATATCCCTGAGGAAGTCCAAGGACGAAACGTGTTGGTTACGCATCTGATCAGAACCGACATAGCACTCCAAAAAGAAGAACCCACCAGCTCTCACACCGAGAACAAAATCTGAACATCTATTGCTCCATAGGAAAGTATATACATCCAGAACACAGAAGGGCGCATACGGAGACTTCCACTCCGAAGTTAAATGCACAGGCGCCTGTGCATTCCACCACATTACCGGAAATAAAGGAGTTGGGGAAAGCCGCTCGGCCGCAGTAACACCGACCGCTCAACCAATGCTACTGCCTCAATCCGGAACTCAGCACCTAACAAAAAACCAACGGACGACCTGCCCAGAACCACCTAAAGAAGTAATATCTCACAACTGCTCTTTTAAGAGCTTTTTGAGCATAAACATCCGCGCTAACACACCACACTAAACACACACATACAAACAGCGCACAAGTGCCACTCAGTCCACTACACATAACTAAACATCACCTCCAATTTATTATTTACAAATAAAACATTTAGTATCCCATTAATTGAACATTTCTCACCCGAGCAAGCCCTGCTCTAGACCTACAACACATTACAATTTACAAATACATGCACACCTTACAACACCCATACTGGAAGATAAGAGCTTAACACTTGAGCTATAAACCATTAGCCTCAGGGCAAAGCAGCCACACCAGTGGGCTATAAACACTGAGCTATATACAGGGCTATAAACCAACCTGTCTATAATAACCATCAGTGCTATATCATTATAGCACATTCACCATCACAACAGTATACACTGCATTAGAGCTATAGACAGAGCAAAAGAGCTATAGACCAAAAGCTGCAAAATCAGCTATAAACATCTGCCATATCAACAGAAATAAGTATATTGGCTGTACTGTGTATACTGTTTCTCCCACCCCTCTCCCCCTTTCTCCTACACCCCTATTTACTTCTATCCCAGGTTGCGCCACGGCAGAAACGACAAAACAACCAACAAGCACGGGAACTGGAACACCCGGATCATCCGTAATGGCGGCAACAACCCTCAAGACACACAAATCAAGCGCAGACGTCCAAGGTAAGCTCCCTAAAAAGTGTCTCAGCCACCTACTCCAAATCCTCACACACGTTAGACTGCCACAAGCCCCCTGCCGCCCTCACACACATTAGACTACCACAAGCCCCCTGCCGTCCTCACACACGTTAGACTGCCACAAGCCCCCTGCTGACCTCACACACGTTAGACTGCTACAAGCCCCCTGCCGCCCTCACACACGTTAGACTGCCACAAGCCCCCTGCCGCCCTCACACACGTTAGACTGCCACAAGCCCCCTGCCGCCCTCACACACGTTAGACTGCCACAAGCCCCCTGCTAACCTCACACATGTTAGACTGCCACAAACCCCCTGCTGCCCTCACACACAGACTGCCACAAGCAAAAACCACACACACACACACACACACACACACACACACATACATACATACATACATACATACATACATACATACATACATACATAGCCACATATGGCATTTTCTATATACTCAATAATCCCAATATTCAGCAATAATCTAGTCTGACACTCCAATATGATGGTTTATTGTCACTTAAATTATCACACTACTTAAACTGTGCATTCCCTGCAGGCGTATTCATTTAGTAAAGTATTTTAGTAACTGATCACCTTTACAAAATGAATGAAAATAGATCTTGCTTAATTTTACATAGTAATGCTGCAAGCAGGTCTAAATCTATATATCTAGAATTATGGATATATAATAGTTAAACTTTATGGTTTAAGATAGAGAAAGCTTTTAAAAGATTGTCATTATTGCTATTTGTTTCTCTGCTCCCTTTCCCCATGTACCCACTGCCTTTAAAGTTGCATTTAAAAATGTGTTTTACTTGCATTAAGGAAGTCATATGAGGTCACTCCATTGAATGGCGCAGGCAGAATTCGGAAAATCACAATGCTCCCAAACGTGAGCAAAACCGTGAGTGGGTATAAGGTCGTGGTTTCCATTTCCATTTACTCCATACTTGCCAACTCTCCCGGAAAGTCCGGGAGACTCCTGAAATTCGGGTCAGTCTCCTGGGCTCCCGCGAGAGCTGGCATTTCTCCTGCATCCCTGAATTCCCGTGTGAAAATGACGCGATTCACCAAGAATCATTTTGGACCCGCCCCCCACTTGTTTTTCTGACCATTCGATTTGCTATGCCCCGCTCACTACTACTATTGCTGAAACTTCTGTTTAACTGTAACTTGGCTACATAACATTGTTCCTCATCCACTGTGTTATCCTCATTTCATTGATACCTTATTGTTATCCTCATTTCATTTATACCTATACCCTGCTCTGCTATTACGTTTGTTTTCTGACTCTCTGATTTGCTCTGCCCCGCCCATTACTTCTGTTGCTGTACCTTATTGTTTCAACTGTAATTTGGTTATTTATCATTGTTCCCCATCTTCTGTTTTATCCTCATTTCATTGAAACCTGCTCACCTGCATCCTCTTCTCTGTGACTACTAGGCTCCCTGCTTCGGTCTCTACACCTTGCCCTCTCCTTCTATCCTTTGTCGCTCCCTGTTCCCCTGTCCCCCACCATGTCGCCCCGCTCGGCTCCTATACCCATCCTCTCCCCTCGCCACCATCATGGCCCCAACCCCCACTGTCCCTTCTCTCCCCCTTCCCCTCGCTCCATCAACCCCGACAATCTTATCCACATCTCCCCTCTTCTCTCCCTCCCCTTCTCATGTGCCCTTTGGAACTCCAGGTCCATCTGTAACAAACTCCCCTCCATTCATGACCTCTTTATCTTCAACTCTCTTAACCTCCTAGCCATCACTGAAACCTGGCTTTCTTCTTCTGACACCACCTCTCCTGCCGCTCTCTACTACGGGGGTCTCTCCTTCACCCACTCCACCAGACCTGATGGACGTCCGGAAAGGCGGTGTGGGCCTCCTCCTATCCCCTAGCTGCACCTTTCGGGTCATTCCCACTTTACCTTCCCTCTCCTTCTCCTCCTTTGAAGTTCACTCTATCCATCTCTTCTCACCCATCCACCTCCGTGTCTCTGTCATCTACCGTCCCCCTGGCCCCACCTCCATTTTCCTTGACAACTTCGCCGCCTGGCTCTCTCACTACCTTTCCTCTGACCTTCCCTCCATCATACTTGGTGACTTTAATATCCCTATTGACAAACGCTCTGACCCTGCCACAATCAAACTTCTCACCCTTTCCACCTCACTTGGCCTCACCCAGTGGACCTCTTCCCCCACCCACTGTCTTGGTCACTCCCTAGACCTCGTCTTCTCCCATCTCTGTGATCTCTCTGACTTCTCCAACTCTCCCTTCCCTCTCTCTGACCACCATCTTCTCTCCTTCACTCTGTCCTCTTCCCAGGCTCCCACCTCGCCTAAATCTACCTTCACTAGGCGCAACCTTCAGGCTATTGACCCCACTACTTTCTCCTCCTCTCTCGAAACTCTCCTCTCACCTTTCCCCTCCCTGGACTGCCCTGACCAGGCGTCTTCTCTCTACAACCTCTCCCTCACTACTGCCCTGGACATGGTAGCCCCGGCCTCCTCTATCCGCCAGCGCCGCCTCATTCCCCAACCCTGGCACTCCAAACTCACCCGCTTCCTACAAAAGTGCTCTCGCACTGCTGAACGCATCTGGAGAAAATCCCGCTCCCTGGCCTACTTCCTTCACTTTAAGTTTATCCTCACCTCATTCTGCTCCGCCCTCTCCCTTGCCAAACAATCCTTCTTTAAGTCCCTCATCTCTTCTCAGTCATCCAATCCCCGCCGCCTCTTTGCCCCCTTCAACACCCTCCTCTCTACTCCACCCCCTCCCATCTCGCCCTCCCTATCTGCTTCTGACTTCGCCGCCTTTTTCTATTCCAAAATTGAGGCCATCAGACTCAACATCTCCTCCTGCCATTCCTCTCCATCCTCCGTTTCCTCTACACCTCCCCCCAGCAACCAACTCTTGTGCTCCTTCTGCCCCACATCGGGGGATGAGGTTCGCACACTTATTCTATCCTCTCCACCCTCTACCTGTCCTCTCGATCCTATCCCCTCTCGCCTCCTTCGCTCTCTCTCTCCCACGGCCTGCTCTTACCTCACTCACCTATTCAACCTATCACTCTCCTCTGGCGTAGTCCCCTCCTCTTACAAACACGCTCTTATCTCCTGCATCCTAAAAAAAACCCAATCTTGACCCCACCTCCCCTGCTAACTATCGCCCTATCTCACTTTTCCCCTTTGCCTCCAAATTACTTGAGAGGATCGTCTGCTGCCGCCTCACTAGACACCTCTTGGACCATTCCCTCATCGACCCTCTCCAATCAAGTTTCTGTCCCCTCCACTCCACTGAAACTGCCCTGGCCAAAGTCACCAATGATCTTCTAACAGCCAAATCCAAGGGTCATTTCTCCCTACTCATCCTCCTTGACCTCTCTGCGGCCTTTGACACCGTTGACCATCCCCTCCTGCTACAAACTCTTCTCTCTCTTGGCCTATCTGGGTCTGTCCTCGTCTGGTTCACCTCCTACCTTGCGAACTGCTCCTTCTCTGTATCCACGTCTGGCTCTTCCTCTGACCCCTCCCCTCTTCCTGTTGGAGTCCCTCAGGGCTCTGTTAGGCAGCACAGTGGCCTAGTGGTTAGCACTTGTGCTTCGCAGCACTGGGGTCATGAGTTCGATTCCCAACTATGGCCTTATCTGTGTGGAGTTTCTATGTTCTCCCTGTGTTTGCGTGGGTTTCCTCCGGGTGCTCCGGTTTCCTCCCACACTCCAAAAACATAATACTGGTAGGTTAATTGGCTGCTATCAAAAATTTACCCTAGTCTCTACATCTCTGTCTGTATGTCTATGTGTGTGTGTCTGTGTGTGTATGTTAGGGAATTTAGACTGTAAGCTCCAATGGGGCAGGGACTGATGTGAATGAGTTCTCTGTACAGCGCTGTGGAATTAGTGGCGCTATATAAATAAATGATGATGATGTCCTCGGCCCTCTACTCTTTTCGCTCTACACCTCCTCCCTTGGTGCTCTCATCTCCTCTTTCGGTCTTCAGTATCACCTCTATGCTGACGACATCCAACTGTACATCTCCAAGCCCGATCTTTCCTCCACCCTCCTCTCTCGTGTATTCGACTGCCTCTCTGCCATCTCCTCCTGGATGTCTTCGCGCTTTCTCAAAATTAACATCTCTAAAACTGAACTCATTGTTTTTCCTCCCGCCAGGTTCCCCTCCCACTTTGACCTCTCTATCACTGTCAACAACACCACTATGTCCTCTGTCACCCAACTTCGCTGCCTGGGCGTTACCTTCGACTCCTCCCTCTCTTTTGCCCCCCAAATTCAATCCCTTGCCCAAGCCTGTCGCTTCAAACTTCGCAACATTGCCCGCATCCGTCCCTTCCTCTCTCAGGACGCCACCAAAACTATCATCCACGCACTCATTATCTCCCTCCTCGACTACTGCAACCTCCTACTTACTGGCCTCCCTCTCTCCCACCTTGCCCCCCTCCGCTCTATTCTCAATGCGGCGGCTAGACTAATCTTCCTCTCTCGCCGCTCCTTCTCCGCTTCCCCTCTCTGCCTTGCCCTTCACTGGCTCCCCATCCCCTTCAGAATCCTGTTCAAACTCCTGACCACCACGTACAAGGCCCTCTCCCAGTCTACTGCCCCCTATATCTCTAACTTCCTCTCCATTCACACTCCTTCCCGCTCCCTGCGCTCGGCAAATGACCGTCGCCTCTCCTCCACCCTGGTCACCTCATCCCACTCCAGAATCCAGGACTTCTCCCGTGCAGCCCCCTTCACTTGAACCACCTCCCCCGCTCCATCCGTCTCTCTCCCAATCTAAGCTACTCAAAACCCACCTGTTCCTTAAAGCCTACCAATCTTCCACCTAACCCGTCCTACCCGCCCCTATTCTGCCCCTTACACGTCAACTGGCTCACTTTGTGCTTGAGTTTTGTTCACCCTCCCTTAGGATGTAAGCTCATTTGAGCAGGGCCCTCCTCTCTCCTGTCTCCATACCTGTTATTCTGCTCCGTCTGTACTGCATCAGCCTGCCTGGAGCCTCTGAAGTTTTGGTATTTATTGTTTACTGTTCAGTTATGTCTCACCCTGTATAGTCTACTGTTTGTACTGTGTACGGCGCTGCGGAACTCTTGTGGCGCCTAACAAATAAAGGATAATAATAATAATAAATGTATTTTTACTCGTGGGGACGGGGCCAAAATGACGCGATTCAATGCGCCCCGCCCATTAGTCACGCCCCTCTCCCGGACGTCACCTACTGAGAGTAGGCAAGTATGATTTACTCATTTACATGCATTGTTACTAACGCTAAAAATGCTAGTAGAACAATTGACACCAATGAGGACGAGGCCTTATGGCTGAAATAAGAGTCTTCTCTGCAGCACTAAGGGTTAGCCGTTCATTGGAGAGATACAACATAGATGCAACCCAGTACATCACATATTATAACACTGCACTGTACTAATATACCATTTAACAGCCCAAATATATGTTACCTAGGCCACATATGGAGGAAGGGGGATAGTGTGAGGAAAGTCATCAAAAGGACTGTTAGTATGGCTGTGAACAATGTGAGACAGAAGGTGTCTCCCCAGAATCCTTCTTGGAAAAATGGTTAATCCAATTGTTTGGTACAGATTCATTTACAGCCCAATTCGCAGTGGAGCGGGCCCACCGTATTCCAACTCAAGCACCCCCTCCTGGAGCCCCCCCACGCACCTTCATAGCCAAATTGTTGCACTATCGTGACCGAGATACCATTCTACGCTTGGCTAGGCAGAAAGGTTCAGTGGAATACAATGGTCAGCGAGTAGCAATGTATCCTGATTTCGCTCTGGATGTACAAAAGAACAGGGCTCAATTCATTCCGGTGAAGAGAAGATTGAGAGATTTACAGATCCCATATGCCATGATTTTCCCTGCCCGGTTGAGAGTGGTTTCGGAGGGCCGTACATCCTTTTTTGATACTCCCCGAGAGGCTGCAATTTGGTTGGACCGCCTAGCTGCTGCTGGACGCTGATGCTGGATGAGTACTTTTTTATGTCTCTCCTGATAGTCCTTTGGACATTGCTGATTTGTCATTGATATTATGCATGGTATTTGCTATACATAATGTAATTTCTCTTCTGTGGTACAAAAAAAAAAAAAAAAATGTATTTCGCTCAGGTGGGGTCTGTGATTTTCAAACTAATATTGAAAGGTCCACTGTAAAAAAAAAAAAAAAAAAAATATGTAATGGGCTGGAGAGCCCATGGCTTTAAGGCCGTTCTTTACCTCTCTTGTCTCAATTCGCCCCTTTTCCTTCCTTCCTTTTCCTTCCTCTATCTTCTGGTATTTTGCGGGTTGGCGGGTGACCTTTTTTGGTAGTGTGCTGGCCTGCTGAATATCTTAAGGTAATTTTAGTTAGGGTTTAAGGTATACTTAAGTCGGGTGGAGTATACAGGGTGGGGGTATGGGTTTAGTATTAAAGTTATTTAAGTTGTGGGTAGTTTTAATGTTATCGCAAATATATAGACAAGGATTATATGTGCTTATAAGTATGTCAATGTATGCTCTGCAGGGGTGTGGGATGCGGGGTAGTGAAATAAGAGGGACTACTATTATATGTATTCTGGTACATCTGATAAGGAGCTGAAAATTCTCTCCTGGAATGTGCGGGGCCTAAATAATGCTGTGAAACGTTCTCTTGTACTAAGACAAATTAGAAAAAATGATCCTGATATTGTTTGTCTATTGGAGACTCACTTATACGGTGATAGAATACTGGCCCTTAAAAAAGCATGGGTAGGTAGGGCATACCACTCTACGTACATGACTAATTCTCGAGGGGTCTCTATATTGGTACATAAACGTTTCTGCTTCTCCTTGGAAAAAATTCAAGTGGATGCAGGGGGAAGGTTTATACTGATGAAGGCTGTCATTAATTGGGTTCCGGTGATTCTGTTAGCTGTATATATACCCCCACCGTATAATGGTGAGGTGTTAAGGAAATGTGGAGAATTCATGGCATTGTTCCCAGATGTTCCAGCCATTTGTATAGGGGATTTTAATAATGTGATAAATGGAGAGGTGGACAGATGGCGAGAGAAAAATACTGTAGTTGGCAACCCTAAGTCGGCTTTTTCTGCTCTGGTTGAGGAAATGGGGTTAGTAGATGTATGGAGTTTGAGGCACTCAGAAGATGTCCAATTCTCCTGCTTTTCTACATCACATAATGCATTTTCAAGAATTGATCTGGCTCTGCTGTCACACTCTCTGGTACCGCTGGTGAGGAGCGTGGAATATAGGGCTAGGGGAATCTCTGACCACTCGCCCCTCTGCCTATCTATTGATTTTGCAATTGATAGAGGCCAGTCCTTTTGGAAATTAAATCCCTTCTTGCTCTCCTTGATGGGTACAGGAGCGACCTTGGTGACACAGTGAGAAGGCTTCTTTGAAGATAATCTGGTAACAGCAAGGCCACCTATAGTTTGGGACGCTTTTAAGGCTTTCCTAAGGGGGACATTAATTGCTGGCATAGCTGAAATTAAAAAGTCGTCCAGACAAAAAGAACAGATATTAGAGAAAAAGTGTAAATCCTTAGAAGCACAATACATTGCGGACAAAACTGAGGTTGCAAGGGGAACATGGCAGTTGGCCCAGAGAGAGTGGGTAGAGTATGTATTTGAGAAATCCAAACGTAAATTTCTGTTTTCTAAGCATGTACGATATGCAGAGGACGATAGAAATGGTAGCTTCCTGGCTTATCTGACAAGGGCGGAGAGGGCAGATGCAGCAGTACCGGTTATCTGTGATGACAGTGGGGTTAAGAAGTATCTGATGCCTGATATTGTTGAGGTATTTCATAAATATTACACGAATACATATAAGTCACAGGTCAGATATGACATGGATACGTTACAGCAGTATTTGAATGGTATCTCCCTTCCTGTTCTCTCCGATGATAGCAGGGAGTTTTTGGACTCACCCTTTACTCCTGAAGAAATTGATATAGCTATTATGTCATTCCCTAATGGTAAAGCCCCTGGAGTAGATGGAATCCCAATTGAATTATATAAAAAACACCGGCCCTTTTTTGTGTCTAGGTTGTTGGATACATTCAGCGAGCTGGGTAAGATTGGCGCTCTTTCCCCTTCAATGGCAGAGGCAATAGTGGTGGTGCTGCCTAAGTCAGGGAAAGATTTGTTGTACCCTGAGTCCTACCGCCCGATTTCACTTTTGTCAAATGATGTTAAGATTCTAGCAAAATTACTGGCTTTGAGGTTAAGTAGAGTGGTGCTGGAATTAATTCATCCGGATCAGACGGGATTTATGCCGGGCAAGTCCACGTCTATCAATCTTAGAAGGCTGTATACTCTCCTGCAGGTGCGGTCACCCTCTTCTGAGAGCGAAGTTGTGGTGTCCTTGGACGCAGCCAAGGCGTTTGACTCGGTGGAGTGGCCATACCTGTGGGAGGTATTGTCCCGATTTGGAGTGGGCCTGGAATTTATAAAATGGGTTAAACTTTTGTATTCACATCCAGTGGCGCGGGTCTGTGTCAATGGGCATCTTTCTCAACAATTTCAATTAGAGCGGGGTACTAGACAGGGATGCCCGTTGTCTCCGGCCCTGTTTGCATTAGCAATAGAGCCGCTGGCCTGTAAGATCCGGCATGATAGAGAAATTGTGGGACTTAGATCAGAGCACAGAGAGGATAAGGTGGCATTATATGCAGATGATATGCTGTTGTTCCTTTCAGATCACGACAATTCCCTAAAACATTTGCTGCGGGTGGTTGATGGATTCGGGGTTTTTTCCGGCCTAAAAATTAATTGGGATAAATCTAGCGTGTTCCCTCTGGGATGGGAGTGTCCCGTGACAATGCCAGAAGGCTTACAGTTAAAATGGGCATCGGAATTCAAATACTTGGGAATATGGATCTCTAATACACCCGCTGAATATGTAGAACTTAATTTGCGGCCCCAGATCAAATACATTAAAGAAAAAACTCATGTATGGAAGAAGCTCCCACTTTCTGTCTCCGGTAGGATAAATTTAATTAAGATGATGGTGCAGCCAAAGTTTTTATATATACTCCAGCAGTCACCTGTATATATTCCACCCTCCATTTTCTGATGCATTGATAGCTATTTGATTTCATTGGTTTGGGGAGGGGGAAGGGCTACGGTCAAGCTCAGCTCGCTGTATAGATCCAGATCTTCTGGTGGATTTGCACTTCCTAACTTGAAATTATATTATTTTGCCTCTCAATTGGTCCACCTTAAGGCATGGGTTTCGGACCCCGATTACCATGAGCTACATTGGGTGTTGGTACACCAATTTAATTTTAATCACACTCCCTTACAGTCACTGCTGGCGGGGCGGCTTGGTATGCGGGTTCCTCCGCTCCTGATTCAGGCAGTTAAGATTTGGACAGTCTGTAATAAAATAATGAAACAAACTGACATTGATCCATATACTCCTATCTGGGGGGCAAAGAAATTTAAGAAGTTGAATACAGTGAAGAGGGCCAGGGAGTGGTCTCGGTTGGGTGTGGTGTCGGTAGGTCAGCTTTATGATACAAATGTATTTAAATCCTTCGAACAGTTGGTTGGGGAATTCTCTGTACCCAGAACAATGTTTTATTCTTACCTTCAGTTACAACACTCCCTAAACACACAATTTAAAGGGGAGACTTTGGTGTTTGGGGTGGATCCACTGAGGAAACAATTACAGGCCTTGGGTTATAGAGGTCTGGTCTCTCGAATGTATTCATTTCTTCTGTATGAATCCACTGCAGATGATTTGGATGGTTTGAGGAATCAGTGGGAAATCGATATTGGCCCTTTATCAGACAAGGAGTGGGAAATGGTTACAGACAGTACTAAAGGTTATACTTCATCATTAAAATTTCAACAAATACAGGTGTTTATCTTACACAGGGCCTACTTTACCCCTATTAGATTGACAAAATTTCGCCCGGATGCTACCCCTAACTGTCCGAAATGCAATTCGATTAATGCTAACTTTTGGCACCTTCTATGGGAGTGTTCATGTATAGAAATCTTCTGGCGAAGGATCAGGAGATGTATTCAGGTTACTGGAATTGAAGTGTCTCTTAGTTCACCGGCCACTTGTCTCTTTGGGCTCCGATTGAAGGGGAAAGTTAATAAACTGACAAAAATGTACATTTCACTGTTATTGATGTTGGCTAAGGTCTGTATAGCGAGGCTGTGGTTGACCCCGACGAGTCCCACGGTTAAAAACTGGAAGGCACTGGTCAATACCACCATAAGGCACGAGAGATTTGTTTATACTAGCAGACAGGCTCTGAAGGAATTTGAGAATATATGGTACAGATGGTTAGAGTCTCCATTCTATCCTATGTCATCTAGTACAGATGCTCTATCTACTTAAATGTATGGCTACCGCAGTTCTTATAATAAGTATCTGAGTCCATGTAATAAACCCTGCATGTGTAACATACTTATGTATAAGCATTTACGATGTATGATCCTGAATGAATATAGCACATTTATTATTATTATGTTTTAATGTAATCTTGTAAATTCAGTCGTTTAATTCTGATATGTATGCGATTGTTTTTCTTTTCTTTTTGTTGTTTAGTATGTTTATATCTTAAAAAATTTCAATAAAAATACTGGATTTAAAAAAAAGACAAAACAAGAAGCATGGTAGTATTTTCTAACTTACTCTTCCATAAAAAGTATAAAGAAATTACAAAAAAAAAAAGAGTCCCTTTAAAGGAAATACATCCCTTTAAAATCACTACATGTATGTATACCTTCCAACAGTCCTGATTTTTGGCCTGCTGGAAAAGTAATGATTCAGTACCTGAAATTGAAGTGGTTTGGACAGAACTGGGGCATGGACAAATTTGTCTTCCGATTGGGAAAGTTGGCAGTTATTATTGAAGCACAAACACTGTAGCTAACGCTGTCCTATGTTCACCTTAAATAAAACATCATGGATCGATTACTGATGCAGATTCTAAGTCAACGTTTAGCAAACCTGGATCTGTTACACTGTAAAACACCTGACTATCTGGTATTATCACACCTTTCAATAGAAGACAATGTATAGATTATCAGTAAATAAAATCCACATACGTTTGCAGAGTGAGGGGAACCTGCAGCTTCTTCGTGTCCACTGATATTTCATTTGCACTCAAAATCAGATAGAACATTACCTGGAGGAAAGTAACACAATGATTATCAAACCAATCAGCAACAGGCAGCCTCACGATTGGCTGCCACTGACCACCAATGACTATTTAGATCATTTAGAAACAATTATTTCTCTATATCTCCCTCATTTATACAACAAACTATTTTAACTCCTATCCCACACAGTATTGCAGAGAGTGCTATAGAAAAGCACAGACCATTAGGGACTGATTATCACTGGAAAATGGCCTGACCATATGAGAGACTGGTCTGGGAAAAGGTAACTTAGAGATGGATTACTAGCTAAATAGTAATCATGGTGGATAAGGAGTAGGGTGGTTGAATTATATTGCAAAGTTGATGACTTATTTACTCAGGAAGCGACTGATTTCTTTATTAAGACGGGTGGATACATTTAGAGGCTGATTGTGATCTAATGAAGATAAAGATGTTAACTGATCAGTGAAATAGGTGATGAAAGTTTACTTAGGAGAGAAATTGCCAAATTGGATTGACAGATATTGCTGGGGAGAAAGAGTGTCATGGAAGTGGGTGAATGATGAATTGAGAAGGAGTAACTGACAAATATAAAGGTATGGTTTGCATGGTCTGAGTAAATCTAGTTGAAAGGACAATGCTGTTCTATTTACCTGCAGCTTCTTCCTGGCTGTTTCAATATATTGTGATTCAGCCCTTCTCTGACAATATGAATTGCTGGAGTGATTTGAATTTAACACCTTAATATAGCCTTTTAGTGGTTGCAGATAAAATGGTCTCATTATATATCATCATTTTTCTAGAATACAAATTTATATATCAACAACTGAGAACATTTCACAGTGAAACTGCACAACATACTGTTCAATGATTAATATATGTTAAAATTAAATAATTATACATATAACCTATAAATCAAAAGAGTGTGTTTTATTTTTTCCAGAGGGTATTAACACTTAATTACATTTTAGATTTTTTTTTTGATTTAAACTCAATTATGTAAATATGTATTAAAAAAGAAGAAATTATTAAGTTGTTCTTGAGTAGTTTAGCTGAACAGCAAAATAATATCATGGCAGCTGAGTTGTTTTTATTATGAAAAGAGATCCAGCAAAATAAATACCTCTCTTTTTTATCTAGCCATTACTCATTTATTACAGTAATTTGCTTTTAGCAGCTTACAAAAAAATGAATAACATTGGGAATGTTTTTATTTTTAATTCAACATGGGTTGGAGAGCTATGGTACTATGATTCCTTATTTTTATTTACTTCCTTGAGCTTAGCTTTTAGTTTAGCATCTGTAAATGCAAAGAGCAAAATGACTGGAGGAATGTTTTCCTTCCGTTCCAGGGTGCCATTAATGTATTTATCTAAATGAAAAGCTATTGCTGAATGACACCAGTCTTTTACTGGGTCCAGTTGCTTGTCGCTTAACAATCCATCGCTGAACTTCATAGCAAACATAGCAAAACATTGTTGTCTCTCTGCTCCCAAGGCCACCACTCTGCTCTTCTGAGCATGTATGGGGGATGTACAGGGAAGACCTGTTTGGGATTTCAGTTCTGCCTTAAAACAGGATGCTAGCCCACTCAGGTACTCAGAAGAGGCCTCAGGAACAAGTCGACCACATCACTGGGTCTACCTCGAAGCAGGAGCCTCCAGCTGCCGCATCCCCTTAAATGGCGGGAGTTCTGTCCCTGACTGTGTCAGTGTTGATGCTTGTTATACAGGTCTAGGATCCATTATGTGGAATACGTAAGAATGGATAAGATTGCTAACTTTTGTACTCTCCTTCCCGGGGGATCGTGGGGGGGGGGGGGGGGGTGGCAAAGTGGCAAGAGCAAAATCACACATGTAAAAGGGTAGCTATTATGGTTGCCATTCACTGTGCTAATCTGAAAGCACGAAGATCCAATGATGTGGAAAATATACTAATAATGCTGATATCTTTAATAGTCAGGTCGCAGCCCTCACAGTTAGCTACTAGCGAGGTGAGGTGAACTAGCGTAGTCATGCAGTCCAAATGTCAAACCGTGCGTGCAAGTTCAAAACCAGGAAATCAGAATGGGTCCAGAGGGAGATTCAAAAGAGTAGTCAGGCAGAACTGGGTCAGAATCCAAGCAGTCAGGTATACACAGGGAACAGGCAAAGAGCTGGAGTCTAGGGACCTAGATACTCTGGCACCCTAATGGTGCCAGAGTCTGGTTTAAATTAGGGATGTGCACCGGCGATGTGCACCGGCGACTTTTGGTGTCTCGTGTTTTGTGTTTTGGATTCGGATTTTCGTGATGTTTTGGGTTCGGATTTGTTTCGCAAAACACCTGCCGAAAGGTTTTGGTTCGGATTTAAGGTTTTGGATTCAGATTTTTTTTTAAAAAAGCATAAAAAGTTCAAAAATCAAGTTTTTGGGCTTATTTTCACTCATACGCTATTATTAACCTCAATAACATTCAATAACAAGCATTTCCACTAATTTACAGTGTATTTTGAACACCTCACAATATAGTTATTAGTCCAAAACGTTGCAACGAGGTATCTTTCTGGACTGCGTAGTGGAGTGGTCCCCACAATATAATAAGAAAACCATCAACTGGTCTTAATCGCACCAAAAAATGTACCTGGACTGCATAGAGGAGTGGTCACCACAATATAATTTAAAAACCCTGAACTTGTATGATTCGCACCAATAAATGTATCTGGACCGCGTAGAGGAGTGGTCACCACAATATAATTTAAAAACCCTGAACTTGTATGATTCGCACCAATAAATGTATCTGGACCGCGTAGAGGAGTGGTCACCACAATATAATTTAAAAACCCTGAACTTGTATGATTCGCTCCAATAAATGTATCTGGACTGCTTAGAGGAGTGGGTCACCACAATATAATAAGAAAACCATCAACAGGTCTTAATCGCACCAAAAAATGTACCTGGACTGCGTAGAGGAGTGGGTCACCACAATATATGATAGTAGATGCTGCTACTGATGCAGCTGTTGCTGTTGCTGCGGAAGGCGATGTATCTACCCAGTGGGCTGTCACAGTCATATAGTCCTTCGTTTGCCCAGAACCACTTGTCCACATGTCCGTGGTTAAGTGGACAGTGGGTACAACCGCATTTTTCAGAGCACTGAGGACACTTGATCGTACTTCTCTGTACATTTTTGGTATCGCCTGCCTAGTGAAGTGGAATCTCAACGGGATTTGGTACCGGGGACACAATACCTCCATCAACCCTCTAAATCCCACTCCACTGATGGCGGACACGGGCGCACGTCTAACACCAACATTGCAGTTACAGCCGCAGTTATACGCTTTGCAATAGGATGACTACTATCGTATTTTGTGGTCATGGCAAACGACTGTTGGACGGTCAATTGTTTTGTGAAAGACTTAGCGGTCTTACGACTTCCCCTCTGGGAAGATGACCGACTAACAGCAGCAACAGCAGCAGTGGCAGTAGTAGGCGTACCGCTGCAGGATTCCTCGGATGAATCCCGTATTGGAGAGGACTCAGTCTGGCTGCTGACTTGGGCTGCAGGACTCAATCTGATGGAGATCGTGGAGGAAGTTGACGAGGAGGGTGTTGCTGGTGTGTATCCAACTGGACCACGGGATTTAGGTGTCCCTGTACCGATGACGGTCCAAGCCCCAGTTCCTGAACTAACCACTGAACTATGAAGGTTATTCAGGTGACGTATAAGGGAGGATGTCCCTAGGTGGGCAAGATTCTTACCCCTCCTTATTTGAGCTTTACATAAGCTACATATGGCCATACATTGGTTGTCCGGATTTGGATAAAAATAACTCCAGACCGAAGAGGTGCATTTTTTGGTCTTCTGACCAGGCATGACGATGGGCTTTTTCATCCCATGGACATCAGCTGTTTCCCCCCCTGGTGCCTCATTTACAATAACCACATCACCATCCTCATCATCAAGTTCCTCCACAGCGCCAGCTACATCATCAATAGGCTCCTCCCGAGCCACCTCTTCCCAGACAGTGATGGGAAGGTCAGGCTTGACAACCACCAACACCCTTGGACTCGCCTTGGGAATTTGTGATAATTTCTCTTTAGAAGGCAGAGTTATTTGCTGTTTTGCTGACAGCATAACTCTCTTCAATTTTTTGTAGGGGGGGAGGAGGAGGAGGGCTAAGATCCTTGGGTGAAGATGGACCACTAGTCATGAACACGGGCCAGGGCCTAAGCCGTTCCTTGCCACTACGTGTCGTAAATTGCATATTGCCAACTTTACGTTTCTCCGCAGATGATTTTAAGTTTCTCTTTTTGCTTTTTTTTGAGAACTTGGGCTTTTTGGATTTTACATGCCCTGTACTAGGATATTGGACATCGGGCTTGGAAGACGACGTTGATGGCATTTCATCGTCTATGTCATGACTAGTGGCAGCAGCTTCAGCATTAGGAGGAAATGGGTCTTGATCTTTCCCTACTTTATCCTCCAAATTTTTGCTCTCCATTATATGTAGCACAAGATACTGCAGAATGTGTGAACTTGGTAATATTGCAGTACCAATGGGCTTATACTGCAGGATTGGTTTGGCAAATTTTGTTGTAATTAATTTTTTTTTTAATTAATTTTTTGAATATTTTTTTTATTAACTTTTTTTAAAATTTTTTAAACACTTGGGAATATTGGGGAAATAACTATGCCCTTAGAAGCACAGAGCACGGGACAGAGGACCACTGGACTGAACAGGACACAGCACACAGGACCCAGCAGCACCACTGAACTCAAAATTGACAGAGCACAGCTCACAGCACCACTGGACTGATACTGCAGAACACAGCACAGCACAGCACAGCACAGCACAGCACAGAACTAAACAGCACAGCATGAGATCTACCAAAACAGAGGACCACCTAACACACCCTCCCTCTACTCTGATCAATGCCCGAGTGAAGATGGCAGCGACTAGCGGGGAATTTATAGGATCCGAGTATCGCGAGATCCGACAACGGGATTATGACTCGGAGCCTCGCTTTCAAGTTTTCATCTGGCACCAATACCCGGATCTGTCTCGGATCCGACTCGGATCGGCAACGTTCGGGTGGGCTCGGATTCAGGAAATCCGAGTGCGCTCACCTCTAGTTTAAATACATAATGACTGCCTGTCATTGGCGAACATGGGATCGGCGGTCAGCTGTTCTGACTGCCGTCAGGAAGCGCTGCTGGCGTCTCTGTTGCCTAGCATGTTCGGGTACCTGACACAATCATATTGTAAGATAATGTGTGTGTGTGCAATCAAGATAGTGTGTGTGTGTGAGTTGTGAAGACAAGATGGATGATAGACCACATGTGTTTGAGGAGACAAAGAAAGATTTACAAGATGGAGGATATGGTGTGTGTGTGTGTGTGTGTGTAAAGACAAATTGGAGGACAGGCCATGTGTGTGAGAAGGGAGGCAAAAATTGAGGACAGACTGTGTGTCTCTGGCGTTAACTCTAAGCCTAACTCATATGGCTCACACAGGAGCCATGTGGTCCATTAAATCTATCCAGCAATAAACTGAATGTACAGCATGTAAAACAAAACTACTTTATCTACTAAATCTATCCAGCACTATACTGCATGTAAGAAACAGTATATCCAGAACTGCAAAACGGCAAAAATGATCTATGCTTGCATTTCACTTTCTAACAATATCTCATACAAATAACTATGCAACAAACATCACATATTGACAATGTTTTTCTGTGTAGAAACAGTGTAAACAACACAATATTTTTCTAAATCTTTTCAAATCACTTTCTAAATACACTAACAATCTCACTAGTAACAAACCAAGCACTACCATTTCCATGTATTTACTGTACATTTACACTAAACTGCATTAACTTTAACCATACACTTCCATTACACAACACTTGCAATTTCCGTTAGCCTTTTCCAAGAAACACTGGGTTAAGCAAGTTACATTTCAACATATTAAACTAACACCATACAATTACCTGTGTTACTAACATTTCCAAGCAGCACTCTCCCATTAAACACATTATCATATTGTCTTGATAATCTATGCTTTCACAAACAGTGTAATCAGAAAATGTCCCACACATTGGGGATGTGATCCAAATGTGATCTCTTCATATATATCAGCCCTCCATGCTGTCCCAATGTAACTCCTATCATTTATAGTTTTACCATCAAACCACTAGCAATAAACAGTGTATCTAATATATAAATGCTTAGTGGCGTCTGTCTGTCTGTGTGTGTGTGTGAAAAAAAAACCAAGTTGCAGCGCCACCTGCTGGGCGGAGTTATACACTGACCTACTAAATTCTTAGTGTGTGTGGGAAAAAAAAATCAAAAAGGGCTGAAATTTGGTAGGGCTCAAACTCATTTTCGTGAGGTAATTTTACCTCATGAATACACATTAAAAAGGCCGCTTGCATCGGGAAGTAACGCTCTTCCCCTGAGGAGGCCTGGGCTAGGCCCAAATGCATGTACCTTAAGTAGCTTGATTTGACTAGAATGCATGAGTATCATGCACGGGTTAACTTGTATATAATATTACTCATATTTAAGTCTATTTCCTCATGTTCAAACAATTTACCACTGCCTATTTGGGAAACTCCACGCAAGGTCCCAGGTAAGGTTAAAGATGTTTTCCCTTCTGATTCCTGTTTACAAGTGAGTTAGATTGAATCAATGAACATGTGTTTCTCCCCCAAATATGGGCTGTCTTTTAAAATGTTAATTAACTTAGAGGAAGCCTAGCCAGTACTATGACTATCTCATTCCTGATTTAGTAAAAAATGTATATCTTGCTCTATACAATGAGGACTTATTAAAACAACTCACTCACTGTTTTGATAAATTATAGTGGATGAGCAGGAGTAACAAACCAATAACCCAATGTGCAAATTAGCAAGAAAATGGTACACAAATTTTGAATACAATAAAATATTTATCTAATTTTGTTATTTGGGCATGATTTTACTGTATATGTGTAACATAAGCATAAGTCAGACTCTCTCTAATCATTACAATAATTGACAAATATATAACAAGATTGTGCAAATCTGTACATTTTACATTTATGTTTCCTGAATCACATTTTGTACTTTCTACTTTCAGTTCTAGATCATTTTCATACAGCATTGAAATGTGCTAGTAAAGTGTTAGCTGCTATTTTTAAAGTAAGATTTTCACAAAAATATTTTTAGGGGTTGGCAATGCTGGAGCCATGCAAAAACTGTACTAATTTCATATGTATCAAAATCAGCAAAAATATTGTACATCAAGGTAATGTATCCTTGATGACTTGAAATACAAGAGATTAATTAGACTGTTCTGCAAACTTACAGTATTGCCAAATAGAGAGAAACACAAACCTGCAAGACAGGAAGAGAAAGACATTTCCCCTACAGTTGGTGATTCTCAAAATGCATTATTTGTTTTCTTAGAAAAAAAAACAACCTGCGGGAACCAGTTCCTCAGGCACTCATTACATATACAGTAATCAATATGACAATTGTACTTCATCAAATGTTTACTTTTATGGGCTATAAAACATTTTCCATAGAAAATATATTTCTTTTCTTTTAGTTCTTTCATGAGGTCTGGCACAGTACAGTGAGGTTTTATATGCTATTGCATTTTTGACAGTCTGGAAAAGATTGGGTCGGGAATTTACTGTCTTTGCTTAATAGTAAGTCGCTGTTTCTGTCATGTTGGGGTGTCATTCTTCGAATTTTTAATGTTGGTGTAGCCACAGTCAGTGTAGTCACTATCGGGAAAGTGCCTACCACCGATTAAAACTAAGGGTAGTTCAAATCGGAACACAAAATGTGCTCATTCTACGTGCTTTAAAAGAGCATGCAACTGTTGTGTAGTTTCGCTCATATTCAAATCTTTCTTAAGATATGTTGTGATGTGAATACAGTAGTGTATGTTACTTAATTCCACTGTAAGAGTAGATCTTTTTTTTCTTTTTGAGCAACTGTACTATTTTTACTACATGCGTATTTTCACAATGAATTCACATCAGAACGCACCTACAAATATTTCCTTATTTACCATTACTAGTATTGGGATAACATATTGGCGGATGCTGTGGCCCGAGGTCTTGAATAAGCTAAAGTGGAATGTGAGAAGCATGATGAGCCAACATGTTTATAAGCTTAACCAGCAAAGTTGGTTTATTTACAGACTACACAGCATACAGGGAAGTAACTTGTATACAGGATACAGGTGTATATACCTTGCAAGCTGCACATCAATGCAGCAGTGTGCTCTGCACCTCCGTGCAGTTGCGTTATTGCAGGCATACATATATGCAGCACCCACGCTGCTTATACATGTGGCCGCAATACGGCAATGCCCCATTTCCGGCCCTTACGGTCCATCTATGGTCCATCCCGGGATCGGACCGTAGATGGAGCGTAGCGCTCCTCTCCCAACAATTAGTTCTAAAACACTGCTGCCTCCTTATAATTACATAATATTAACCGCTTCACTGAGCTACCTATTTCCACCTGAACTAATCAATGCAAAAAATTACCCCTCTATAACAGCCTTTACTATTAAATATGTCTCCTAATTACAAATTTGTTTTTCCTGAATAAAACAAAATTTTTGCTTTGTACATATCATTTTCATATAATAACATCATAAGATTTTTTTTTAAAAAAAAAGAATAGCATGTAAAATATAATCGTTAAAATATGTTTACAAAAAAATGTAATGATTACAGTTTTCCATTTGCTGCTACTGACACGCATGCATGCAAGCTAGTGAACAAAGTTTCACATACCTCTTTAATCATGACCGCAGCGCTTCTGAGAAACAAATTGGAAAAATAGGCTTCCCTCTCAAATGTTCTGATAGTGGTGTGTGATGAGATTTGTGGAGTCCGGTGTACACGTGAATTGGTAATCATCCAATTCAAATCTGAGAGGTAATGCCATGTTGGCCATTACTATTATCCGACATTTGTACATGTGTATGTAAATCATATGGCTGAAAACAATCATACCTACAATAAACTCAGGATTTGAATAAGCCATATCTGCATTTACACGTCCTTTCTGTACATGGGCTATGTTAGTCTGCCTCTTCCCTCCTCCTTTCTGCATCTCAAGTCGTAAGAGGTCTTATGTGTCAGATTGCGCTCATTTGCGTAACCTGCATCTCTACTAGGGATGTGCACCGGCGACTTTTGAGGTCTCGTGTTTTGTGTTTTGGATCCGGATTTTCGCGATGTTTTGGGTTCGGATTTGTTTCGCAAAACACCTGCCGAAAGGTTTTGGTTCGGATTCAAGGTTTTGGATTCGGATTTTTTTTTGAAAAAAAAAAAAAGTGTAAAAATCAAGTTTTTGGGCTTATTTTCACTCCTACGCTATTATTAACCTCAATAACATTCAATAACAATCATTTCCACTAATTTAAAGGCTATTCTGAACACCTAACACCTCACAATATTTATTTATTTTTAGTACAAAACGTTGTAACGAGGTATCTTTCTGGACTGCGTAGAGGAGTGTTCCCCACAATATAATTAAAAACCCATCAACTGGTCTGAATTACACCCAAAAATAGTATCTGGACTGCGTAGAGTAGTGGGCACTAGCCACCACAATAAAATATATAGAAAACCTTCAACAGGTCTGAATTACACTCAAAAATAGTATCTGGACTGCGTAGAGTAGTGCGCACTGGGCACCACAATATAATATATAGAAAACCTTCAACAGGTCTGCATTACACCCAAAAATAGTATCTGGACTGCGTAGAGTAGTGGGCACTGGGCACCACAATAAAAAATATATAGAAAACCTTCAACAGGTCTGAATTACACCCAAAAATAGTATCTGGACTGCGTAGAGGACTGGCCACTGGCCACCACAATATAATATATAGAAAACCTTCAACAGGTCTGCATTACACCCAAAAATAGTATCCGGACTGCGTAGAGTAGTGGGCACTGGGCACCACAATAAAATATATAGAAAACGTTCAACAGGTCTGAATTACACCCAAAAATAGTATCTGGACTGCGTAGAGGACTGGCCACTGGCCACCACAATATAATATATAGAAAACCTTCAACAGGTCTGCATTACACCCAAAAATAGTATCTGGACTGCGTAGAGTAGTGGGCACTGGGCACCACAATATAATATATAGAAAACCTTCAACAGGTCTGCATTACACCCAAAAATAGTATCTGGACTGCGTAGAGTAGTGGGCACTGGGCACCACAATAAAATATACAGAAAACCTTCAACAGGTCTGCATTACACCCAAAAATAGTATCTGGACTGCGTAGAGTAGTGGGCACTGGGCACCACAATAAAAAATATATAGAAAACATTCAACAGGTCTGAATTACACCCAAAAAATGTATCTGGACTGCGTAGAGGACTAGCCACTGGCCACCACAATAAAATATATAAAAAACCTTCAACCCGACTGCATTACACTGCACATACGGCTGCTCCTCCATCCTCTCCATCATATACATGTTGGAGTTTCAGCGTGTGAAAACCTCTTGTTTTTGATAATGACAGTGCATTTTGAATATTTTTCAATTTTCCCCACAACACTGAATGTACTTTATCTATAATACGCATCTATCTTTCTTGACTGCGTAGTGTGGTGGCCCCGGTACACAATTTGGTACCGAGGCCACAATATAATTAAAAAACCCCCCACGGGTCAGAATTCCACCAAAAAAGGGTATGGACTGCGTAGTGTGGTGTACCCGGAACACAACTTTTTACAGCGCCAACAATATAATTAAAAAATTGGGCATCAACTGTCACCGTTGTTTAATATCTGATACACCTAAATATGGACTGCACAGTGGAGTGGCCCCGGTAGTAAATTTGGTGCCGGGGCCACAATACCTCCTCCAACTTCCAAGTGTAGTGTTTATAAAGACAGACAGCGTCGAAGTGTTATTTGTTGACTTTCTTAACCCTAAAATTGTCCCTGTTGCAAATATTCGTGCAATGGAGAGTTACTTTTTCATTGAAAGACTCAAGCTTTCAAGTGTAGTGTTTATAAAATATAAACAACAATACAGTAGTTTTAGAGCACGTCAATACCTCTTGTTTTAAATTATGACAGGGCATTTTACTTTTGGTTTAATTTCTTGAATTTGTTTAAATTTGGTTTTTCTTTTTGAACATGGCAAACGACTGTTGATTGGTCATATAATGCAAAAAAAAAGTTCCAAGATGGAATTGTCCATTGGCCCTCCCACCTACCCTTATGTTGTTAAAATAGGACATGCACACTTTAACAAACCAATCATTTCAGCGACAGGGCCTACCAAACAACTTTGGCTGAAATGATTGGTTTGTTTGGGCCCCCACACCAAAAAAGCTATTCATCTTTTCCTGTACAGACTAAACAGGCTCTCCTGAGGCAAGATGTCGTCCTCATCCTCAACCTCTGATTCCTCTCCCCCTACAGTGTGTACTTCCTCCTCATCACACATTATCAATTCGTCCCCGCTGGACTCCACAACCACAGGTCCCTCTGTACTATCTGGAGGGCAGTGCTGTACTTCATTGAGGAATTGATTATTCATTTTTATAAACATAATTTTTTCAACGTTATGAGGAAGCAACCTCCTTCGCCGCTCACTGACCAGGTTTCCCGCTGCACTAAAAACTCTTTCCGAGTACACACTGGAGGGGGGACAACTCAGGTAAAATAGAGCCAGTTTGTACAGGGGCTTCCAAACTGCCTTTTTTTCCTGCCAGTAACAATATGGACTGTCTGACATGTCTACTTGGATGGTGTCAGCAATGTAATCCTCCACAATTTTTTTAATTGTGACAGCATCCAATGCAGCGAGAGTAGACATGTCTGCAATGGTTGGCAGGTCCTTCAGTCCGGACCAGATGTTATCAGCATCCCCGCCAGCGCCTCTTTTAGGAAAACAGCTTTTTCCTCGCAGCCATAGATGTGGAAGAAAATGAGGGTGGAGCTGCTGGCATGTCACGGTCCTCTTCAGAGGACAATCTCCTGACTAGCAGGTCTTTGCACCGCTGTAGACTTGTGTCCGCCGGAAACAGAGACACAACATACGCTTTAAACCGAGGATCGAGCACAGTGGCCAGAATGTATTCCTCTGACTTTAAAAGAGTGACCACCCTCGGATCCTGGCAAAGCGTACGAAGGGCTACATCCACAAGAGCTACATGCTTGGTGTAATCGCAATGGCTTACCAGCTCCTCCCTGTCACTCTTGAGGTAATGCTGCACCACCAAATTAATGGTGTGGGCAAAACATGGGACGTGCTGGAAATTGCCCATATTTAATGCCCGCACAATGTTACTGGCATTGTCTGACATCACAAATCCCCATGAGAGTCTAAGTGGGGTAAGCCACTGGGAGATAATTTCCCTCAGTTTCTCTAATATGTTGTCAGCGTTGTGCCTCTTATTAAAGCCTGTAATACACAATGTTGCCTGCCTTTGCACGAGCAGCCATTTTGTAGATGCTGCTACTGATGCAGCTGTTGCTGTTGCTGCGGAAGGGGATGCATCTACCCAGTGGGCTGTCACAGTCATATAGTCCTTCGTTTGCCCAGAACCACTTGTCCACATGTCCGTGGTTAAGTGGACAGTGGGTACAACCGCATTTTTTAGAGCACTGAGGACACTTGATCGTACTTCTCTGTACATTTTTGGTATCGCCTGCCTAGTGAAGTGGAATCTCGACGGGATTTGGTACCGGGGACACAATACCTCCATCAACCCTCTAAATCCCACTCCACTGATGGCGGACACCGGGCGCACATCTAACACCAACATTGCAGTTACAGCCGCAGTTATACGCTTTGCAATAGGGTGACTACTATCGTATTTTGTGGTCATGGCAAACGACTGTTGGACGGTCAATTGTTTTGTGAAAGACTTAGCGGTCTTACGACTTCCCCTCTGGGAAGATGACCGACTAACAGCAGCAACAGCAGCAGTGGCAGTAGTAGGTGTACCGCTGCAGGATTCCTCGGATGAATCCCGTATTGAGGAGGACTCAGTCTGGCTGCTGACTTGGGCTGCAGGACTGAATCTGATGGAGATCGTGGAGGAAGTTGACGAGGAGGGTGTTGCTGGTGTGTATCCAACTGGACCACAGGATTTAGGTGTCCCTGTACCGATGAGGGTCCTAGCCCCAGTTCCTGAACTAACCACTGAACTATGAAGGTTATTTGGATAAAAATAACTCCAGACCAAAGAGGTGCATTTTTTGGTCTTCTGACCAGGCATGACAATGGGCTTTTTCATCCCATGGACATCAGCTGTTTCCCCCCCTGGTGCCTCATTTACAATAACCACATCACCATCCTCATCATCAAGTTCCTACACAGCGCCAGCTACATCATCAATAGGCTCCTCCCGAGCCACCTCTTCCCGTACAATGATGGGAAGGTCAGGCTTGACAACCACCAACACCCTTGGACTCGCCTTGGGGATTTGTGATAATTTCTCTTTAGAAGGCAGAGTTGTTTGCTGTTTTGTTGCTGAAAGCATAACTCTCTTCAATTTTTTGTAGGGGGCGGGAGGAGGAGGAGGGCTAAGATCCTTGGGTGAAGCTGAACCACTAGTCATGAACACGGGCCAGGGCCTAAGCCATTCCTTGCCACTCCGTTTCGTAAATGGCATATTGGCAACTTTACGTTTCTCCGCAGATGATTTTAAGTTTCTCTTTTTGCTACTTTTTCTTAACTTGGGCTTTTTGAATTTTACATGCCCTGTACTACAAGATTGGGCATCGGGCTTGGAAGACGACGTTGATGGCATTTTATCGTCTATGTCATGACTAGTGGCGGCAGCTACAGCATTAGGAGGAAGTGGGTCTTGATCTTTCCCTACTTTATCCTCCAAATTTTTGGTCTCCATTATATGTAGCACAAGATACTGCAGAATGTGTGAACTTGGTAATATTGCAGTACCAATGGACTTATACTGCTGGATTGGTTTTGCAAATTTGGTTATAATTATTTTTTTAAAAAAAAAATTATTTTTATTTTTTTTATAACTTTTTTTTTATTTTTTAAAAACTTGGGAATAATGGGGAAATAACTATGCCCTTAGAAGCACAGAGCACAGGACACAGCACCACTGGACTGAACAGGACACAGCACAGGACCCAGCAGCACTACTGAACTCAGCAGGACAGAGCACAGGACACAGCACCACTGGACTGATACTGCAGAATGTGTGAACTTTGTAATATTGCAGTACCACTGGACTTTTACTGCTGAATGTGTGAACTTGGTAATATTGCAGTACCAATGGGCTTATACTGTAGGATTGGTTGTGCAAATTTTGTTGTAATTAAAAAAAAATTAAATTAGTTTTTTGTATTTTTTAAAATAACTTTTTTTAATTTTTTTAAACACTTGGGAATATTGGGGAAATAACTATGCCCTTAGAAGCACAGAGCACAGGACACAGCACCACTGGACTGAACAGGACACAGCACAGGACCCAGCAGCACTACTGAACTCAGCAGGACAGAGCACAGGACACAGCACCACTGGACTGATACTGCAGAATGTGTGAACTTTGTAATATTGCAGTACCACTGGACTTTTACTGCTAAATGTGTGAACTTTGTAATATTGCATTACCAATGGGCTTATACTGCAGGATTGGTTGTGCAAATTTTGTTGTAATTAAAAAAAAATTTAATTAGTTTTTTGTATTTTTTAAAATAACTTTTTTTTATTTTTTTAAACACTTGGGAATATTGGGGAAATAACTATGCCCTTAGAAGCACAGAGCACAGGACACAGCACCACTGGACTGAACAGGACACAGCACAGGACCCAGCAGCACCACTGACCTCAGAAGGACAGAGCACAGGACACAGCACCACTGGACTGAGCACAGCACAGCACAGCACAGCACTGAACAGCACGAGATATAGCAGGACAGAGGACCACCTAACACACCCTCCCTCTACCCTGATCAATGCCCGAGTGAAGATGGCGGCGACTAGCGGGGAATTTATAGGATCCGAGTATCGCGAGATCCGACAACGGGATTATGAGTCAGAGCCTCAGTTTCAGATTTGAATTTGGCGCCAATACCCGGATCTGTCTCGGATCCGACTCGGATCGGCAACGTTCGGGTGGGTTCGGATTTCAGAAATCCGAGTGATCTCATTTCTAATCTCTACGCATGTGGAGTGTGAACTCCATGATACACTAACGAACATAAATTCAGACTTGAATTATGCGCTAACTGAACAGTCAGGGGCAGCTGTATGATGGTCAGCAGTAGCTAGCTCCGACTTTAGCAATAGTAAAGCAAAATAAAGAGGTCAATGGCAGCCTACTGAATCCCTGAGTCACACCCATACAACTTAAATAATGAAGAACAAAATATAAAACATGAAAAGAATAATGGCACTAAGGTCACAAAAAAATAGTTGAAAACAAAAGTGAAAAAAAATCAACAATCCAGATTTATATAAGAATCTTAGTGTAGCAAGTTCTTATTAATAATTCACAGTTCTTTATTCTTTTTTTTTTTAATAAACTTTTTTATTGGTTTTAGTCAAGGTACAAAAATGAGACCCAACAGTAAATCAACAGGTGTTGTGGTACAGAGGTTATTAGACAATGTCAATGTACAAAAAATAGTACTTAAATAGATGTGAGAAACCTAGTTATACATAAGTTTATACCAAGGGTAAGTTTATACCAAGGCTTTTTAGATGTTAGGCAAACAATGGAAAGGGGAAAACAAAAGGGGAGGAGATTATTTGGCGACTGAGGGAGTGGAGCGGAGATGGTATCAGTAATGACTCAGAAGTGTTATGGCGGCTTGGGAGATTGAAGCAAATTGGAATATGTTGCATTCAAGGGAGGGGTAGCTCCATAGTGATCTGTCCTGGAATGTAGTAGGGCTGTCGTGCAATTTGGCTGTTAGGCCCTCATGCAGTAAGTGGCCCATATGCTCTGAATAGTGCTGGAAAGAGAAAGGGGGAGGTGTTTTTCCAGTGTGCAGCAATGAGGTAAGTTGCCACATTTACTATGTGGCGAATCAGTTTTTGTAAATGGCGAGGGGTGTCAGGGATAGGCCTGGGCAACAATGTATACAATATAGAAGGCAGCATATTGATGTCGGTGACATTGAATATCAGTGAATGGATTTCATGCCTGTAGAGGCGTATTTTTGGGCAGGTCCACCATATGTGCAGCAGGGTGCCACTCTGACCACAGGCCCGCCAGCAGAGGTCTGAAGATGTGGGAAAAACTGAGCGAAGGTGGGTGGAGACCCAGTACCATCTATAGAAGATCTTGTGAACATTCTCTTTGACCCAACCCGATATTGATGCTTTGGTCAGATTAAGTCTGATTTTGGCCCATTCTTTCGGGTCCAGATTCTCTTCCTCGTCCAGCTCCCATGACAATTTGTGGGGGTTCCTTTGGGGTTGCTTGTGTTGGAGCAAGATTGTGTTGGGCTAATAAGTCTGATTCAATATGTGTCTACACTCTGTGGTGTGGCGGGGAATGCCAGACCACACAATGGGAGAGATGAATAGCCAGGTAATATTTCTGCAGATGGGGGCCTCCCAGACCTCCCATCATCTGGTGTTTGTGCAGGATTCGCATGCAGATTCTGGGTTTTTGTCCTGCCCAAATAAATTTTGTAAGTGATTGCTGCAGGTTCTTCAGAACATGAGCAGGGACATGGATAGGGAGGGTTTGCCAAATATAGAGTAGCCTTGGTAAGATGTTCATCTTAACACTGTCTATACGCCCAAACCAAGTAATAAGGTGTTTGTTCCATTGGGTTATATCTGAGGTTGCCACTGAAAAACAAAATTTGCCATGAGGTTTTATAGGAGGAGAGAGGTATGTTTTGATCTAGATTTTCTGATTTACCTGTGTTTAATTATATAATTAGACAATTCACTAATTTGCTGTATTTATTGGAAAAGATTTGGCAGGACAATATGGGGGTTTGTAATGGTCAAGATGATGTCATCTGCATACAGAGCAATTTTATGGTCACAGGTGCCTGTGTTGATTCCCGTTATATCTGTGTTCAATCTATTGCGGGCTGCCAATGGCTCCATTATTAGGGCAAAGAGCAAGTGTGATAATGGGCAGCCTTGATGGGTGCCATTATAGATGGTGAATGGGTTGAAGTAAAACCATTTGCCAAAATCCCAGCTGAGGGGTTATGGTACAGAGCCGCAATTCCTCTGCAGAAAGCCCCCTGCATTCACATGTTCACTAAAGTGCGCTGTGTAACACTCCGGTCCCGCAAATAAGTACCTGTCTCGTTACCTGAATTCCATTGATCTGGAAACTGCCATGTTTCAGCATCAGACTCTCCTCATTCATCCATTCATTCATTCAGCTATTATCAGATCTGCGCAGGTACAAGTCTATTGCACTTCAGAGCCTCCTCCATCTTTTCATTCGCTAAGCACTTCTGTAGCACTATTTAAACCTCCTGGATTCACCTGTTCTGCTCTTCTGTTCTTCAAGCTCACTTCCTCGAGCCTGTGGTTCTGGTTTCTGTTCTCCTTGTGGTTTGCGTGTATTCCAGCCTGCTCTCAGTTCGTGGCCTGTGTTGAACCATCGCTGCTCCAGTACCTCTCTTACCATCTCCAGTGTACTTCATTGTGACAGCTCCGGTTCTCTCATCGCTGCCACTCAGAGCCGCTACTACGTCTGTGACTCATCAGCTATTAATATGAGTTACCTCCACTACTCCATTCTGCTTTCAGTCTGTGGCCCTGTTGAACTATCACTGCTCCAGTACCTCTATTGCCATCTCCAGTGTACTTCATTGTGACAGCTCCAGTTCTCTCATCGCTACCACTCAGAGCCGCTACTATATCTGTGACTCATCAGCTGTTACTAGGAGTTACCTCCGCTACTCCAATCTGCCTCCAGTATCTCTGCATCCCTGACAGCCCTAAGGTTGGTATGGGAGCTCTGTGTCCTGAAAGACTGAGGCGAGACTGGTACCGCTGAATTAAGCTCCGGATGCATCACCCCCGGTTCCGCAGCTCAGACACCGGATAGGGACTTGGAGCTTGGCAGCCAGGGAGGTGTGGGCGGTGGGCGGTCCAGGCAGAGCACCATAGATATCCCAGGAGACTCCGGGCAGCAACTGTGGAGGTGAGTCTGGAGCCGCGTTCCACCACTTAGTACGCTGTAGGCCCTATCTGTGTGCAGTCAAGCACACAAGGAGAGGGTTTTGAGTGGCACCTGGGGAGCGGGGGTAGTATCATATGTGTTAGGGTGGTGATGAGGGAAGGATAGAGCCCAATAGATCCTCTAGAAGGGACATAAGTAACAGAGCCCAAGAAAAGTGCTGCCGCTTACGATAGCGTCTGAGCCATGCCCCATTTCTTCTATAGTTAAGCAGTCTGCAGGGATATGAGAGGAGTCAACCACCAAGCTCTGGCAGGATGGCTCTGAGAAGAGGTCAGCTCTCAATTGAGAAGCGCCCCCCTTGCTGGTGCCCATGAAGGGATCCAACCTCCACAGCCATGGACCTGAAGTGCACGGCCGAAAACCCGAAGTGAGAAGCCAAAAACCAGAGGTCCACTTACTTGATTAATGCCGTAGTTGAGCTGTGCACCCGGAGTAGGACAGGAGGCCACAGGACCAGACTAAGGCGCTCAGGTGAGATTGTGACATGCACTCCAGCCAGGCAGCAATGGTTCTCAGTGCAGGGAGCCTCAGGAACAATCCCAATTGCAACACCCGATGGATCTAGCGGTGCCTGGGGCAGTTAGTTAGCCTACTGGATGGGTGGTGGTGGGTAACGGGCCCAAAAGATGAAATATAGGGGTCCCGGGTCACAGAGCTCCAAGTTCAGCTGTCTGTCCAAGATGGTGGATTGGCCACGCCCCTTACAGTTCTTTTTTTTATCTTCTTTCTCAAAAATCCAAAACTTGTAGAGTATCTCAAAACTAGAGATGGTCACTGACCCCCGTGTTTTGGTTTTGGATTCGGTTTTGGATCTGGATTACCGTCGTGTTTTGGTTTTGGTTTTGGTTTTGCAAAACCGCCATTGCGTGTTTTGGTTTTGGTTTTGGTTTTGTTTGGTTTTGTTTTGCAATTTGTTATAAAAATTACATTTATTGGTGCTAAAATAACATAATTTAGGTATTATTTTGTAGCTACATTATTATTAACCTCAGTAACACTAATTTCCAGTCATTTTTTATTCAATTTTGAACACCTCCTATGTCACAATATGATTTTCATACACTTGAAAAGAAAAATTGCTGCAGTTCTTGCCAGTGATAACAAAAAGGCCATTGTCATGCCTGGGCATAAGACCAAAAATCCACCTCTTAAGTGTGGAATTATTTTTACACGAATCCTGGCAAGAGTTGTCTATCCATTTGTAACATTTTGAAAGCCACACTCAGTAGAGGTAGGGACCTTAACCATCTGGGATCCTCATCCATGTTTCGTCATTTTTCAGCGAGTTATTGGCAAACTGTTGGGAAAATCAGAAACTTTGGTTAAAAAAAAATTAACAACAAGCATTCCAGCATAATCTACCTCCCTTCTCTCATCTACATCCCAGCACCTGCAATCTTCCCCCCCAACAATTGGCAAGTAAACAATCCTCTGCAAGAGGAAGCAAGAATGAAACCTGTCACCCAGTCGCAAAGCGGATCACAGACGCCCTGGGTACTATGCTAGCGTTAGATCTGTGTCCAATGTCCACTATTAATACAGTTGGTTTAAGACATTTAATTGAGGTGTTATGTCCCTGTTAGCAAATGTCATCACTATACCATTTTACTAGAAAAGCTTATTCTCTCCTGTACCGGAAAGTTCCTAAAAATGTCATTATTGGGTGACAAAATGGTATTCTACCCACTGTACACTTAACCACAGATATGTGTACAAGCGGAACTGGGCAAACAAAAGATTATATGACTGTGAAAGCCCACTGGGTTGGTCTTTCGCCTTCCCCAGCATGGACAGCAGCAGCATGTACCCAGGTGCATCACATTTTTGAGAAGTAGGCTACTCTGTGTATCAGCAGCTTCACTAAGAGGCATACAGCTGACAAACTGTTCCAAAAACTAAGGGATGTCATTGAAAGATGGCTAATCCTGCTTGGAGTCTCCTGAGGATATGTCATTTCTGATTACGACCCCAATATTGGTCCAGCATTACAGCGGGGCTGAATTCCATCACATTTCCTGTTTTGCACACACTATCAACTTGGTGTTACAGAACTTTTGAAAAATGACATGCAGGAGATGCTGTTTGTGTCCATAAACATTTAGGGTCAATTTGTGGTTTCTGCAACAGCATGTAGGAGAATACAGCAGCTGCAAGAAGACTAGCATTTGAGGGGAATATACTTTAGTCCAGCGAAGTAGTTACCTGTGAAGAAAGTGCAGACACAGTTAGCTTGAGTCAAGTGATTGCCTTAATAATAGATTTTGAAAAGGTGCTACATAAAATTATAGTGTGCAATAAAACAAAGTAAATGTGCTAACTATATTTTAATTGTAGATGAAATACTTAATTTTCTTTGCAAGGATCCCAGACTTATCAACATCTTGTTGGGACGTCTTCTCCTTCAGTTTCTCTGGCAACTGCTTGTAGTAAAAGAAATTGCTTTCCCAAGACACCCAGTGGTGATGCAGATGAGTCCGCTAAACATTTTGATATTTGCTGTGCTGTAAAAGAATTGCCCAAAAACCGTGACAGCTCTGCCCTAAAATCAACTAGTCATTCCCTTTGGAAGGCCATTATCAGCAATTACATCATACTACACAGACTTCTATGATATTGGGATATTGGGATGAATTAGTATTGTTGGAGGAAGATTATCACTAAACCCTGCCACCTCTCCAGTTTCGCAATGAGCTATGGTACAATAAAATGTAACTGCAGATTTAGACCAAGACTGTCAGCCCTATTATTTCTATTTCAGCAATTACAATTAGCAATGGAGCAATGGAGCTCTTCTCTTTGGGTGTTACCTATATAACGCAGCACAATTTGCCTGCAAATTCTACAGACAAGCCTGCTTGTCTTCCTCTCCATCAATGACTCTTAGCAATTGAGCACTCGTCTTTGGGTGTATATTACACCCAAACATTATTAGTGAAAATTATGAAAAATACAGTTTAATCCCTGATAGGCCCTCCACCATCCTTTGCATGTTAATAGTAGGATTGGTTGGAATTATGGTCAAGGTCACACATTTTTTTGACAAATCCTTCAAACCAGCCCAGATGTCAAACTGTTGTGGTCTGCCCCCTGCGTCATCCCTGCTTGTGTTTGGAAAGTGCATATTGGTGCCAGAACCTCACATGCCAGAACTGCTCCCACTGGTGCCACACTGCTGCAGGACTTACACAATCAACCGCATCCTCATCGTCGGATACCCAAATCTCCCCACACATCCTCTTCTAAAGACAAAGTGTCATCCTCACTTGGTGTATCACCGGCTACACTCGGGCTGTTCAGGCACACATCAGCAGAACTGCTGAAAGGGCCCTTCTTTATGGGTAGACTAACAGAATGGTCACGATTAGACATCCCACTGTTGGATGGACTCTCCACAGGGATTGTTGTCATTTGTGAATCAGAGCAAATATTCTCCTGTAATGCCTCACTGTTATCTTGCAGCTCGGCTTTGACGCGTAACAGTAGTTGTGCACCAATTGTAGGCTGGGTAACTTTTTGGGATCTGCCACTAATAGCCAAAGGTGAAGGCCTCATTCTCTCTTTGCCACTGCGTGTGTAGAATGGCATGCTTGCAATTTTTTTTTTATCGTCACTTAACTTTTGCTCAGTTACACTTCTTTTTCGCTTCAATACAGTAAAATTTTTTTGGGTTTTTGTTTTTTGCACTAATTTGAAAACACTCTGTTGTTTGACATCGCCTTGGCCAGATGACGTACTGGGAACACTAACATCAGGACTGGTGACAGAACCTGGTTGCTCATTTAGATCATATGTGGACTGCTTTGAATCCATTCTGAGCGCAAACCACTGGGGAGTGCTAAAAATTATTTAGTAGATTCTGCTGACAGTTATGACTTTTGACAGCCAGAAATATTAATGCACAATTAGGGAGGACACCCCAAAAACACTGAGGAGTGCTAAAAATTATTGAGTAGATACTGCTGACAGATATGACTTTTGACAGCCAGAAATATTAATGCACAATTAGGGAGGACACCCCAAAAACACTGAGGAGTGCTAAAAATTATTGAGTAGATACTGCTGACAGATATGACTTTTGACAGCCAGAAATATTAATGCACAATTAGGGAGGACACCCCAAAAACACTGAGGAGTGCTAAAAATTATTGAGTAGATACTGCTGACAGATATGACTTTTGAGAGCCAGAAATATTAATGCACAATTAGGGAGGACACCCCAAAAACACTGAGGAGTGCTAAAAATTATTGAGTAGATACTGCTGACAGATATGACTTTTGACAGCCAGAAATATTAATGCACAATTAGGGAGGACACCCCAAAAACACTGAGGAGTGCTAAAAATTATTGAGTAGATACTGCTGACAGATATGACTTTTGACAGCCAGAAATATTAATGCACAATTAGGGAGGACACCCCAAAAACACTGAGGAGTGCTAAAAATTATTGAGTAGATACTGCTGACAGATATGACTTTTGAGAGCCAGAAATATTAATGCACAATTAGGGAGGACACCCCAAAAACACTGAGGAGTGCTAAAAATTATTGAGTAGATACTGCTGACAGATATGACTTTTGACAGCCAGAAATATTAATGCACAATTAGGGAGGACACCCCAAAAACACTGAGGAGTGCTAAAAATTATTGAGTAGATACTGCTGACAGATATGACTTTTGACAGCCAGAAATATTAATGCACAATTAGGGAGGACACCCCAAAAACACTGAGGAGTGCTAAAAATTATTGAGTAGATACTGCTGACAGATATGACTTTTGACAGCCAGAAATATTAATGCACAATTAGGGAGGACACCCCAAAAACACTGAGGAGTGCTAAAAATTATTGAGTAGATACTGCTGACAGATATGACTTTTGACAGCCAGAAATATTAATGCACAATTAGGGAGGACACCCCAAAAACACTGAGGAGTGCTAAAAATTATTGAGTAGATACTGCTGACAGATATGACTTTTGACAGCCAGAAATATTAATGCACAATTAGGGAGGACACCCCAAAAACACTGAGGAGTGCTAAAAATTATTGAGTAGATACTGCTGACAGATATGACTTTTGACAGCCAGAAATATTAATGCACAATTAGGGAGGACACCCCAAAAACACTGAGGAGTGCTAAAAATTATTGAGTAGATACTGCTGACAGATATGACTTTTGACAGCCAGAAATATTAATGCACAATTAGGGAGGACACCCCAAAAACACTGAGGAGTGCTAAAAATTATTGAGTAGATACTGCTGACAGATATGACTTTTGACAGCCAGAAATATTAATGCACAATTAGGGAGGACACCCCAAAAACACTGAGGAGTGCTAAAAATTATTGAGTAGATACTGCTGACAGATATGACTTTTGACAGCCAGAAATATTAATGCACAATTAGGGAGGACACCCCAAAAACACTGAGGAGTGCTAAAAATTATTGAGTAGATACTGCTGACAGATATGACTTTTGACAGCCAGAAATATTAATGCACAATTAGGGAGGACACCCCAAAAACACTGAGGAGTGCTAAAAATTATTGAGTAGATACTGCTGACAGATATGACTTTTGACAGCCAGAAATATTAATGCACAATTAGGGAGGACACCCCAAAAACACTGAGGAGTGCTAAAAATTATTGAGTAGATACTGCTGACAGATATGACTTTTGACAGCCAGAAATATTAATGCACAATTAGGGAGGACACCCCAAAAACACTGAGGAGTGCTAAAAATTATTGAGTAGATACTGCTGACAGATATGACTTTTGACAGCCAGAAATATTAATGCACAATTAGGGAGGACACCCCAAAAACACTGAGGAGTGCTAAAAATTATTGAGTAGATACTGCTGACAGATATGACTTTTGACAGCCAGAAATATTAATGCACAATTAGGGAGGACACCCCAAAAACACTGAGGAGTGCTAAAAATTATTGAGTAGATACTGCTGACAGATATGACTTTTGACAGCCAGAAATATTAATGCACAATTAGGGAGGACACCCCAAAAACACTGAGGAGTGCTAAAAATTATTGAGTAGATACTGCTGACAGATATGACTTTTGACAGCCAGAAATATTAATGCACAATTAGGGAGGACACCCCAAAAACACTGAGGAGTGCTAAAAATTATTGAGTAGATACTGCTGACAGATATGACTTTTGACAGCCAGAAATATTAATGCACAATTAGGGAGGACACCCCAAAAACACTGAGGAGTGCTAAAAATTATTGAGTAGATACTGCTGACAGATATGACTTTTGACAGCCAGAAATATTAATGCACAATTAGGGAGGACACCCCAAAAACACTGAGGTGTGCTACAAATTATTTAGTAGATACTGCTGACAGATATGACTTTTGACAGCCAGAAATATTAATGCACAATTATGGGGGACACCCCAAAAGCGCTGGGGAGTGCCAAATATGAAGAAAAAATAATAAACCTCTATCCTCCTCTCTGCACTAGCGATTTTGGTTAGAGCAATTGCAAGAACAATATGGTATTCTCTGTCCCTGCTCTAATTAGCCTATGACTACACCCTGCTCTCTCCCTCTGTCAAATGGCGATGGATTGCTGTGGAGGCGTGTATTTATAAAGTTGAAGTATCGCGAGAACCGAGTCCCGAGATCCGACGACGTCACAATGACGTTCGGCCTCGATTTGGATTCGGAATGGGCGGGAGAGTACCGAGCTGCTCAGCTCGGTACTCGGATACCCAAAGTTCGGGTGGGTTCGGTTCTCGGAGAACCGGACCCGCCCATCTCTACTCAAAACTCACATTAATAAAGGAAAAAAAGCCAAGTTTTTCAAACACAAGATTTTCCTCAATGAAAAAACATAATAGTCTAGTATTGCAGAGAAAGTCACTAAAACAAAGTATAAATATCTGCCAGATTTGTTCTCACATAAACAAGGAGAGGATCAGAGTGTAGAAAGTGATTTAGGTTCAACTCTTTCTCCAAACACTTGCCAATTATAATGTATAATCTTATATGTAGGGAATATTCTACAATTATATACATAGAGAGGAAGGACAAACAAATTCCTGTAGTGTAAAACGTCCAAACAAGAATAAAACCACTTTAATGTATTACCCTTACAAGGTAACAGCATATAAACTTCATAAAGTAAAACATAGAACTCCTTTCTTATAGTCTATTAGGGTTCCTAACAGATTTTTAGCTTTTAAAACAGCATGTATCTCTCTCCACAACAATGTCCTTAGAAGTTGAAAAACTTGGGTTGAATAACAGCAACGAGTAGAAATATATCCGGCTGCAAGGAAAACTAATAGCACTGAAAACAACCAGTGCTTTTCAATTCCAAAATATCTTTGTCAGGGCCAGATTAAGGGCCACATGAGCCTGGGGCTGAAAATTATAAAGGGCCTATTTTGAGAAGTGCCGTCTCACCGGTGTTGTGGCCAGTGATGTGTGGGTGTAACCAGCACCATAGAGGGCATAGCTTGCACTTCCCTCCAACCATCTACATCAGTCATTCCCAACTCCAGTCCTCATGGACCCCTAACAGGGTAAAAAAGCCCTGAGGCGGGTCCTGTCTCTGTCTCCGCGGGGCATATTAGGTGCATAATTAAACGCAAAAAAAAATGAGATTCATCTGTTGTAGACAAGTGTAGCTTTTTACTGAGTACTGGGCAATGAAGAATGGTAGAAGGAGTACCAGGGGTCAAACACTTTGTAAAAGTGTGATATTTTGTTATGGAGGAGACTGGTAATATATTTCATTGAGGCCAAGTACCAGACCCGAGGCACTATGCTTTGGAGGCCTGGAGGGCATGGAGACTTCCCGTCTTTAGCTATCGGCATTCGCATTGCGACACAAGCATATTGTACCAGCTTATTATTGTGTTTAGTAAGGGATTAGACTAAGGAGCACAACAGTAAAGGTATTAGTTTTTAAAACAATTTAGTATTAACTGACGTATTATAAAAACAAAAAAAGAAACAATAACCCATTAACAACATTAGATATAGCAACATTTCATTAACAACTGATTTAAGCATCCATCTGTCCGTAGGTCACATCAATTAATAATCCTTTAGCTACTAGTTCAGATCTAATGGTAATTAGATAATGAAAACTTCAAGAGCAATGTTTATACCTCACCAAAAAATCTGTGATTTGACAACAAGGACTAACTGATGATCAATCAACTGTGACATAATATGTATTTGGTTAAATAGATCAAACAATATAAGTTTAGATTTTTTTTTTAAGTTGATGTTTAAGGACATAGCAAAAAACAGGCAGATCTCTACTATATGGTGTCATTATTATATGGTGAGTTATTATTATTATTAACGTAGATTTGTAATGTGCTACTGTGCTCTGCAGTGCTGTACAGTAGGAAAAACAGTACATGCATAAAACGGGGACAGACAAGGTAGACAAAATAAACGTAGACATGAAAACAAAGGATATAAGGGGCCCTGCTCATTAGAGAACTTACATTCTAAGTGAAACAGGGCACAGCTTAAACAAAAGGAGCAAATGTGGGTGAGAGGTGGCTACCAGAGACCACACAAAGCGCAGGTTAGAGGTAGATCTAATAATGAGATAGAGTATTTTGATATGAAATTTGAGATGTATGAAGGGGTAGGGTTGTTGAGGGCTTTGTAGGTAAGGGTGGGTAATTTGAATTTGATTCTGGAGGACACAGGGAGACAATGTAGGGATTTGCAAAGTGGTGAGGCAGATGTGGAGTGGTGAGAAAGAAAGACCAGTCTTGCAGCAGCATTTCGGATGGCAATGTTTTTAAAGAAGAGTCGACAGGACTGAGAGAGAGTCTGGATGTGAGGAATAAAGCAGAGGGTGGAGTCAAGTGTGAGGGAGATTTTAGGGCAGGTGGTGATTCTTGCAGGAGGGAAGATAAGCAGCTCTGTTCTGGACATGTTTAGCTTTAGGTAGCATTGGGATATCCATGTGGAGATAGAAAGGCAGTTGGATACACAAGATAGTACAGAAGGAGTTAAATATTAAATTAATATTGTAAGTATTTTGACATAACTTATCACAAAAAATTGTGGAGTCCCTCTATTAAAATGAGAACAGAACTACAAGTGTCAGCATGCAAATGGCTGCCAAAGCACACGAATAGCAAGGGCCAGCAAACAGTTAATAGTTGCAGGACCAGTAGTGGAAGGAAACTAAATAGAGCTAATTTTTCCTGAGGGTCCATCTTGCATTTTTTTGGGCGGGCCAGATCCCTCAAGGAAATTCAGCCCTAAGTCTCACTATATGGATTTTAAGAAGACGTGTTGTGTTACCAACATCAAATTTACCACCTTCTTATATTAAAAGATAAGTCACATTCTGTAGTGAACATAGAGGAATTACAGTTATAAGAATTAACCCATAACATAATTGTTGGGAATAAGGCCTAATCATAACTGCATTGAAAATACATTGTATTATAAATTGAGCTACTAAGGTGTAAAATGTGAAGCCAGAGGGTCTGGTGTTTGTTTATTCGGTGGCTCTGCATACCCCTGTGTTATTAGATAACAGTTGTCATCTTTAGGGAGTGTGCAGTTTTAAAGGTCCCTGGGGTGAGCTACATCCTGACATACAACTTACAATCAATATAATTTGTGATCAACCCCATATTCATAAATTGCATGATGGAGGGCAGCCCCTACATCAAATAAAGCTGTCTGCCAGGCAGAGAAGGTGAGGAAATTAGTTTCAGCTCAGCTGATACACTGGACCTATGCTGTTTACTATCTATAAATTCGTTAGGTTATATTGTAGAATTGAATATTAAATCAGGTAACATGCAAATTATGGTTGTAAACAGTGTCACACACCACAACCCCCTGAAGGTGGGGAAAGGTGTGAAAGTGTCTTTAAAAAGTTGAGACCAGTTACAAGAAATTGTCAGTCTTTTGGGAAATCAATCATCATTGATAAGCTGTCCATCTTTAACCAACTTCCCATGGCACATTTTAAACCACTTTTGCGGTTTGTGACTGGTAAACATAGTTAGGAGAGGTTTCTTTACAAAATAGAGGTGACATGATGTGTGACTGTTGGAATATATTCATATATTCCGGACTTTATTCATAAGTGGATTCCAATACAAAGTTCAATACCTTAATCGACCTATATGTATTTAGACTTTCTTATAAACCCTTCTCTGTGAGCTCCCAATGAGTTAATTGGAATATGAGGAGTCAGCTGAGCAAAGGTGCTTTACTGCTCGGCGGCTGATAGAGGCACCCAGACTGCACAGATCCTGACATCATTTCAATGGCTCTTTTTCAGTGAGTTACCCAACACCATTTCTATCCTCAATGTTTGTGAACAGATCTTCAAGCCAAGAGTGATTAGAGTGATTTATATATACAGAGTTTTACATTCCGTGTCTGTATATCTAGAGAACTAGTACCTACTTGGTCATTTATGCCAAATATATACTGTATTTGGTCAGAAGCTGTATTGTATTGTATTGTATTGTATTTACTGTTATAGGGATTCTCTCTAATATTAGAGGTTTATATATCACCCATTGAGGATTTACCTTATATTGTGACATTCAGTATTATTCACTTTTTTGAAAATAATAGTACTCCAATGCGGATGCCTTTCCATCTGTGTATTTATATGTATATGTTTTAATAAATTCATGGTGTCTTTATGAGAACCACTTTGAGTATCATTTCATAGTGCATAGTTAAGAGGCAACAAGAGTAAGTCCATTTGTCAATTTGATATAACTTGATACTTACCTTGTGTCAGCACTGTATAATCTTTTCTCTTTTTATACAGTATGGACTGCCCAAAGATCAGTGGGCACAGTATTTAACCCCTGGTTTGCGATGGAAAGTATTAGAGGCCTTTGCAGACCTTTCACATTAGATGGTATCGTGAATATAGAGAGCTTGCAGTTATTTAAAAGGATAATTCATAACTGCAGTGTAAATAGGTGATATCAAATGAATCCATTGATAAGTTAACGTGTAAGATTTGCAGTCAGAGAGTCGGTTGTAAATTTATTGGATAGCTTTGCACACCCCAGTGTGAACAGATAGTAGTGTCACCTGGAGGGGTAGTTCAAAGGACTCCCGGGGTGAGATCTAGACTATTGGTGACACTTGAATAGACTTTTAGGTACCGCTTAGCATGTGGTCTGGCTCAATTAGGCCATGTGCTAACATAGCCTATATGTAATACTGTATAATGCTCTGTACTTTCATCCCATTTGTTTTTATAACTGTTTGCAATCTTTTATTCGTATGTCAATTCTTTATCTAATTGTTTTTATTATCTGTAAGCATTGTACTTTTTGTATATTAAATCTAAAATTTAATAGTTCTGTCCTTTTTGCTCTAAACGAATCCATTGCCTGTTTAGAAGAGATAGATTGCTTGGCTGGATTAATTCTTTAAATACCAGAGTGAGAAGAGTTAACTATTTAGCTACCGGTGCACAGAGTGTGCACAATTGGGTAATAAAGTAATAAAGCTACGGGCCTTATACGTAGCTGGTGGCAGTTGCTGAGAGGGGTGAAGCCTGCATTTGTGTTGGGATGGGACCAGCGAAATCTGTAGCCTTAGAGAAAGAGGTGAGTGTGAGATTTGGGGCTGGAATCCTGTGTTCCCTTACCGTAAGCTTCCAAGTCACAAGTGCGCAGAGTGCGGTTTGTGACTGATAAAGGGGTTCAGGAGCGGTTTCCTGACAGAACAGAGGTGATCATTAACAAGATACTAGTAGATCGCACCAGGAATATCCTACCCGCACTAGGTAATGGTTATTATTATTATTATTATTATTATTAATTTTTTATTTATAAGGCGCCACAAGGTGTCCATAGCGCCGTACAGGGACAAACAAATTACAATGCAACGGGAGACAGCACAGTACATTAAACAGTAAGCACAGTAACTCAATAATCTCAATGCACAGCTAGAGAGGGCGGGGAAGAGGGAGGAAGGATCCGCAAACGACGGGGCCCAAGAAGGAGGGCGCAGAAGACAGGGAGACCCCCAGGGGGGCGGAGGACCCTCGAGGAGGAGGGCTAAGTAGCTGGAGAGCAGAGTTAGAAGTGGTGGAAACAGGAGGAGAGATGGCCCTGCTCAGAGGAGCGTACAATCTAAGGGGAGGGGTGGACAGACATAGAGACGCAGGGGAGAGAGGGAGAGTAGGGGAAAGGAGGCAGAAGATAAGGTAGGACGTTAAGTGGGAGACAGAAAGGCTTTAAGAAAAAGGTGAGTTTTTAGGGCCCGTTTGAAACTGGACAGATTAGGGGAAGTTCTGATGGAGGGAGGGAGCTTGTTCCAGTTGAGGGGGGCAGCGCGGGCGAAGTCTTGGATACGTGCATGGGAGGAGGTTATAGGGGGGGGAAGAGAGGCGACGGTCAGAGGCAGAACGGAGAGGGCTGGATGGAGCATGAATAGAGAGGAGGGTGGAGATGTAGGGCGCAGTGGAGTTGGGGAGGGCCTTGTAGGTGAGTGTGAGGAGCTTAAAGCGGATTCTGAAAGGGAATGGGAGCCAGTGAAGGGCTAGGTAGAGGGGGGAGACAGAAGAGGAGCCACGAGAAAGGAAGATAAGCCTAGCGGCAGCATTAAGAACAGATCGAAGGGGAGTGAGATGAGAGTGGGGGAGGCCAGTGAGGAGGAGGTTGCAGTAGTCCAGGCGGGAGATGATCAGAGAGTGGATAAGGCATTTGGTGGCATCTTGGGAGAGGAAGGGCCGGATGCGAGCGATGTTACGCAGCTGGAAGCGGCAGGATTTAGCAAGAGAGAGGATGTGGGGGCCAAAGGAGAGAGAGATGTCGAGGATGACACCAAGGCAGCGAAGTTGGGGGACAGGGGAGATAGAGGTGTTGTCAACAGTGATGGAGAGGTCAGAAGGGGATGAGGTATGAGAGGGAGGAAAAACTATGAGCTCAGTTTTGGCAAGGTTAAGTTTGAGGAATCGAGAGGACATCCAGGAGGAGATGGCAGAGAGGCAGGTGGACACCCTAGAGAGGAGGGAGGGAGAGAGATCAGGAGAGGAGAGGTATAGTTGAGTGTCGTCAGCGTAAAGGTAGTAGCTGAAGCCGAAGGAGCTGATGAGTTCACCCAGGGAGCAGGTGTATAGAGAGAAGAGTAAGGGTCCCAGAACAGAGCCCTGAGGGACCCCGACTGGAAGGGTGGACGGGGGGAGAGAGAACCAGAGGTGGTGACAGAGAAGGATCGGTGAGTAAGGTAAGAGGTGAACCAGGACAGGACTGGGCCGGAGAGGCCGAAAGACTGGAGGGTGTGAAGGAGGAGGGGGTGGTCAATGGTGTCGAAGGCTGCAGAGAGGTCAAGGAGAATGAGAAGGGAGAAGTGGCCCCTGGCTTTAGAAGAGAGGAGGTCATTGGTGGCTTTAGCCAGGGCAGTTTCAGTGGAGTGAAGGGGGCGGAAACCAGACTGGAGAGGATCAAGGAGGGAGTGTTCAGAAAGGTAGGAGGTGAGACGGCTGCAGACGAGCCTCTCGAGAATTTTGGAGGCAAAGGGGAGAAGAGATATGGGGCGATAGTTCGAGAGAGAAGTGGGGTCGAGATTAGGTTTCTTAAGAATGGGGGATACGAGAGCATGTTTGAAGGAGGAGGGGTAGATGCCAGTGGAGAGGGAGAGATTAAAGAGGTGAGCGAGGTTGGAGCAGGTGGTGGGGGAAAGGGAGCGAAGAAGGTGGGAGGGGATGGGATCCAGGGGACAGGTAGTGGGGAAAAGGATGAAATGAGAGAGTGGACTTCCTCGCTGGTGGTGGGGCGGAAGGAGTGGAGGGGAAGGTGGTTGGGGGGAGGACGGAAGAGTGGGAGGGGTGGAAGAGAGAGTGGAGGAGGAGATTTCAAGTCGCATGGCCTCGATTTTAGAGGAGAAGAAGGAGGCAAAATCGGAGGCAGTCAGGGAGGAGGGAGGGGGCGAGGGGGGGGGGGCAGGAGAGTGCTGAAGGTGGCGAAGAGGCGGCAGGGGTTAGAGGACTGGGAAGAGATGAGGGATTTAAAGAAAGATTGTTTAGCGAGTGAGAGGGCAGAGCTGTAGGATGAAAGGATGAATTTAAAGTGGAGGAAGTCAGCCAGAGAGCGGGATTTTCTCCAGTGACGTTCGGCGGTACGGGAGCATTTTTAGAGGAAGCAGGTAAATTTGGAGTGCCAGGGTTGGGGTTTGAAGCATCGGGGTTGGACGGAGTGGGAAGGGTCGACCGCGTCCAGAGCGGAGGTGAGGGTGTGATTGTAGAGGGAGACCGCCTGGTTGGGGCAGGCCTGGGAGGAAAGGGGAGAAAGGAGGGTATTGAGAGAGGAGGACAGAGAGGCAGGGTCAAGAGCGTTGAGGTTGCGTATAGACAGAGTAGGTTTGGGCAGGGGGAGGGGAGCAGGAGAAGAGGAGAGAGAGAAGGAGAGGAGATGTGGTCAGATAGAGGACAGGGAGAGATGAAGAAGTCGGAGAGACTACATAGGTAGGAGAAGACAAGATCAAGGGAGTGACCAAGGCAGTGGGTAGAGGAGGAGGTCCATTGGGTGAGACCAAGGGAGGAAGAGAGGGTGAGCAGTTTGCTGGAAGCAGGGTAGGTGGGGTTGTCGATGGGGATGTTAAAGTCACCGAGAATGATCGAGGGGAGATCGGAGGAGAGGTGGTGAGGAAGCCAGCTAGCAAAGTTGTCAAGGAAGAGAGAGGTGGGGCCAGGGGGGCGGTAGATGACAGTGACGCAGAGGTGGATGGGGTAGATGAGGCGGATGGAGTGAGCTTCAAAGGAGGAGAAGGAGAGGGAGGGTTCAGGGGGAATGACACGAAAAGTACAGGTGGAGGAGAGGAGGAGGCTCACTCCACCGCCTGGGCGGGCACCAGGCCTGGCAGAGTGGGTGAAGGAGAGGCCACCATAGGAGAGGGCAGCGGGGGAAGTAGTATCAGAATCCAGGTGATAGCCAGGTTTCAGTAACGGCAAGAAGGTTAAAGGAGTTGGATAGAAAGAGGTCGTGGATAGCAGTCAGCTTGTTGCGGACGGATCTGGCATTCCAGAGGGCACAGAAGAAAGGGGCAGAGGAGAGGGGGAAAATGGGGAAGAGGTTAGCAAGATGAGCAGCGCGTGGGGGAGGAACGGGAGGAACGGGAGAGGTAGGGCGTGGGGAGAGTATGGAGTGAGAGCGGGGAGGCATAGTAGGGAGAGAGAGAAACAGAACAGTGAGATAGTGGGGACAGTGAAAAACATATTGTATTGCATAGCGTATGTTTACTTCCTGCTTAGCGTATGTGAACTTCCAGTAAGATTCGCCACGTGGTTAAACAATCGTTTTGATAGTTATTATATGTGCATAGTATAATTACTTGTGAAAGCTTCTGAGACATTATTACTATTGTTGGGAACTTTTGATTTTCTGCGCAGAAAAGGTGTATAGTGTGTGATTTTGTAACGTAGATACACTGTTTTATTGTGGATTGTGCTCAGTTGCTGTCTGACGAGGCAGGTTGCCCAACTGAAGGACGGTATATGGGGCAGGTATACCGAATGCGAAGACAAAGGGGGTTTTCGCAAAAGCGCCACCAATAGATCGCAAACTTTACTGCTAGTTAGTATCAGTAGGCGGTGCGATCTCACCGCACGACAACCGTCAGTGCGAATTGGAGGAGCAGCTAGGAGGAATTATACTGGAAAGGCAGGTTGATTATATCGACTTTGCGCTCCCAGCGATAATAAACTCAGCAGATTTTTGTGGTTGAGCCAGGGTATCGAGGAGCTGATAGCCCTTGGGGTCCACAGTGATATTTCTGTGTTAGGGGTCCTCGCCTGGTGTGAGAAAAAGCGAGTGGACGCAGCTAGTGGAAATATGTCCACCAGGCATTAGAGATCCCTAGCGGTGATTGTAGCAACAGGGTTGAAATTGTTTGCTAGAAGGAACAGAGCATTGCGGTTTATCTGTGTTCCGCATAGAAGGTACTGTTCAACATGGGTGCTAAGCATACGCTAGAGATGGCCAGTGAGCTGCCCAAGGAAGGGCCTATTGGTTCAGCGAGGTTTCTTATGTGTAAGAAATTTGGTGAATACGCAACGGTTTATTGCGACACGTGGGTCGAGATGACCAAAGAGTGTGTTAGGCCTTTCCCAAGAATAGGGAGTTTTAATGCCGAGGTACTAAATAACGTAAAAGATAAAGTGTGGTTGATTAAGTCATCAAAAGTGAGAAATAAACATAATGACTGTTTAAAATTGTGGCAAATGGAAGGCAACACGTGGCAGAGCAGCGAGTGCACAGCGGAAGTAGGCGTGGTGAAAAGTGCGCGCACAACGGAAGTAGCCGTTGAGAAGCGTTGGAGAACTCAGCGCAAGCGCGCCCCCGTCACCCTATGTGGCAGGGGGAGTAAGTACAGCCGTTATTAAAGATGAAAAATAGGAAATTGCTAAGTTATATCCTGTTTTAAGTCAGTTTAAAGCAAGTGTTTCTGAAGAAGAGGATGAACCCACGGTAATTTAAGCCATTGCCCATGCTGTTAATATGTTAGAGGTTCAGCGTAAGTATGGAAAGGGGGCAATGGCTGAGATAGGTGAGAGTAGTGTGACCACTAGGAGATATAATATTCAAAGTACTGAAGTGGATAACCCTGAAGATAGTGAACCAGTGGGTACGTATCCAGTCCGCACAATATCAGTTCCCAATGGAAAGGTGGATAAGGATGGTGTAGTTCCTTTAAGAAATGTTACAATGCATTGTCCCTGGACTAGATCAGAATTACGTTCCATTATGACTGAATTCCCAGATCCTAGAAAAGAGTTGGCTAAATATCAGAGGTTTGTTAAAGACCTAGGAAATGCACACGAACCAACCAATAAGGATTGGCATGTAGTGTTGAGGGCGTGTCTTCCTTCCAATACTAACATACAAAAATGTATTAAAGATTGTTTGTTGGAGGAAGACGACACCTTGACAGATGAGATTAATCAAGAGAATATAGAACAAATTATAAAACATTAAGCCATTTATTTTTCAGTAGTAGTGAATTGGAGTAAAATTTTCACCATCAAACAGAAAGATAGTGAAACAGCATCAGATTACTTCGCTAGAGCTGTAACAGCGATAGCACGGTTCACTGGGATATCAAACATAGGTGAGGACCCACATCACAAAGAGGTAGCTGTAGGAGTATTAATGGATGGCCTTAGAGAAAATTTAAAGACGAGGGTACAAACCACATTACCTAATTGGAGAGGCATCACAGTAGATTCTCTTAGGGAGTCTGCTGTGGAGCATGACAAAAAACTTTTTAGAAAAAAGGAAGAGAAAAGTGATAGGTTAATGACGATAAGTATACAGGCTCTAGAGGGGATGCATACATGACCACCAGCATACAACCCACATAACAAGAAACATAAAATGATCAGGTGTTTCAACTGTAATGATGAAGGACATTACATGAGAGATTGTAAGAAGGAAAGACTCAATGCACAGAGGGTTGGGCCACATAGACTAGAAGACTCACATCTACCCGCGCATGTAATAGCAGCAAATGCTGCGCGGGAATGCGATAGTCAGCGCTAGGGGTCAGGTCATACCTGTAGTCTACAGCCAGTGAGGTTAACTGAGAGTCTGAGAGAAGAACCAACAATGATAGTTGACATAGCTGGTAGGAAACAAACTTTTCTTGTAGATACAGGGGTGGCCAGATCTGTGATAACCTCTCCTTTTAATCTACAGGTGACCAGTAAGACTATTCCAGCTATGGGGGTAACGGGAAGAGTGTTACATTATCCTATAACTAAACCCACAGAAGTTACTATAGGGCCCCTGCATACTAAGCATTCGTTTCTCTTCGCTGCAGCAGCTCCTACTAACTTGTTAGGGAGAGACTTGTTATGTAAAATGGGATGTGTCATATACTGTACCCCAGATGGTGTGTTCTTAGATATACCAGAGAAGGTCGCGCATGAGGTACAGGATATATTGGACACCCCTCAAAGGTTAATGTTGCACTCTGCTGTTGTAGAACAAAGTCCATCTCAAGTAAAGGGGATGTTGCTGGAAATACCAGGTTCACTATGGACCAGAGATGGACAGGACACTGGATTGATGGCAAATGTAGCCCCTGTCATGGTCAATCTAAAAAGTGGTAGGATAGCTCCAAAAATCCCACAGTATCCATTAAAACCAGAGGTGGGACTAGGGGTATATCCTGTTATTGAGAGGCTGTTGCAACAAGGGATTTTAATTCGTACATCCAGCATAGCAAATAGTCCCATCTTCCCTGTGAAGAAGAGTGGGGGGAGGGGCAAGTTGTTGAGAGCCAATTCCCTGTAGTGCCGAATCCAGCTGTCATCCTTATGCAGATTCCACCGTCTGCTAGTCATTTCACTGTCATTGATTTATGTTCTGCTTTCTTCCCAGTCCCTCTTCACCCTGACTGCCAATACTTTTTTGCATTCTCCTACCGGGGGTTGCAATATACATGGACCAGACTTTCCCAGGGGTTCATTTACAGCCCCAGTATTTTCTCTCAAGCCTTACATGACTGTTTACAAACTTTCCAGCCTAGCAATGGGTCTGTTCTAATTCAATATGTGGACGATTTGTTGTTGTGCTCTGATACTTTTATGTCATGTTTACATGATACTAAATTGTTGTTGCTCCATCTCTCGCAAACAGGGCACAAAGTGGCAAAGGACAAGTTACAGCCATGTCAGACTAGGGTCAAATACTTAGGGCACTGTCTCACCCAGGAACTAAGACATCTGACGACTGACAGAATTGAGGCCATACAACACATTACTCTGCCGCAGAGCCAAAAGCAAATTCGTACCTTACTGGGGATGTGTGGATACTGTAGATCCTGGATCCCAGGTTTTTCTATTCTAGCAGTACCATTGCAGGAGCTAGTCTCTTCCTCGAAACCAGAACGTGTTGTACACACAGAAGAGTCAGAGCAAGCGTTCTTTAATCTTAAAGATAGTCTGACTAGAGCACCTGCATTGGGAATACCTGATTATGAAAAGCCTTTTGAGCTATACTGTACGGAAGCTGATGGTTGCGCAGCAGTTGTCCTCACACAGAAACATGGTGACACTAGCAGACCGGTAGCATACTACAGTGCACAATTGGACACTGTGGCAAGATCACCCCCAACATGTCTCAGAAGTGTAGCAGCGACAGCTCTACTGGTAAGTAAGAGCGAGGATGTAGTTTTAGGACATGATTCAACTGTCTATACACCCCATGCTATATCAGCTCTGTTAAACTCAGCTCAAACCAGACATGTTTCCTCAGCTAGATTCACAAAATAGGAACTAGCTCTGATGGCACCCTCAAACATCACCATCAAACGATGTAGCACCTTAAATCCAGCTACATACCTTCCATATGTGTCTCGAGAGACACAAAGGGTGTGAGATGAGGAAACCCTTGGTGATGATGAGTTTTGCAAGAGTACTGATACGCATGATTGTATGAAATACCTGAACCAGACCTTTACTGCCAGGCCCGACATACGTGACACCCCCTTAGAAAATGTCGATTTTACGTTTTATACAGATGGGAGTTGTCATAGACAGATAGAGACGAGAGAACTATGTACTGGTTACGCTGTTGTAGATGATCAGGATGTTGTAGAAGCTAAACCCCTTGGTCCACCTCACTCAGCCCAGATGGCTGAACTAGTAGCATTAAGGAGAGCTTGTGAGTTAACAAAAGATAAATCAGCTAATATATATACTAACTCTAGGTACGCCTTCGGGGTAGTGCACGATTTTGGGGCCCTTTGGCGTCTTAGAAACTTTACGACAGCAGCAGGTACGCCAGTGGCAAACTCACAACACATAAAAGAACTTCTGACAGCGATACAGTTACCCAGGACAGTAGCCGTCATAAAGTGTAAAGCCCATACCTCTGAAGAAGACCCGGTGTCATTGGGCAACAACAGGGCAGACGAAGCTGCTAAATGGGCGGCAGGGCAACCTATGACTGTATCGACCGAGACTATGATGGTTTTTCAGGCATTAGACATGCAGAAATTAATTGAAATGCAAGATTTGTGTTCCCTGCAGGAAAAGGCGGTCTGGAAGGCGAAGGGATGTGGTCAAGAGTCCTCAGGACTCTGGAGGGATGGACAAGGTAAGCCTGTAGCTCCCCGAACATATTATCCGAGCCTGGTTGAAGCAGCACATGGTCTGACTCACCTGGGTAAAGAAGGTATGTGCAAACTGGTGAGTGCATACTGGTGTGCTCCTGGATTTTCCTCTCAGGCTGGTAAGAAAGCAATGTCATGTCTTACTTGTTTGAGGAAAAATGTCGGGAAAATTATTCCAACTGAGCCATCCCACATCCCTCCTACAGACGAACCTTTTCAGGTAATGCAAACTGACTATATCCAAGTACCACCTTGAAGTAATCTAAAGTATGTGTTAGTATGTATTGATGTTTTTTCCGGTTGGGTAGAAGTATATCCGGCAGTCATTAATACTGCTGTGTTCACTGCAAAGAAAATTGTACAAGATTTTGTGTGTAGGTTCGGTATCCCTAGAATCTTTAAAAGTGATAGGGGTACCCACTTTACTGGTGATATCTTCCAAAATATGTGTAAACTCATGGGAATCAGTAGCAGACTTCACACCCCTTACCGACCACCAGCCAGTGGTAAGGTGGAAAGAGAAAATGTTACCATTAAGAACAAGCTTGGTAAAGTAATGGCTGAAACTGGGTTAGCGTGGCCTGAAGCTTTGCCACTAGTCCTCCATAACATCCGAACCACTCCTAGACCTCCTCTTATTCTGTCCCCCTTTGAGATACTGTTCGGCCGACAACCTCATTTGATCGTGAGTCCGCCAGACGACTTAAAGTGTAATAATGAAGTGACTGTGCAATATCTTATAAAAATGAGCAGACAGCTGAAACAACAACAACAAAAACTCAAAATGCTGTCATCTGGTATGCCAGAAACGAACTGTCATGATGTTGAACCTGGGGACTATGTTATGATCCCCAATTTTTTACGTTCAGGTTGTTTAACAGACCGTTGGGAAGGCCCGTACCAAGTGCTGCTGACCAGTACCACAGCACTGAAGGTTGCAGAGAGAGACACTTGGGTCCATTCCAGCCACTGCAGGAGAGTCAGTAACCCGGAGAAAGTGCGAGATAAAGCTGAGACCGATGACACTGATCTGTCACTCGTAAACCTGTTCCGGGAGACCTAAAGCCTGCAGTCAAGACACCTGAACCAGAGACGTTGCCTCAGAACTATCTTTCCAGCGATGGAGTGGCGGTTTTTGTTTTTCTTTTGTTCCAGGATTTTCCTTGTTTTTACTTTTTCTAGGACATTCGAATTTTGCGAAGGAGGATGGAGGACAGAGGCAGGGTCTGGTAGTGATACGGATGAGATGGAGTTAGTAGAATACCCAGAGCAGCCCATTATCAAGCTTAGTCCAGGGGTTATGAAAAGGTCTGCTAGCTCGGGAACTCGGAGACAGTGTGAGGGGCTATTGTCTGATGAGTATTGCATCTGTAAGTTCTGTGACTCCCTAGTTGAAGAGACGTGCATCCAGCGATGCCAGTCCACCAGTACCCTGGACATGGGTGGGCATCCTCTGGAGGATTATCACTGCTTAGTGGGTAAGGTTCTAAATCAAACTGAGTGCTGGGTGTGCTCACATGTGCCTCAGGGACAGCATTACATAGGACTAATACTATTCCCACTAAACATCTCTGAGGTACTAGAATTGAAGGGAGGGAGGCCCATAGAAGGGAGGTACAATAACACTAGGTCCCCTAGTCTGAAGCTTTGACAATACTCCTTAGACAGATCCTTACTGTGCCTAAACATCTCTCATGCAAAGCGTCTGGAGAATTGGGAAGCTGACCTATCCGATCAGACAATGGCTCGCCACACTCACTTTGGAGGGAGACTTGTAAGGTCACCAAAAGGCAGGACTGTTGATGGACACCACAAATTAGGGCGTGTAACTAAACATAAGAAAGTATCCATTGAATACTGTATCCATTGGACTGATGTGAATGAGTTCTCTGTACAGCGCTGCGGAATTAGTGGCGCTATATAAATAAATTATGATGATGATTGGAAAGGTCTCTATAGGTAATTGTAAGAATGTCATCCATGCTGACATGTGTCCCGAACAAATGGAGGCACTAGGAATGGGTAGTTTTGTCAAAAACTTATCTGATATAATTTGTGAGGAAACGGGCTGCTACTGGATTGAGAACTTTGTATTCATCACCCGTTTCTCACGGTTTAAGGTACTTTTTAATCCTTGGCCCAGTCTAAGTATATACACCAGAGCATCAGTGTATTATGTGTATTATTATTTCATGTTATTAGATACATTTTGCCCATACTATTATCTGCGATATTGTATGTAGTATAAATATAAAGAATGATGCCATACTGTGTGAAAATATCAGAACAGCAGCAGTCATTTTGCTTGTGCTAGCTAATGTAATTACCATTTGTCTAAAATGTCTATTGAATGGGGTGCAGCTGAGATGTAGCTTGTAATCAGATCAATGTCTGAGTTAACTAGTTGGCAGCCCATGTTAATTAGCTAGGTCAACACGTAACCTGAGAGGTAATGAGGTTAGAACTTCTAATGACATGCAATGTGCCTCCACGGTAATATATTGGTTGAAATAGCATGGGGAAATGTATCAATATAAATGTAATTGTATCAAAAGGTATCACAGACTTATATTGTGTAACACTGCTGATATAATATGTCAAAAGTCTTATTGTTCCATGTAAGCGTGCAGTGTCATTCCTTGATGTACTATTGTAACCCCATGTGTAGTGTATCCAGCCAAAACAGCTAATTGAGTCAAGCCATTCTATTGTCTAATCAAGAAAACAAGGACAATATGTCTAGCAGCTAAATTGTTGACTGGGAGACCCCTCCTGTAAAGGGGAGGTTTGAGACATTTGACCCTACTTCCTGTGGATACAGAAAATAAGATAGGGCGAGGAGAATGCCAGGAGAGCTATTCTAGTTTGGAGGATCCTGGTGTAGAAGACATCAGTGAAAAGGACTCTGGGCCAGGCATTGTGGTGCCGCTGGAGGGAACCCTACCAGGACAGGGTTGGTGTGAGCTAGTAACCCAGGCTAGGAGACACCATAACTGTTTTGCTAAACGGTAGTGGTAATATTGCTGGAGGATACATGCTACCATTTACCCTGTAACTTGTGAACGTCTTGTGGTGTTGTGCTGTCGTAATAAAGTCTTATTTTGGATATATCCTGGTCTACCCGAGTGAGTTGAATCCCACAGAGGGTAACTTCCATCCCAGCTAAGGGTGGTATCCTCACATAATTAATAGGCATACTGTTCCTTATGTTCTCCCTGATGATGTGTACTTTGTTTGTGGGAGAAAAGCTTATTCCTGGGTGACTTAGAGTTCCAAGGGCTCGTGTTTCTTAGCTAAACTGGTTCCTGAAATCATGATGAAATGGTTGGTGTTCACAAGACTACATCACCACCATACATACACACACAGTATGAACACCGTGGCAAAAGATATATGTGAACATAGAGGAATTACAGTTATATGGATTAACCCATAAAATAATTGTTATGAATAACGCCTCATCATAACTGCATTGTAAATACTAAGTAAGTATCAAATGAAAGCATTTATAAATTGAGCTATTGAGGTGTAAAATGTGAAGCCAGAGAGTCTAATGTGTGTTTATTTGGTGGTTTGCAAGCCCCTGTGTAATTAAATAACAGTTGTCACCATTAGGGAGTGCACAGCTTTAAAAGCCACTGGGTGAGCTACATCCTGACATAGGAGAGTTTCTTAACACATAATGAGACTTTGGCAGACAGGAGGGAGCCGTTCACAGCTTGTGGTCTTGCACAAGTAGACCACATGATGACTTGCTGTATCTTATATAGACAAATATAATTCAGTTCCCAAAATGCAACTTAATTAATTAGTGATCAACACCATATTCATAAATAGCATGATGAAAGGCAGCTCTACATCAAATAATCCTGTCTGCCAGGCAGAGAAGAGGAGTTGGGCAGAGTAAGGGGATTCAGTTTCAGCTCAGCTGATACGCTGGACTTATGCTGTTTGGTATCTAGAAATTCGTAAATTTATATTGAATTTCTTAATAATAACATGAGGTCTGTGTGACACCTCATAGGAAACTTAGGTCACATAGTAGAATTGGGTATTAAATCAGGAAACATGCAAGTTGTGGTTGTAAACAATGTCACAGACCACAACCCCCTGAAGGTGGGGAAAGTTGTGAAAGTGTCTCTAAAAAGCTGAGACCAGTTACAAGAAATTGTCAGTCTTTTGTGAAATCAATCATCATTGATAAGCTGTCCATATTCAAGTCAATTTCCCTTGGCGCATATTATACCACTTGTCTGTAAGTTATACTCTGGATTATGCCCCTTTATTTTACATGTTTTGCTATGTATGTCATGCCAATTCTTTATTAATTGTTTTTTATAAACTGTAAGCATTGAACTTTTGTATATTTATTTTAAAATTTATTTAGAGATGTCCATGTTGCTCTAAACGAAGTCACTGTTTCGAAGAGATAGATTGCATGACTGGGTTAACCCTTTATATATCAGTGTGTGAAGTGTTAACTGTTTAGCTACCAGAGCACAGAGTGTGCACAATTGGGTAGTTAACTCTTAGGTTTGCTGTTTGCTATGGGTCTTATATGTAGCTGATGGCAGTTGCGGAGAGATGTGAAAGCGTGTGTCTGTTTTGGGAAAGAGACCAGCTAAATCTGTAGCCTAAGAGAGAGGTGAATGTAAGGTTTAGGCTGGAACCCTGTGTGTTCTCTTACAGTAAGCTTCCAAGTCACGAGTGCGCAGAGTGCGGTTTGTGACTGGTAAACGTAGTTAGGAGAGGTTTTCTAACAAAATAGAGGTGACATATGTGTGACTGTTGGAATACATGATAAGATATTAAATCAGGGAGTGGCTAGAGGGAGCTATTCCTGACACATTTTTTAGTGGAATGTAATGAATTGATTAATTTGATAAATTTGTCCTTTAGCTTCAGATTACACTCACCTAAGTAAAACATAATCATTATCAGGGAAAACCTATTAGTCGCTTAGTCAATTAATCATGAAATAAATATAAAATTTAAATAAAATAACCATGCAACTATGATCTCCGTACTCCCTCTTTGACAGGTGTATGTATATGTATATATATATATATATATATATATATATATATATATACACACACACACACACACACACACACTCTCACACACACTCACACACACACACACACACACACACACACACACACACACACACACACAGATGACTAAGTAATTATACTACTATGAGAATCATTGATCCCCGTGTGGGATTCATGGATTTGGGAAACCTAAATGTTGTGGATCCCAGGATTGCCTTCACTTGGCAGCTGCCTTTTATTCAGATAATACTGAAGGATGGGAATCATAGTCAATATATATTCTTGGAGCAGAGAGAAAAGATTTGAGGACAGTACAGCAGGCCATGGTTAGGGTCACAAGAAAACAATCAGAGTCAAAATGGTCAGACTGAATAATGCACAACAATAACAAACTTACTCACCATGCATGACTATATTGCTTTCTCATGGAGGAGGAGAAGAAAAGACAGAATGTTATTGAAACTGTCATTGAGAGCATTTATGAGGTCAGGCACTGATCATAGACGAGAAGGCAAACTCTGTTCCAGTTCATCCCAAAGGTGTTCAGTGGGCTTGAGGTCAAGAGAATGCTATTGAAATGTCATTTTGGCAAGGAAGATTGGAGGAGGAATGTTTTTGTGTGTGGGGTTCAAACTGTGCCTTCCCTATGGCCCCTTAATCTAACTCAATGTGTGCGAGTCTTAAGAACATTCAAGTATGTTGGGGGAGGGTTATTCATGTAATACGGGGTATATAATGCACTGTAAAGGCTATTAATGCAATGTAATGTCTCTATAGTTAGGTGAAAATGCCTATTTGTTAAATGTGAATGTTATTAATTTAATGTCTGTCAAGTTCTGGAGAAATCGGACTATTTAGTAAGTGTGAATGTTTTAACATTTAAATTGGTGGCAGGTTGGGGAGTAGGGAATGCTCTGGTGGGAAATAGACCTATTTATTAAATGTAAATGATATTAATTTAATGTCGGAGTTTGTTCAGAGAAGAGGCATATTTATTACATTCCGGTGTTATTGATGTATAATTAATATTACATCAGCAGGCAGAGTCATGCATGTGATTATATACCAGGTAGAAGTGTCCATTTGATAATATAGCAGCCAGAGGTCGACCATGCCAGTCAGTAGAGTGCACAGATTTAATGCTGCTTATACAGCAGTCTGAATGTATCCATATTATATACCAGTCACAACTGCCCATATGGTGAGATAACAGTCAGAGGTGGCCTCATGATTATATACCAGCCACTAAAGTGTCCATATACATAGAGGTGGCCATGTATCTAATCACTGTTCTCCTCCCCGCCTGTCTGTCCTCTGATCATTGTCCATGATTGTGTGAGTCAAAGCAGGATAGATGGATTACTGATAGGTAGCTCTATTAGGTGTGCACAGAAGGGATGAAGCACACGTGCACACGTTCTTAATGACTTGTCATTGAGACTGAATGTGGCTAATTCATGGACTGAGTACACTTTCTCTATTTCTCTCAAAAATTGTGGCATTCTAATGTGAGTAATGTCCATATGGTTTTAATTGTATATGCTGGCAATATGGTCAAGACCATAGGGGTCCCGGGCCCCCAAAGCCTTAACCCAGCTATGATCAACTTGCCATATATGTGATATTGGACCCGTCAGTACTGATCACTAAATTTTCTATTTGTGCATTTCTCCTTCATAGACAAATTATTAAAACTCACCTTGAAATAGTGAATGATGGTCATTCCTCAAAGTGTATTAATATACTTGTGTTCATAGAGATACATGCAGGCATAAGAAAAAAATATCCATTCACTCAACAGGAATTGCTTGGAATTAAACACAAAGTGACCCAGAGGAAGTGACAGGAGAGAGATTAAAAGAGATACATTGTGCCATATGGCTGAGTTATTGCTACATCAGAGCTACTTAAAAATGTTTGAATATGATAACATTAACTCTGATTCATACGGTCACTAGTCTGTTGCTGTGTCATGCTCCAGTGATTCTCTGGTTTTGACTAATGGCTGCAGACTTGCAAATTGTAGTAAGCAGTAGATACAGTAAACATATTCTTTGCATTTCACAGGAACTGAATTGGCTTGAAGACACACACAGCTCTTCCACAATGCCTGTCGCAAACAGCAACTGCATTATCTTGCACTGAAAGGTCAGGAAAGGAAGGACGACAAAGAAATGTTACTGGGATATGAGCCTCTAACAAATAATTGTTTTGGGAGAGTAGGAAAGGTTTTCATGAAACACATATGCTATTAGGACAAAGTCTTCAGACATTGTTTAAATGTTGGATGGCTCCATAGAGCATTTAATACTGATATTTAATAACGGACTCACATGACTCATTAAAAAGTACTCAGAACACATTATGATGGCATATTCAATTATACTTCTAATCATAGAGATGGAGACTTAGCATATTGTTCACATAATAATGGCTTTGTTTACTTTCCACATGGTACTATGAAATACATTAGTCTCAGTGGACTGTATAAAAATGTATTTAAAGCAATACACAGGTAATTATTGCTCCTACCGATACCAATGTAAACACAATCCTAAACTGCCTGGAATCTACTAACATAAATTATAGTTGTTGCATAATGAAATAACAAATCACTTGTGAATTGGGTGACTACATCAGCAAATCAGGAAGTTTTCTGTGGTGTATACTTTGATAGCTAATTGGTCTGCTTGTGATCATCCAAGTCCACTGGCAAAAGAAAGTGTTGCAGGTGATATTGAGCCTAATGGGTCAATTTTCACCATAAGATAGGGTCTGAGTGCTTTGCAGACACCAGGAAATAACTACATAACCAGATTATCTGGTGGCAAGACTCTGACAACCACGACAGTCACCAGGAAAGGGGAGACAAAATGATAGCCAAAACTGTAGATGGCAGGATATGGAGTGTAAATGGCAGGTTCAAAGCCACCAACGCAAACTGTAAATAATTCCTTGGCAGAAACAGGTTCATAGGCTAAACAGGTAACTCTACCTAAGGTAACACTATAATAGTAAGGACAAATAAAACCAGACACCACAGAGCAGACTTGATTTAATTAATTGAAAAAGGAAGTGGGCTTTACATCAGCCTATTCTGGTCTTGTCGACAACTGAAAGAATCTGCGAAACAGATAAATACCCGACACAATTAGAATCATCTATATTTGGTTGAATACTGATTCTCTAATCTCAAGAGATGGGCCAATTTATTTGGTGAAATTAGACAATAGCATAGTTTTTTTTTAATGATTACTTACATCTTGCAATCAAAGCGCTGTTTTTCATAATCACAGAAATTATATAAGCACCTAAGAACTGTTCATTTACTATAGTTTGTATGCTTCACGAATGTACAAAATTGTCAATTGCATTTTTTTTGTGTGTGAAACCATTTACAGTGTATTTTACATATACAGTAACAGCACAGCACTTGTTACAACATAGATAACCAAAATAGATTTTTTTTCCTTTGATTCTTTTCTCACTCATATAGAAACTTGAATATAGTGTATATCTCTTTTATCTATATCCCACAGGCTTCCACTGGCAGATAAGCCTGTGTCTAACTGATAATAAAGCTGCCAATGAGAGTACACAGCAGGAGCAGGTAAGTAGAGGGCACAGGGCAAATACTAAGTAAGTACTGATGCAGGTGCAGAATAGTCAAATAGTATAGTATAGTTAAGGTACAGTTACAGGTCTGGAAAAATGGCAAAAAATTATAGGGAAAACAGTGTGTCAGAAATAAACAGAGAACAGATGTTTTCACAGACAATAATCCTTGATCTAGTAAATATCACTGGAAGGGGTTGATTTAAATATGGGAACCAAAATGACATCAGCGATTTAGATGAGAGAAATGAATGTGTTTCAACTGTCTCAAATCAATTTAGTAGAGTTATTTACAATTACAAACCATTAGAATGTCTTTCAGTTAGGTGATGAGGTTTATTTATATTCCATGCTCTGTTGATTATGTTATTTGTAAATAAAGTGTTGTAAAGTTGTTGATCTACACTCATAACTATGAAAAGTATGAATAAGAGAGCAGAGAAAAAGAAGTAGGCTCAACAGGACATAAGCAGAGAAAAGGACCAATGAGTAAAGCAGGAAGAAGCTGGGGGTGGTGTACGAGTGCTGCCCATCACTGCAATATAATAATGTACTGAAGTGTATACACAAGAAAGAATAGTGTATTTACAGTTAATAAGAAGAATCACATGTTTCATATTAAATATCATTAAATACAAATTAAATTAAATGCAATTCAATTAAATGCAAACATCTGTTTCACTTTAAAAATCAAATGCCCATATTCTTTCCTACTGCAGTCCAAATGGAAATATCAATTAAGTGATGCAAACAGACAGCCACAACTTCATATAATATAGCTGCCACACTAATGAATTAAATACTATCAACTATAGGGGTCAATCCGTAATCAGCCAAACGGAAGCAGCTATCTAGTGCCGCTGATCGTCATCATCATCATTGCGTCACGTTGCAGCAGCCCTTCAGCACTCTCAAGAGAAGATTTATTATGGTACAATATAGAAATAATACAAATCAAGCTGAAAACTAAATGTAAGTAGATAGATGCTGGTTATATCAATCTTGTAAAAATGCACATTTTTATATATATTAAAATAATAAATACAGGGGCGCACGCAGGGGGGGTTTCTGAGTCTCCAGAAACCCCCCCCCCTCCGCGGATCGGTCGGGTAAAATGCATGTTTTGAAACATGGCAAATATTTTTTCTCTTACAGCACCGCCGCGACGCTTCTGTCACAGCGCCGCGGCTGCTGTATAACTCCTGTTCGGCGAGAAGGAGCTGCTGCGCATGCGCGAGCGCAGCAGCTCCTCCCTTGAATACCCGGCATTACTGGCTGGCTTCCCTGGGGCACGGTAGGGCTATTTCTAGTGTCACTGCTAATATTAAATAATAAAAAAAGCTGCAGATACTGGCCACAATGAATCTGTTTTTTTATTAATGGACCAAAGACTCAGTTTCTGGGGAGCCTGTAGGGTATGCAGAGGTGTGTTATTGTATATAAATATTGTATTATAGGATTAAAAAAAGTAGAGGATTCCTCTACTTTTTTAATCCTATAATACAATATTTATATATAATCACACAGCTCTGCATGCTCCCCAGAAATGGAGTCTTTGGTCCATTAATAAAAAAAAACTATATCAGATTGATTGTGGCCAGTATCTGATTTCACCCTGTAACCCAATAACAAATCTATATGTCTATATATATCTATATATATCTATATATATCTATATATATCTATATATATCTATATATATAGTCCAAACTTGTGTAATGTTTTTTATTTGTTTTTTTTGTTCGTTTTTTTTCATGTACATTAGCAATGTTAGTTTTAATGTGTGTTATCAATGCTATTTTGATGTGCGGTATCAGTGTTAGTTTTAATGTGGAGTATCATTGCTAGTTTTAATGTGTGTTATCAATGCTATTTTGATGTGCGGTATCATTGCTAGTTTTAATGTGTGTTATCGATGCTATTTTGATGTGCGGTATCAGTGTTAGTTTTAATGTGGAGTATCATTGCTAATTTTAATGTGGAGTGTAAATACTCATTTTACAGATAGGTTTAGATTGTTTTAATGTACAGTATTTTAGTGTGTGGTAGCAATGATTTTTCATTTCATGTAAAATGCTAATATAATATATAATACTTGTTATTTACAGTAAAAAAGTTTATGTTGACATTTTATTGTGGCGCTTTATTTTTTAAGTTGTAATTTTGCTTTGTTCAGAATTCAACTATTTGGAAACCCCCCCTTAAAAATCCTGCGTTTGCCCCTGAAATACAAGAGCTTTGTGTCAGAACTATTTGATATGCTTTATGGGTGTATGCCCTAGTTAGTTATATAAGTAAACTAGTATAGTATGAGTTGGCAGACATATTATGTATGTGGAGAAACGATGTCTCTCTGGACTGTGGACTTTATATTCATTACCAGTTTCTCCAAGCAGCATATGCTTTTTAATATTTGTCCCAGTTTAATTATATACCTTAGAGATGTATTATTTTATGAGTTATTCTATGCTATACTGTACATTTTACCCTTTCTAATACCTATAATAATGTATGTATTGGATATATAAAGACAGTTGCCATATTAGTCAGGTGTGACTAAAACATCATCTTGTTTTAGCTAAACTCTTAAACTCAGTCAGTTTTGAAGTTAGGCTTCAGCATAATTAATTAACTATGCCTTACATTAGTACTGGAGTGGTTATGGTCTATTATTTAATTATAGATATTTTGCATGTCCTTTAGAAACCAGGCATGGATAAGTAAATTATCAGGCTAAGTCGACATTGTATTCAGGGTCATCTTAATAGCATAATAGGCCCCCGCGGAAATGCAGTGAACTGGGGCCCTACCGACACAATCACTCACACATGAATAAAAATGTAAATTATCAATAAAATTAAGCTTATATTTATTGGTACCTTGAACAAAATCAGTGTTTAAACATTAAAAAACATGCTGTACAGCAGAGATCAATACACACAAATGTTTGAACAATATAACATGAGCCTTGAAGTTGAAAAAGAAGAAAGTCACTATAAAAATGTTACTCAGGTTGTAAATTATAGAGACGTTGATGGTAAAGTACGAAATTACTATGAATTATTTATTATTAATCAAGTGTTCATCAAAAACATTTGCAACATTTCTTTGCAGGGAATTGTTTTATAATTGGCTTGAAGTCAATGGAAAAATATATTGAAAAATTGACAAGCCTATGGGGCCCCTATGCTCATGGGGCCACTGGGCAACTGCTCATGCATTCAGATGGCTCTGACTGTATTGTGTAGCTGGAAGCTGGCTATTGTTTACATGTCCACAGAGGTTATGTTGATCTGCGGTCTAGCCAAATATATTCCACTATGTAAGATAACTCAATATCACATTTAAACAGTGATCTAAGAAGAAAATGTTATTATATTAGGTCATATTATATCTGTATATACAATTAAATGATATTGTAGGATTGTAATGCCATGTCATTTAATTGCTATCAGGCTTAAATTATATTAGTGAGAGACTGTAATGTTATGAACTCAGAAATATCTTTATGGAAATCAGATGAGTGTTGAGAGTTTTATGTATTTAAGATGCAGACATTGTGTTCCTAGGTGAAACCACTGGATTTAATTATTTTGGCAAGACCATTGTGTATTATATTCTTTGCCACGTGAGATGATATGATACAAAGGGAAGCAAAACACAACTCTGCAGCTTGAGGCTATTCTTAGAAAATAAGAAGGGGCAACACAGACCAGTAGATTCATTCTATCTTGGAGGATACTGATGTACTTAACACTAGCACAAAAGACTCTGTGCCAGGAATTGCTGTGCCGCCGGAGAAAACCCTACCAGGACAGGGTCTATGTGAGCCAGTATCCCAGGCTGGGAGACATAGCACAGTCTAGTTCCAGTAGCATTAATACTGTGGGAGAATAAGACTGAGTACTCCAGAGAAGCTGTGAAGATTATTACTTTGAGGTGCTGACTACAAGAGGCTGATGACAGGTATACATTACCATTTACCTTGTATCTGTGAAACATCTATTGCATTTGTACTGTCAATAAACCTATATTTTGCATACATCCTGGTCTGCCCGAGTTAGTTGAATCCCACGGAGAGTAACCATCCTCCCAGCTAACAGTAGTTTCCTCACAATGTAAAACATAGTACAGTGTCTCGAAAAGCAACAGTTTTCCACTCTGAGAACAGGATTGTGCATAAATAAAATGAAATCTCAAATGCAGCACATAAATACTAAGATAATTCTTTAATAAACAAATGGAAATGCAAAAAGAGAGATGGTCATCTTTGTTCTCAATAGCTATCACAAATTAGCAGCAAGTTTAGGAGTTATATATGTTTACAAAATATGCTTAGCAATTATTTAATGTTTGCAAATAATGCCTAATTTAATTTGACATTTTTACCAGGGATGAGCGGGCTCGGATTTCGTTAATCCGAGCCCACCCGAACAGTGTGGATCCGACGGGAATGAATCCAAAACGAGGCTATGACATCCAAGTCTCGCATCGGATCTCACGAGACTCGGATGTCATAAATTCCCCGCTTGCGGCCGCCATCTTCATTCTGGCTGAGATCAGGGAAGAGGGAGGTTGTAGTGTAGTGGTGCTCCTGTGTCCTGTGTCCTGCTTAATCCAGTAGTTAGTTAGTTTCTCCTGTGCTCTGTCCTGTTGATCAGTCCAGTGGTGCTTTTGTCCTGTGCTCTGTGCTGCTGGGTCCAGTGGCGCTTTGGCCAGTGCTCTGTCCTGCTGAGTCCAGTGGTGCTTAGTTATTTTAAAATTATTAAAAAATCATAAAAAAATGTAAAAAAATAAAAAAAAATTATAGAAAACTAATTTAAAAAAATTAAAAAAAAATTATACAAAAATAATAAAAAAAAATATAAAAAAAATATTTAAAAAGTATAAGAAAAATTCTAGTGCAATATATTCTTGCAGTCCAGAAATATTAGTACCAGAGTTTTAACTATAATGGAGTACAAAAATTTGGAGGATAAAGTAGGGAAAGATCAAGACCCACTTCCTCCTAATGCTAAAGCTACTGCCACTAGTCATAACATAGACGATGAAATGCCATCAACGTCGTCTCCCAAAGCCAATGCCCAATCTCCTAGTAGAGGGCATGTAAAATCCAAAAAGCCAAAGTTCACTAAAATTAGCAAAAAAAGAAAATTAAAATCATCTGGGGAGAAACGTAAACTTGCCAATATGCCATTTACGACACGTAGTGGCAAGGAACGGCTTAGGCCCTGGCCCGTGTTCATGACTAGTGGTTCAGCTTCACCCAAGGATCTAAGCCCTCCTCCTCCACCCCCTCAAAAATAATTAAAAGAGTTATGCTGTCAGCAACAACACAGCAAACAACTCTGCCTTCTAAAGAGATGTCATCACAAATCCCCAAGGCGAGTCCAAGGGTGTTGGTGGTTGCGAAGCCTGACCTTCCCATCACTGTACGGGAAGAGGTGGCTCCTTCCACCATTTGCAGCACGCCCTCTGCATATGCTGGAAGGATCACCCACAGTCCAGTTACAGATTTGGCTAATGAAGGTGTGAATGTTGTACACCGGGAGGAGGATATTGATGTAGCCGGCGCTGAGGAGGAACTTGACGAGGAGGATGCTGATGTGGTTATCTTAAATGAGGCACCAGGGGGGAAACAGTTGTTGTCCATGGTTGAAAAAGCCCATCGTCATGCCTTGGCAGAAGACCAAAAAATGCACCTCTTCGGTCTGGAGTTATTTCTATCCCAATCCGGACAACAAATGTATGGCCATATGTACCTTATGTAAAGCTCAAATAAGCAGGGGTAAGGATCTTGGCCACCTAGGGACATCCTCCCTTATACGTCACCTGAAGAACCTTCATAATTCAGTGTTTAGTTCAGGACCTGTGGCTAGGACCGTCACCAGTCAAGGGACACCTAAATCCCTTGGTCCTGTTGTATCCACACCAGCAACACCCTCCTCGTCAATTTCCTCCACGATCTCGATCAGAGATAGTCCTGCAGTCCAGAAATATTAGTACCAGAGATTAAACTACATTCACTGTTCCTGCAGTCCAGAAATATTAGTACCAGAGATTAAACTACGTTCACTGATCCTGATTGGTTTGTTAAAGTGCGAATGTCCTATTTCAACAACATCAGGGTGGGTGAGAGGGCCCAAGGACAATTCCATCTTGCACCTCTAGCAAACTCTTGCAAACTGCCATCCTATCTGCCACTGCAGTGCCACTCCTAGATGGGCCATGTGTTTGTGCTGTCCACTTGTGTCGCTTAGCTTAGACATCCAGCTACCTCGGTGCAACCTTTTGGACTAAAAACTATATTGTGAGGTGTTCAGAATAGACTGGAAATTAGTGAAAATTAATGTTATTGAGGTTAATAATAGTGTAGGAGTGAAAAAAAAACCAAAATATGGATTTTAGCACTTTTTATGCTTTTTTAAAAAAAAATCAGAACCCAAAACCCAAAATCAGAACCAAAACCTTTTGTGGGGTGTTTTGGCAAAACAAATCAGAACCCAAAACCTCAAGCTAATCAGAACCCAAAACCCCAAAAGTGGCCGGTGCACACCCCTAATTTTTACTATGATGTTTTCAGTGCTTATATTTAAAGTGTCTATGATGTAACTGATATAACTGAGAATATTTTGTGACTTCTTGTGAAAATGCTCATTCATACGCTATATTCAGAAATTCGAAATTTAGCACCTTAACACATTTAAGCATGTTTCCAAAGGTATTTTTGGTTGAAGCCCATACATTAGCATTAAATATATATATACATAGTTTTATTTTATTTTTATCATTTTATTTGATGTGGTATTTTTTTACTGTAACTATATTTGTTCGTGTGAGCTGAAGAGAGGGATATGAGCAGCAGCGGAAGAATTAATTCTAAGAACAGATGTTCCTAATCAGTATTGCTAGACAAAGAAATTCCTCTCTTCTTAAAACTCCATCGCAGACTTGGGACCTAAAGGGACTATGGAACGCCTATGTCACACAACGGTGACTTAGTCGCCCTTACCACATCTGCTGTCATATCACGGCTACCCAGGTCCCTCCTGGTCACTTGCAGCATTCCTGTCCATTACATTTTTGTTTCTAAACAAACACAGATTGTTTGTTCTGCTGCATGGGGGTAGCCCTCTTGGATGCAGTAAAGGGATCATTCCAAACCAACCAGATTTGGAACATCCTATTTAAACTTGCTCCTAAAATCTGTTCATTGCCAGAACATACTTCTCTCCTGAAGATAGTTCTTGACTCCAGGTTAAGGTAGTTCCTGCACTGTACTTGACTATCCTGCACTGTACTTGACTATCCTGCATGTACACAGTAATTATCTTCTGTGAACATCCTGCATTACCAACTAAACACCACTTTGCAAGTATCCTGCATTTTAAAGTGCACATCTCTTTATAATTACCTGCAATTCCAAAGTGCATATTTTCCTTCAAGTATTCTTCATTATCCGAACTTCATCTTTCTGCAAGTACTCTGCACTTCCAAGCTGCTCATCATCATGCAATATTCAGCATTCAGCAAGTCTATTCTACAGTTCCAGTGGCTTTACCAGTATCACCAGTTCTGTTGCTATAGCTTGTTCTGAGTCTCTAGGGCAGGGGTGTCCAACCTTTTAGCTTCCCTGTGCCACATTGGAAGACGACGAGTTGGTTTGGGCCGCACATAAAATACACTAACACTAACGATAGCTGATCATTCAAAAAACCATAGAAAACATAGTTAACATATTAAACTTACTTGGAAATGAAGTTAGTAAGAGTTAGGAAACCTGTTGCAGAATCATGATTAAAGCAGTAGTCCCATTACCAGCTACAATTTAACTTACCTGCATTTGCCCCTTAGTGGGATTCGGGGAATTAAATGCCAAAAACTTTTTTTTCCTCTCTTTCTGCACCCATTAATCATTTTTTTTATTGACCAGTTTGAAATGGTCACCGATATAGGTAGCATCAGGAGAACTAATAGAAATCTACAGAGATTTAAAGATAGGGTGGCGGGTAAAATGGCTCATGGAGCAGCCTCCGATGAGGGTAACAATGGGTGATATTTTCACCCTACTCAGCACTGCACATTTAAAATGGTTTAAAATATTAAAAATACAATCATCTCTTAATATTTATATTAGATACATACAGAGAACACATCTAGTTCATAATTGCACGATGCAGAAAGTCCAAATTCAGAGTAACAACAATAAGATACTGGATAATCTTTCACTGCTGCTGATAGTTCGCGCGGGTGACTCCTCTGTGCTGCGCTACGCAATGGATGTTGGGTGTGATGACATCACCACCGACATTCACTGCGAGTCCCTTACGGAGGAAGAGACCAGGGAGGGAGCTGGAGCGCCAGCTGTCGTGACCGCAAGGTAAGTATTTTCTTTTTTTTTTTTTTTTGCCAGGATTTTTTTTTCATTAACAGCGCTGCCCCCTTGTCACAACCAAAACTCCTGCTGGGCCACATTTACAGGTGTGCTTGGCCGCATGCGCCCTGCGGGCCGCGGGTTGGACAACCCTGCTCTAGGGCTTATTTCCAGTTCGGTGTATCCGGGTGTTTTCTATCTGAATTCTTATTAGCGGGTTCCAGTCCCATGTGCCTGGGCACAGTTTTCAGGATTGAGTTCCTACGAACAGTTCCAGTCTGTTATTATGCCAGATTCCAGTTCAGTACTCAGGCACAGACTCCAGTCCTCAGATTGCTATACTGTTTGTGCTACTCTGAGTACTCTAGATGAGCAGAGAGATCATCAAGGCCTCCAGGTTCCATTTCACTCCTGCTTCAGCCAGACTCAAAGGTCCAGAATTGGATCAAGAAAATACAGACAACCTTGACAGCCTATATTATTACTTCAACCATTTGTAATATTACTTTTAAATTGTAATACAGCCTACTGTTCACTGTTAATAAAATCAACTGTTCTGTTTGTAAAAGACAGAATTTTAGGCTTGAAATATGATTATATTATTACAGTGCAAGCTCTAATTAATAATACCTTTTCTACTTTTTCTTAAAGATCCTTTGTTGCAGAAATTCAATTATTGCTTTTATTAATGCTTTGCAATTCACCAACACAGATATAACTAGTGAACCAACTGATTTTTAGGCCCTTTATTCACAGTCTTTGCACTAGAGTGCAAGCCACATGTGAAATGCCTATAACTGCTATGCATTTGCACATTCATCTGATAAGTGTTTAATAAACGATTGACATTTAGTTGCTATGCCCATGCTGCATTGGCATGCATTTGCGAGTAAGAATGCAAGCAGTACGGAGCTTTTTCCAATCACTTTAATAGCTCATTAATTTCTAAATTAATGGAAAAGCTCTGCATTATCTCCACATCCCTGTCATCACTCCCTCTTTATTGACCCACCAGACATGTTATTCCTCACCAACTCCCTTCATCACATCAAACCACTGCTATGCATCACCCCTGCAATACAGTTATTTATTAATCCTTCACTATCTTGCTTCACCATCTCTTCCACCCCTTCATCATTCAACTAACCCTGTTACTCATTGCGCAAAATGAATCTGATAACACTATAACCATCCTGTTCCTCGTTTCTCACATAATGTTGATTATAGCAAGTACTTTTTACAGCCCTTGCTTTTGTTCCCCAGTTCAACAGACTACAACTGCAGTATCTAATTACATGAGGAGAAGGGGACATTGTAGCTCATTGTAAATATGTATATTGTTTATTGTATAATGGTGATGTGGCAGTGAGGTTGTTATGTATTGTCCTTAAAGTGAAGCCAGGGGGTTATGAGTAGGGATCAAGTTGCAAGATATTGGAGGGGGAAAACTAATTAGTGTCCATTGTTCTCACCAGACTAGTCCAGACAGACCATCTAAGCAGAAGAGTTCTGTGGAAGGACAGCTCATCTTCACTCCACTCTCCAAACCCCCTAGCCCAGCACTGACCAATGTTTAACAAGGAGAGGCCCAGGGGTGTGCACAGAGAGGGGAAAGCTCTGTGGTAATTAGACTGTAGATATAAGGAGTCACTCCAGGGGGAGGGGGTATTCATTCTGTGATTTGATTGCAAGAAGGTGCAAGGTCTGGTTTTGAGTTGTCATCCTTTACCAGAGTCTACATATGCAGCTGAGAGAGATCCATGGGTCGTCAAGTCTGGACAGCCAGGTGACTGTAACTCTTTAAGTTAGTGGGGTAAGGAACAGATAATGTGGTAAAGCTATCTGGCATTTATTTACTGTGTGTACATAATAATCTAGGGCCTGATTCATTAAGGATCTTAAATGAAGAGGTATCTTATTTCAGTCTCCTGCACAAGACCATGCTACAATGCAAGGGGTGCAAACTAGTTTTCTGTTTTACACATAAGTTAAATACTGGCTGTTTTGTCACGTAGCACACAAATACTTACTTTATATCTGCACTTGCCTTAGAAGGTACTGGGTACACTTCCATGGCATTGGAAGACACCCGTAGGTGGCCAGCCAGAGTGAAGTGGGTAGAATTGGGCCAGAAAAAATGGTATCTTCACATTCATCAACCATATTCATCAGCCCCAATACTACAGTTATTTATTACCCCGATCATACCATGTGTTGGGCCAACTCTGGATAAAAACTGTGTAGAGATAGACAAATAGGTTGAAAGGCATAGAAGTGAGTAGAAAAAGGAAGAAGAGGTAGGGGAAAATAAAATAAAAAGGGGACTGGATAAAGGAAAATAAAAAGGTAAGGAAAGGGGAAGAAAGGAAGGGTGAATGTGATGTGGTTGGTGAGTAAAATAAAAGAGGATGATAATCTGGTTAGAGAACATAAGTGTGTTGTTTGGGTAGATAGATATGTATGAAATTCAGAGAGAAGGTTAGGAATGGAGTGATAACATACATGCAAGATATAATAATAAGTAACATATGGCAGGTACAAGGGCAGAAAGGAAGTATATGTGCAAAAAAATATTTTATATTTGAACATTTTTCAAAGTTAGGTGGACAATACAAATAAATTCATCAAATAAAGGAGTTTATGGTCTGCAAGACGTTTGGGGTTTTGTGAACATAAAAGATCAAATTAACATAAACTAAATCGGAAGTTGAAAATAAGTAAAATATTTTCAGATGTACATATAGGGTAGTAATAATTTAAGTGGAATAAGTGAAATGCAGAAATGGAAAAGTAAGAAGAAAAGTGATGATAGCAGGAATTGCCCTTTGTGGGTTTATACAATTGCATTTATTGGATCACACTGTGGATACATAGCTGTTCACAGACGTCCTGCTTTTTGGAGGTTCCTCTGTACAAATTATGTATTGCTGTCAAAGATGGGAATGTGCCCTCTTAATCAATTATAACTTTTACAATATTCTTCTAAATTGCTGCTTGATACATCAATCATGTCTTAAATTGTTCATAATCATAAGGTGATATTATAATTGTTTTTACATATCACATTTATACATTTTAAATTATTTATAATTTAATAGTTATATTTGTGTTTTCTTATATAAATTGCATAGTTGGTTAGAAAAAACATACCATTTAAATATAGAACAATGACAGATTTAGGTCCACAAATATGACCATGCCTGATTTTCATATTGCAAGGAATGCAGTAGCGCACGCAGGGGGGGTTTCTGAGTCTTCAGAAACCCCCCCTGCGCTAACTAAGTGGCCACCATATCGGCACTGTCCTATACAGCAGCCGCGGCGCTGTAAAAGAAGCGTCCACGGTGCTATTGTATACAGCACCGCCGTGGACGCTTCTTTGACAGCTGCTGTATAGGACAGCGCTGCTGAAACGGAGCAAGCTGCGCATGCGTGGTTTTTTTTGGGTCAGGGGGGAAACCCCTGACAATCCTGCGTGCGCCCCTGGAATGCCTCAAACCTCCCATGTAAAGGAACATAAAAATACAGGGATGCATGACCTCAGGCGCATGATGACACAGCAGAAGGAAAGACAGTATTATGCTGTATACCCAGAGTTTCAGCGCTTCATAAATAAGTAAATGTTTCTAATAAACTGATGTATATATAGATAGATAAAAGATTGCTCCATGGATAACAGACAAATTGACTGACAGACAGACAAACAGATTGACAGACATATTGACAGACAGATAGCTTGATTAGATAGATAGATAGATAGATAGATAGATAGATAGATAGTGCCGACGTCAGATTATATATAGTCATTTCAAGTAAAAAATTATAAAAATGAAACAAGCAACTATATCCTGTTCTAAGTCAATTTAAAAATATTTCTGAGGAAGATGATGAACCCACTGTAAATTCAGCCCTTGCCCATGCTATAATCATGCTAGAGGTACATGGCAAGTATGGAAGGGGAGCTGGAGTTGGAGGAAAGGTTGCCATAACAATCCATACAGCCTATTGTCTGACTCGGTTCAGGGGTCATGATAAGATCTGCTAGCTCTTGAACTCGGAGGCAGTGTGAGGGGCTATTGTCTGATGAATATTGTATTTGTAAGTACTGTGACTCCCTAGTTGACGAGAGGTGCATTCAGTGATGCCAGTCCAATAGTATTTTGGACGTGGGTGGGCACCCTCTGGAGGATTATCACTCCCTAGTGGGTAAGGTCATAAACCAAACCGAGTGCTTGGTGTGCTCTCATGTGCCTCAGGGACAGCATAACATAGGATTAGTGCCGTTCCCACTAAACATCTCTGAGGTCCTCGAATTTTGGGGAGGGAGGTCCATAGACGGGATGTATAATATCACTAGGGGGTAAATGTATCAAGCTGAGAGTTTTCCGGCGGGTTTGAAAAGTGGAGATGTTGCCTATAGCAACCAATCAGATTCTAGCTATCATTTTGTAGAATGTAGTATATAAATGATAGCTAGAATTTGATTGGTTTTCAAACCCGCCGGAAATTTCTCAGCTTGATACATTTACCCCTAGCTCTCCTAATCTAAAGCTTTGCCAATACTCCCTAGATCGGTCTTTGCTGTGTCTAAACATCTCACATGTCAAGAGACTGGAGAATTGGGAAGCTAACCTACTTGATCAGACAAGGGCTCCCCATACCAGTTTTGATGGGAAACTTTCAAGGTCACCAATAAACAGGAATATTGATGAACATCATAGACTAGGACGCATTAGCAGACATAAAAGAGTATCCATTGGGAAAGTCCCTATAGGTTATTGTCAAAATTCATCCATGCCAACACTTGTCTTGAACCACTGAAGACACTAGGCATGGGTAGTTTCGTCAAAACTTTGTGTGATATAATCAATGATCGTACTGTACCTTATGTCCTCCCAGTTAATGTGTACTATATTTGTGGGAGAAGGGCTTATTCCTGGTTAACTCTGAGTTTCAAAGGTTTGTGCTTTCTAGGTAAATTGATTCCCGAGATTATGACCATTACACATGATGAAATGATTGATATCCATAGGACTACATCACCACCATACATACACACACACACAGTATGAACATTGTGGCAAAAGAAAAATGATTCCTGGTGAAGAGCGTGCAGCTACAAAACTAATTAGGGAAACCACTGGTTTCCAGGTTATGGTCGCATTAGATCTCACCAGAATCACTCTAGGAACTTTAAATTTTAAGTATATTCAGGACCTAGCTAAATTAATGGACAATATCACCGAGATGTATGATGACACTTTCAGGTATACTGTTAGGGTGCAGCAAGCTTCTAAGAAAGAGTTGGTGCAACATAGACTGGTGTTGAATTACCCCACGTCTATTACTGGTGGATATTGTGTGACTTTGGCCACCTAGTTTGGTGTCAAATGCTGCACGTACATCACCAATAATACTGATGACCCCAAGGAAGTTATAGACTGAAAATGGATGAAATTCTGCAACTAAAATCAGAATTTCGGAGGAACCACAATTCTTCATTATATGAGATTGGAGAAGAAGTGGCAGGATGGTTCTCGTGGTTGAATCCTGCCAAGTGGTTCTCGGGTCTAGGAGAGAGGGTACATGAAATGATTGCTAGCATAGTTAAGCTCCTTAACCTTATACTTGGTGTCATATTAGTGATTGGCTAATGTGTCAGATGTGTTCCTGCTGTGTGGAAGTGTGGAAAGCATTCTACTGAGGTAAACACTAAGAATGAGAATGTAATAATGGTGAGGGGTACAGGTATCATGGTCACTGAAGAACTGCACTAAAACCCTGACATCGAGGGCATAAGTAGGTGATAGTTTTGTTCACTATCAAAGGGTGGAGCTGTCTAAGTCAGATAATTGGATATAGCCATTTCAAGTCAATATCTTACAATACGATTGTCTTTGTCCGAAATTATGCAACTAGTACACTACGGCATGGAGGAACTTAATAAACCGCAACACATGGCAAACCCTCATACACGCTTTCACATGAACACATACAATTTTAAATAGCTCATATTAAAAGTAGTTGCAACACATAGTTATTTGTACTGAAATGTAGCAGAGTGTATGGTAAAATATTATAAAGTTATATACACGTTAGTGAGATCTAAAGTTCAGGTAACAGGAAACATGTCATGTTTGGTATCATTCTAATCCCCTATTTATCTGCAGACGTTCAGGTCATTTGCCAAAAGGATCACACATTGCGTATGCTAATTATTGATGATAGAGAATAAATGATTAGAATGATATTTTCTGTGTAATGCTAATAGACCAGTTTTAACTAGTTCTTGGCGGGAAAATTAAGTATGCATCCTCTGGAGAGCCAAACCCACCCCTGGATGGCATCGTTTGAACTGGCCAGTGACCTGCATTACACTGGACCTTTCTTGAAGCCTGAACCTATTGAAGCAAGCCACATCATCTGTATTGTTTTCACTGTATCACTAACTGTATAAAAGCAGGAGCTTTGGGACTAGTGTGCAGTCAATTTGACCACAGACATCTGGATTGAATGCTGTATACTGGATCCAGGGAGCTTGCTAAGTAACAGCTGTACTTATTTTATTTAGATTGTTACTCTGCTACGTTTTGCTATTAAATCACTTGGTGCTTTGGAACCACATCACTGGAAGTGGACAATCGTTATTGGATAGCGACAAGACAGTCATAGATAGATAGTTGATATGAGACCGAAGTAACAAGACAGCGTATGCCAAGTCATTTTCATACATTACTCTTTATTTGCTAGTCTAAACTAATTATTTCTGTAACTAGCCATTAATTGTCTACAATATTGTGCATACAATTCAAACCAATGGGTCACAACTCAAGAATTTATATTATTTAGTATGTTATTTTAAATAGCAATGGAATTCAGTACATTTATGTACTATATTACTCTATTATGTAATGTACGACACAAAAATGCTTGAGGGCTCTTTAAAATCTTAATTTCTAATCACAATGATTTTCTAATCTGTCTTTTTTTTATCAATAAACCTGAGAATTTGAAAAAATCATGAAAGCAAATGGAAGTTGGCCTCTCATAAATCTATATATCTTTGTTAATCACTTGTCAGAAGAAAATGAAAATCAATATAATGTTTTATTTGGAGAAATTTATACTGAATTATACTGCTTTAGTTTGTCAAATGAGAAAGCCTATCTGCCCTTGAAACATTTTTATCATACTTTGAATAAAGAAAAGTTTAGACCAACTGAACAAATGAACGATATGGGTAATAATAACATTGGGATATACTGAATCAAGGTAGTATGAGGGGCTTGGAACCCAAAGCAAAAGTGCCAATGCTCTGTTGATTTATCATATTATTATACAGTGGCTTTATATTAACGATGTCTCAATATTATCATCTTATGTCTATGAATAGCAATATCTTATTCTGCAGTTCTCCTGCTGCTTATCTATTAGAGAAGAGTAATTCAGCATACTGCTGTGTCTGTACCCCCAAATATCCTTACACTTAAGGCAGTTACTTCTGTCTAAATGTGGACATGAATCTGAATAGCATACATGAATGATCTCAACTATGCTGAACGCTTCTACAAAGACAAACTGCAATTGCTCTTTGTTTTACTTTGGCATTGAAGATGACATTCAAGAAAGAAAGAAAAATACAGCTTTTTTTGGTAGCTTAAGTGAAGTCTGTGAGCTCGTGAGTTTCTAAATGATCTTCATTAAATGAACTACCACCCCTCTGGCATAAACTCTGAAAAAACTAGTGATATGTCTGTGAGAGTCGCCACGTTAATCACGTAAGCTCACTGCCTTCGAATCCTACCTGAAACTCTGTGTTGTAGTATGGCGCATACTTCTGTCCTGGCTGTTGTCTAGTGAGCAGGGATGCCGCTTCTCCCCTCAACGTCCTGGCCATTGCCTTGGCAGCCAGGATGCTTCTGTATATCTCCGCCCCAGGCTGATTGACAGGCAGCCGGGGCCTGTGCAATCGCATTGAAATCACCTGATTGCACTCACCATTGTGGTCTGGCGTATGCCTCTACTCCTCTTATGATTGGTCCTCTCTTGTTTAAAAGGGCTTAGATTCCCTGCCAGCTATAGCGTTCTTGTCCTGCAACTGCTGTACCTGCTCTCTGTCTGAGTTCTGCTATTTAACCACCTGTTATCTAACCCTTTGGCTTTGATATCTGGACCACTCTTATTTGCTGCCTGCCCTTGACCCCTTAGCTTTTTTACCTGGACTACTCCTACTTGCTGCCTGCACCTGAACTCCTGGTCTGTATTGACTCTTTGTTTGCTACTGGCCCATGACCTCTGGCTTGACTCTGGTTACTCCCTGCACTCTTCTACAGAGTTGTGTCCCAGCTTCCTGCTCCTCCTTGTTATAAGCTTTTAATACCTTGAGTATAAGTCCTGGGGGCATCCGTGTACCTTTTAGAGTAAAGATCTCTATGGGAAAGACAGCTGATATAGGTGAAGACCTCTGCTATTGTTCTAAAAGCATATGCAGGATTTGGGGTGGATCTAACATTATAACTGGCCAGATAATACTTTGGACAATTCTTCCCATATAGAATTATGGACCACCGAGCTCAGCGCAAGTGCTGGCCAATCAGATCCAGACTCTTTCTCAAGTTGTATAAGAACTGTCATTTCATCTATCCACTCGAGAAGTGACCTCTAAAACTTCTCAGGCTATCCAAGGCCACGGAACCCAAGTTAAACCTTCCTGATCGTTTCTTCAGAGAATGCAGATTATTCTGTAACCTCAAAGAAAGCTGCAAGTTATACTTCCTCTGAGACCACTTTCTTCTGGTTCCAAACAACAGAAAGTGTGGCTCATAATCTCTTTGCTAGGAGATACCCAGAGATGGGCCTTTGATTTGAGTCCTGGTAATCCAGCACTACTCACAGTAGATGCTTTCTTGGATGCTCTGGGGTTGCTATACTATGACCTTGACCATGTAGCTTCTGCCGAATCCTGTTTAGGTCTCTTCAACAAGGGCACAGAACAGCAGAGGAATATTGCTCTGAGTTTAGACACAGGTCCTCAGATAGGAAATGGAATGATCCACCATTTTGTAGTCAATTCCATCTTGTGCTGTCTATACAAATCAAGGACTTCTTGCTCCAGTACCTTACGCCAGACTCCTTAGAGAAACTCATGCAACTCACAATCAAAATCAACAGGTGCATTAAGGAATGAGAGATAGAAAAGAAATCCTGTTTTTCTTGCCCACCTGTAGTTCGCAACACTGCTCCTGTAGACACTTCTGAGCCCATGCAGCTTGGGGCTGACAGACTCTCTCCAGAAGAGAAATTCAGGAAACGCTCCTTAGTTCTCTTTCTGTACTGTGGAAACAAGAGTCACATGGCCCATTGTTGCTCTAACAATTTGGGAAAAGACCAAGCCTAGACGATGTGGAAGGGGTCCATCTATGTGTACTGCTGATCTCTTCCAAGAGCTCTCTTCTTGTTCCAGCTCAGATTTCTGCCAATAACCAAGCAGCTGATATCTTTGCTTTCTTGGATAGTGGAGTGGCTGGTAATTTTCTAGATTTTAAGTTTGCTGAGTCCTTGGGTATTCCTGTAGCCTGGATGGCAACCCTCTGGCAGGTGGAAGGATCCTGAATAAAACATGTGTAGATTTATGTTGGAACCCTTCACTCTGAGAAGTTATACGCCATGTTCCACCATCCATGGCTGCTATGCCATAACCCCCTCATCAACTAGAAAAAAGGCGAGATTATTTGTTGGGTCTCCTGTTGTTCAAACACCTGTTTCTCCTTACCTGTTAGACTTCTGTAACCAGTTCCTGACCTACTTCCTTATACCTATTATAGCTTCTTGGATTTTTTTCTAAAAAGGCCACAGATTCGTTACTCCCACATCACAATTATGACTGTGCCATTGACCTGATCACTGGATCTAGATTATCCACAGGCAGACTGTATGCATTATCTACTCCCAAAACCAAAGCTATACAAAGAAATACATTGCAGAGGGTTTCATTAGGCCCTCCAAGTCATCGGCGGGTATATAATCTCATACCGATAAAGGAAGGACACGAGTGAAAAACTGCTTTCAATACCCAGTCAGGCCATTATGAGTACCGTGTCATGCCCTTTCAGCTCTGTAACACCCCAGCAGTTTTTCAAGACTTAATCAATGATGTTCAAAAAAAACTTTCTGGGCGAGGTTTTTCATTGAGATGACATTCTGATCTACTCTCGTTCTTAGAATTACACCAATTACATGAAAAAGAAGGTCCTTCTCAGACTCTGGGAGCATCACCTATTTGTGAAGCTTGAGAAGTGCGAATTTGAAATTAAAAATGTTACCTTTCTGGGGTACATTATCTCTTTTCAAAGGGGTTCTCTATGGATCCTTGTAAAGTTCAGGCCATCCAGAATCGGGTACTACCCACCAATCTGAAGATGATTCAGAGATTCCTGGGATTCACCAATTATACCGTAAATTCATTCACTCCTTCTTAGTCTTGGTGGCTCCCATCCCCACTTTGACCAAAAAAGGGGCACACATCTCAAGTTTTAAAAGTCTTCAGTGATTTGAAACAAGCCTTCATAATGGAACCTGTACTTTGTAAACCCAACCCGGAAATACTATTCATCATCAAAGTTGAGCTTCGGATGTTGGAGCAGGCGCCATCCTCTCTCAGAAAGATACTTGTGACCAAAGATTATATCCCTGTGCTTTTCTTTCCCGCAAGTTTGCATCTGCCAAATCCAATTATGATGTTGGAAATCATGAATTTCTTGCCCTCAAATGGGCCTTAGAGGAATGAAGAAGGTACTGCTCACACCATCACCATTTTTACAGATCATAAAAATCTGCTCTACATTGAATTAGCCAAGAGACTCAGTTCCAGACAAGTACATTGACCCTTATTCTTCACCTGTTTCAAGTTTGTCTGTTTCTGAGTCTTTACCCATAATCCCTTCATCCTCCATCCTTACTAGTCTTGCTCAAGATCTTTCTTCCCAACTCTGATTACTGACCATCATAGAAAGGCAGTCCTCACTAAACTCCTTTCTGGTAAGACATCTGGGGGTAAATGTATCAATCTGCGGGTTCTTCAACACCCACGTGTTCAGCCTCTTCCGCGATTAAATTTCAAGCGGCGCTGCATTGTAAAGGGAAGTTAACCATTTACAATGCAGCGCCGCTTGAAATTTAATCGCGGAAGAAGCTGAACACGCGGGTGTTGAAGAACCCGCAGATTGATACATTTACCCCCTGGGCATCTCAGGACTTTTAAAACTTTGGAAATCCTTTCCAGCTCAGTCTGGTAGTCCTCAATGCCTCATGATGTCAAAGATTTTGTCCTGCCATGCAAGATTTGCACCAGGAACAAGTCTTGATGGACTTTATTTTGGAATTATCATGGGCCACTGGTCACAATACCATCTGGACTGTGTTTGAATGATTTAGAAAGATGGCCCACTTTATTCCCCTACCTAGTGCCAAGACTCTGTCCAGCACGTATTTCGACTCCATGGTGTGCCTGTCAACAATGTCTCTGACACGAGGTCCTAGTTTGTTGCACAATTCTGGAGATCTTTCTGTTCACTTCTTGGAATCAAAGTCAGTCTATCCACTGCATACCACCCACATTCCAATGGTCAAACAGAGTCAAAGGAGAGTTAATCAGTCACTGGAACATTACCTTCAGTGCTATGTCTTCAAGTTCCATAATAACTGGGCTGAGTTACTACCGTGGCTGGAATTTATCTATAATAACACTAAAGGGCCATTCTGCTCTGCTTCAAGCTTCCTTTAGATAATTTTTTTTGCTGACCAACATCGTAGGGGTAGTACATTCAAAGTAGGTGATAAAGTTTGTCTGTCTACCTGGACCATCAAGCTTTGGCAACCCTGCAAAAAACGGGGGCCTATGTTTATTGGGCATTTTGTTGTCATTAAATGAGTGAATCCTGTTGCTGTCAGGCTAAGACTTGCTGGATAGCTGCAGATACCAAACACCTTCCACTGTTCTCTCCTCAAATCCATTGTTCCTTCCAATAAGTTTGGATTTCTTTGTCCTACTAGACCCTCTCCTGTCAAAGGTTTACGTCTTAGTCCATCAGAAAAGATGTTATGAAGTTATGATCCACCACATTAATCACAGAAGCTCACTGCCTCCGAATCCCACCTGAGCCTCCGTGCTGTAGTAGGGCGCTGTCACACATTGCACCAGCTAAACTTGCATTATGGTCACTGTTCTCACCTGTTTCCCTCTTTCTGCATTCACTTGTTGGGCTGAACTGAGCAGGCACACACCTAGTCTGCTCAATACTTCCTTCATTCTCTTGATTGGTAAATTGCCTGTTAGCTCTGTCTATTTAAAGCACCTGCTTCTATACCAAGTTGCCAGATCATCAAGTCTACTCTCCTGTTCAGATGTTCTGTTCCCTGGCTCCTATTTGCTACCTGTTCTCTGAAGTCTCCAGCCCATCTATCTGCAGATTATCACAGCCTTTGTGACTACTCCACTACCCTGTGGTAATGCTTTGCAGATTATTCCTACCTGTTCTCTGAAGTCTCCAGCACATCTATCCACAGATCATCACAGCCTCCGTGTCTACTCCACTATCCTGTGGTTATTGCTACCATCGCTATCAGCCTCCTGTGTTAATCAGCACACTGCTCTACTATCTTCTAATCTCTCAGCCATTCTAGTACTCCTCATCCGAAGCATCTTCAGTTACAGTCCTGGTTCTCTTTACAGTTTCGCTCATCACCTCTTAGGAGAACCGTGACCTGTGGTTAGGGAGCCGCGAAGACCAAGCGCCCTTGCGGAAGCCTCTATCAAAAACCTCCAACTTCGTTTTTATACTTCACATCTTTTAGGAAGTAGTACCAATGTAAGCACACTGCAAAGGTACTCCTTTGACCCTACTGGTTGTGACAGGCGCATACTTCCGTCCCGGCTGTTGCTTAGGCAGCCGGGATGCCACTTCTCCTATCTTTGTCCCGACTGCTGTCTTGGCAGCCAGGACGCTTCTATATATCCCCACCCCTGGCTGGACAGCTGTGGCGTACGCGAACACACTGTAATCACTTGATTGCACTCACCAATTGGTGAAGGGGTTGCCTCTACTCCTTTTTTGATTGGTCCTCTCTTGTTTAAAAGGCACGACACGTATAAATACATTCAAGTTTTTTATTTCATATCTGTTGAGCTCAGAAACACTGTTACTCTGGACTCTGTATTAGAACTCCTACTTCTCTGTTCTGCAACACGATACATATGTCATGGGTCACATCTTAATTGAGGCCAAGGTGGCGATAGCCCATATCTTGAAGGCCCTTGTCTTACCCTTGCTCTCTAAAATAATTCTAAAGATTCAGTATATCTTTGAAACTTCACATTGGCTTTAGCTCTCATCAAGGTTTAAATGGCACAAGTATATCACAGACAGAGCAGGTTCAGCTCGGGTAGGTCCTGCCCCCCCAAAAACCCATTGCCATTTGTCTCACTTGAATCCCATGAACATGGAATACATGTTATTCTTTCTGGAATGCCCTGCCATGTTGTACATACCCTGTTGAAATGCCATGCTCCACCTGGTTCTTTGCTATACGACGACTCTGTTAAGTGCATTGTTATTCTTATGTTATTGTGACAGTGTTATTCCTGTGGAGTACCCCTTCCCCCATGTGGGGTTATTCCGTCTACCTTCTGCTTCTTTCCCCTTTATTTCTGTTACCTGTTTTGTACCCAATAACAAATATTGATGTTAAATAAAGTATCTTTTCACTGTATTTGTGATTTTAGTTTAACAGTATTTTTTTATGTTGCACTTTAAGTCCCAGCAGGGACATTTTTGTTCCACCGCAAATTTCTGCAGCCAGCACAAGCTATGAAGTATGGTCCTTGCATTGCTTTTCTTTTTTTAGCAGTGACCATGCTGGGTTCAAAAAAAATATAGATTTTTTTTTTTTTACACATTGCAAATATCTGTGCCAGTGATCAGCAGCAGCAGCTCAGATCTTTGCTTCAGGGGAAGAGCACCCACAACAGATACGTCCCCTGAAAGGCGTACCTGCGGCTATATCCATCTCTAACTATTAAAATTGTGTGAATACGCCTCACTATAATTGGCCTACACTTTCTTGCCCCTTCCCTCTCTCGTCCCGCATCTCCAGAGGCAAAGAGGCGCAAGTCAAGGGTATCCAAAAAGCATAATAGGAACTCAGGAATACACATTTTTGGTACACAGGTTTAGCACGGAGAAGTGTATTTTGCAATAAAAAATGTGACTTGTGTTGAACTCTAAATGACCCCCACAATGTAACAAAGTTTGTTTTTAAAGCATCACTAAACCCCAAAAGTTTATATCTTCAAATGTGAATCATGAAATTAAAATACAGTGTTCTGTGTTAACCTGACATTTAATTTATATATCAAAAATTTTAATATTTTCTCTACTATAGAAATAGACAACTGCATCTTTAGGAGAGTGTGCTCTGACGAAACCACATTTGTGGAGAAACCTGCCAGACTAATTGTTGGAATTTTATCGCCTGGATTGTGTTTTATCAGTGTCAACAGCATATTTTATATATTTGACACAGCTAACATATGCCTTAGAAGATCTTCACTGATCAGTCAGCTCTCAAAGTTTTGATCCATCTGAGCTTGCAACTCCTCTTTCAGAGACAGTGACACTTTTAAACAGTACTCCTTTTCTATTTGGATATTTACCTTTTGCCAGTAGGATGTTTTTGCTCCTGATTAAGAGGTACTTTACAGCTAGGATCAACATCAATACAGTTTAAGGCTGATATTTCTGTAGTTGTTTGGGACAATATTGCATTTCTAATAAGGACACTGCAAACATCATGATCTAATACAGGGGTGTCTAACCTTTAAGCTTCCCTGGGCCACATTGGAAGACGACGAGTTGGTTTGGGCCGCACATAAAATACACTAACCCTAACGATAGCTGATCATCGAAAAAACCATAGAAAACAGTTAACATATTAAACTTACTTGGAAATGAAGTTAGTAAGAGTTAGGAAACCTGTTGCAGAATCATGATTAAAGCAGTAGTCTCATTACCAGCTACAATTTAACTTACCTGCATCTGTCCCTTAGTGGGGTTCGGGGAATTAAATGCCAAAAACTTTTTTTTCCTCTCTTTCTGCACGCATGAATCATTTTTTTTATTGACCAGTTTGAAATGGTCACCGATATAGGTAGCATCAGGAGGACTAATAGAAATCTACAGAGATTTAAAGATAGGGTGGTGGGAAAAATGGCTCATGGAGCAGCCTCCGATGAGGGTAACAGTGGGTAATATTTTCACCCTACTCAGCACTGCACATTTAAAATGGTTTAAAATATTAAAAATACAATCATCTCTTAATATTTATATTAGATACATACAGAGAACACAGCTAGTTCATAATTGCATGGTGCAGAAAGTCCAAATTCAGAGTAACAACAATAAGATACTGGATAATCTTTCACTGCTGCTGATAGTTCGTGCGGGTGACTCCCCTGTGCTGCGCTACGCAATGGATGTCGGGTGTGATGACGTCACCCCCTATATTCACTGCGAGCGCCACACGGAGGAGGAGACCAGGGAGGGGGCCGGAGCGCCAGCTGACGTGACCGCAAGGTATTTTCTTTTTTTGCAGGATTTTTTTTTTCAGTGCTGCCCACTTGCCACAACCAAAACTCCTGCTGGGCCACATTTACAGGCATGCTGGGCCGAGGGTTGGACAACCATGATCTAATACAATGGTTTTTTTTTTTGTAATTTACTGCCAGCTAGTATGCAAATTTAACAAGTGATTTTTGTAACTGTGTCAATCTTTAGATATAACAAATCTTGATATTAATGTGCATTCTTTTAAAGATATAATTTAATTATTAAATTATGTAACTTTTGTTAAATATTATTATTTTTTACATTCAGTACAAGTGATACATGTTTCTCAACTACCCCACATTGGCTATCATTAGTCAGTACATTATTGTTTTTCGTGTTTTTAACTGTTTCTTTTGGCATAGTTCTGTAGGCAGCTAACTTTGCATTCACAAACTGGTTGAGATGTGCAGGTCAAAATGTAGCAATTCATGACGAGTAATGCCTAGATATTTAAAGGAACGGATGCTGTCTATATTGGAGCCATCAAGACACTAGGGGGCATATTCAATTGTCCAGGTTACTCAGAAAAGTATTACGGTGATAGTGCGCGTAATTACCGTTATTACGGTACCTTTAACGTCGACTTTCAGGGAGCTGCGAGCTGAAATCCGGCTTAGAATTACAGTAATAATGGTAATAGTTTTAACGCCGTGTTACTTTTGCAAGTAACACGAACAATTGAATGTGCCCCTAGGTTTTTGAGGCATGTGTGCCAAAGAGAATAGATAAGCAGTGATGGCTAACCTGTGACACTCCAGGTGTTGTGAAACTACAAGCCCCAGCATGCTTTGCCAGTAGATAACTAGCTGATAGCTGGCAGAGCATGCTGGGACTTGTAGTTTCACAACACCTGGAGTGTCACAGGTTAGCCATCACTGGGATAATGTATTGCTAATTTTGAGAACAAGTTTGTTCTCAGTTAGGGAAGGACAAATATTTTTGAAATCCAAAGGAAAAAAGAGTAGTTAAGCACCGCAGCACTGTGGTAAATGACCAGGTTGTCAGTGTAGATCAGAAATGATCAGGTAGATGCAAGGAGCAATAGGTCAATAATGAAAATATAGAAGAACAAGGAACTGAGTATTGATCCTTGGTGCACACCAAAATGAGTAGCAGAGGAATTAGAAGTTGCAGAGATGAAAACTACAGCTGGTTTCCTATCTGATAGATAGATTTTGAACAAGGTTGTTATATCAGACGAGAGGCCAAGTGAGAGTTATTTATCAAGAAGTGTGTAGTTTACCAGATAAAAAGCCTTAGTTTGAGCAATAAATTAAGTTAGAATACCTGAGTCTACTGAGGCATACACATCATTTAAGATTTAGGATATACTTTAAGTTTTAGGTGGAGGTTCTGTTGCCTTTGCAGAAACCTTGCTGACAGCATGATAGAAGATTGAACTTCTGAAGATATTATATGGATTATATATTATTATATTATTATTACATATTATTATATGGCAACAAGTTATTTCAGTAATTTTGTGAGCATATAGACTATTGCTATTGGGTGGTCATTTTTCATTCATTTAGGATTGCATTTTTTGGAACTAAGGTGACTTTGACTATCCTACAGAGAAAGGTTGAAAATGTTGTTATGGGGAAAGGCAATAAAAATGGCAGAAGATTTCAGGTGTCTAAGTGGCTCTAACGTGGTATTGTAAAGGAGCAGAGAATAGCATTTTTACCAATTTAGCCCTTGAGATACCACAAAACTGAAAAGGGGCTGTGTAAGAGGAAGACCATTGGGGTAGAGGTGGTGCATGCAAGTGGGAAGAAAGTCAAGTATCTGGTCATTTTCGAGAAGTAACAATTAAATGTGAACGCCATTTAACGGCATTTCATTAATATGGGCACTATTATCACCTTATGTAGTGATCTTATGGCAGACCAGAGCTTTTTATAATTCCCAGCGGCCTCAGTTAGAAGACTTTTGCAAAAATCAAATATTTGTTTTGCATGCTTGTCTTAGAGATAGATAAGAGTTATTGCCAGCCTGTAGCTCAGTAGTTTTAAGCGTTGCCATAAATTGTTCCTGGCCCACAATTAGTTATTAGGTATTAGTCATTAGTTATTCACGTAGTCTGAGTTACATGAATATGACTAATCACACAATGGGCATGTGAACTTGGAGGTTGCCCAAAATGAAATGAGTAAATTCCCGACCATGGCCTTATCTGTGTGGAGTTTGTATGTTCTCCCCGTGTTTGCATGGGTTTCCTCCGGGTGCTCCGGTTTCCTCCCACACTCCAAAAAAAACATACTGGTAGGTTAATTGGCTGCTATCAAAATTGACCCTAGGCTCTCTCTCTCTCTCTGTCTGTGTGTGTGTGTGTGTGTGTGTTAGGTAATTTAGACTGTAAGCTCCAATGGGTCAGGGACTGATGTGAATGAGTTCTCTGTACAGCGCTGCGGAATCAGTGGCGCTATATAAATAAATGGTGATGATGATGATGATGATGATGATGATGATGATGATGAATAAAGCACCAGACTACTACAAACAAGGTTGTCTAATATCACCTGGACATTAGTAAAGGTTTAGATGGGAGGCAAGTTAATCTCAGAGAGATGATGATTAAATTGTTAATAGCTGAAATTGGTCAAATTCTAGAAAGTAAGATGCTTTTAGATGGTAATGTTTTATTTGAAGAGTGCTATATACAGTAGATAAGGGAGTATTCATGTATATCATCAGAAAAGGTGACTGCAAATACTTTGTTGTCAGGGCTCAGTCAATAAGATCACTAATCAGTGGGAGAGCCATGACCCTTATTAGGACAGTGATAAGTTCATTAAGGTTTACTAGACAAGTTTAGGTTGAAATCACCCAATATAAGCACTGTATTATGCATTATGGTACTGTTATTTTGAAAGAATAATTAACATAGACCTATGAAGCAGAAGGACTAAAGGTGCAACTAATATGTGAGTGTTTTGGCCCTAGTTGTAAGGTTGCATGGTTTTCTGGGCATTGAGATGGACTCATGATAGCTTTATGAGATAGCAGTAAATAGGGCTTATAGAGGATCATAGCATGACCTCCACATTTTCTTGATAGTCTTTCATGTTTGCTTATATTGTAACTGGATAGATAGCAGAGGGTTTCAGTGGTGGAATGTTATAGATTTTATGTATGATACTCATCGATGTAATAGACAGTCTTTCATTTACAGTATATAATTGTCAAATAGTGATGTAACTCCTGAACCCAGTACTTAACAGAAGGGAGGGGGGGGGAGATCCACATTTTTTATTAATATGGTGGGTGGAGTTCTAGTATTAAGGCGGGTAAGACATCCGTGGGTGATAAAAATTACAGGTCCCAGCAACCTCAAGCTGTAAGGAGACAGGAAATGACAACAGAGACCATGAAAAGTAAGGGCTTTGAACAAAATCACAGGAAGATAAGAAGTCAGATAGGAGACGGGCAGAGAAGGGAAGAGGAGTAGACAGTCTGGTCTGCAGCCATAGCCAGAGAAGACACCTGCAACCAAAAACAAGTCTTTGCAAGAGTTTGCTGAGCCTGCAAACAGGAGAGAAACACAGAGCTAGATAACATGCTGCTTAATAGAGAAGACTTTATCAATGTTAGAAACAGTTGAGAGATGAGAGGGACAGCACACAGTGCAGACAGAGTTACAAGTGTCATAGAGCACGCTTCCATAATAACAGACATAGCTTCTACTCTAACAGGTAAGGTTACAATATTAGTGAAGAAGGTCTGACAGACAAGGCTGCAAGGCAATCAGAGGGGAGAGCAATCCCTTAGAGAAGTCCAGAGATTAGCCTGCCAAAGGTCCTGTACAGGGTGCAAGAGAGGCAGAGGGAAGGCAGGTCCTGTATAACAGGAAAGAAAGAACCTGAAACAAGCATAGAGCAAAAGCGAAAGCAAGACACAAACACAGATGGAAGAAGAGGTGTCAAGGCACACCCAGGAAAAGTCCAGGGGGTAAATGTATCAAATAGCGTTTGTATCTGCGACTTTACATGGTAAATTTAAAGCGGCAATGACTTTAAAGGCCAAATTCCCCATTAAAGCTATTGCAGCTTTAGATTTACCATGCAAGGTTGCCGAATATCAGTGATTTGCAAAAATTACTATTTGATACATTTACCCCCAGGAGTATTCAAGTAGTCTGCTTACTGTGTTGTTTCTTTGCTGTTATTTTAGGTTCCTGAGGCTGATATTTCTGGTACACCTTTCAAGCTAAAGTAACTAGAGATCATTCCAGATCTTTGATTCCTGCTCAGAGAATCCTTCAACTTTCCAGAGTTAGTGTCTGCTGCATGTGTGAGAAACTTGCCTTGCACTGCACTCAGGGCCACCAAGAGGAATTTTGGGCACATCTCTAGATGTTTCGGATGATTGTGCCTCTTTGGGTGTGTGCCTAGTGCTTGAGAATCATTAATCGGGCTTCTCCTACAAGTAAAACTCATTAGCACTTGTTACACTTGTCAGACCAAGGCAATCACTTGGTTGGTAAAGTTCTGACCAAACTTCAGCTTTCCCCAGCACAGAAATCAAGGAATTGCATTAGAATTTTTTCTGTTTCTGCAGTTCTCTTTTTATTTTAAAGAAATGTGCTTGTTTTGTTATGCTGTATGTTATATTATTATTATTCGCTTTGTTACCTTAAACATTGCAGCTATTCTGCCTTATCAAACTCCATTTAATGGGGTTCTGTCTCTGTTCTTAATAAATTCATGTGCTAGTGATGACTTGGTCATTTATAAGCACTACATACTGTAACTAAAATAAGTGGTATCAATTGTCTAATGATAACTGGTTGATTTAGCATTTAATTGTAGTATAATATAATTTGTACTGGTATTTTGAGTGAGGGGAATAACCTAAGACTTCCTCATAGAGTGACCTTGGAAGCATGTTATACCCCCTGAGGAAGTCAGAAGGCTGAAACACGTCTGGGACCTTACTGTGACTTTGCTTAGTCCTCTCGGTCTGTCTCCCCAACCTACCCGCTGTAGTATCAGAAAGCCTCAAGGAAAATGGGATGGTGTGCCAGTGAAAGTTGCCCTGAGTAGGTTGATTTTTCATCCTTCCTGAGAGAGTGCAGCTTTAAGAGGCACCACCATCAATGGGAACTTTAAGAGTTTGAAGGAAACAAAATTATAGGATTGCAAAGTAATGAGAACAATTTAGACACTGGGAACAGGTCTGAATCTACTGCTGAAGAAATCACAGAATATGTGATTTGTGAATGATTTGCAAATTATATTGGGTGAGTCATTAGTGTATTCAGTAGTAATGAAAAGAAGCACTGCAATAAGCAATCACTAGGAAAACAATCATGCAACAGATACATTGTTTCTGTCCCTATACAGTAACATAGTTAAATGACATTGGTTTTATTGATTTTGAACAACTGTGTCTACAGCAGCTCTGAAACAGACAATTATATGGCTATACATAACCATTTGCTCGGTTCAGGAATAAAATACTCATAATTGGCCACATTAAGCGTTAGGAACGAATCTGACTACAAATTGCCATCTGCACAACCATCTTCAGATAAAGGGAATGGATGTACCAAGTGGTGGAACTATTGTGGGGGCAGGGGAACTGCTGTTAATGGGGTGATGGAGGCCTGGCTGGTCACCCTTTGAGGCCCCCACTCCCAGGCCGCCTGCAGCACTCCTCAATGACCTCTCTGTGTTCAGAAGAATAGAGTAGAGTTATTTTCTAAGTGGCGCATGTGCAATGGACGCATTTACTGTACCTCGCATGCTCACCAAGGTCCCCTCCCTACTTTTTTTCAGAGCTGAGCGGAGGACCCTAGAGAATGCAGTGATATCACCAGGTCATACCCAAGATTTGCTACGTGTCCAGGCGATGCACTGTTCTGCCTTGCATGTAGCACACAAATACTGGTCAGCTTTTTTTTTTTTTAATTGTTTTTATTAGAAGGAGTTATACTACAAAGTAACAACAAAGAAATGTGTAAGCATTCAAGTTGCATCTGTATGAAAACAACACATGTAATAATACAATTATTCTTGCTAATATAAAAAAGGTAAATAAAATTATACATAGTTGTTATTCCTGTTATCAGAAAAATATTAACAAAATTGTAATAACTTGGGAGTACTAAATAAAATGAATGTCATTAACATACTTTGATTTGTTGCTTCAGGGTTATCCCTCTTGGAAAGTTCATAACTGAACAAGCGCTTGACAGAATTTTAATGTTTGTTAGCCAAATAAATGCATTTAGAAGGGTGTTCGTCCTGCGACTAGTTCTAGATTGCACCAAGAAGTACATTGAAAAGAAGATTTATGTGTGTACTTTGTGTGTGAATATGGGGTATCCATGTCTCAAAAATCTTTTACAATAATTTTTCTTTATTAGAAGTTTCTACCCAATTCATATAGAAAAGAATGAAAATTTTACTAATCATCAGATTTATATTATGGGTGTCCGGTGATAGCTGATAAAATATTATAACACAAGTTAACCCGTGCATGGTACTCATGCATTCTAGTCAAATTAAGCTACTTAAGGTGTTAAAAAGGTTCTTGTCATGCATTTGGGCCTAGCCCAGGCCTCCTCAGGGGAAGAGCGTTACTTCCCGACGCAAGCACCCTTTTTTAACGTGGTTTTGTCCACATGTCACCACCTCATCATTTTTCTCCATCACCTCATCCTTCATCTTCATCGCCACATCCTTCATCAAGCTACTTAAGGTGTTAAAAACTCCCCACTGTCACCCCCGGCAACCACCAACCACTCCCAACTGTCACTTCTCCTTCAAGAAATATATAGGTCAGTGTATAACTCTGCCCAGCAGGTGGCGCTGCAGCTTGGTTGTTTTTTTTTTCCACACACGCCACTAGGCATTTATATAGTAGATTTTTTTGAGGCTACTGCTATCATTAACAATAATTTTCTTTGACCCACTGTTAATTGTTGATGTCTTGAGCATATATTTTCCAGAACATCCAATCAGTGATTACTGTGAATGGAATTTTAATAGTATGTGTGATAAAATCCTGAACAACATTCCAAAAGTCCTTCATTTTAGAACACGACTATAAACAATGTAATACATATGTATCTGGCTGTTGACAAATATATCAATTTATGTTCAGTGCGTGTCCAAAATTAAATTTTAATTTTGGCTTGAGTTATGCTCTGTGCAAAATGTTATTATTGATTTCTTTGTATGAATTGGACACCAACTGTTTGTTCATCTTCACATATGCTTTCAAAATATTGTGAATGTTCAGATGTGGGAATGCATCTAACCAGTTTGCCATACCACCTTTGAATTATCTAAATCAATGACGTTTCTTATATGTGAATATATATGAAAGATGGATATTTGGGTGTCTATGCCACAGCGCACCATCTAAAGCAAATTATACAACTTTTCAATTCTTGCAATACCTTATTAATGCAACTCATTCATTGGAGATGTGTAAACAGTGGTATAACTATGTCTGGATATTAGGTAGATAGTTAATTGAAAACATATGTTTTAAGTGTGTTAACATCTCAGAACTGTTAATAGTATTTTATTAAATTTGTATGTATTCAGCATATAACTGTGAAGGTTGAGTTGGTATGTTCAAACCCAAATATATCAGTGTCCATGTAGTCCATGTAAATGGGTAAGCATCTCTTCAACCTCTACTTGCTTTGGGGGGAGTTGTCTTATTAGTATTTACTAGAAATCCTGTAATGGTTTTATATTCTGTTAGTTTCTGTTGAATAAAACATATGGCTTGCCTCGGTTTATGCAAATAATGCAGGATATCATATGCAAAAGCAGATATTTGAAGCTCACTTGTTGCAGCTTTATTTATACACTGCAATTTAGAATTGATCTGGGAAGTTTCCTCTTCCAACTCTAAAACTGTCCTCACTCATTTTTAAATTTTTCACACCTGCAGCATAACATAGTTCTTGCCAAGGTACATTTTGACTGGATTCACTTCTAAGCCTAAATGAGGCCCAATGTTAGCAATCATTTTATGTTAGGATAGTTTATCTGTTTTATGTGATTTAGATGTAATTTTTACCCATCTGTGTGGAATATTTTATGTATTCAAAGTGTTCCAGCTGCTCTCTTAGCTTGTATGTATGTATATATGTATTATTTATATTGTATCATCTGTGTATGTAGTGTTATACGAGCGTAGAAGAACAGACAATGGAGAGGAGCATAATGTAAGAGAGATGAACCAATAGTTAAAAAAGAAGAAATTTGAGCAAACTGAGCATATATTCAGATTATTGGGGACCAAAGTGACAGTTTTTTCAGAACAGCAGGAGTAAGCAAAAAATGGGAGGCACAATAGACAATTCTTGCAGATGCATTTTGGGTGGATTGCAGCGGGCAAGAAACAGGGACGCTAGATATGAAGATTAATATAGTTGAGGCAAAAGAAATGTAGGACATAGCTTAGCAAAATGAAAAATTAATATGGATTAATTTGGATTTAGCTGAATGTAGGTTCTGTGAGATTTTTGCCTCAAAGGTGGGATTCTTGTAATCAGTAACAGAGTTTAGGCCGCCACCAGGTAATCTAGAGCAGGGTTGTCCAATCTGCGGCCCGCGGGCCGCATGCGGCCCAGCCCCCCTGTAAATGAGGCCCAGCGGTTGTGGCAAGGGGGCAGCGCTGTTAATGAAAAAAATATCCTGCAAAAAAAATAATAAAAAAAATACTTACCCTGCGGTCAGACTCCCTCCCTGGTCTCCTCCTCCGTGCGGTGCTCGCAGTGAATGTCGGGGGTGACGTCATCACACCCGACATCCATTGCATAGCGCAGCACAGAGGAGTCATCCGCGCAAACTATCAGCAGCAGTGAAAGATTATCCAGTATCTTATTGTTGTTACTCTGAATTTGGACTAGCTGTGTTCTCTGTATGTATCTAATATAAATATTAAGAGATAATTGTATTTTTAATATTTTAAACCATTTTAAATTTGCAGTGCTGAGTAGGGTGAAATTATCACCCACTGTTACCCTCATCGGAGGCTGCTCCATGAGCCATTTTTCCCGCCACCCTATCTTTAAATCTCTGTAGATTTCTATTAGTCCTCCTGATGCTACCTATATCGGTGACCATTTCAAACTGGTCAATAAAAAAAAAATATTCATGGGTGCAGAAAGAGAGGGAAAAAAAGTTTTTGGCATTTAATTCCCCGAACCCCACTAAAGGGCAGATGCAGGTAAGTTAAATTGCAGCTGGTAATGGGACTACGGCTTTAATCATGATTCTGCAACAGGTTTCCTAACTCTTACTAACTTCATTTCCAAGTAAGTTTAATATGTTAGCTATGTTTTCTATGTTTTTTGGATGATCAGCTATCGTTAGTGTTAGTGTATTTTATGTGCGGCCCAAACCAACTCGTCGTCTTCCAATGTGGCCCAGGGAAGCTAAAAGGTTGGACACCCCTGATCTAGAGTATGGACCATAATCTGCTTTACGTTAATAACAGTAAGATCAACAGTCTTTGCACTGATGAAGTTTCTTCTCAGCTAGTCAATGTGGTAACTTGGCATAGTACCAGCAATATCAGGCCATTCTTCTGTTTCCAACTTGCCACTGAAGCAGTCTTGGGTACCTCTGTAGCACACAACTCCATTGAACTGATGTCTGGTGGAAACCAGTTCTCACACTGAGCTCCAGATGAGTGTGGTCATGCACCTTTTCAGTGCTATTCAGTTATGATCAGTCACATAGATAAATGCACCATAGTCCTAGTGCAAAATCTAAGCTGGTTTGCATTCAGCTCACCTCTCATATGATTATATTACCCAGCAGTAGTTTGGACAGCTCAATATGACTAGAAAGTCACATTGTTCACAATGACTAAAATTACATTATTTCCTTTTTATTACAAACTTCAGTTTCGCTCACTAATCCATAACTATCCCATAAGATCTTCTTCAGACATATTTGTTCATCTCCTAAATTCAAAATGGATGTTTCTCACCAGTCTCTATCTTTAATTAATCTATACCCAGTAAACTGTCTTAATTTTCATTTTAATCATCAGCCCTTTATTTATTTTGTCCCATTCATTTCTTAAACTACCAACACCATGGATGGATACATCTGATAGGATTGCATTCTTAATTGCCATCAGCCCACATCCACTCTTGTGATGCGCTCATTGGCCAGTTTTACCATATTTGTACAATGCCTTTGGACTTTCACAATAACTAAATGGACTTTGGCAGGGGATATCCATTTACCGGACAGCCTCCAGCATATTCACATCAAGTGACTATCACTAAATCCCAAATTCCAATTCTTTACTGCACTTACTATGTGTAATAATGTGTAGGCTGCAAGATTGCAGCAGTGCCGCTCAGTTCCTTAAATAATTTTCCTCCACTGCAAGCTTACAGGAGGCAATGTTATATATCTATGTTCACTATGAAATGAAATTGAGAGCCCTGTGTTTGGCTAGAGGTGTCAGCCCAGTAGAACCAAGTGCATATTGACAGGGGCTGGCTGGCAAATTTTAGGCTGGGGGGGGGCGGTGAAACTCAGCTCAGCAGCCTATTAGGAACATTTTAAAAGAAAAACTGCAGGTAGTCCACTATGGGACCAGCCTAGAGGGGCAGAGGCTATCTGACCACAGCCTAACCAGCCCCTGCATATTGAGATTGCAGCACTGGCCCCAAGGGAACAACGCTTATTGACAGTAATGAATGCTACCACCATTGTTGCCACAGCACTGGTTCTAATAAGCTCCAAAAACTTTCACATATGTTTTTATTATTATTACTTATTATTATTATTAATATTATTATTATTATTACATAATTACTTAGTTTTTGTAGATATTGCTGTATTTCAGGTATAGTAACAAATGTGAGCCATCATTTCCTTACACTTCCATCAAAGTGTGATAATGTTTTTCCTACGATACCCATCCAATTATATTACTTGCCATCAGAAAAATGTGATATAGTAATGCAGAATATCAATGCCCTGCAAGTATCATACACAAAATCAATCTACGCATGCCCAGAGCTGGACTGCATGCCAGTAAACGCAGTCATGCCTGCTCTGTCATGTCTGCTCGGACACTTACTATAGCCTACAATTTCAGTGGAGTGAATGGGTCAGGGATGGGGCATTCACTGTGTAATTGCGTGCCAAACTCAAGTGCACGCAGCCACGTCCGAATCAATCTCTGGGCATTGAAAAGATCCATGTTTTTCTGACGTATCTCTAGCTGCAGCTACAGAGCTAGTTTAAGTCCTGTGTACTAGTGATGACAGTCTTGTATGCATGCTATAACATGTGTCTGCAAAGAAGAGCAACTGTTTTATGTTCAGTAGACATTAAGAACATCCTTATAAATGTATTTCATGGGGGGGGGGACACTCTTTTTTAAAACTGTTTTATCATTAATGCCTATATTATTATTAACATGTGACATTAATTAATTTTTTTTTCCCTGTGCATTGTTTTGCGAATTTATAATACACATAGGTATTGGATGTACCCTTCAGTGTCTTGTGTACTGGAGCACAGCAGACCTACAACTGAATTCATCAGTGCATGTATTTTTTAAACAAACACATGTTGCACTTAGAATTCATGCTTGATGAATTAGGCCCATAGGGTCATGTCTGGTCTTATTCAAATCCAATATTTTTTTTATGGCATTTTGTGCTCCATCAGTATCTGACATATTTGTAACATTTATTTTAATACAATGAGAATTAAAATGACAATTTAAATTGGCAAAACAATTTTGGAAATAAAACATACCTCTTTTAAAGCTGAATTTAAAACAATGTTTATTCAGATGATTTGGAAATATTGTAAGGAATAATATAGCACTATAACAATTATAGGAAAAAAAAACATTAAATATAATCTTGTAGATTGACCAACTAGGTAACACATCATCATCACTTCTGTTTCATGTAGGTACAGATCCACACATATGAGAACTGTAAGTGAGAATAAGAAGTTTCTCAGTTTAAAAGAACATAGTGATAGGTTAAAATTTACACATAATAGGCCTGAGTCATTAAGGAGAGAAAGCAAAAATAAAGGATTAACTTTGTACCTTGGCAAAACATGTGTCTTGAACTATTGCTGCAGGTAATATTACATTTGCTTTATGCTCTAACTAGATTATATGAAATTATAATTTGAGACTGCCATTGAATATTTATATATCTTAAGTAAACATATGAGGTGTTGATCTGCTCATTTTCAGTTACAAGTGTCCCAGACTTGTAAATACACTCAATAGTCAGGTTCCTTTTATTCATCCATATCCCTAGTAACATATGCATGTCAATTTAATAACATAAACCTTAAAGTACTCTGATCATTGACTTGCTTTCATTTGCCTTGTGTAAGGTCATCTCAGGGTGTAAAGTAATAACATTCACTGGGACCATCTCCTGCTAATACCTTTTGCAGAACTGACTGCATTGAGACTGACTTCAATGAGATTGAGCTGTACAGGGAAGTCTGTGGAGACAGACATAAATGAAGCTTAAGGGGGACTTTCCTAGAAACAGAGCCCCATACTGGTTACCACCTTGTTATTGCACTAATGTTGTTTATCTAGAAATGGTCCATGTCTAATAAGCATTGCATTTTGTAATAAACTTCAACATATGCCTACTATTTGCACCATGTTATAAAATAAGTTAAGATAATTCATGGAAATATAAGAGAGAAATTGTGTAGTAAGGGGCTACAGGTGACGTTATGCCTGATCCCTAATACAATAAATTATATAATACTCAACTTTATAAACTGGCTATTGTGGAAAATAACCCAATAATCCACATTGCATAGAAATTCTTTGTGATATAATGAACTTTGGGACCTAAACTAAGGATGACTATATGATCCCAGGGTGCATAGCCATATAATAAATCACCCAAAAAGTCTAATAAGAAAATATGGAAAGCGCCACATCATAATAAAGAATTGACTCAGAAAAGAGTTAGGTGGTACAATAAATAAGAAAGGCACTACTAGTTTCATTTTTTAAGAATATTTTATTGAGCACATTGCACAAATACACATTTATTCACAAATAAGTTTTATATTTTATTAATTTCAGTTCGATGCTCAGAACAAAAGTTTTTTTTTAAATAATTGAAATAAAGTGTTTTAAAGAGGAATTAATCTATATGCAAGAGTGTCTGTCACCCTTTTTATTTTCTATATTTAATGATGCCTTATGTAACATGCTTACACATTTCCCAATTGTTTTGGGGATTGTGTTCAATCGTAGGAATTTGCATGTCAATAAAAAAAAGCATAAATTCAAATGCTGCCTGCTTTAATTTTTAGAAACACTTCAATAATTAATTCCAAATTTAAGTACTGAAAATTTGATATTTATTTAAGTTTACTTAATTCATAAAGGGGACATCAAAGCTGACTAAATTTCATATATCCCATTTTTACATGTTAATTTAATAAAAAAATGTTTTATGTATATCAATTGTGCCAAAATTGCATACATGGCATCCAATTAAATGTAATGCACTATGCTAGCACAATTTTCAATATCTGCAAAAGACATCAAGTAACTTGGAGTGAATAAACTATCGTATTGTACAGCAGATTTTGTTTTTGTATTTTAATTATTTCTTACATTATTTAACAAATACCAGTCATTAAAGAGTGGTATGGGAAATCATATCTGAAAAACCATTAACCAGGGAATTGAAAAAGTAAATTATTATCTATAAAGTACAAAAACGTAAATTATTGGCGCTCTTGGTTTCTTTTCTGGTTCTTAGGGGGGTATTCAATTGTTAGCGAGATCCCCGGAAAAATGAGCGCTCGAAAAATATTACCATTAATACGGTAATATACACGTAAATACCGTTAATACGGTAGTTTACTCGCTGAATTCTGAGCTGCGAGATGAAATTCAGCGAGTAATTACCGTATTAACGCTAATATTTTTCGAGCGCTCATTTTCCAGGGATCTCGCTAACAATTGAATACCCCTTTAGTGGTTATTAACTGCCATCAAATTCTAAGCATCTAAACTTGATTAAAAAAAATAAAATATATATATATTGTAACAAAAGGAGGCATTTAGCTGGCAATATGCAGAGAAAGCATGGAAGTAGAGTAAAACATTTGTGCAGTAATGCACCTAGATTGATGACTTATGTCTGATAAACAATAGTTTAAAGTTTGGTTAACTTACATGGTTTGAAATGTTCCTCCTCAGACCAAATAGACAGGGTGTGTCTGTCTTAGTGCAAACAGAACCACTGATGGGAGTTTCCTCTTAAAGGGAAGGTGGGCGTGTCACCTGCCCATCAAGCTAAAGCTGGGGGAGGAGTATCATGTATAAAAGCTTGCTTGTTTCATTTGTCCAGTGAGACCAATGCTGGGGAAGCTGGCTGGTCTTGAGAGCGCTGGTCTATGGCTAGCTAGTGTTTAGGGTCTCCAGAATTACTGTGAAATCTGTATGGTGTCAAAATATTTACCATCCTGACAATAAAACTACATAAATAGAAAGAAGTTGTTCGCGTGTGCTTCAGCAGTAGTGTGCTCTTGCCACAGTATATATATATATATATATATATATATATATATAAACATTTGGATGCAGCTCCTTTTCTTATGAATGGGTGCCTGTGCTCCTCAATACATATAAATAAAGATTACATAAAACAAATTATGGGGTAGGGAAGGGAAAAAGGTAAGATTAACAATAAAAGATGTGCATCTAATACTGTAGCTTGAAAAATCAAAAACAAAGGACATTAGAACTAGAACAGTTGGATAAGGAAATAAAAAGTCTTCACACAAAACCCGAACCTCTAAAAGAGGATAAGGATTTAAAAGATCTAGAACTACTCATTAGCCCTAAAACTTAAAAGATCCAAGAATTGCAAGGGATAGGCTGGAGCTGGAATTATTTTAGAAATACAAGGTGTTAATTCTAAAGTTTTCTTTTATTTCTCTGCTTAATAGAACTGTCTGAGTCCAGTTGCACCAAACGCTTGGTCGCTTGTGACTCATCTACTGCTATACATTATTATCTACTAAAGGAGACGACACCTAGTCACCTCAGTTGCTTACAACTATATATACCATATGGACAACAGTATTCGGATGCTTGACTATTACACCAACAGGGACTGTAATGATATTGTATTCAAATGCATATACTTTAATATGGAGTTGGTCCTCCTTTTGCAGCGATATCAGCTTCCACTCTTCTTTGAAGGCTTTCCACAAGATGTTGGAGTGTTTCTGTGGGGATTTGTGCCCATTCAATCTGTGGAACATTTATGAGGTCAGGTGCTGATATTGGACGAGAAGGCCTAAATCGCAATCTCCGTTCCAGTTCATCCAAAAGGTGTTCGATGGGCTTGAGGTTAGGGCTCTGTTCTGGCCAGTCAAGTTCTTCTACACCAAACTCATCAAACCATGTTTTTGCAGTCCTTGCTTTGTGCACTGGAGATAAGGGGCCTAGCCCAAACCTGAAAAACAGCCCCATACAGTTATTCCTCCTCCACCAAACTTCACAGTTTACATAATGCGTTCAGGCAGGTAACGTTCTCCCGGCATCCGCCAAACCCAGACTTTTCAATCTGACTGCTAAACAGAGAAGTGTGATTTGTCACTGCACAGAACATGTTTCCACTGCTCCACAGTCCAGTGTCGCTTTACTCCACTTCATCCGGCGCTTGGCATTGCTCTTGGTGATGTAAGGCTTGCATGCAGCTGCTCGCCATGGAAACCCATTCCATTAAGTTCCCACTGCACAGTTTTTGTGCTAACATTAATGCCAGTGGAAGTTCGGAACTCTTCAGCTATGGAATCAGCAGAGCGTTGGCGATTTCTAAGCACCATGCGCTTTAGCAGTCGTTGACCCCGCTCTATAATTTTACAAGATCTACTGCTTCATGGCTGAGTTGCTCTTGTTCCTAAATGCTTCCACTTTCTAATACTATCACGTACAGTTGCCTGTGGAATATCCAGCAGGATGAAATTTCATGAACCATATCATTGCAAAGGGGGCATCCTATCACATTACCACGCTTGAAGTCACTGCACTCTTCAGAACGACCCATTTTGCATCACAAATGTTTGCAAATGGAGACTGCATGGCTAGGATATTGATTTTATACAACTCTGGCAACGGGTCTGATTGAAAGACCTCAATTCAATATTTAACAGGCGTGGCCAAATACTTTTGTCAATATATATGTGTATATATGTACATACATATATATATATATATATATATATATATATATATACATACACATATATGTAAATGGAATTACATACATTGTGCTCTGTCTGGGGTGGACTATCAAAATCAACAATTGAAACCCCTCTCTACAAATTCTTAATTTGCTCCTGACACAGACATGATTATCAAGTGAGATACTATAAGTAGCTCTGCTATGCATTGTATTGCAGAGAGGGGTGTTAGGACCAGTGTGGGGAAAACAGGGGTCATTTGTAAGTATGTTTTAATAATCCCATGCATGTACTGATATTGTTAGAACTGAAATTAATATTCAATGCACATTTAGCCATTTCACATATATAAATATACATACACCTCTAATTTAGTTTTAGAGCAATGGTTTGTATTTTTTTTCAGATGAAGAAGCTTTACTTAGTTGTACTGTGACACAAGCCTGAGATAACTATGGAATGTTTGCTTAAAAAATGACCATTGGAATGCAAGGATCAAAAAGGAATGCAACAGTAACATCACTGCCAGTATGGATACCGAAACATAGCCACAAATCTAGTACCAACCAGAGATACTCCAAATATTAAAATCAAATTATCATAAAACCACAGTATTTTGTAGTAATTCTACATCAATGTACCTATTAAAGTAATTCTATTATTTTCAAATAAGCGTTGCATAGGCGATTGTATTGTGTTTCCAACGCACAAAGTGATTTATTTTAGCAGATGTAAATAGTTAACAGTTTAATACATTATTATATTATGTTACAGTACAGTACAGCCAATACCAAAAGATACATACCACTGCGCTACCACGGTGTCACTCACCGGACCGTGAGTGCCTCTTCCCGGACATTTAGGAACCGTGGCCGTCCACCATCCTGAGGGTCTGCGCATGCGCAGCCCTTTTCTATACTTCAGTGTATACCCCTTTAACTTAATTGGCAGATCAGGCAACCTCCCTATATTAAGCACCTGTGGTCACTACCACGTTGCCTGATCTTGGAGTCTCATTCCTCATGAGTCTCTGAAGGTGTTCCTGTATTACTTGTGTATTCAGTGCTGCTGATTCCTGTGGTTTCCAAACCACTTCTACTACTGTGGTTCCATACCACTTCTACCATCAACTTTATCATCATGACTGTTTGCTGATTCCTATCCGCTGCCTCCGTGCACTACAGTCTTCTACACCACTTCAACGTTATTTTATATCAATGTGACTGTTTGCTCATTGCTATCCGCTGCCTCCGTGCACTCCAGCTTTTACCTCACTCACCTGCTTCTCATCAAGTCTGTTTGCTGACTACTATCCGCTGCCTCTGTGCACTACAGTCTCCTGCTTGCAACTCGCCTGTGTTCAACATCGTGACTGCCAGCTGATTACTATCCGCTGCCTCCGTGCACTACACTCTCATCTCATCTTTGCTGTGACTTCCTCGAGACTGCCGCTTTTCATTACCATCTGCTACACTTCGTGATCTTCAGCTCCGGCCCTGCGCTGCACTCCTGTTTCCCATCGCTGTTGGTTCCTGTGGTTGCTACTGGTTACCTCCGTGTGCCGCTGAGTCCTGCCGCTGTGGTCAGCGCTATCGTCCATCTCCTGCTGATCCACTCTCCACGCCTTCACGTGTTCCACTGGCCTCTACCCTCCTGTCAGCATTGGATTTGTATCTCTTCTACTACCCTCTGCTGGATCATCTCCATTCTCCTGGGTTTCCTATGAGTCCAGTTCCACGTGTTGCTGACTCCTGTGGATTCGTGTCCCTGTCGGTCTACTCACCTGTGCGCTGCACCTGCTAGACCGCTGCTTCTCCTATCCAGGGACTTCCTATCCAGTCGGCCTCCAGCCGCTCAGGTACCGCTGCAATTCCATCTGACTGCTACTGCTGAACCACGGTATGCATACTTCTCATTGACTGTGCTGTGTATTGCATATCTTGCTGGACTGTGTTTGGTTCTCTCTGGAGTCTGCTATCCGCTGAGTCTATTGCCATCATTGACTGTGTTATCATTGTGCTGGACTACTTCAAGAGACTTTCTAGATTGCAGACCTGATCAGTCATTTACATATATATATACCTATATTGTGCATATTACTGTGGATCGTGTATCAGGTGCCTGTGTATATCCTGTGTTGCAGTCTTCCCCCGTGCACCTCCTCACATATATATGCAGTGGTACAACTTGCTGATGTCAGACCACTGATCCCTGTTTCCGGTATCACCTGTTCCATTATCCTCTCACAGAGCAGTGGTACAACTTGCTACCGCAGACCACTGACTACCTGGATACCTCCACTTGGATTCCATTCCTTCACTCAGACAGCGGTACAACTTGCTACCCGCAGACCGCTGACTCTCATCACCTCCTTGTTTCTGTTGGACATTCCACCTCACTATAGCAGTGGTACAACTTGCTATCGCAGACCACTGACTACCTTCACGTGTCCTTGTCCATACAGTTCCTTGTGTATCATTACCTCATTATTACCAGTGTTGCTAGTCATAGACTTTCCTGAGCATCTCATCGGCCATCATTTCATGTTCCGTGATCACCCAGCTACCAGAGTACCCTATTACCATCTACATTGCTCTGGTAAGCCTACCATCTGGTGATCCCTGGGTAAAGACTCCTAGTGCCCGTGACAGTAAGATCAGGCCATGACAGACCCAGATGTGGAACCTACCGCCAAAGAGATGCTGCAACATCTGGTTAGCCGTGTGGAGCAACAGGATGCCCGCCAACAGCTGTTACTTCAGTGTTATCAGTCATTAACCTCCCAAGGTACATCTGGACAGACTGTGACAGCTACTACTGAAGCTCCTGTGCTTTCCTCCGTTTCCCCATTGCCATCCCAGGTGTCTATAGCTTCCACGCTTCACCTGCCTACTCCGTCAAAGTACGATGGAGACCCCAAAACTTGTAGGGGTTTCCTTAACCAATGTTCAGTCCATTTTGAGCTCCAACCTCAAAATTTTTCTACCCATCGTTCCAGAGTGGCCTATCTTATCTCTTTGTTTTCAGGACAAGCCCTGGCTTGGGCCTCCCCTCTGTGGGAGAGGAACGATCCAATATTACAAGATAGTGCCAAATTCATTTCTACATTCCGAAGTGTGTTCGATGAACCAGGTCGTGTGACCTCCGCTGCTTCCAGCATCCTCCGTCTGCGACAAGGATCTCATACTGTAGGCCAGTACGTCATTCAATTTAGGATCTTAGCCTCTGAACTTCAGTGGAACACTGAAGCCCTAGTTGCCGCCTTCTGGCAGGGGCTTTCCGATAAAATTAAAGATGCACTGACTACCCAAGAGCTTCCTTCGTCACTTGAAGATTTGATCTCTCTATGCCATCGTGTTGATATGAGATTTCGTGAAAGAGAGGCTGAGAAAACGACTTCTGCTAAAGCACCTTTTCGCTCTAACCCTCAATTTCGTCCAGTGTCACCCGCTGTTATTCCCATGGAGATTGGACGTTCCAAGTTATCTTCTGAGGAGAGGAAACGAAGAGTCAAGAATAGACTCTGTATCTATTGTGCTGATTCCACTCATGTCCTCAGCTCCTGCCCTAAGAGATCGGGAAATGCCAGGCCCTAACTAGTTCTGGAGAGGTGAAGTTAGGGTCCCTGGAGTCCTCTCCATCGTCTATGAAATCTAAAGTCTGCGCTTTTGATGTGACTATTTCCTTTGCTACCAAGACCTTTGAGTCACAGGCATTGATTGATTCCGGAGCAGCAGGAAATTTTATTTCCAAATCGTTAGTTAATCAATGGTCTCTACCAATGATTACCTTAAAAACTCCCATTACTGTGACGGCTATCGATGGATCACGTCTCATCAACGGTCTCATCACCCAGAGTACGTCTCCAGTAACCCTTCAGATTGGTGCTCTGCATCATGAAGAGATATCGTTTTTAATTCTTCCTGTTACGACAAGTCCGATTGTCCTAGGCCTTCCATGGCTTCAGTGTCATTCTCCCCAGATTGACTGGCGCACCCCTCAAGTCACGTCTTGGGGGCCTGAATGTCACCATCATTGCCTTTCCCAAGTCATTCCTCTCAAGGTACAGCAAGCTTCCATTTCAGCTATTTCACCGGGACTCCCTCCTCAATATGCTTCATTTACCGATGTTTTTGATAAAGCTCAGTCTGAACGTCTTCCTCCTCATCGTTCTTGGGATTGTCCGATTGATCTTCTTCCTGGCAAGACTCCTCCCAGAGGCCGGGTCTATCCACTCTCGTTACCTGAAACTCAAGCTACATCTGAATATATACGGGAGAACCTCCAGCGTGGGTTCATTCGACCTTCCACCTCGCCCGCTGGAGCTGGGTTCTTCTTTGTCAAAAAGAAGGATGGATCATTACGCCCTTGTATAGATTTTCGTGGACTCAATGCCATTACTATCAAGAACCGGTATCCCATTCCGTTGATCACTGAGCTATTTGACCGCATTAAGGGAGCCCGTATTTTTACTAAGTTGGATCTTCGTGGTGCTTACAATTTAATCAGAATCCGTTCCGGTGACGAATGGAAGACGGCGTTTAACACCAGAGACGGGCATTACGAATATCTGGTAATGCCTTTCGGGCTATGTAATGCCCCCGCTGTTTTTCAGGGCTTCATCAATGAGATTTTTCGGGACTTATTATATGTATGTGTCGTCGTCTACCTGGACGACATATTGATTTTTTCACAGGACCTGCCTTCTCACCACCAACATGTGGCAGAAGTCCTCTCCAGGCTACGGAAAAATTCATTGTTCTGTAAATTAGAAAAATGTTCATTCGAATTACCCCAGATTCCATTCTTGGGGTATATTGTTTCCGGAGTTGGTCTGAAGATGGATCCTGACAAAGTAAATGCTGTACTACATTGGCCCCAGCCAACTACTCTTCGTGCCATCCAGCGTTTTTTAGGTTTTGCCAATTACTATAGACGCTTCATTCAAGACTTTTCTTCCATTGCATCTCCTATTGTGGCCCTGACTCGTAAAGGGGCTAATCCTAAGCAATGGTCTACTGAGGCTATTCAAGCCTTTCAAACATTAAAAGAGTCCTTCTCTTCGGCTCCAATCCTTCGTCAGCCTGATGTGACACTCCCTTTTTTCCTGGAAGTAGATGCCTCTAATGTGGGCTTAGGAGCTATTCTCTCCCAACGCTCGGAACAGCAAAAATTCCACCCTTGTGCCTTCTATTCTCGGGGTCTCCTACCCGCAGAGAAGAATTATACCATCGGAGACAAGGAATTACTGGCTATCAAAGCCGCATTAGAGGAATGGAGATACTTGTTGGAGGGAGCTCGCCATCCGGTGACGATCTTCACGGATCATAAGAACTTGTCATATCTCCAGTCTGCCCAATGCTTGAACCCTCGTCAAGCAAGATGGTCTCTTTTCTTTTCCCGTTTTGAATTAATAATTACCTTCAAACCAGCTGCCAAGAACAAAAAAGCTGATGCCTTATCTAGAGCCTTTGCTACGTCCTCTGATATAGAAGAGGTTTCCAACCATACCATTCTAGACCCCAAATGTATCTCACTGGCTGCTTCATCCACCAAAACGCTACCATTTGGGAAGACCCTCGTGCCTCCTACTCTAAGGAGGAAAATCCTTTCGTGGTTCCATGCCTCTCGTTTTTCTGGACACGCCGGTGAACACAAGACTTTTGAGATCCTCTCTCGAAGTTACTGGTGGCCTTCAATGAGGAGAGACGTCAAAGAGTTCATTGCTTCCTGTGAATTATGTTCGCAATTCAAATCCTCCCGCAGAACCCCAGCAGGGTTGCTGCGACCACTACCCATTCCGTCCAAACCATGGACCCATATTAGTATGGATTTCGTTACTGACTTACCACCTAGTAAGAACCATAACACTATTTGGGTCGTAGTGGACAGATTTTCGAAGATGGCTCATTTCATCCCTCTGTCTGGTTTGCCTTCCTCGTCTATCCTGGCTGAACATTTCATTAAAGAGATCTTCCGTATCCATGGATGTCCATCTGAGATTGTGTCTGATAGAGGAGTACAATTCGTGTCCAGATTCTGGCGAGCCCTTTGTAAAACCTTGGGCATACGATTAGCACTCTCATCTTCTTACCATCCACAATCCAATGGACAAACCGAACGTGTCAATCAAGATCTTGAGACTTTTATAAGGATATTTTCATCAGCCAATCAAGACAACTGGGTAGAGTTACTCCCTTGGGCTGAGTTCGCCCATAACAACATGTACCATGAGTCATCATCCAAAACTCCATTCTTTGTGGTCTACGGTCACCATCCGTCTTTTCCGGAATTTCCTGCCCTCCCGCCCACCCAAGTTCCTGCGGTGGAGACTGTTTGTCAGACCTTTAAAAATATCTGGTCTCAGGTTAGAACCTGTTTGAAGAAGACATCTGTCAAATATAAATCTTTCGCTGATAAGAAGAGGCGGGCTATTCCACCACTAAAAATTGGAGATCGTGTCTGGTTATCCACAAAAAATATTCGTTTGAAGGTTCCATCCATGAAATTCGCCCCTCGTTTTATTGGTCCATATAGGATCATTCAAGTTATCAATCCAGTATGTGTGAAACTCCTTCTTCCTAAGAGTCTTCGGATTTCTAATGCCTTCCATGTATCTTTGCTCAAACCTCTTATTATCAACCGTTTTTCAACTCCTCCCTCAGCTCCGCAGCCAGTTCAAGTCCATCAGGAGGAGGATTTTGAGATTACCGAGGTACTAGATGCAAAAATTTCGCGAGGAGTCCTCCACTTCCTCGTTCATTGGAAGGGCTTTGGTCCTGAGGAGCGCTCTTGGATCAAAGCTGAAGATCTTAATGCTCCTGCCCTTTTGAAGAAGTTTTACTCCAAAAATCCGGACAAGCCCGGTTCCAGGCGTTCTGTGCCCACCTTTAAAAGGGGGGGTACTGTCACTCACCGGACCGTGAGTGCCTCTTCCCGGACATTTAGGAACCGTGGCCGTCCACCATCCTGAGGGTCTGCGCATGCGCAGCCCTTTTCTATACTTCAGTGTATACCCCTTTAACTTAATTGGCAGATCAGGCAACCTCCCTATATTAAGCACCTGTGGTCACTACCACGTTGCCTGATCTTGGAGTCTCATTCCTCATGAGTCTCTGAAGGTGTTCCTGTATTACTTGTGTATTCAGTGCTGCTGATTCCTGTGGTTTCCAAACCACTTCTACTACTGTGGTTCCATACCACTTCTACCATCAACTTTATCATCATGACTGTTTGCTGATTCCTATCCGCTGCCTCCGTGCACTACAGTCTTCTACACCACTTCAACGTTATTTTATATCAATGTGACTGTTTGCTCATTGCTATCCGCTGCCTCCGTGCACTCCAGCTTTTACCTCACTCACCTGCTTCTCATCAAGTCTGTTTGCTGACTACTATCCGCTGCCTCTGTGCACTACAGTCTCCTGCTTGCAACTCGCCTGTGTTCAACATCGTGACTGCCAGCTGATTACTATCCGCTGCCTCCGTGCACTACACTCTCATCTCATCTTTGCTGTGACTTCCTCGAGACTGCCGCTTTTCATTACCATCTGCTACACTTCGTGATCTTCAGCTCCGGCCCTGCGCTGCACTCCTGTTTCCCATCGCTGTTGGTTCCTGTGGTTGCTACTGGTTACCTCCGTGTGCCGCTGAGTCCTGCCGCTGTGGTCAGCGCTATCGTCCATCTCCTGCTGATCCACTCTCCACGCCTTCACGTGTTCCACTGGCCTCTACCCTCCTGTCAGCATTGGATTTGTATCTCTTCTACTACCCTCTGCTGGATCATCTCCATTCTCCTGGGTTTCCTATGAGTCCAGTTCCACGTGTTGCTGACTCCTGTGGATTCGTGTCCCTGTCGGTCTACTCACCTGTGCGCTGCACCTGCTAGACCGCTGCTTCTCCTATCCAGGGACTTCCTATCCAGTCGGCCTCCAGCCGCTCAGGTACCGCTGCAATTCCATCTGACTGCTACTGCTGAACCACGGTATGCATACTTCTCATTGACTGTGCTGTGTATTGCATATCTTGCTGGACTGTGTTTGGTTCTCTCTGGAGTCTGCTATCCGCTGAGTCTATTGCCATCATTGACTGTGTTATCATTGTGCTGGACTACTTCAAGAGACTTTCTAGATTGCAGACCTGATCAGTCATTTACATATATATATACCTATATTGTGCATATTACTGTGGATCGTGTATCAGGTGCCTGTGTATATCCTGTGTTGCAGTCTTCCCCCGTGCACCTCCTCACATATATATGCAGTGGTACAACTTGCTGATGTCAGACCACTGATCCCTGTTTCCGGTATCACCTGTTCCATTATCCTCTCACAGAGCAGTGGTACAACTTGCTACCGCAGACCACTGACTACCTGGATACCTCCACTTGGATTCCATTCCTTCACTCAGACAGCGGTACAACTTGCTACCCGCAGACCGCTGACTCTCATCACCTCCTTGTTTCTGTTGGACATTCCACCTCACTATAGCAGTGGTACAACTTGCTATCGCAGACCACTGACTACCTTCACGTGTCCTTGTCCATACAGTTCCTTGTGTATCATTACCTCATTATTACCAGTGTTGCTAGTCATAGACTTTCCTGAGCATCTCATCGGCCATCATTTCATGTTCCGTGATCACCCAGCTACCAGAGTACCCTATTACCATCTACATTGCTCTGGTAAGCCTACCATCTGGTGATCCCTGGGTAAAGACTCCTAGTGCCCGTGACACACGGGCATCAGCGGACAGTAGTTCACCCTTGAACACTGTGGTCAGAGTAGACTGAAGACTGGGAGCGCAGCTATGAATATATATACATTCAGTCTTACAGTGTGAACAATGCAGATGACGTAGCTTGCTTCTATAGGTCCAGACTTCGGGTGGGTCCAGGGTAAACAGGTCATAGGCTAGTTCAAACAACCCCCTCAAAGGCTGAGGTCAACATTCCAGATGATTCTCCCGCCCAGTAACCAGTTACAACTAGTCCATTAGCATTTTACAGTCTGATATCAATCTGACAATATATTGTCTAACATCAATAACTAGAGTATGCAATATGCAATCTCTTCGGTGATGGAACCGGACAGCTGCTGATGAATAGGGGAATAAAATGATATCAGACATGACACATTTCCTATAACCTGAACCTTAAATAACACTGAAGTGTACATATAATCATAATATATAAACTAATAATAAACTAAATACTATCTGCTCAAAATTTACTGCATAACGGAACCAATATGAATATGAATTATATAAATAACTAAATGTTGTAATGAGAGTGTGTACGTACGTATTATACCGTGCGATCGCGGTATGCCACATGTAGCGTGGCATACTGAGTGCAATCGACCAATAAAACAATAGTAACCAATATACTTTCGTTCATCCAATTATCCGACTTCGATAGTTCCACCCTTTGATAGTATTATAAACTATCACCTTAAAGATGTTATACGCAAGATCTCAGTACCACGTTTCATTGCTATGTAATGCAAGTCCCCCTTTGTGTATGAAAACAAGTTATCATAAGAGAGAGTCTTAGGGCTAGATTTACTAAGCTGCGGGTTTGAAAAAGTGGGGATGTTGCCTATAGCAACCAATCAGATTCTAGCTGTCATTTTGTAGAAAGCACTAAATAAATGAAAGCTAGAATCTGATTGGTTGCTATAGGCAACATCCCCACTTTTTCAAACCCGCAGCTTAGTAAATCTAGCCCTTAATCCTCAAAACGATTTCTTCTTTTACTATAGACCGTACATTCCTGGAGCTTGGAGATAACCTTTTGTATGCCCTTCAAGGGTGCAATAAAACATATAATACATTATTTGGAAGGGTACAGAGTACAATAGAACATGTATCAGTTATACAGAATACTCTACTACAGTTCTTCAAGTTTAACAGATTCATCCGTCCAACGCATGTCTTTAAGCTCAGAATACATTTAAACACTTCATGTTCATCAATAGCATCTTCCTATGTCTATCAATAATGTCATATACAATCTCCTTCAGCTTGCGTTAATATACACACTTCTAATAATGTCATCAGTTATTATCATCAACACTTGTGGGCGGGCTATTGTCTGTTCGTTCTACCCAGTCTCCCAATACTCAGGTTTCTTTGTACGTGAAACAGTGATCGGCTTGCAAAATATTGGGAGACTCCAGACTAAGGGACCTAGGTGTCATACTTTTCCCCTAGTGGCCTCCCACCTATAATTTGTGTATCTCAAGAATATTTAGTAGAAAGAGAAATAATCCTACTTGATATAATCACTGAGGCACGTGAGAGCACGCCCAGCACTATGTTTGGTCTAAAACCTTACCCACCCAAAAATGATTCTCAAGGATGCCTGCTCAAGTCCGAATATTACTGGACTGGCATCGCTGGGTGTACCTCTTTTTAACTATGGGGTCACCGTATTTACGGACGTAATGTTACTCAGACAATAGCCCCTCGCACTTTCTCCAAGCTCCAAGGTTTACAAATTTTCCTTTACCCCTGAATTGAATAGAGTATTTGGCTGGACCGATTATGCTACTAACTTCTCCTTCATCCCCAACCCCTCAATATCATTACCTGAACCAGCCTCTTTCACCTGTTAACAATTAGAAGAATTGACCGTCCTGAGAAGAGGATGAAATGAGAGAAACACAAAACAGGAAAAACTACAACTTCATGATGGACAGCTATCTTAGCCTTTGGCTCAGGTGCTACTAACTGCATTTGAGGCCTTCCAGAACAGATTCATGAGTGCCCTTGGACCCTTCTCTGAGTGTTGGCTCCTCTGCAGTGGGTGGAATGGGTACCAGTGTCTCTGCTACTCTTGGTGCTGGTAGCTTACACTTGGCACTTCTCTGTCAAATAAACTGAGCCTAAGAACTTACTGTTCCACAACTTACTCTCCCGGTCCAACAACCTGACAGTTAGTGTTTCTTTTCAGGAAACAGTGTTTTGAACATTCTCGGTTGCTGTCTCACTATTTACCTTCCCTCTCAAGGTCTAAACTAGTCTCTCATTTACAAATTCATCTCACGAGGGGTCAAGAACATTTCAAAAGTCAACAGGTTAAGAGGCAGCTCAGGAGTGGTATTGATAGTGTGGAGGACTAGTGGCTAAAGCTATCAGCCACTTCAATCAAGTTCCAACTCTCATTCTATTCAATTCGATCTACCTAGTACAGTTACTTTATGTTCACACTGGTTTGCGGCTAATCAAAAAGTATGTAATTCATTACCACTACTCATACATTATACATTTATTATCAATAACATGAATACCCCTATCACCTATTATAATTCTAGGTCTACCACATTGAATAACGAAAGCTTTGAGTATGACACATCAATACATTAGACACATTTCAATAACCTTTACCCAGACATATTTCATTGGTACACCAGTGTATACTTGAGGATCCTGCATGGTGGTAATTGGATGACGTGCATTTGTTTTATCTGGAGAAAAACCCATCTGCAGGAGGGATATGGGATGGCTCTATTGGTATCATTTTCCTGACATTCTCTCAATCAAGATAGGACGTTGCCGTCCTACTAGCTTGAGAAGAAATGTCTAGTGCACCCCAATATGCACTTACCAGCTTATGCATACCTTCTGTACCCATCTGAGCCAGACCATGTGCTGCCTCCGCTAGCTCTGTAAGATACACTCTGGGAGCTACTGGTCTACCTTGTCCATCTCTCCAGAGTCCACCAGACTCCTCACCACATTTCTTCACCTTCCATACAGTTAATTCTTCAGGTAACACAAATCTTCATATATTAACCAATATGTGTATGCGTGCATGTGTGTGTGTTCACATTTTATAACAAAAACAATACAATGAAAAACAAAACAAACCATAGATTTGTCAGCTGTCACATAAAACCCTGCTGTCTATTTGACAGCTATGTGCGCCCTGGTGTGACAGCCATGTATGGTCTTGTGTGTAAGTGTGGACTTTACTAGCAGCTACTTCAGTTGGTAACTGTGTCACTGTATAAAGTCCTCTATGTAGTGCCCTACTCATGTGCTGGTATTGCTATAAAAAGATTTTTCAGTCAACTCAATGTCGCCCCCTAGACTAGAAAAATGCTGAAGACCAATGTATATCAATCGATTTTCCCTCTGCCAACTCACATGCCATTCTCAGTACCTCACATTCAGCTACTTGACTAAGTGAGAAGGGCAAAGGAGTCTATAGCTATAATACTTTTTTCAAATATAACAGTACTCAGTACATGTCTGTCTAACAGTAAAAAAAATAAATAACACGAAAATTCTACATTTTATAGGGTTTCATATTATGTCATATCTTGTGGCACAAATCTTACTCCAATGTTCTACACAGAGATGCATATCTGTATGCCTAACCTCCAGCAATCTACTGTCCCCACCCTTTGTGCATACATATAAAGGCACATGTATGTACAGGAGGCACAAAACACTTAAAACAGCAAAACAGATATGCATCTATAAAAACATGAATTGTATTTCCACACACAAAAAAAAACCTTTCTGCTTAATATTAACAGCTTCTATACACATAACACCAAACCCCTAACTGTTTCTGTAACTCATGTCAATCTAGTGTGTATATCCCTGAGTTTGTCTTATGTAAAAAAATATGTCTTAGCCCCATTAATGACACTGTGTCTATGTCTTTTCCTATCTATACAAGAGCAGAGAGAGAGAAAGAGAAAGATAGAGAGATACTAGCATAGATGTAAAGAAGAGAAATAAGAAAGCAATGAATAATAGGATTACAAAGTTTTGAATACAAGGGTTTGAAAACAATCATACATGCAGAAAGGGAGATTCTACAGCAAAAATGACAGCTGGATTGGACTCTATGGGAAAATGGCTGTATTCATTTCACTAATCCCCTTAGCTATTTGCTAAACTATGACCCCTCCCCATACTTGACTAGGGGGTCTTACATCAACTGCGCAATCCAGTGTCGTCCGTCATTTGTTCATTAAGAACTCGGTATCACATTAACTACATACCTTTTCAACGGACATCCTGACTTATGACAGAGAAATGTAAAATTAACTCTTGATGACTCATCTGAGATACATAAAACAATATTTTGGAGCAAAGTATGTACATACTTCATTTTTGGATAATGATTCTCAGCCAAACAAATCATTATGATTTACTGCAGCCTAAAACAAAGAATGCTCCAATTTGTCTTTCAAGAGTAATTCTTCTATTTCTCTATCCCACCCCTTTCAACACTAAGTCTATATTTATTTTGTGTACCCTTATCTGTGAGAAGAAAAACAAGATAGTTATCTTTAAACAACAAATGAAACAAACATTTTCATTCTTTACCATCGGCCAGCGATTAGGAAAGCAAGCATGTGACAACATAAACACACAAGCAAAATCAACAAAGATTACCTTTTAAATCAGTTTTTCCTAAACTTGCACATTAATAATTACCACAGATTATTATTTGCCTTGCCTAGTCCTAATTTCCTAGCTTTTGCTCTAATGTTTTCTTTGCAATCTTTCCTCAAATGTCCCTTCTTAAGACACTTAAAACACTTCAAAGATTTCTGTCTCTTTCGTCCCTTATAGTGGTTTTTATAATTCTGAGGTTGTGAATGTAATTTTCCAAACGCCTGGATAACCATCATCATTAACCTATCACTTTGCGCTTTTTCCTTTTTACATATATATTTATCATGTTCTACAGCATTCTCTCGAATTTCATTTACTGTGAGACCTCTCCAATTAGGAAAAGAGGTTTGTATCCAGGTCCTTAGATCCTCCCGGAGGCCGTCCATTAGTACTGCAACAGCTACCTCCCTATGATGTGGATTTTCCCCTTATATCTGATATCCCTGTGTACTTAATCATGGCTGCTAGAGCCCTAGAAAAATAATCAGTTGTAATCTCACTACCTTTTTGTTTGATTGTGAATATTTTTCCTCATTCCACTGTCACTGGGAAACATATGGCCAACTGTGTGATTATACGTCCAATATTATCCTGATTGACATCCTCAGTTAAGGATTTATCCTTCTCCAACCTACAATCCTTAATGAACTTTTGTATAGCAGTATCGAGAGGAAGACAAGCTCTAAACACCACTAGCCAATCTTTATTAGTAGGCTCATGTGCATTACCTAAATGTCTAATACATTTCTGACACTTGGCCAAATCTTTTCTAGGATCAGGGAAATCAGACATAATTGTAAATAGTTCCGTCTTAGTCCATGGAAGATGCATTGCTACATGTTTCATGGGAACTACACATCTCTGTCCGCTTTCCCATTGGGAACTGCTGTTGTGCAGACATGATGTAAGCCTACTAAATCACTATGTTCTGAACTAGTTGCTGGAATCGCTGTTGTAGTACAATGAATGTCTCCCCCTTTGACAACCTTTACATTATTCTCACCAATTTCAGCCGCTGCCCCTGCTGGTGAAACCATTCCCTTTCCTTGTCCGTGTATGTTACTGGCATGGGCAATGGCTGAAATGACTGTGGGTACATCTTCTTCTTCTAAAACATTACTTAAGACATCATACAACTTACTCATTACATTGGCTGTACCTACCACCCCAAACGCATGTGGCGGCGAGGGCACGCATGCGCTCAGTTCTCCACGCTTTGTAATGCTCACTTCCGTTGTGCGCGCGATTTGCGCCACGCCTACTTCCGCTGAACACGCGCACCCTTGCCACGTGTACCCTTCCTGTTGCCACAATTTTAAACAGTCATCATGTTCAATTCTCGTTTTTGTTGATTTAATCAACCGCACTTTTTCTCTGACATTATTTAACACCTCTGAGTCAAAACTACCTATGTTTGGGAAAGGTTTCACACACTCTCGGGTCATCTTGACCTATTTGTCGCAATTTGCTGTTGCGTATGCACCATACTTTTTAAACCTACGGAACCTTGCCGAACCAATTGGTCCTTCCTTAGGCAGCACAACATCACCCCCTCTAGCGTTTGCTTCGCACCCATTGTGAAAACAACCTATTTCTCAATGCTACGCAAACAGGGCCTTTTTACCTGTTCTCCTTTCAAACAGAACCAACAAGAGATTTTTTTTAATTTTATTTGTGGACGGTTTCACAGGCTACGCCCACACACACCTCCTAACCCCATAAATATCACTGTGGTCCACAGGGCTATCAGCTCTTCGATTAACCAATATATTAACCAATATACTTTCGTTCATCCAATTATTCAACTTCGACATACCCCACAATGCATGTTGGTACTCATAAATATTATGAAAAACTGAACACATAGCAATGTCTTCCAAATAGTTAGTTATTAGGATATTGCTGCTTTAGAATGTACTCATGGAATAGCAAACAAAATAAAGATGGAGGAATAAGTGCTTACATAATTGAAATAAAAATAAATTACTAATCAACTTGTATTAGTTATTAATAAATGATAAATAAGAATATAATTTAATTGTTTATTTTTAATGATATAGGATCAGTCATATTACATAGCTCTGTTAAGAGAATATAGTATGTAATCATTTATATCTGTCCGTGTCCCATTGGAACTTACAGTCTAAATTCCCAACTACACACACTAAGGTCCATTTTGTCAGAAGCCAATTAAACTACCAGTATGTTTTTGGACTGTGGGAGGAAACTAGAGCACCTGCAGAAAACCCACACAAACACAGGTTGGAATCAAATCCATGATGCAAACTCACTGAGGCAGCAATGCTAACCACTGTGTCACTGTGCTGCACTAATAATTAATATTTGACAATATTTGACAATGAATCATAATCAATAAATAATTCACAATAATTACAAAACTAATAATTTAATACTTTAATTTTTAAATATGTCATATGCTTCTGCCACTTTGGAGTTTATGCTGTATTATCTACTATGACACACTGCCTACTTTAACCAGGCAGTACATATTTCTTACCTTTAAACAATAATTTTTGATTTAGTGAATCCATCCTTATTACCGCTTACATTGTCACACAATTTTTCCATTATCTATGTCACTTTCTGGCATTGATGAGCTATATCATAAAATGACCACCATAATGAAATATTAGGTTATATTTCATCACTAGGGATGTCAGAGTAACCATGATAAGGCTATCACTGTTGTTTGTAACAATAATACATTCATAGCATTTGTGTATTATGTAGCATTAATCTGTTATATAAAGCTGTTATAGAGATACCTACCAAACCTGATCCAAAACTATTTCCTAATTTACTGTACATACTGAAATTATAATTACACATCTTAATGAGGGAGTTCTTTTGCCATATAAAGTTTGTAGGTCTATATGTTGTTACATTTTTGGGCATTCTCAGCTGTCAGAATAAAAAAGAAGAAACAGAAACCTTAATGCAGTGTTTCACTTAAGTATTCTACAGTACCTGCAGACAGTTTGTAATGTGAAAACTTTCTGCAAGTGTTGCCAATCTAATTATCCTATTAGACAAAACAAGATATCAACACCATGTAACTGCTGAACATCTGTATATAAAGATAATGTCCACTGTAGCCCCTAGCATTGACATAAGTTGGGCAGCACGGTGGCTTAGTGGCCATCACTTCTGCCTCACAGCACTGGGGTCATGAGTTCAATTCCCAACCATGGCCTTATCTGTGTGGAGTTTGTATGTTCTCCCCGTGTTTTCGTGTGCTTCCTCCAGGTGCTCTGGTTTCCTCCCACACTCCAAAAACACACTAGTAGGTTAATTGGCTGTTATCAAAAATTGGCCCTAGTCTCTCTCTGTCTGTGTCTGTGTGTATGTTAGAGAATTTAGACTGTAAGCTTCAATGGGGCAGGGACTGATGTGAATGAGTTCTCTGTACAGCGCTGCGGATTCAGTGGTGCTATATAAATAAATGGTGATGATGATGCTTTAGCTCCTGGAAGCAATAAATGTGTCTACTATACTTTCAAATCAATGTTTGGATGAAAATATCTGTTTCTTTCTAAAAATAATTCCTGGTTTACAATGATAAGACTTTATTTAAAAGAGCCAACATATTATGCAGTGATGTACAATGGAGGAATCATTCCACAGAACATTTAAATGCAGTAACATATTAAAGCAGAATGTAATGAGAAAGCTGTTTGAAACAGCCGACTGCTCTCCATCTTACACAGGATATTAAATAATTTTGAGTTTTTCAATACAGGGTTTTTATGATGAATAAATAAAACCTACAGTCTAATCATGCTAGACACTAGAATCTGACTGTGCAAATAAACAAACTAACACAGGAATGCCTGTACATGTAAGCAGGAGAGGCAGGGTTGCAATCAGGAATAAATACAAATGATCGGTTTTCCAGCATAGGTAAACAAACTAGAAAGTACTTCCAAAAAGGAACAAATAGGAATAAGAAAACAACAACATTTAGCAAATCCACAACTTCTAAATATAGGATCCTTGGTTCAACTCACATGCAAAACAAGGAAATGAAATATAGTCCCCAAGGTGATTGTAGATATACAACTCAAAATAAGAAGTATATTATAATTGTGGGTTATGGCAGAAATTTTGTTAAATCAATGGTGTTTAAATGATTGTCTTTCACTTGCTAGTTTTCAATATATTTTAATTGTTTGCTAGTCTGGCCAGATTACTAGTCTGGGCTGGTGCCACTATAATAGGAAGACCCACAGTGAGGTCTCCCCTGTCATTAAGTGAAACCACCCGCCCTCGGGTCAGCACAGGATGAAATTCCTTAAAGATATCCGACAAAAAAAAGAGGCCCTCCCGCCCCCTCCCATGCTAACCCAGCCCGGGGTTGAATAGCACTTAGGCTCTTCCTGGCACCCCTTGGGCAGTATGTGCCAGGGTAATAGTGTATATTCAAAATTAAATCAAGTACTGTTGTGGAATTACAAGTTCCACCAATACTTGACATCTAGGGGGAATTCAGTTGACTGCAGGTTTTTTTATACCGCGTTAAGTCATTTTAGCGCGGTTTTCACTCGCTTTAGAGCATGTTAAATTTACCTGATATTCAATTACATTTTTAACACAGCACTTTTTTTTGCACAAACGGTCCTATCGCAGATAAGTAGAAGATCCATTGAAAGTATAGGGAGGGAGGGAGAAGCGTTAATAGCTATTCAATTGTTTCTTAACGTGGCGCGGTAAACTGTCCAATCTCCAGTTTTATCTCGCACCTCTCATGGCTGTGCAAAAGATATAAGAAAACTATTTGAACCCATGTAATAATGTAAAAAAAAAGATAAATTATGTTTCTCAGTAATGCATAACATAAAAAAGGTGATTTTCTTTTACAAAAAGCATGTAAAAAAATTCATAAAAATAATAAACACGCTAATCACTAGTTAATATTTTTATGTATGTTACATGTACTAATATGTATGTACTAATGTGTTTTGTCATGGTATAGATGGTTGTATAGTAAAAGAAAGTAAAATAAAAAAAAAATATGGTAAAAAAATTACTGTATGTAGTAATGCAATAAAATTATAGATGGCCGCGTTAAACCCTCACCCTCCCTTCCCCCCAAAATTTGCAAGCACCAATGATTAATGCGCGGGGGCTGGCTTGCCTGTTTTAGAATTGAATTGCACGATTTTTTACGCGGTCGCGTCAGCAGGTCCAAACCCGCGCAGTATTTTTTTTTTTCCCATGCAGAATGAAAAAATACAGCGGTCACATTAATTCCCCTCCTATATTGATTGCCTGGGCATGCTGGTATGGATCTATAAGCACCAACCTACCCTGGCTGCTAGGGATTGCTGGAACATGTAATTCCACAACAGTACCTAATACTAAAAACACACAGACAGCAAAGATTACTGAAGTATATTAAATAAAATAAAGACTACCTATTTGCATCTTTATTAGCCTCTTAAAACCATAGGGAATCTTCTGACTTGGTCCTGATGTAATCCCATTGAAAATAAAATAAAAAAAAAAACCCCACAAGACTTTGACAATCTGTAGACAAGAGTGGAAATGGGGTGCTTGAGCTAATTTACCTTAAATTCCCTCCATTTGATCTTTTAATGTATATTTTAGGTGCATATCTCAATTTTGAACTATATGGTGCTGTTTATCAGACAATATTGAAATAATGAAAATTATTTAAAAAATATGAACTGAATTCTGTCTATTCTGTGATTTGCATACTATAATATAATAAGTAGTAGTAATTTAGTTTATTTTTCTTTGTAAGTCAACTTGCGATCCGTCCAACTGTAGTTTGTCATATAATTGTGTATCTTTTTGTAAAATCTTTCTAATATAATTGTTGATAAGTCAGTTTGTTTCTTCTGTATTTTCAGTGATTGGTGGAAAGAAGTTTAAAACAAGCAGTTTGGATCACAAGTGATTTTCTTCTGATGGACTTCCCATTAGCAATGAAATGCACCAACCAACAAAACGGATAGTCCCTCCAAGGTGTGTCTGCACTATTTATAAAAGTTACATTTGGGACCTGCATTTATATCTTTTGTCCATTGAAAATTCATTATCACATAATAGTTAGTGAGATCTTCTGTCGTTCACAGCCTACTGTGACTGCCTAAGATCATTGCACAGTGATCATCATTGCGGACAGGTTGACGAGCCTTTGCACTGGTTTGCTTTCTTGATACATATAACAGGCCCCTGGATATCAGGGATTTTTTATTCCTAAAAAAGAATAAATAAAGGCTTCTGTTATAATTGATTAGTTTATAAAAGATACAATATAACAAGAACTGCAGTGTAATATATGGCTAACTAATTAAAATAATAGAATGAGTAACTTTAAATTCATGCTGAAAGTGTGCTGATATTCATTGGTGGCTTCATGTGGCTTCCTTATAAATAACATTTGAATGTATAGGGCCTGATTTTTGTTCGGGCTTACACCCGTTTGCTTATCTTGCATGAAATTTATCTGCACAAGTCCAGAAATAGACATTAAGCCAACAAATGCATTGCATGCAATTCATGTCCAAAAGCAGCTGTCACTTACAGCTGCCTATGACTTGAGAGGTGGAACAGGGGGCGAAGGGAAGGATTAACATAGGCCATCTACAGTAAGTGCATTCAATCGAAGATGTGGTTGATTCATGTCCTGTGTTTGTTGTAAGTACACTTGTATTCAGCTGTATCTTTTGCAACCACTATAGATTGGGTGTAAATGCCGACTGAATGTGATGACTGACATAGCATAGTCTTTGATTTAAAAAGTACATATATGTGTGTCAGTAGGCAGTGTCGGACTGGGGCATGAAGGGCCCACCGGGGAATGCAACAGTAGGGGCCCACCAAAGGGGCCATCATAGAGGCGGAACCAGACACTAGAGGGGGAGTGGTCAGTCCACGAAAGACAGCTAGCACCTTAGTGTAGTGAAACTACAAGCCCCAGCATGCTTTGCCAATATATAGCAGCTTATTGCTGTAAGGATATGCTGGGACTTGTAGTTTCACAATACCTGGAGTACCACAAGTTAGCCAAGCCTGCACTAGACTCAGAACATTTGACAGACTGTCCTACCTGTTGTTGTCACTTTTACCACCTGTGGCTGCTGGTTTCTTTAGTTGCGGCTTGTCTGGATCCAGGAATGTTGAGGGCCCTATAATGGGTACATTTAGAAATGCCAACCATCCCTGCCATTAAATCAACAGCACCCACATTCAATTATAGACCCAAACCACCTCAGCATTAAAGGTCCCATCACCCCCTCCCAATAGTGCTCTCTGTGCAGCCCCCCTCACTAGAGTTTAGTATAGTCAGCCCCCCTATAGTTTAGTATAGATAGGCAGCCCCCCTATGCCACATAGTAGTGCCCCCAAAACAATGCTATGCCACACGGTAGTGCCCACAATGTTACGCCACGCAAGTGTCCCCGATTCATATTATGCCTGCAATAGTCCTCTCAATTCACACACATTATATATATATATATATATATATATATATATATATATATATATATATATTATATATTTTGAGAACAGATGTAATGGGAGACCCCATATACTTTTTACGATGAGCGCTACCTTAGTACTTTCTGGTAAAAATAAAAAGAAGGTGAAGAGGGTGATGCTGCCACTATTCCCAGGGGGTAGAGTATCCTGACAGTACTCAAAAAAATGAAAATTTACAGGGTTTTATGGGATGGGCGCAAATCAGGGGGGAAGTGGGACACACAAGGATACAAACATACACATCTATTTGGACTGTAATGTGTATCTAATACTGGGTGTGCGTAATGATCAACAAAGCTAAAACAATATCAAAACCAATACTAATAACATTGTAATCCAGTGTTATCAAGATAAAAAACTGTAATACATAAATGATTTTTTAGCACAAACAATATAAACAACTGGTTAAAGTATACTTACCCAAAAGTTGATTGATGCAGCCTCTCTGATCTTCTCCCTTCAGCGGCGCGGGAACATCAGCTGACAGGGTGAGTGGGCGGGTCACATGATCGCAGCTGCAATCGCATGTGAAAGGTGAAAGATGACTGGCTGTCAGTGACAGCCAGTCATCCGCAGCAGCGGGGATGCCGGAGAGGAATGCGAGCTCCCTGGTGTGAACAACGGGCCTCCAGGTAAGCTCCGCCCACAACTAAAAGGGGGTGTGGCCGTAAGTTAGCTGGGCCTACCGGTAATTTTACCGGTAGTCCTGTGGGCCAGTCCGACGCTGTCAGTAGGTATCACATACCAACTGTATGCAACTAAGGTATAATATTATAACGTATTGTATATACAGTATGCGTTTGAATCATAAATTATAATATTAATGTAGGGGGAAAAAGCAAATAAATATTTCTATATATTATTATACTGTTAAGAATTGTTCATTTATTTTATGTTCAAATAAATTTTATGCATGTGAACTTTTATTATACTTACACATGTGTGCATACTATTGTCTGTTCTGTGTGTATACGTACTGTAAATACCGTTTAGACAGAGCGTACTTCCACACAGATTCAAATAAAAATGTATCTTGAGATATGCTTTTGTAATGTTCCAGGACATTACGGTAGGAAGACACAAAGAGGGAAGTCTTGGTCTCTAGGGGTTATGGGATCACACAGACAAAGATAAATAGATAGGATACATGTATCTTTATTACACTTGCAATCAATGGCTAAAATGATAGATACTCTTTTAAACAACCCCCAAGTGCTCACCACAATTCAAACAACACTCCCTCATTTTCCCAGTTGTTTTAGAGAACAAAACGTTATAAAGATAAACTGTCTTTACTGTACACAAACCCAGTTGCATTATACTACCCTCAGGCAAGTTGTAGCCCAGTGAGTGGGTGCTGAATATGTTGCCAGAGCAACAAATCTTTTAAGATTACCTGAATCCTTCCACAACCTTCTCCTGACCAAACTGTTGGAGTGGTCCTCTTCTTGCTTATGATACCGGCCACTCAACCCAAAAGCTCTCTACGTACTTGCTAGGGATCTGAACCACAGTCTCCCTGCTCCAGCAGACTCACCAGGTGAACAGACCCACAAGCAACTCCAGATGGAGCAGAGGTTCTCAGAAGTCAGGCAGGTAGACAGAATGCATACTTCAGATGTGTCCAGATCACAGTAACTGGAACAGGAATCATGATGTAGTTGGTGAAAGACAAGACTCTACACTAAGCTGAAGAAATCCTGGAACACCATTTGGGGTAAATGTATTAATGTCCGGATTCTTTAACTCCGGCGTGTTCAGCGTCTTTGGCGATTAAATTTAAAGTGGCGCTGCCTTGTAAAGGGAAACTTCCCTTTACAAGGCAGCGCCGCTTTTAATTTAATCGCCAAAGACGCTGAACACGCCGGAGTTAAAGAATCCGGACATTAATACATTTACCCCCTGGTCTCTCTTGCAGGCTCTTATAAATGGTCCAAATCTCCCATGTTGGGAATCCAACAATACAGGGGTAGCCCTAAGTCAGTTTAGTTCAGGATTGGTTGGACTGGAAAAAGGGTTTGTTAAGGGGCAGGGATAAGGTTTATCCACATGTGTGGTTCTCCCCTGTTGGGCAGCTGCCTCCATGTCTACTAGAGTCCATGGGAAACAATGGTGGTCAAACTGGATATTCCTAATCCATTTTTATGAAGACCAACTCCTTGTTTTAACCCATTAAAAGCTTTGAAGGAGCTGAAGGAGCTGCTCACTTCCTATGGATGATTAAATGGGGATGGAGAGCAGGAAATAGGAAAACACCACTTTATAATCCCACATTACTGCAATATAATCCACCTGGCTCCATTTAAGAACCAAAGAGATACTAGTCCATATACAGTCCACTTGAACAAAAGTTCTTGAACACCCACAGCCCCAAACAAGAAAAGAAAAATGCTCTAAATCCTCAAGGGAACATAAATATATCCACGTGATCCGAATAAGTTGAGGGAAGAAAGAAGGATGGGATATTTACAGTAGTCCATGCTGTCACTGCTTTAATTTGAATATGTCCGGATGTATGCTCAATTTGCATGCTTTTCTTAAATGCCCAAGTTATGTGCAAGGTGCATTTGGGCATGATTCAGGCCCATAATGCATAATTAATTTAATGTGTATGTATATATATATATATATATATATATATATATAAAAATATATAATTTTATTTTAATTTTTTTATTAAATATATATATTTTTTAGGCTGATTTATCTGGATTAAATTGAATGCATTGCGGATATACAGCACTGACCATCAAAATCCATTTACTGAGTATTTATTAATGGTGCCAGAACCCTGAGTCAGCAGCAACGTCCTTATTTAATCTATTTAATCAATTATACTTATTTAATCAAATAAATCAATTTAACATTACAGCATCATCAGAGATTTTTTTTCTGTAATTCCACAACAGTACCTATTACTTAATAGGTACTGTTTACGTAATAGAAAACACGCAGGCAACAATGATTATTTAAATAATTTAAATAAAATAAAGACTCCCCAACCTCTTTCTTTTGCCTTTCTATTAGTCTCTTAAGTCCATATGGAATATTTTGTATTTGGTCCTGAATAGTTGAATTGAATGGAAAATAAAAAATAAACATAAGACTACAAGACTTGCTTCTAACAGAGCCTAGATGTGAATAAGTGAAAGATTCTATAGATTGCAAGCTTGTGAGCAGGGTCCTCTTTACCTCTTTGTCTGTTTCACCCAGTATTGTTTACTACTGTTTGTACCCAATTGTAAAGCGCTATGCAATTTTCTGGCACTATATAAATAAATGTTGATGATGATGTTGATGATGAAGATTAAATACATGATCAGCTGTATTTGAACAGGTGGAGCATTTGAAAAACCCTCTAATTTACAGTTTGCATATTGACCTCTGAAGGCCATTTAAGCTAATTTATTTGCATCTGTTAGGAGCAAGTCTCAATGTTATATTATTTTTATTTACTTGGACTACTTCAATTTAGAAAATCCTTCTCTGCAGCTATTAGCTCTAAGGCTTCAAACACTAGTTGACGTAAACATGTTGCAGTCAGATTGGATATGATGTCATAGAGAAGAGACAATTACTATTCAGTACTGCTATTGGTTGCATATTTTCAATGATTTGTGAATTAGAGTATACTTTTATTATTTTATTTTCATTTTACACTTCTCGCACTAAAATCAGGAGAAAGGAGAGTGTGAGTGGGAGGACCAATCACAAGCTTTAATCAAGAGATTTTAGCTTGTGATTGGTCCTCTGCTCATACATATGTGGGCATCTCTGCCTAGTGTCTTTTGTGATCTGAATAAATCAGACTGATAAATTTTGCTGACGTGTCCCCATGTAAAGCAAGAATCAATTGTAATATTTGTCCTAAATTTGGAAAGGACCTCCTGCATTTATTGTCACAGAAGTCTATTGAGGGCTTTCTCTGCTTGTTAAAAAAGCAAACTAAAATCCTTCTGGTCTCTCGTTAACAATTCTACTATATTGTCACTCTGTGGTTGTTGTGAGATGCCTATCTTCCTGTCAGAAACCCCACTTGGTCTGGATGAACTATTTGTGGAATAAGGGGGCTGATGCAATCGGCTAAAAGTTTGGAATACATTTTAATATCAGTATTCAACAATGCGATTGGTCTATCATTTGTACATTCTTCTGGACACTTTCCTGGTTTAGGAATAGAGACTGTTAATGCTGGGAACAAGTTATTTACAGAAGGTTATGCAGAAATGATTAGTAATCTTGTCTGGACCGGTGGCTTTACCTTTGGGGAGATGTTTAATCACATAATCCAGTTCCTATGAGGACCAAAGAATATTAATGGCATCCAAGTCTTTATTTTTCAATTGTGGTAGATTCAGAATTTGTAGAAAACATTAGATAGAATGTGTTGCAGTTTTTCAAGTTGTATAGTTATGCATAGAAGTTGGCAAACTGATAAGCTATTTCAGCTGGGTTAATGATGCTATCCCTGTTTTGATGTGTTCTGAAATTGTGGGCTGGCAATTTACCAGCTCTATTGCCTACGGAATAAAAGTTTTGGAGTAGTCTTGTTAATGTCGCCTGATTGTGGGGCATATTGGGCCTGATTCATTAAGGAAAATAAGGCTAAAAAAGAAGTACATTTTTCTGCTGTTACAAAGCAATGGTGCAAATTAATTTATTATTTTGCATAATAAATACTGGCTGCTTTTTCATGTAGCACACAAATACTTGAGAACTTTATCTTTACATTGAAATTTAAAGGTGATCTAGTACATGACTTATCCCATACTTGCCAACATTTCATTTTTTTTTCCGGGAGCTGCTAGTAGGAGGTAGGCGTGTAGGGGGCGGGGCCCCGAAAATCGAGTCATTTTAGCCCCACCCCCATTACGCAGTGGGGGCGGGGCCAAACGCCACGATTCCCGGTGAATCGCGGCGTTTGAACCGTATTCTGACCACTTCTGGGCAGATCAGGGAGATTGCCACACTCTCACGCAAAATGCGGGAGTCTCCCGGACGTTCCGGGAGAGTTGCCTTACCCCAACTGTAAGTCTGCCATCACATTTTAAATGTACATCTCCCCAATGCAACATGGTTTTGCCTAGAGATGAGCGCACTCGGATTTCTGAAATCCGAGCCCACCCGAACGTGCGGATCCGAGCCGGATCCGAGACAGATCCGGGTATTCCCGCCAATTGCAAAACTGAAAGCGAGGCTCTGAGTCATAATCCCGCTGTCGGATCTCGCGATACTCGGATCCTATAAATTCCCCGCTGGTCACCGCCATCTTCACTCGGGCATTGATCACGGTAGAGGGAGGGTGTGTTAGGTGGTCCTCTGTCCTGCTATATCTCGTGCTGTTCAGTTCTGTGCTGTGCTGTGCTCTGTGTTCTGCTCAGTCCAGTGGTGCTGTGTCCTGTGCTCTGTCCTTCTGAGTTCAGTGGTGCTGCTGTGTCCTGTGCTGTGTCCTGTTCAGTCCAGTGGTGCTGTGTCCTGTGCTCTGTCCTTCTGAGTTCAGTGGTGCTGCTGGGTCCTGTGCTGTGTCCTGTTCAGTCCAGTGGTGCTGTGTCCTGTGCTTTGTCCTTCTGAGTTCAGTGGTACTGCTGGGTCCTGTGCTGTGTCCTGTTCAGTCCAGTGGTGCTGTGTCCTGTGCTCTGTCCTTCTAAGGGCATTGTTATGTCCCCATTATTCCCAAATTATAAAAAAATTCAAAAATAGTTATAAAACAAATTACAAAAAAAGTAATTATAAAAAAAATTAAAAAATATCCCAAAACAATCCTGCAGTATAAATCCATTGGTACTGCTATATTACAAAGTTCACTGATTCAGCAGTATAAGTCTAGTGGTACTGCTATATTACAAAGTTCACTGATTTTGCAGTATAAGTCCATTGGTACTGCAATATTACAAAGTTCACTCATTCTGCAGTATAAGTCCAGTGGTACTGCAATATTACAAAGTTCACACATTCTGCAGTATAAGTCCATTTGTACTGCAATATTACAAAGTTCACTGATTTTGCAGTATAAGTCCATTGTTACTGCCATATTACAAATTTCACTGATTCTGCAGTATAAGTCCAGTGGTACTACAATATTACAAAGTTCACTGATTCAGCAGTATAAGTCCATTGTTGATACTGCCATATTACAAATTTCACTGATTCTGCAGTATAAGTCCAGTGGTACTGCTGTATAACTCCAGTCCAGTGGTACTCTCCTGTGCCGCATATCATTTTTAAAGGCTTTGCCGAGTGTGTGTGGCTTAGGGGTACACTCTCTTGTGCTACATATAATGCAGAACAAAAATTTGGAGGATAAAGTAGGGAAAGATCAAGACCCACTTCCTCCTAATGCTGAAGCTGCTGCCACTAGTCATGACATAGACGATGAAATGCCATCAACGTCGTCTGGCAAGCCCGATGCCCAATCTCCTAGTACAGGCATGTAAAATCCAAAAAGCCCAAGTTCAGTAAAAGTAGCAAAAAGAGAAACTTAAAATCATCGGAGGAGAAACGTAAAGTTGCCAATATGCCATTTACGACACGGAGTGGCAAGGAACGGCTTAGGCCCTGGCCCGTGTTCATGACTAGTGGTTCAGCTTCACCCACGGATCTTAGCCCTCCTCCTCCTCCCCCCCCTACAAAAAATTGAAGAGAGTTATGCTGTCAGCAACAAAACAGCAAACAACTCTGCCTTCTAAAGAGAAATTATCACAAATCCCCAAGGCGAGTCCAAGGGTGTTGGTGGTTGTCAAGCCTGACCTTCCCATCACTGTAGGGGAAGAGGTGGCTCGGGAGGAGGCTATTGATGTAGCTGGCGCTGTGGAGGAACTTGATGATGAGGATGCTGATGTGGTTATTGTAAATGAGGCACCAGGGGGAGAAACAGCTGATGTCCATGGGATTAAAAAGCCCATTGTCATGCCTGGTCAGAAGACCAAAAAATGCACCTCTTCGGTCTGGAGTTATTTTTATCCAAATCCGGCCAACCAATGTATGGCCATATGTAGCTTATGTAAAGCTCAAATAAGCAGGGGTAAGGATCTTGCCCACCTAGGGACATCCTCCCTTATACATCACCTGAATAACCTTCATAGTTCAGTGGTTAGTTCAGGAACTGGGGCTAGGACCGTCATCAGTCCAGGGACACCTAAATCCCTTGGTCCTGTTGGATACACACCAGCAACACCCTCCTCGTCAACTTCCTCCACGATCTCCATCAGATTCAGTCCTGCAGCCAAAGTCACCAGCCAGACTGAGTCATCTTCAATAAGGGATTCATCCAAGGAAATCTGCAGCGGTGCGCCTACTACTGCCACTGCTGCTGTTGCTGCTGTTAGTCTGTCATCTTCCAAGAGGGGAAGTCGTAAGACCGCTACATCTTTCACAAAACAATTGACCGTCCAACAGTCGTTTGCCATGACCACAAAATACGATAGTAGTCAGCCTATTGCAAAGCGTATAACTGCGGCTGTAACTGCTATGTTGGTGTTAGACGTGCGCCCGGTGTCCGCCATCAGTGGAGTGGGATTTAGAGGGTTGATGGAGGTATTGTGTCCCCGGTACCAAATCCCGTCGAGATTCTACTTCACTAGGCAGGCGATACCAAAGATGTACAGAGAAGTACAAGCAAGTGTCCTCAGTGGTCTGAAAAATGCGGTTGTACCCATTGTCCACTTAACCACGGACATGTGAAGAAGTGGTTCAGGGCAAACTAAGGACTATATGACTGTGACAGCCCACTGGGTAGATGCATCGCCTTCCGCAGCAACAGCAGCAGCTGCATCAGTAGCAGCATCTACACAACGGCTGCTCGTGCAAAGGCAGGCAACATTGTGTATTACAGGCTTTAATAAGAGGCACAACGCTGACAACATATTAGAGAAACTGAGGGAAATTATCTCCCAGTGGCTTACCCCACTTAGACTCTCATGGGGATTTGTGGTGTCAGACAATGCCAGTAACATTGTGCGGGCATTAAATATGGGCAATTTCTAGCATGTCCCATGTTTTGCACACACTGTTAATTTGGTGGTGCAGCATTACCTCAAGAGTGACAGGGGTGTGCAGGAGATGCTTGAGGTGGCGCACAAAATTGCTGGACACTTTCGGCATTCTGCCAGTGCCTACCACAGACTGGAGCACCATCAAAAAAGTCTGAAACTGCCCCGCCATCACCTCAAACAAGAGGTTGTATCGCGCTGGAACTCCACCCTCTATATGCTGCAGAGGATGGAGATGCAGCAAAAGGCCATTCAAGCCTACACAGCCACCTACGACATAGGCAAAGGAGTGTGGATGCGCCTGAGTCAAGCGCACTGGAGACTGATTTCCGCGTTGTGCAAGGTTCTGCAGCCATTTGAACTTGCCACACGAGAAGTCAGTTCCGACACTGCCAGCTTGAGTCAGGTGATTCCCCTGATCAGGCTTTTGCAGAAGCAGCTGGAGAAAGTGAGGGAGGAGCTGGTACACCATTGCGATTCCACAAAGCATGTAGCTCTTGTGGATGAAGCCCTTCGTCCGCTTTGCCAGGATCCTAGGGTGGTCACACTTTTAAAGTCAGAGGAATACATTCTGGCCACCGTTCTCGATCCTCGGTTTAAATCGTATGTTGTGTCTCTGTTTCCGTTGGACACAAGTCTACAGCAGTGCAAAGACCTGCTGGTCAGGAGATTGTCCTCTGAAGAGGACCGTGACATGCAAACAGCTCCACCTTCATTTTCTTCCACACCTGTGGCTGCGAGGAAAAAGCTCAGTTTTCATAAAAGACCCGCTGGCTGGGATGCTGAGAACATCTGGTCCGGACTGAAGGACCTGCCAACCATTGCAGACATGTCTACTGTCGCTGCATTGGATGCTGTCACAATAGAAAAAATGGTGGAGGATTATTTTGCTGACACCATCCAAATACACATGTCAGACAGTCCATATTGTTACTGGCAGGAAAAAAAGGCAGTTTGGAAGCCCCTGTACAAACTGGCTCTATTTTACTTGAGTTGTTCCCCCTCCAGTGTGTGCTCGGAAAGAGTTTTTAGTGCAAAGGGTAACCTGGTGTGACGGATCTCAAACAGAAGTACAGCTAGGAGTCACGAATTTGGTGAAAACACTCTGTGTTTATTTGCAGAGAGGTATTAACAACAGGTAATAAGGAGCAGTGATAAATACCAGGTTCCAGCTGATGCAGAAAGTATCATGAATGTCCAGAAACAACCAGGTAAACGGTAATGCAGGGTAGCAGAGGGTAGGTATTAACAACAGGTAATAAGGAGCAGTGAAAAATACCAGGTTCCAGCTGATACAGAAAGTAGCATGAATGTCCAGAAACAATTAGATAAGGACAACAGGAAATTACATCAGGATTGGACAACAGGAAAGGACATCACAGGATGGGACAACAATAACCAGCCATGTGAGCTGGGGGAAACAGGTTTAAATGGACCACACCCAGGTGCATAGAATGATTGGTGAACAGGAAGGTTAACCCCTAATGCACACAATAGCAGCACCTCTGGTGAGTGGAGGTACTGCCAATACAATACAATAATAGGACAAAAAGGCAGGAGCTGCCATGCAAAGCAGCATGTAGCGCATAGGCTGAGGGCAGATCGTGACAGTACCCCCTCCCTTAAGGGCGGATTCCAGACGCCCAATTATCAAAAATTTCTGAATTCATCGGAATCATAGTCCAGAATTGGGGGCCCGGCAGAAAAGTCCTCGTCCAAGGGCGGAAAGGCAAAGGAGACCATGCAAGTTGCCAGTTCAAGAACTGCAGAACCTCCTCTCCTCTTACGTCCTCCTCTCTTACGGGACTTTCTCGGAATTGGGGCCTGAGCCAACTGAGTGGAGCACAAAGGTATCTCTTGGCCAGGTGAGATGGGTGGTACTGGTGATATTGCAGAGGCCCCGCAAGATGGTATAGCAGGGACAGTTACGAACTTGTTGAAAACTGCCTCAATAAAGGATTGAAAGTCCGATAAAATGGGGTGATCCATCTCAATAAATGGGTTTGCCCAATCTAATGCCTCTCCCCTAAAATGGGATATTAGAAATAACACCTGTCTCTTAGGGCTACTAACAAGGCTGGAGGGGATCTTTGAAGCAAAAAACCTCAGAAGGGCATTAAATTGGGAAGGATGCCCCTCAAAGAAAGGTGACGGTTCAGACTTGGCATCCTCGGTAACAGATGGCTCGGACTTGGCAGACGACTTGGCAGCAGGCCCGACAGGAGACCCGGACTGGGCGGCAGGCTTGGCTGCAGGCCCGGACTGGGCGGCAGACTTGGGATCAGGCCCGGACTGGGCGGCAGACTTGGGAGCAGGCCCGGACTGGGCGGCAGACTTGGGAGCAGGCCCGGACTGGGCGGCAGGCTTGGGAGCAGGCCCGGACTGGGCGGCAGGCTTGAGAGCTGGCCCGGACTGGGCGGCAGGCTTGCCAGCACTTTGAGAAGCCTGAGGGCAGACAGCACTTTGAGAAGCCTGAGGGCAGACAGCACTTTGAGAAGCCTGAGGGCAGACAGCACTTTGAGAAGCCTGAGGGCAGACAGCACTTTGAGAAGCCTGAGGGCAGACAGCACTTTGAGAAGCCTGAGGGCAGACAGCACCAAGTGGTAACTCGGGCTGAACCGCATGGACTGGCAACTCGGGCTGAACCGCATGGACTGGCAACTCGGGCTGAACCGCATGGACTGGCAACTCGGGCTGGACCGCATGGACTGGCAACTCGGGCTGGACCGCATGGACTGGCAACTCGGGCTGGACCGCATGGACTGGCAACTCGGGCAGGACCGCATGGACTGGCAACTCGGGAGCAGACGGTAAGGGCAGCGCCCCCTCTGGAACAGACGGTAAGGGCAGCGCCCCCTCTGGAGCAGACGGTAAGGGCAGCGCCCCCTCTGGAGCAGACAGTAAGGGCAGCGCCCCCTCTGGAGCAGACGGTAAGGGCAGCGCCCCCTCTGGAGCAGACGGTAAGGGCAGCGCCCCCTCTGGAGCAGACGGGAAGGGCAGCGCCCCCTCTGGAGCAGCTTGGAAGGGCAGCGCCCCCTCTGGAGAAGACTGGAAGGGCAGCGCCCCCTCTGGAGAAGACTGGAAGGGCAGCGCCCCCTCTGGAGTAGATTGGAAGGGCAGCGCCCCCTCTGGAGCAGACTGGAAGGGCAGCGCCCCCTCTGGAGCAGACTGGAAGGGCAGCGCCCCCTCTGGAGCAGGCTGGAAGGGCAGCGCCCCCTCTGGAGCAGGCTGGAAGGGCAGCGCCCCCTCTGGAGCAGGCTGGAAGGGCAGCGCCCCCTCAGGAGCAGACTGGAAGGGCAGCGCCCCCTCTGGAGCAGACTGGAAGGGCAGCGCCCCCTCTGGAGCAGACTGGAGCTCAGGAACAGAGACAGCGGCTGAAGACTCGGAACTGGACACAGTGGCAGGAGACTCGGAACTGGACACAGTGGCAGGAGACTCGGAACCGGACACAGTGGCAGGAGACTCGGAACCGGAAACAGTGGCAGGAGACTCGGAACCGGACACAGTGGCAGCAGGCTCAGGACCGGTCACAGTGGCAGCAGGCTCAGGACCGGACACAGTGGCAGCAGGCTCAGGACCGGACACAGTGGCAGCAGGCTCAGGACCGGACACAGTGGCAGCAGGCTCAGGACCGGACACAGTGGCAGCAGGCTCAGGACCGGACACAGTGGCAGCAGGCTCCAAGCTGGAGGCAGATGATGTGACCTTAGAGCTGGAGGCAGATGATGTGACCTCAGAGCTGGAGGCAGATGATGTGACATCAGAGCTGGAGGCAGATGATGTGACCTCCGAGCTGGAGGCAGATGATGTGACCTCAGAGCTGGAGACAGAGGCTGGCACCTCGGCACAGGAGGCAGAGGCTGGCACCTCGGCACAGGAGACAGAGGCTGGCACCTCGGCACAAGAGACAGAGGGAGTGGGTGCCTCAGGACAGGCGGCTGGAGCTGGCAGATTGGGTCTCTTCGCAGAGAACAGGAATGCTGGAGCATAAACAGATTTGGAGTGCCGAGAGGAAACAACAGGAGATGGTTCAGTAAGCTGACGTGGTTTACGGAATTGACAGTCCTGCAAGAAATGTGCATTGCTGGCACAGTAGAGACACAGTTTGTTGGTTATTCTGCGCTGTCGCTCCACTTCGGTCAGATGGGGGCGTGGCCCACTTGTGAACCGGGCATTAGTTAAACTGCAGTTGTTAGTTAAATGCAAATTTGACATGGTATTATTGCAAGTTGTTGGCGGCACGGATTCAGCAGCAGACAGAGTTGGCTGGGTCAAATCAACAGTATTAGATTTCAGTGAAACAGTCTCTGATAGTCTCCTAAGTGGGTCCAAAAGCAAAGTGGAAAATTTAGCCAGCTGGGAGTGTAGCAATATAATGTCCATTTGTAAGGTTTGTAGCAGTGGTAATTCCATGATTGGTAAAACAGACATGTTGCAAAAGACAAATGAAAACTTGAATGCAGCAAAAAAAGTCCCAGAATAAAACAAAACTTTCACCTGACTCCAAAGCTGTTTTTTGGGCTGGTTATACTGTCACGGATCTCAAACAGAAGTACAGCTAGGAGTCACGAATTTGGTGAAAACACTCTGTGTTTATTTGCAGAGAGGTATTAACAACAGGTAATAAGGAGCAGTGATAAATACCAGGTTCCAGCTGATGCAGAAAGTAGCATGAATGTCCAGAAACAACCAGGTAAACGGTAATGCAGGGTAGCAGAGGGTAGGTATTATCAACAGGTAATAAGGAGCAGTGAAAAATACCAGGTTCCAGCTGATACAGAAAGTAGCATGAATGTCCAGAAACAATTAGGTAAGGACAACAGGAAATTACATCAGGATTGGACAACAGGAAAGGACATCACAGGATGGGACAACAATAACCAGCCATGTGAGCTGGGGGAAACAGGTTTAAATGGACCACACCCAGGTGCATAGAATGATTGGTGAACAGGAAGGTTAACCCCTAATGCACACAATAGCAGCACCTCTGGTGAGTGGAGGTACTGCCAATACAATACAATAATAGGACAAAAAGGCAGGAGCTGCCATGCAAAGCAGCATGTAGCGCGTAGGCTGAGGGCAGATCGTGACACCTGGTCAGTGAGCAGCGAAGGAGGTTGCTTCCTCAGAATGTTGAAAAAAGGATGTTCATAAAAATGAATTATCAATTACTCAATCAAGTACAGTACTGGCCTCCAGATACTACAGAGGGACCTGTGGTTGTGGAGTCCAGCGGGGACGAATTGATAATGTGTGAGGATGAGGAAGTACACACTGAAGGGGGCGAGGAATCTGATGATGAGGACGACATCTTGCCTCAGTAGAGCCAGTTGAGTTTGTACAGGGAGAGATGAATAGCTTTTTTGTTGTGGGGGCCCAAACAAACCAATCATTTCAGCCACAGTTGTTTGGTAGGCCCTGTCGCTGAAATGATTGGTTTGTTAAAGTGTGCATGTCATATTTCAACAACATAAGGGTGGGTGGGAGGGCCCAAGGACAATTCCATTTAGCAACTCATTTTTTGGCATTATGTGACCGTTCAACAGTTGTTTGCCATGAGCACAAAGTAAAACAAAATTAAAACCAATTTAACAAATTAAACCAAAAGTTAAATGCACAGTCATAATAAAAAAAAAAGATGTATTGACGTCCTCGAACTACTGTACTGTTTATAACTTAGAAACACTACACTGGAAAGCTTGAGCCTTTAAATGAAAAAGTCACTCTTTATTGCACGAATATTTGCAACAGGGACAGTTTTTTGGTTAACAAAGTCAACAAATAACACTTCGACCCTGTCTGTCTTTCACATACTTGATGGGATCTCAATGATGAATGCTCAGTACCATGGTCGTCTAAAACAAAAGATATTGACGTGCTCGAACTACTGTAGGGTTTATAACTTAGAAACACTACACTTGAAAGTCGGAGGAGGTATTGTGGCCCCGGTACCAAATTGGGTACCGGGACCACTCCACTATGCAGTCCAGAAAGCTACCTCGGTGAAACGTTCTGGACTAAAAACAATATTGTGAGGTGTTCAGAATAGACTGGAAATTAGTGGAAATGATTGTTATTGAATGTTATTGAGGTTAATAATAGCGTAGGAGTGAAAATAAACAAAAAAAACTTGATTTTAACACTTTTTATGCTTTTTTCAAAATAAATCCGAATCTAAAACCTTAAATCCGAACCAAAACCTTTCGTCGGGTGTTTTGTGAAACAAATCCAAACCCAAAACCTCAAGCAAATCCGAACCCAAAACACAAAACACGAGACACCAAAAGTGGCCGGTGCACATCCCTAGTTTTGCCAAGGTGCAAAGATGACCCTTTTTTTTGCTTTACTTTCCTTAATAAATCAGGCCCTTTAAGTTTATGTAACGTCTACTGACTTATGACTTTGTTCTTTCTTAAGGTCGCTTGTGGGATGTATTTTATTTTGCTCTTCTGTGTGACCATTATTTTAAGTAGACATTTTTCCTTTGTCCTGTTTTGTAAAATCAATAAATCTTAAAAATAATGGGCCTGATTCATTAAGGAAAGTAAAGCAAAAAAGTTGAGTAACTTTTTACCTAGGCAAAACCATGTTCCATTGGAAGGGAGGTAAATTTAAAATATGGGGACAGATTTATAGTTGGGGTAAGGCAGATCCTAGATCAAATTTAAATTTCAGTGTACAAATAAAGCTATCAAATTTTTTATGCTACATGAAAAAAACAGCCAGTATTTATCTTCTGTGCATAATAATAAACTAATTTGCCCCCTTTGTATTGTAACATGGTTTTGTCCGGGAGTAAACTTGATGAATCAGACCTAATATGTTTAGCTTAAAACCAATCCTTTACATTTAGTTTTCTATTTTAAATCCAAAGGCAACATTTTATAACCACTTGTATCCCATATTACTTATAAAGAGTACCATAAAGTATTCTAATTCTAGTTTCTCTACATTATTTTACTTTTGAGAATAGCAAAACAACTGGTTGATAACCTGATTTTAAAACCACAACAGTTCTTTGTAACCTTTAGTAACTTCAACCCTCACAGTGAATACATAAGTGTACATTGACATGCTTTGTGGGGGAGCATGGATTAAAGATATATGAGTAGTAAAATTGGCATTATGTTGCATAATATCTAAAATAGCTAAGAATACACAATTTAACTTGCAGCTGATGGCACTTTATGCTATCAGTTAAGAGCTCATGCACGTAACAATATAACGCTATTATACAGCTGTTCTATTGTCACTAATTGGAAACAGCCTTTATGTTGCATAGTGTGGCTAATAATTAATTGAATTGGAAAAGGATTGCTATAGAGCTGAAAACAATTCATGCATATATCTTTAAGCACACTTTTTCTACTGAAGTGAAAGGGAATTATAGGGGATTTTTGGAAATGCTGAAGTTAATGGGGATTATCTCTGACATGTGCTATAGAGCATGGTAGAATGTTCACTGGAGCCGACTCTGCATATTCTTGCTATGCATTATATCTGTATAGATGTTCACCACTAAATGTTAATTAATAACAACTAGGCACAATAAATGCACTGTAGAAGTTATATTGCTAACATTATATACATTATCTGCTCTGTAGTGTATGTAAAAAAAAATATTCAGATATTAGTTACTATGGATAGATTCCATAGCTGCACCCTTCTGTCAAATCTTAGGGAAAAGATTCATTCTGAATGCAGTTAAGATGGTCAAAGGTATGCTGGTACTCACTGTACCCTTTCTCATTCATTTCTTCAATATGTTTCCACTCAAGAATTCAGCGCAATAGTCACATGTATGCAAACATTTATATGTACACAGCACAGTAGGGACCTCTCTTTAGGCTCTGGGTTTTCTCCAGTTAACTAAGTTCTTTCTCCTCTTGTCTCAGGTTCTGTTGAGTTAAGTGTAAAAGAGACCCTGTACATGCACGATAAATAACTAGCTTTAATACTTCAGATGACATTGGTGTAGTACTACATCATTATATATAGATGTTGGATAAATTCACTTCTGCATCCGTGTATCTCAGGTATGTTTCAGAGCTGATAATCAGTCATCTTGGAGACTGTCCATCTGCATCTCTGTCTCTTTATCAATTGGTCCCTCTCTCTCTCTCTGTCCAGGTGGGCCTCGGTAAAGGTAACTGAGCTATTGTCTCCCAGGAGAAGCAGACCTCTTAGACACAACTCAGTCTTAAAGTAAACTAGACACATGTGCGCTCAGTCATCCCAAGTCACACTAAGAACTCAACACATACCCCATTCCTGCCACTGGGGCAAGTATTTAAAGCCTCTGGTTCTGATACAGATAGTGAGGCACTCTCAATTAATCACTGGAATCTATACCCACTAAATAGCAGTCAGTAAAATGGGTGCTATGAAAACATGGGTGATTTTGCTTGAGACAGATTCATACAAGGAAACACCTAATATTTGCAGTAAACACCAACAGAACAGTTTCTAAGTGATGTTTTTTAGTAACTACGTTTGTTTAATATGAGTTCTACACTTACAATAATAAAGAAGATACCAAGATGGTACCCGTTTCGGTAGGCAGAATAACTGTGTTTATTTAAAAAATAAAACAGACCATCAGTGCATTCATCGTTGATAAAATTCATTTTAGGACAAAAACTGTAAAAATGCACTTAGTTTGAAATGTTTGAAGGTATTACCAAACCAGGTCACTTCCTGATTTGATGCGCTAGTAACAGAAAGAGGATGTACAACTGTTTTGAACAATTTCAAATTCAATAATGTTATGTTTGGTATATCTGCCATCTGAACAAGAACGAGAACTCTCCAAGCCAAATGTAACTAACTGATGTATATAGAACCTACAGTAATCACATGTCTTCTCGAATGAGATTTCATGATGTCATAATAATATCATATTTCATTTGCAAATGTGTGGGAGGTAACAACCAATTTTTTGAAGGGAGACATATGTCTCTATGATATACCCCAGAAAAGATATAGAAGGTAAAACATTTTGGACTGTTTTTGGACAAAGTTTTATTGACTCCCAGTAGACAGTTCCTCACCCACATTAGCATATATACTACACCTCTGAGTGCCCTCCTAGTGAAAGCTGTATAAATACTCTGTATATGAGATGGCAAATGTTCAATATTTTTGGGGCTCATTCAAATTGAGAACTGTTCTACTTCTCTCCATCAAACAAACATTATAATCCCTAAATGTTATGTTTCTATATCTTCATGCCTTTATTTTGTGACTGCATTGCATTTATTTTTATGTCACTGGTTATTTGTTATTTTTTGTATATCCAAATGCCCTGTGCCTTATTATATTAAATCGAATATGTAATATGTTTGATACTCTAACAAAACCATAAGCTTTTATTATGAAGAGAAACATTGCTCATGTTAACCCTTGACTGCTGGTGTAACTTGTTAACCCTTTTGGCTGAAAAGCAGTGTAAGTGTGTGCTGGCATGTACATTTGTATAACAGATTTTTTATCTGTTAATCCTTTGAATGTGTATGTGCAAGTAGTTAACTAAGATGTGTGTGCCAGTTTGTACATTTGAATCTTTGGGTTATATTGCCCTGAGTCAATAGGTGGTGGCAGATAATAGCAGGGCCATCTTAACAAAATTATGGGCCCCCGGGCAAAGCAGTGCAGGTCCCTCATATAACTTAGGGAATTATTACTAAAGGGTTTTAAGCAGATTCACTCAGTTGAAAATTCCCCTTTGATTATTATTTACTGAAGCAAATATCTTAAAGGCCATGGTGTATAACAATAATTAAAGAGAAACAAAGATTGACATCAAAATAAATGAAATTATGTGCCTATCTGTAATGGAAAGAGAGGAATTTGTTTATATGTGGTTGCAGGCATTAAAAATAGCTGTTTTATCATATATTTAATTGAAAATTTGGAACATTACTGAAAGAGACCAATAGCACATAAGAGAGCAATGATTCTCAGATTGTTTTAATAATCACAGACATTTTACACATTCTATTAGCATTATGAATGAGTCTTTTTTTGTCTCAGTGTATTCTGCCTTATGGGGCAGCAATTTTTTTATTATATATAAATACAAGACATTATCTTCCCTGCAGCTACTGATTGGTGGCTTGAACAATGAAAAGATGTAATATTTAAAAAAGCCTTGTAGCAAGCGGGTGATATAACATCCTCTACAGTGAACACAGGCTTCAGGATTAAGCAGTGATCCGTGAACAGAACTGTCCACGCTTCTTCAACGCTGCACATTCCCCGTCACAAGTGCTATGAATAATTCACCCTGGACGCATGCAGGCCCAGAATACTCTGTTCTGGAGACATCTGAACCATATTCACAAATCCTTGCGATTAAAGTTGTTTGATGCTAGGGCTCCAGTTGCTAAAGGATTGCTTACTGCTTTTAAAGCCAGCTGAAAACAGCAAAAGCTCTTTACCTTAATTCTGTGAATTGTATGTACTGCTTTATTTCATCTTCAGAAATGGACAGGTGGTGATACTTAGGTATCTTGTGCAGAGACATTTGTTTAAGTAACCGCTGGGTAACTCAAAGACAAAAAAACCCATATTTATACTTAAAGTAACTTCTATGTCTAGTTCTTGAAAAAATGTTTACTCCTGAAATATAGAGTTTATTGTGTATGTTTGTAAGGAAGTGAGAAGAGGGTTACTAAAGAGACATGAAGAAAAAAAAGTGGGCCCCAACATACATGATGACATTTTGCCTCTTCACTAATAAGTACCAGTAGAACATGCCCTGCAGCTAAACCCAACATGACCTGGCACCCATGGGTATGCTGGTGCTAGTACCACTACAAGCACCAGCATGCCCGAACAATTAATGGCAGCCTGCACTTACAGGGACCCGTAGTAAACCAGGGACAAAATAGTTTATTATTAATCTTAAGTTTATTTATGCTTATTATTACCGAAGACCCACCTGCCAGGGTGTAGGAAGAGCGCTAGTACTTTCAGCATGGGGCTGGGCGCTGCTCAGGGGTGTCCGTTCTATTTTTGGAGACTCCATCTCCATGGGGAAACCATTCCCGTGCTGACCAGCCTGGGGCTGGTTTATCATTATAGAAGGGGGACAACATTCTGCAGATTCCCCTGCTATAGTACCAGTGACGCACACAGGGGATGGGGGTTTCTGGGTCTCCAGAAACCCTCCCCCCTCCGCTAACACATATTTTTGCACCAGGGGTCGAGTACCCGCCAAAAATATGGCTATTTACAGGTTAACTGCAGATGTGGCCTACTCAGAATTGGCCACATTTGTTACCACTACTCATACATTATACATTTATTATCAATAGCATGAATACCCCTATCACCTATAATAACTCTAGGGCTATCACATTGAATAACAAAAGCTTTGAGTATGACATAGTAATACATTAGACACATTTCTATACACCTTTACCCAGACATATTTCATTGGTACACTAGTGTATACCTGAGGATTCAGCATGGTGGTAATTGGATGACGTGGATTTGTTTTACCTGGAGAAAAACCCATCTGCAGGAGGGATATGGGATGGCTCTATTGGTATCATTTTCCTGACATTCTCTCAATCAAGACAGGACGTTGCCGTCCTACTAGCTTGAGAAGAAATGTCTAGTGCACCCCAATATACTCTTACCAGCTTGCACATACCTTCTGTACCCAGCTGAGCCAGACCATGTGCTGCCTCCGCTGGGTCTGGAAGATACACTTTGGGAGCTACTGGTCTACCTTGTCCATCTCTCCAGAGTCCGCCAGACTCCTAGCCACATCTCTTCACCTTCCAGACAGTTTATTCTTCAGGTAACACAAATCTTCATATATTAACCAATATGTGTATGCGGGCATGTGTGTGTGTGTGTGTGTGTGTGTGTGTGTGTGTTTTCACATTTTAAAACAAAAGCAATACAACGATAAAACAAAACAAAACATAGATTTGTCAGCTGTCACATTAAACCCTGCTGTCTATTTGACAGCTATGTTTGCCCTTGTGTGACAGCCATGTATAGTCCTGTGTGTAAGTCTGGACTTTACTAGCAGCTACTTCAGTTGGTAACTGTGTCGCTGTGTAAAGTCCTCTATGTAGTGTCCTACTCATGTGCTGACATTGCTATAAAAAGATTTTTCAGTCAACTCAACGTCGCCCCCTAGACTAGAAAAATGCTAAAGACCAATGTATATCAATCGATTTTCCCTCTGCCAACTCACATGTCATTCTCAGTACCTCATATTCAGCTACTTGACTAAGTGAGAAAGGCAAAGGGGTCTATTTCTATAACACTTTCTTCAAATATAACAGTATCCAGTACATGTCAGTCTAACAGTGAAAAAATATAAAACACGAAAATTCTACATTTTCTAGGGTTTCACATTATTTTGTATCTTGTGGCAAAAATCCTACTCCAATGTTCTACACTGAGATGCATATCTGTATGTCTAACCTCCAGCTATCTCCTGTCCTTCCCACCCTTTGTGCATACATATAAAGGCACATTTTTGTACAGGAGGCATGAAACACAAAAAAAAACAAACCAGATATGCAATCTATAAAACATGAATCGTATTTCCACACACAAAAAAAAACCTTTCTGCTTAACATTAGCGGCTTCTATACACATAACACCAAACCCCTAACTGTTTCTGTTACTCATGTCAATCTAGTGTGTATATCCCTGAGTTTGTCTTATGTAAAAAAAAAAAATGTTTTAGCCCCATTAATGAGACTGTGTCTATGTCTTTTCGTATCTCTATACAAGAGAAGAGATAGAGAGAGAAAAAGATAGAGAGATATTAGCATAGATGTAAAGAATGAGAAAATAGGAGAGCAACGATTAATAGGAATACAAAGATTTGAATACAAGGGTTTGAAAACAAATAGACATGCAGAAAGGGAGATTTTCACAGTAAACATGACAGCTGGATTGGACACTATGGGACAATGGCTGTATTCATTTCACTAATCCCCTTAGCTATTTTCTAAACTATGACCCCCTCCCCATACTTGACTAGGGGGTCTTACATCAACCGTGCAATCCAGTGTCATCCGTCATTTGTTCATTAAGAACTCGGTATTACATTAACTACATACCTTTGCAAGGGACTTCCTGACTTATGACAGAGAAATAGAAAAAATTAACTCTTGGTGACTTGTCTGAGATACATAAAACAATATTTTGGAGCTAAGTATGTACATACTTCATTTTTGGATAATGATTCTCAGCCAAACAAATTATCGTGAGTCACTGCAGCCTAAAACAAAGAGTGTTCCAATGATCCATTGTTAAGTAGTCTTTCAAGAGTAATTTTCCCATTTCTCTATCCCACCCCTTTAAGCACTAAGTCTATATTTCTTTTGTCTACCCTTATCTGTGAGAAGAAAAAAAAGATAGTTATCTTAAAACAGCAAATGAAAAACAAACATTTTCATTCTTTACCCTCGACCAGTGATCAGGAAAGCAAGCATGTGACAACATAAAACAAACAAACAAAATCACTTTACTTTCACTTTTCAATTACTTTTAAATCAGTCTTTTTCTAAACCTGCACGTTAATACTTACCACGGTTTAACCTTTACCTTGCCTGGTTGTAGGACTACAGATATAACCTGACTTTTTGAGGTGACTATAGTTCTCCCTCAAAACATTTACTGCTGTGATGTGCGCAGATGCCTGTTGGAAAACGTCTAAGACTTGTGTGCGCCTTCTTTGTGGGTGTTTATGTGACCCTCCTCTAGAATTGTGTTTTTCTTTCCTACAATCCTTCCTAATATGTCCTTCTTCTCTGTAATTGTAGCATTTTCTTGTCTTATATTGTTTCTGTTCCTTAAACCAGGTGTTATTATACTGTGGTTGTGTGTGCAGTCCCTCTAGTGCTGGGATACCATCATTACCCTATCACTTAATGTCTTTTTCTGTTTATTTATTCTTTTATCATGTTCTATGACCTATGACTGACTCTCTGAGAACATTTACAGCGATTCCTTTCCAGTGTGATAATGAAGTTTGCACCCTGCTTTTCAAATTTTCCCTGAGGCCATCTATTAAGACTGAAACAGCAACCTCTCTGTAGTGTACATTATCTTTTATTTCTGATACCCCAGTGTATTTGGCCATCGCTATCAGAGCCCTGCAAAAATAGTCTTCTGCATTTTCACTATCCTTTTGTTTGATAGTAAAAATTTTACTCCAGTCCACTATCGTAGCAAAGTATATGGCCAACTGAGATATTATGCATTTAATATTTTCATGGTTATCACACTCTGTTGAGGATCTATCCTCCTCCAACATACAATCCTTGATGAACTTTTGTATATCAATATTGAGAGGAAGAGTATATGACCAACTGAGAAATTATGCGCTTAATATTTTCATGGTTATCACCCTCTGTTGAGGATCTATCCTCCTCCAACATACAATCCTTAATGAACTTTTGTATATCAGTAGTGAGAGGAAGACAGGTCTTCAATAATACTCGCCAATCGTTATTAGTTGGCTCGTACACATTGCCATAATATCTAATAAACTTCTGACATTTGGCCAAATCTTTTCTAGGATCAGGGAAATCAGACAAAATTGAAAACATTTCAGACCTAGTCCATGGATCATGCTTTGTTACATGTCTTAAAGGAACTTCACCATCTCTATCCACCTTCCCATTGGGCACTGCTATTGTGCGGACAGGATGCAAACCTACTAAATCACTACATTCTGAACTAGTTGTTGGAATTGCTGTTGCAGTATAATGGATGTCTACCTTTTATTAATCTCTACATTATTCTCACCAATTTCAGCCACTGCCCCTGCTGGTGGAACCGTTCCTTTCCTTTGTCCTGAAACATTACTTTTAACATTACTTAAAACAATATACAAGTTACAAGTTACAGTTTTTTCATTTTTGGTATTGGCTGTACTTTCCGCCCCGACCCAATTTGTCGGAGGCGTGCTTGTGCTCAGTTCTCCACGCTTTGCAGCGCACACTTCCGGAACGCTTGTTTCCGGTACGCTCACTTCCGCTGAACATGCGCTTTCTTGTCACGTGTACCCTTCTTGTTGCCACAATTTTGAACAGTTATCATGTTCAATTCTCGTTTTTCTTGATTTAGTCAGCCGTACTTTATCTCTAACATTATTTAACACCTCCGACTCAAAACTACCTATGTTTGGGAAAGGTCTCTCACAATCCTTGGTCATCTTGACCCACTTGTCGCAATATGCCATTGCATATGCACCATATTTCTTACACATGAGAAATCTTGCTGAATCAATAAGGTCTTCCTTAGCCAGTACATTGGCCATCTCTAGCGTATGTTTATCACTTATTTTGAACAATACTCTTTATGCGGACCACAGATAACACCGTAGAGCTCTGTCCCTTCCAGCAAACAATTTCAACCCCTTGCTATAAACAATCTACCGCTAGAGATCTCTAATGGCCGTGGATGTATTTCCTCTATCAGCGTCCACTCGCTTCTTCTCGCACCAAGCGAGGACCCCTAACACAGAAATATCACTGTGGGCCCCATGGCTATCAGCTCCTCGATACCCAGGCTCTACCACAAAATCTGTTTTCACCGTATTCCTTGTATACTACTTATTACTTCTTCAATACACCGTATGCTACTCAAAATACCACATACTACCATAAAACCACACCATATACTGCTTAAGATACCGTATATTACTTATAAAAACACTGTATGCTACTCAAAATACCACATACTACTTAAAATAACACCGCATGCTACTCAAAATGCTGCACACTACTTAAAACAACACCGCACCATATACTACTTAAAATACCGTATATTACTTATAAAACTGCACCGTATGCTACTCAAAATACCACATACTACTTAAAAGAACACCGCACCATATACTACTTAAAATACCGTATATTACTTTTAAAACTGCACCGTATGCTACTCAAAATGCTGCACGCTACTTAAATAGTGTTCTTATTTCAAACACAACCTTGCCTGTCCAGTCCAGCTCGTCAGGCAGCAACCGATATCCCTGTCTTTTCAATAGTAAATCACCTCTTTGTCTGCATTCAACAGTATGCAAATTCTTCCCTTATCTTTCTCTTTTCAACAGTATGCAAACTCTTCTCTTATCTTTATGCATACCATTCACATACAACCTTTTGTTTTCTGCACAGAAAATAGATTTCCCAAACAATGGTAATATTTTTCAGAGGTTTTAACAAATGATTATACTATACATATATAACAGACTATGAACATGATTGTTTGAACATGTGGCAATAATACCGGAAGTACACATATACGCTAAGCAGGAAGTACACATACTCTATGCAATGCAATACCTTTGAAAACACAAAATGACAATAAAAAAAACATTTTTCTTTCTTGTCCGTAGATTCAAGTTAGCATTCCTTCAGATTATGCAACAACGGATATTCGGTTTCTCAACACAGAGTGAACAACAGGTTTTGAACACATTGCGTTCATTCCCGTATGTGACGCGTCTTCCACCCTTTGGTGAGGAACCGAAATCCGTAAGTGTTGCATAACTTCCGATAACGTAACCTCCAAACTCAGAGCCCCCAAATTATTAAAGTAATTCTATCGTTTTCAAATAAGCATTGCATAGGCAATTGTATTGTGTTTCCGAAGCACAAAGTAATTTATTTTAGCAGATGCAAAGTTTAACAATTCAACACATGATTATAATACAGTACAGTACAGCCAATACCAAAAGATACATACATATAGCTGCGTTCGCAATGCGCTCCCACGGGTACCAGTGAACAGTAGTTCACTCTTGAATACTGTGGTCAGAGAATGACTGGAGCTAGTGGGAGCGCAGCTATGATTATATACATTCATTGTTACAGAGAGAACAATGTAGATGACGTGGCTTGCTTCTATAGGTCCAGACTTCGGGTGGGTCCAGTGTAAACAGGTTATAGGCTAGTTCAAACAACCCCCTCAAAGGCTGAGGTCAACATTCCAGATGATTCTCCCGCCCAGAAACCAGTTACAACTAGTCCATTAGCATTTTACAGTTTGATATCACTCTGACTATTTATTCCCTAACATCAATAACTAGAGTATGCAATATGCGATCTTTACGGCGAAAGAACCGGACAACTGCTGATGAATAGGGGAATAAAATGATATCAGACATGACACATTTCCTATAACCTGAAGCTTAAATAACACTAAAGTGTACATATAATCATAATATATAAACTAATAATAAACTAAATACTATCTGCTCATAAATCACTGTGGATCGGAATCATTTTAAATATGAAATATATAAATATTGAAATGTGGTAGTGCGAGTGTGTGCAGATTGTACCGTGCGATCGCAGTATGCCACATGTATGGCATACTGAGTGCAATCCCACAACAAAACAATATTAACCAATATACTTTCGTTCATCCAATTATACGACTTCGACAAGGGGTACCTATGATGCCTGTTTATCTGCTACTGAGCACACATTGGAGCTGGTGCATGCACAGTGAAGCACTATTTTGGACTAACTACACATACTCCAGCCCCTTTCATGGGCAGAGTTTGGACCTACATCAGGGATGGAAATGCATTGTTGCTCCCCCCCACACACACACACACACACAAAGCAGTGGCATGTTACATCCCTGACTGCACTTTTGTACTTCATCAATTCAGAAAGATTCTGCTCCAATCTAATAACTTTTTGTTGCATTGTTTCAGCCATTTACAGAGATGCAAGGAGAATGGATGCATGTAAGAATGATGAGCTTTGTGTTTGTGAAATAAAGACAATGTTATAGTTAATGTGGCATAGAAATCTCCAAATCGACCTTCCAGAGTATAAGATGTATGAGACCCCACCAGTCACACCATACAGTAGTATAGTGCAGTCATAAACAGTGATAATCATATATAGCATAAACTTTTCTTAACCAATCCAAATCATGATTTTTGAGGGTACTGTAAACTATATTTTGTAATAAATGTTTTTTTTTTTCAGTTCTATGAATATTTGTCAAAGCTGCTGTTTAATATTCTATATAGGGTAGCTAAAACAGTCAAACTGTATGAGAAATAACTGATAGTTATTTCTGTGAGAATACTCTATGTTTTCATGACGAATGCAGATGTTCATATACAGATGTGATGCCAACCACTGCCCTATGCAGCCATGTCTGGGCTGATTAATATGATTTCATGAAAACCACAAGCATATGGTAGAACTTAACCACATTAGCCAACACCTTAATTGGTCTGACCAACCTGACAGCTGCTTAATGTAATTATTTAGGAGGCCTTGGTGTAAAAATTCCCCCAAAATGAAAACATTTTAATTAGTGGGCAAAATGCTTTAATCGGTAGTAGTGCGCAGAGGTCATTGTTTTTGGAGATTGTGGCCAAGTCTCCTGAGATGTTGCAGTGCATTACAAAGATCACTGCCTGTTCTTTACTTGGAACCCTACTCAATTATCAGGGAAGAATCAGAACATTGAGCAATTGTGTATTACCATTGAAAGGGCTATTGAGTCCTGGCTGAGGAATAGTGGGTGTTTGGGAGTTGTAGCGCATGATAGTGAGTGTGACACCTCAGTCTCATCAAATTAATTGTAAAGTGCTGCATAATATGCTTGATATACATGAATACATGTTAATTTTAAAAATAATAATAACTGTTGAAGTATTACATAGAACACATCTTATATAGCACAACCATTTTTATTTTATTCAGTGGGCAGAGCATTCTACTTTCTACTGCTGAAATGCATGATTAATGGAAAACACAATAAGGCACACTAACATAAGTGACTCATTCATTTTAACACAGCACTACAGGGTTTGTGGCCCCTAACTATACAATAACATCACTGCAAGCCAATGGCTGATTTCAATTATTCATCAGCTCCCACTGCCTTCTTTTGGTACTGAAACTGAAGGGGAAGTTGGCTCACAGTACTGCTAACAACTAACAAAAGTTAAAGACTCTATATCACAGATCTCAGGAAAGCGTTTTACATCAGGCAAGCCTGGCATTCCTCTGCCAGGAATCTGTGCCAAATTAGACCTAGGAGGCAAAACCAGTTCTCACATTTTCACACTGCATCAGCTTCGCCAGGAATAGATGTTTTAATTTTTTTATTCGACCCAAACAAATGTTATATTATTTGTTGGATATGATAGAGCTTTCTTTTGGTACCATAGTCAAGAAGCTATCTTTTTATTTTATAGGGGAAAAGGGTTAAAACATTTTATAAAATTGCTTTTTGTGTTTATTCCCTTAGATAGTTCACAAAATGTATTCAGATTATGAAATGTACCCCTTTTCTTCTTTATATTCTAATGTAATGTACACAGGAATACCAAATATAAGTACAAGCCATTAAGCCCATCCCCAATGTGCTGAACCAAACGCCTTGCGCTATCCCTGCTATTGCCGCAGACTGTGCAAGGTTTCAATGAAGGGAAAGGGAGGGCCTGTGCATTGCATTAATTCATTGGTAGTATTAGCAACAGATATGGCTCTGCATATTAGTCTTTGCACCAGATATGGCTCTGCATATTAGTCTTTGCACCAGATATGGCTCTGCATATTAGTCTTTGCACCAGATATGGCTCTGCATATTAGTCTGTGCCCCAGATATGGCCTGCATATTTGTCTTGGCATCAGTCTTTCTACATTAGTTTTGGCTCAAGTCACAGCTCTGCATAATAGTCTTGGTGCCAAATATGACGCTATGCATAAGTCTTGGCACTAGGTATGACTCTGCAGTTTACAATGGGCACCAAATATGACTCCAAGGGGTAAATGTATCAAGGTCCGATTTTTTCAGTGTTTTAAAATCTCTACAAATCACGGGTGATAACCCATGATTTTAGTCCAAAAGTCATCAAATGTATTAAGCTGCAATTTTTACCCTGATCTTCAAAATCGCTGATCATCTCTGGCGATTTGCTGCGATGTCGAACACTCCTGTATTTAGCAAACTCTCCTGTGTTGTCCTCATCTAGCTGCGAGATTAGTAAACCCATCACTGCTACAATGTCCCTGCCTATAGAGCTGGAGGTCCCGGCAGCTGTCAAATGTTTAAAAATAGATAAAAGTTTTTTTTAAAAAAGGCGTGTGGTCCCCCGGCTGGGCCACTATTAGCCCTAGTGCTGTCAGCCTACTGCTGGTTACGTGAAAATTGTAAAAAAAATTTGCATGGGGTGCCCCTGATTATCACATAACCAGCACTAGGCAAACCAGCCAGGGAGGGTGGCACTATAGCAGGGAGACACGTGGCATATAGGCAGGAACAGTGTAACAGTGATGTGTTTACTAAACACGCTGCTAGAATGCAGCATGTTGTATCTGGCGATTTTTAAAGCAAACTCAGGAGAGTTTGCTTAATCGCAGCTTCATACATTTGAGACTTGTATAGCTAGAGTGGCAAACAGTCTGAACTTTGATCTCTATCGATTTTGGAAATAGCGTTTTTGACAGAAACACAACTCTGGCGATTTAACATGAAATCTCAGCTTCACACATCTGCGTGTTTCTACTCTCCCGAGAAAATAGCTGAATTTGCAAAATCGCACCTTGATACATTCACCCCCAAATGTTAGTTTTATAGTTAGATATGGCAGTGCACATTAGTTTTGGTATTACCATGCATATTCATCTTAACACCAGCTACAACTTTGTACTTTAGGTTTGGCACCCGATATAGTTTAACATATTAGAATTTGCACCAGATATAGTTCTGGACTTAAGTCTTTGCACAAGATATGTCTCTTCACATTAATCTTACACTCAACACCAGATAAGGCTTGATACATAATTTTTGCCAAAAAATATGGCTCTATGCATTGCTCTAGGCTTCAAACATGGTTCTTCACATTTGTCTTTAGATATGTCTGTTTGCATTATTATTTGCAATAGATTAAACTTTGTGTATTAACATTGCCACCATATATTACTCTTCAAATTAATTTGGAACCAGGTATGGCTGTGCCTATTAGTCTTGGTACAGCTCTTGTGCAGTGTTAGATGCTGCCAAATCTCTGGTGAACACCATGCATCCATTAGACTTCAGGGGCCCAAATTATTAAGGCACGCATACTGAGCACAATGTGCGTTTGTTTTAAAACGCATGAAAATCGGGTCTGCACACTCCTGAGTTCATCAATGAATGAATTTCAAGATACATGCATTGATGAATTCGGGTGTAGGTCTGCTGTGCTCTTCTACACAAGACTCTGCAGGATATGTTTATTATAAATTCGCAAAAGAACGTTTTAAAATGGTAGCTATTTGGTGCTACTTACCAGGCTAATCTGAAAGCATGATGGTCCAATGATGCGATGGCAAATATACTAATAATGTTAATATCTTAATAACCATTAATACCTACCTTCATAATCACTTACAAAGAATATATTCTAGTTTAAACCCAGTTCTTAGAAAGATAATTCTATTTCAATGTCTGCTCTATTTACTCTGATTCCCACACTATAATACAGGGAATAATGCATATTGTATCATGATAAGTTTTCTGCAAAGTCTCATTCAAGATAATATGTATGCTTATTAACAATAGTTATTTTCAGTAACGGTGTTTACACACATAATAACACAGTGTAAAAAACCTAATATATTTTACATAAAATACAATGCATTGCCTATTTCACCTGTTATAAATATGTGTAAGTGTCCCTTTCCTCTCTGTGTATGAGTGTACGTAACTCAAATTTCAGTGTGTGTGTGTGTCTATGTGTACTTGCATTCATATGCTTAAGGTGACATTGACCTGTTTACACACCAACACTGTGGGGACCTGAGTCATAGTGGGGACAAAATTTGAGGTCCCCACAAAGCTTCTCAAGGATAATCAATGCAGGGGCCCTTGCTGATATGCTCAGCATAAAAATCTGGTATGTCCCTACGAGTCACATTTGTCGGAAGAAAAGTGTGCGTGTATCCGATGCAGAGGGGAGAAAGTGTGTGTGCCTCCCACCTCTATGTAGGCCAGTATTCCGTCTGAATGTATAGCAGGAGCAGGAAACGGAAGTGACTGCATCCTGCAGCGCTTTGTACACCAAGCGGGTAAAGACACAGTCAAATCCGTCTGCTGCTGAAAGTAAAGTGGGGACGCTGAAGCATGACAGCGCCAACCGGTAGCTCCCACTATAGCCCAGAGAGCAGTGGAGATGAGATGCCCTTGACACTTCAGAGGAGAGCTGTTCAGACACCAGTGGTGTTGCCCCGTTGCCCACCACCACAGCAGAGTGCAGGTACCCAGAGATGAGTTCTATGTACGACCATTCTCGTACTGCCTGTACTGTGAGAAGCCCCTCTTAAAAATTGCACATGGAGCATGTTCACTGCAATAAGACTGAAGTAGTCTGGGCCATGAAATTCCCCAAGCACTCAAAAGAAAAGTGCATGCAATTGGCACATCTTCACAATAGGGGCAACTTTGCACACAATGCTGAGGCAATGAGGGCAGGCCATGGCGTTCTGGTCCCGTGCAAACTTCCAGACAAAGAGATGGATGTTGACGAATCCATGCACTGTGTAGCCGGCCAGGGTTTGTTTGCATGGAAATACCTGTGGTGACACATGAAGAGATATAAGTTAAACCGAAAGGGCAAGAAGCTCACACCTGGCAAGACAAGAGTCCAGTCACTGTGTGCCTTTGCTCAGCTTGTTCCACTTGACATCAGTGATGGCTTTTGGAAGCTCTTGAGTGACATGACTCAGGATGAAGTCTTACTCGCAGTCAAAAATGATCGTGCACCATGCAGATGGGACAGCATCTGTTCAATAGGGTCAGATCAGATGTTGGCAGGCACGAGTACATTCGTCAGAAGCTTAGAGAAATGGGCAGGCTACTGCTACAGGCCAGATGAGCTACCCATTTGTAAAGAATGGAAGACTTTACCGCCCATCGAACTTTCTGCACGTAGTAGACACTGTGAAGCTGGTAGTTGGCTATGACGAGGAGACAGGTACATTTAAGACGCCGTCGCTGGCACTCAAGATCAGGCACGGCCTGCAAAAGATAGCGAGCATTGTGGAGTGCCAAGCCGTGAGGGAGGGCTGCACTGCTGCTGTTGAAAACACACAAAATTTCAGGAAGCTATATGAGGTGAGATGGAACAAGTTGATCTCATTGGCTGCCTTGAAAACTCTTAAGGAGTCCAAGTGGCACATGCCCCAGCTCTTACCTTTCACAGAAGATGTGAAAAAGATGCCTTGTACCTTGATAAGAAGCAGAAAGCCTACCAAAGCGGGCTATCCACCGAGCCTATGGTTAACCACTGGGCACTATCATCATCATCATCATTTATTTATATAGCGCCACTAATTCCGCAGCACTGTACAGAGAACTCATTCACATCAGTCCCTGCCCCACTGGAGCTTACAGTCTAAATTCCCTAATATAGACACACACTCACACACAGACACAGACAGACAGAGAGGGAGAGACTAGAGTCAATTTTGTTAGCAGCCAATTAACCTACAAGTATGTTTTTGGAGTGTGGGAGGAAACCAGAGCACCCGGAGGAAACCCACGCAAACACAGGGAGAACATACAAACTCCACACAGATAAGGCCATGGTCGGGAATCAAACTCATGACCCCAGTGCTGTGAGGCAGATGTGCTAACCACTAGGCCACTACTTGCAAAAGTCACCCTGTCACAGGCGATCTTGTTCAATCGAAGAAGGGAAGGGGAAGTTTAAAAAATTTTGCTAACTACCTTCTCCTCAAGAGATACCTCAGATCTCCATGAAGATGTGTCCCTAGCGCTTTCCGAGGTTGAGAGGACGCTCTGCCGGCACTTCACTCGCATTGAAATCCAAAGAAAACAGGAGAGAAAAGTCCCCATCCTGCTGACATCAGCCATGCAAGCTGCAATGGAACTTCTGGATAGCCAAAATGTCTACATGTCGCCAGACCAGCTGCCTTGTCACACTTCAGAGGCTCCGATTGCATACGACTGTTTGCCTGAGAGTGTGGGGCCAAGCATTCCCACACGCTGTCTTCCCCAAAGCTTTGAAAGCACATTGCCACTTTCTTAAAGGTCCTCAACCTAAACAACACAGAACTAGATCAGTTGGCAGACTTCTTTGGGCACGACATTAGGGTGCACCGGCAGTATTACTGTCTTGCAGAAGGTACCCTCCAACTCGCCAAGATCAGCAAGCTGTTACTGGCTCTTGAGAGTGGCAGACTGGCCAAATTCAAAGGCAAGAATTTGGACGAGATGCACATTGATCCGGATGGTAAGTGGAAAATCTGGTGTCTGATGTATGCTTTTGACTTTTATCTCTGTCATTTATTTCTGTTTCTTATCAGAACTGGTCCAGCTACAGAGCGACATGTCAGATAAAGAGCAATCCCCCGTGACAGAGGGACAAGTGGCCAAGCGTTTAGATGACACTTCCACATCAGAAGAGAGGCGGTGTATGGACCTGGCAACACGGAACCAATGCCCAGCTTCCGCAGGTAGATGAAACACATAGTTTTGCTTGGCAGAAGAACATTGCCATCTCTGTATTTTACGGAGCCATAATGGACCACTCTACTTCCTTTCAGGTTGCAAAGAAGTGCGGAGGAAATCCTGGGACAGAGAGGTGGTCCAGGCTGTGGAGAAACACCTGATGAGGGTTATACAGACATGTCGGGTCCCCGGAAAGCGAGACTGTGTTGCGTGCCTCATGGCTGAACCATCCATACTGAAAGATCTGAACTGGTGGGGGTGAAATTCTACATAAAGAATCGTATAACAGCTTTAAAGAGGAATCAAACTTGTTGAAATGATGCAAAGTGGTTGAACAGGACTGTAGACTCCATGGCTAGGTGTTGGTGTAAGCGGGCATGCGGATGTCCTCAGACGGCCAGGATACACAAAACTTTCCCTACCATTGTTATTATTTATTCATTTATATATGCAGGAATGTGGATGTCCTCAGACAGTCAAAATACATGACACTTTACCCATCTTGCAGTCCGTGTCAGTACTTTATGCAAAGTCAAAGTGTAAATCTCATGTGGTAATGTTGGTGACACATACCCCTATGATTGTTCTGTCAGGGCATTAGGAAAGGGGTGTCCCTATATGCCATGTTCCAGGCATGGATCCTCACAACGCAATAAAAATAAGTATGTGTGTGTGTGTGTGTATGTGTGTAATAATAGCAAGACAGTGCATGCACAAGAGAAGAGCGTGCATGCAAGATAGTGTGCACGTGAGAGAGTGCATGAGAGAAAAGCATGGACAATGGAATATAGATCACATGGCATAACAAGATGGTGAACAGACAAAGACGACCTTACAAAATGGAGGCCAGACTGCATGGCACATGGATCTGTTTGCCATCTTAGTACATTGTATAGCAATTGTCTATAACCATCATATTACCCAATACAGCCCATTTTAAACTGTACATATCACCTTGCTGCCATATTAACTAACAAAACTTATCCCATGTAACAAAGTAAATCTCAGCCATATTCGAACATCTGCCCACTGACTATACAGTACAAATCACTTATTGTTTTCACTTTCTGTAAAAATTTCCAATATGACGTTCTAATCCAGTCCCATCTAAGTATTAATCATTGTCTCCCTTAAACTATCTTTCCCAAGTCCCTTCCCATACAATCTTATCACTTGCAATGTAACCAAAATTTTCTCAACATCCAATCTCTTAACACACCATGTATAACAAATACACTAAACCCTGTCTTTGCTTAGTAGCCATTACACATTGCCCACTAATGTTAGGCTATAAGCATTCAACTTAACTATTTCTATCTTCCACATGACATATTACAAATAATAATATAATGTGACCATATTAAATTACAATAGCAGTCGTATTGCACATTGCTGCCATGTTACACTAAACAGTCTTATAAGTACCATTTATTATGTGGGTGTATGTGTGCGCATATGTGTGGTTATATGCTAATAACCAGTATGTGCACAAGAAAAGAGCGTCCACGATAGAGGATAGCACATTGCATAAAAACGTGGTGGGCAGACAAAGACATTACAAAATGCAGTCTAGACCACATGGCCCTGGAACAAAGCACAACACACATGTCCAGTGTCGGACTGGGGCATGAAGGACCCACCAGGGGAATGCAACAGTAGGGGCCCACAAAAGTGTGAGTATGTGCACCACTGCAAAGCAGGACTGTGCCGTGAAGCTTTATGGCCGCTAGAGAGGGCAGGATGAAAGCAGAATCATTGACCTGGTCATCTTACCTGAGTATTTTGTCTTTCCTTCTGGCACAGTGTCAGTAGGAAAGAAGAGTTACTTAGGTGATGCTGGCAGTGTGTCTTCTTTCCTTTAAACATGGGACGCATGGCGGGTGGTAATAGTGTAGGACAGGGCAAATGCAAGATTCCTGGAGGGAGGTTTGCATATGTTGACATTTCAATTTAGCCAGTGCAATGCCACTCTCCTTCCCATTCCGATACACATCAAATATATGGGGAATTCTACATGCACTACTGTTAGGTGCACGCAGCTCTCCTTTTACAAGTAGAGTAGTGTGAAGCAGGACAAACATCCAACTGTCCTTGCCATGGGACCAAAATCCTGAAAATGGGACTGCGCCACCAGGTTCAGCACAGTTGGCAGACTGCCCTGCTCTCTCCTACCTTTTTTGAAAATTTTACTACCTGTGGCTGCTCTTGTCTAAAGCTCAGTTAATACTTATCAGGATCCAGATGTGTTAGGGTCCTTTTTGAAAAAGGTCCAACAATGAGTGAATCCTTTGGCCTCCCTCTCCCAAACCAACTGAGACATTAAAACAATAACACCTATTCTTAATAAATTGGCCTTCATACCTGAAACCATTACATTAAATTAATAGTATCCACATTTGATAAACAAAACTATTTCCCCACAACCTGCCCTGACATTAAATTAATAGCATTCATGTTTGATAAATAAACGTACCCCTCCACACCCAAACCAGCTCTCACATTAAATAACTAGTATTTACGCTTAATAAACAGCCTTCCTTCTATCAAAATTCAGCCCCACATTTAACAGCCACCAAACCACCCCACCTTAACTTTATAGGGACTACCATGACCCCGCCTCCATTAAATTAAATCCCCCCACAACATCTATTAAACTGCCCCGACCTGTACAATGTTTACACCAGCACCTTTTTTCAGCCACAATACATCCTCATTTTTTATTAGATGTGTAGCACATTTCTGGGTGTGAGGATTTTACTGCACATTACATTTTTTAAAAAAGTTTTTATCAGCTTATAAAAATATAATTACCTATGTAAAGCACAGTCTTCCTGTCAGTTTAAGGGTTTTATAGCTGATCTGCTGAAAAAATGGCCCCAGTCAGAGTCTTTGGTCAGACTTCACTTACTCAAAATGTGGTCCATTATTTTTTAAATGTTAAGTGCACTTTTATTTATCTGTAGAGTACACTAGATGAATAAAATTATTATACCCCTGGGGCTAGATTTACTAACAGGCGTGTTGTTAAAACAGCTGATTTTAGGCGAGTTTGCCGGCGGTTTAGCCATCGCCAGATTTACTAACGGTAAAACCGCCGTCCAAACGGCCAGAAATGACTTTTTCCAAAACCACCACTTTAGAAATCGCCATGACGATTTGAACAATGTTGAACATACAAACAGCCGGATTTACTATTGAGGGGTTTGTCAAACCGCCGGAAAAGCGCCATTCAAATGACCTAAATAAAAGAGCTGCTTGTGAGCGGCGAGATTGCTCAAACAGCATGCTGTTTGAGCTATTTTGCCATTCAGAACATAAGAGAAAGCACCATTTCATGTCCAATGATTGCTCCATTAGGATTGTATATGGGAAATGGGCAAAGTGTAATGTAATTTCAGGGTAGTTTTAAATAATATTTTTAACCCTTTTTTATTGCATCTTATTTTCTGAAATCAACATAATTTTACAGATTAGAGACCGTCTCATTGCAAACTACTTTACATGTAAGTGCATACTAGTAAAACCATTTATTGGTATAAATGTGTTTGATGTGAGAGCAATGGATTTTTTCTTTTCATTTATTAGAGTTTGGAACCTTGAAACAGAGGATAGTGTGTAGTCCTCATGTGGTAAATTTGAAAGTCACTGGTAAGTAGAGATGGGCCTGTCCGGTTCTCCGAGAACCGAACCCACCCGAACTTTGGGTATCCGAGTACCGAGCTGAGCAGCTCGGTACTCTCCCGCCCGTTCCGCATCCAAATCGAGGCCGAACGTCATCGTGACGTCGTCGGATCTCGGGGCTCGGTTCTCGCGATACTTTAACTTTATAAATACACGCCTCCACAGCAATCCATCGCCATTTGACAGAGGGAGAGAGCAGGGTGTAGTCATAGGCTGATTAGAGCAGGGACAGAGAATACAATATTGTTCTTGCAATTGCTCTAACCAAAATCGCTAGTGCAGAGAGGAGGATAGAGGTTTATTATTTTTTCTTAATATTTGGCACTCCCCAGCGCTAATTGTGCATAAATATTTCTGGCTGTCAAAAGTCATATCTGTCAGCAGTATCTACCAAATAAATTTTAGCACTCCTCAGTGCTTTTGTGGTGTTCTCCCTAATTGTGCATTAATATTTCTGGCTGTCAAAAGTCATATCTGTCAGCAGTATCTACTAAATAATTTTTAGCACTCCTCAGTGCTTTTGGGGTGTCCTCCCTAATTGTGCATTAATATTTCTGGCTGTCAAAAGTCATATCTGTCAGCAGTATCTACTAAATAATTTTTAGCACTCCTCAGTGCTTTTGGGGTGTCCTCCCTAATTGTGCATTAATATTTCAGGCTGTCAAAAGTCATATCTGTCAGCAGTATCTACTAAATAATTTTTAGCACTCCTCAGTGCTTTTGGGGTGTCCTCCCTAATTGTGCATTAATATTTCTGGCTGTCAAAAGTCATATCTGTCAGCAGTATCTACTAAATAATTTTTAGCACTCCTCAGTGCTTTTGGGGTGTCCTCCCTAATTGTGCATTAATATTTCTGGCTGTCAAAAGTCATATCTGTCAGCAGTATCTACTAAATAATTTTTAGCACTCCTCAGTGCTTTTGGGGTGTCCTCCCTAATTGTGCATTAATATTTCTGGCTGTCAAAAGTCATATCTGTCAGCAGTATCTACTAAATAATTTTTAGCACTCCTCAGTGCTTTTGGGGTGTCCTCTCTAATTGTGCATTAATATTTCTGGCTGTCAAAAGTCATATCTGTCAGCAGTATCTACTAAATAATTTTTAGCACTCCTCAGTGCTTTTGGGGTGTCCTCCCTAATTGTGCATTAATATTTCTGGCTGTCAAAAGTCATATCTGTCAGCAGTATCTACTAAATAATTTTTAGCACGCCTCAGTGCTTTTGGGGTGTCCTCCCTAATTGTGCATTAATATTTCTGGCTGTCAAAAGTCATATCTGTCAGCAGTATCTACTAAATAATTTTTAGCACTCCTCAGTGCTTTTGGGGTGTCCTCCCTAATTGTGCATTAATATTTCTGGCTGTCAAAAGTCATATCTGTCAGCAGTATCTACTAAATAATTTTTAGCACTCCTCAGTGCTTTTGGGGTGTCCTCCCTAATTGTGCATTAATATTTCTGGCTGTCAAAAGTCATATCTGTCAGCAGTATCTACCAAATAAATTTTAGCACTCCTCAGTGCTTTTGTGGTGTTCTCCCTAATTGTGCATTAATATTTCTGGCTGTCAAAAGTCATATCTGTCAGCAGTATCTACTAAATAATTTTTAGCACTCCTCAGTGCTTTTGGGGTGTCCTCCCTAATTGTGCATTAATATTTCTGGCTGTCAAAAGTCATATCTGTCAGCAGTATCTACTAAATAATTTTTAGCACTCCTCAGTGCTTTTGGGGTGTCCTCCCTAATTGTGCATTAATATTTCTGGCTGTCAAAAGTCATATCTGTCAGCAGTATCTACTAAATAATTTTTAGCACTCCTCAGTGCTTTTGGGGTGTCCTCCCTAATTGTGCATTAATATTTCTGGCTGTCAAAAGTCATATCTGTCAGCAGTATCTACTAAATAATTTTTAGCACTCCTCAGTGCTTTTGGGGTGTCCTCCCTAATTGTGCATTAATATTTCTGGCTGTCAAAAGTCATATCTGTCAGCAGTATCTACTAAATAATTTTTAGCACTCCTCAGTGCTTTTGGGGTGTCCTCCCTAATTGTGCATTAATATTTCTGGCTGTCAAAAGTCATATCTGTCAGCAGTATCTACTAAATAATTTTTAGCACTCCTCAGTGCTTTTGGGGTGTCCTCTCTAATTGTGCATTAATATTTCTGGCTGTCAAAAGTCATATCTGTCAGCAGTATCTACTAAATAATTTTTAGCACTCCTCAGTGCTTTTGGGGTGTCCTCCCTAATTGTGCATTAAAATTTCTGGCTGTCAAAAGTCATATCTGTCAGCAGTATCTACTAAATAATTTTTAGCACGCCTCAGTGCTTTTGGGGTGTCCTCCCTAATTGTGCATTAATATTTCTGGCTGTCAAAAGTCATATCTGTCAGCAGTATCTACTAAATAATTTTTAGCACTCCTCAGTGCTTTTGGGGTGTCCTCCCTAATTGTGCATTAATATTTCTGGCTGTCAAAAGTCATATCTGTCAGCAGTATCTGCTAAATAATTTTTAGCACTCCTCAGTGCTTTTGGGGTGTCCTCCCTAATTGTGCATTAATATTTCTGGCTGTCAAAAGTCATATCTGTCAGCAGTATCTACTAAATAATTTTTAGCACTCCTCAGTGCTTTTGGGGTGTCCTCCCTAATTGTGCATTAATATTTCTGGCTGTCAAAAGTCATATCTGTCAGCAGTATCTACTAAATAATTTTTAGCACTCTTTAGTGCTTTTGGGGTGTGCTCCCTAATTGTGCATTAATATTTCTGGCTGTCAAAAGTCATATCTGTCAGCAGTATCTACCAAATAATTTTTAGCACTCCCCAGTGGTTTGCGCTCACAATGGATTCAAAGCAGTCCACATATGATCTGAATGAGCAACCAGGTTCTGTCACTAGTCCTGATGTTAGTGTTCCCAGTACGTCATCTGGCCAAGGCGATGTCAAACAACAGAGTGTTTCCAAATTAGTGCAAAAAACAAAAACCAAAAAAATTTTTACTGTATTGAAGCGAAAAAGAAGTGTAACTGAGCAAAAGTTAAGTGACGATAAAAAAAAAATTGCAAGCATGCCATTCTACACACGCAGTGGCAAAGAGAGAATGAGGCCTTCACCTTTGGCTATTAGTGGCAGATCCCAAAAAGTTACCCAGCCTACAATTGGTGCACAACTACTGTTACGCGTCAAAGCCGAGCTGCAAGATAACAGCAAGATAACAGTGAGGCATTACAGGAGAATATTTGCTCTGATTCACTAATGACAACAATCCCTGTGGAGAGTCCATCCAACAGTGGGATGTCTAATCGTGAGCATTCTGCTGATGTGTGCCTTAATAGCCCGAGTGTAGCTGGTGATACCCAAATTGAGGATGCCACTTTGGAATTAGAAGAGGATGAGGGGGAGATTTGTGAGGGCGACGAGGGCGCTAATGATGATGTTGATGATTATGATGCAGACAGATACCAAATTGCCTTTCTCAATTTCTATTTATATTCTAGATTATATAACGGCTGAATAGTTTTCTATTTTACTCCTAGTGGAGAGAGGATCTGATACAGACAGATACCAAACTGCCTTTGTCCATTTCAATTTATATTGTACAGTATATAATGGCTGAATTTTTTGGTATTTTAAACAAGTGGAGGGGGGCCTAGAGAGACAGAAACCAAACTGGCTTTCTCCATGTCAATTAAGATTGTACAGTCTATAATGGCTGAATTTTTTGGTATTTTATACAAGTGGAGGGGGGCCTTGAGAGACAGAAACCAAACTGGCTTTTTCCATTTCTTTACATATTTAACTATAAGTGTAAGGTGTAATATACATTCAAAGACGATGGATGCATTGCCAATATGCATAGATGGAGAGGAAGACAATCTGTTTTGTGTGTAGAATAAATGAAGGCCTACCAACGAAAAATTAAACTGTTTTTTTGGATGATTTATTACCTCAACAATTAGATTACTTGTCTCTAAAACAGTTGGAGCACTAAATTGGGTTAATTTAGGCCCAAAAACATGGATTTTCCAAAAAAATAGCAAAACAAAACCAAACAAAACCAAAACCAAAACACGGGGGTCAGTGACCATCTCTACTGGTAAGTTACAGTCAGATGTCAATGTGTAAGTGGAATTTGTGCATTGTGTTTTTGTAAGCAGTATACTCTTGTTTAATTGGCAGAAAAAAAAGACTGTTAGCACTAAAATGTAACCGCATTTATTGTAGTAGTAAGCATAAACTCAAGAGGAACATTGCATACACATTCATAAAAATATATAAACGGCTTTCTACATAAGTGTACCTGTGCAGTAACAGGCTGGAGAAAGTGCAAAAACATATAATCAAGACTCAGAATGGAACAGATGTGGTATAGAATACTTTTGTTTTTAACAATTTTAAACATAAACCACAAGCATTAGGCTACCTACACCTTTTGGCAGGTATATCTGCACCTCTGGAGACACTCTTTCCTCTCCCTCGTCCACCCCTGGTGCGAGCACCTCTCCTTGGAGGTGTGCTCTGGACTGATCTATTAGGCATGCTAGCGGTACTGGTTGTGGCCGATGAGATTGGTACCGGGAAACGGGACATTATTTAATGATAAATTTGCCCTGCTATCCTATTTACATTAGCATTCACCTCCCTTACATTTGTGTGTAATGTCTCCACAGCACCAGTCATTTGGACCATCGTTACATTAGGTTGCTCTATAGCTGTAGCAATACAATTTAACACAGCAGGTATCTGACTGTTATTGCGGTGTGCACGCCTCAAATGCCCCACAATATGCGACATATGCCTTGTTTGTGTGTCCATAAACTGAGATTGCAGTAGTTGGAATTTGGCAATTGAATGGGCAATATTTTCTCCCTGTATCCAATGTAGGAGGTTCAGTTTGCTGCTCTTTGGTGTGTTCTGCAGGCCCAGGTGATTGCTCCTGGAGGGTAGACACAGGGGCATCAACAACTTGGAGGGTGATTACTCTGTCATCCTCTGTGTGCCGTGACATTTCCAAGGACTCCCGCTGAGCTGGTTGATATGAAGAAGGACCTGTGTTTGAAAAATCACAGTAAGTATATAGGATATAATATGTTTGTATATTGCATTCTGGACACTGGATAGAAAAGAATAATCTTTTTCAACTACAGATTGTTTAACAGTGTCTGCATTTTTGATTACTTGTCCTATGCAACCTGCTTAAGGATGCAATTTTTTTCTTTTGAATAAACATTCTCATTTGGACTATGTTTGGGTGAGGGGGATAGAAAAGCAAATTATTTGGATACACAAATATGATGGTGATGGCAGCAAAATCCTGCAAGACAGTGCTTTTGGGTAAGCTATTATTATTTTAGTTCTCCCTCTGTGTAGTAAATGATGTTTAATTTGCAAACCATATAAAAATCAAGATATATAACATGTACACCAACATTTGCAAATAAAAACATCTAACACCATAGTTTCTCCCCCAAACAGACTACACGCACCTGCTTGTTCTTCAGGGGCAGAATCCCTCACAGAAGGTGGAGGAGTAGACCTTGGACTCGGAGTGGAGTCTCTTACAGGCGAATCTGGATGTATTAGAAAAAGCATACAATGTATTGCAGCGACAATCATTTGAAATATATACAGTATATTTGAAAAATGTGTTTGGAAAAAACAAATAAATTTTTATAAAAAGTCATGTGTACTTCCAAAACTGTTAGAGTAAAAATTGCAAATACCTCACCAGCTGATTGGCCAAATGAAGGTGCATCTGTATCCTGCACATTGACCCCCTCTACAATTTCCCAGGGCAGTATCTGCCATAGCTCCTCCTCATATGTGGCGTATTCCATACAAAGTGGGGGTCCACCACCTGTTCGTCTTGCAGCCTTCCTTTCATCTGCCAATTTCTCTTCTTTATATCTGAAAATATTTTGCGGCAGTGAGCCACTGACCGCTTTAATGGCCCCACCGCGTTCACGGCCTCACATATTTGGCCCCATAATTGATGATGCCGCCTGAGCGGAGTACGGGCTGCCAGGTTCCCTAATATTATTTTGTAGCAGGGAACAATATTGTACACCAGCACACAATTCTTGTCACGAGAAAATCTCACATTCCTCCCTGACTTGGTCTTCCTGCCCTGTCCTGTCTTCTCTAACCCTTCCTCACCTTCCTCTGTCCCATCCATCTCCATCTCCCTCTCCTCAGCCTCTGACCCCCTCCTATCTCTGGCCATAATCACAAGTAATACATCATCATCATCATCATCATCATCATTTATTTATATAGCGCCAACATATTCCGTAGCGCTTTACAATTGGGGACAAACGTAATAAACTAATAAACAAACTGGGTAAAACAGACAAAGAGGTGAGAAGGCCCTGCTCGCAAGCTTACAATCTATGGGACAATGGGAGATTGACACATGAGGTTAAGTATACATTTTGCATCTTGGCCCAGCCAGACTGCAAAGGTAAGGTGACTCATAAGCTAAATGATCCTGTCACACAACAATGTTGGTCCGGGGGTAGTTGTCTTCTGTGAAATTGTGTAACAGGCTAAAGGTAGTGAGGTTAAGATGGTGGTTGAGGAATATTATAAGCTTGTCTGAATAGGTAGGTTTTCAGAGAACGCTTGAAAGTTTGTAGAACAGAGGAGAGTCTTATTGTGCGAGGGAGAGAGTTCCATAGAGTGGGTGCAGCCCGAAAAAAGTCCTGTAACCGGGAATGGGAGGATGTAATGAGGGTGGATGAGAGACGCAGATCTTTTGCAGAACGGAGTTGCCGAGTTGGGAGATATTTTGAGACAAGAGAGGAGATGTATGTTGGTGCAGCTTTGTTGATGGCCTTGTAGGTTAGTAAAAGTATTTTATATTGGATTCGGTAGAAGACAGGCAGCCAGTGTAGAGACATACAGAGTGATTCAACAGAGGAATAGCTATTTGCAAGGAAAATCAGTCTTGCCGAAGCATGCAAAATAGATTTTAGGGGTTTGAGTCTGTTTTTGGGAAGACCAGTAAGGAGGGAATTGCAATAGTCAATGCGGGAGATGATTAGTGCATGAATTAAGGTTTTAGCAGTGTCTTGTGTGAGATATGTGCGGATTCTGGAAATGTTCTTTAGATGTATGTAACATGATTTAGATATAGAGTCAATGTGGGGAACAAAGGATAGGCGTGAATCAAGGATTACACCTAGGCAGCGAGCTTGTGGGGTGGGATTTATGGTCATGTTATCAACAGAGATAGAAATGTCAGGTATGCTCTTGTTGGCGGGTGGGAATATTATTAACTCTGTTTTAGAAAGATTAAGTTTGAGTTGACGAGAGGACATCCAAGATGAAATGGCAGAAAGACAGTCAGTTACACGGGACAACACAGATGTCGAGATATCAGGAGAGGATAGATAGATTTGGGTATCATCCGCATAGAGATGATGCTGAAAGCCAAAGGAACTTATTAGATTTCCAAGAGAAGCGGTATAGATAGAGAACAGCAGAGGACCTAGCACCGAGCCTTGTGGTACTCCAACTGATAGGGGAAGCGGAGCAGAGGTGGCTCCAGAGAAATTAACAGTGAAAGAGCGATTAGAGAGGTAAGATGAGAACCAGGATAGAACTGTGTCTTAAAGACCTAGGGATTGCAGCGTTTGTATGAGAAGAGAGTGGTCAACGGTGTCAAATGCAGCCGAGAGATCAAGGAGAATTAGGAGAGAGTAATGGCGTTCCATCTTAGCAGTGATCAGATCATTAACAACCTTGGTCAGCGCAGTCTCTGTGGAGTGTTGAGAACGAAAGCCAGACTGAAGAGGATCCAACAGGTTGTTTGCGGAAAGAAAGCGTGTGAGGCGAGTGTAGGCAAGTCTCTCTAGAAGCTTGGAGGGGCAAGGGAGCTGAGAGATGGAACGGTAATTTGAGAGAGAGTTTGGGTCGGAGTTTTGTTTTTTTAGAATAGGAGTAATCACTGCATGCTTGTATAGTGATGGAAAGATGCCAGTAGAGAGTGAGAGATTACAGATTTGAGTTAGAGGTGAAATGAGCACAGAAGACAGGGATCTACCAATTTGCGAGGGAATAGGATCAAGAGGACAGGAGGTAGAGTAGGAAGATAAGAAGAGCGTAGAAATTTCCTCTTCATTTGTGGGGTCAAATGAAGAAAGGGTGTCAGAGGGTAGTGGGAAGGAAATGAGCTGATGGCTTGTTGAGGAAGAGGATACCATTTCTAGTCTGATCTTGTCAATCTTGTCCTTGAAGTAGGAAGCAAGATCCTGAGCACTGATAGTAGATGGAGGGTTCGGGGTGGGAGGATTGAGAAGATGATTAAATGTATTGAAAAGGCGTTTGGGGTTAGAAGCCTGAGCATAGATAAGAGATTGAAAGTAAGTTTGTTTTGCAGTGTCCAGAGCATTTCGATAGGAGTGGTAGACAGAAGTATATGTGAAGAAGTCATTAGAGCTTCGAGATTTACGCCAGTGACGTTCTGCCTTACAGTTTTTGAAGATTTTGTGTTGCTTTGGTGTGCCACGGTTGACATCGAAGTCGACGTGTAGTATGAAGTGTCGCTGGAGCCACTTGATCAAGGGCCGTTGCTAAGGTTAGGTGAAAATGAGGTACTGCCATCTCAGGGGATGAGAATGTAGAGATAGGGGAGAGAAGGTGTTGGAGAGAGGTGGAAAATTGTTGAAGATTAATAGAATTAAGATTTCTACGAGTATGAGGAGGCTTGGTGGAGTTAGACAATAGAGAGGTTAGAGCAGTGGGGGTGAGAGTGTAGCTGATAAGGTGATGATCCGAGAGGGGGAAGGTTGTATTAATAAAATTAGAAACTGAGCATAGTCTAGAGAAAACAAGATCAAGGCAGTGGCCATCCTTATAAGTAGATGATTCAATCCACTGGGAGAGGTCAAGTGAGGATGTTAGAGAGAGTAGTTTGGAAGCAGCTTTGGAAGGTGGGTTATCAATGGGGATGTTGAAGTCACCCATGATGATGTCTGAAGATAAGAAGTGAGGGAGCCAGGCAGAGAAATCCTCAATAAATTGTTGGTGTGCTCCAGGGGGACGATAGATCACCGCAACACGTAGGGAGAATGGATTAAAAATGCGAATAGCATGTACTTCAAAAGATGTGAACGTGAGTGATGGGACATTTGGTAGAACTGTGTATGTGCACTGTGGGGAGAGAAGTAGTCCAACCCCACCTCCTTGTCTGCCTTCAGGTCTGGAGGTGTGGGTGAGATGGAGGCCACCATGTGAAAGTGCTGCAGGTGAGGCAGTGTCTGATTGCATGAGCCATGTTTCTGTTATTGCCAGAAGGTTGAGGTTTTTTGAGAGGAAGAGATCATGAACGGAGGTAAGTTTGTTACAAACAGAGCGTGCATTCCAAAGGGCACATTTAAAGGACTCGGGAAGAGAGGGGAGACAGGTGATGTGTTTGAGGTTTGCTATAGAACGGTAGTGTTCTGATGTATGTGTGTGTGAGGAGTGTGGGGGACCTGGATTAGGTGATATATCACCAGCTAATAGAAGCAGAGTGAGCAAAAGATAGGCAAGGGGATTGTAAGATGTGTGGCCTTTTATTTTCTGGCGACAGGTGGAGGCTGTACTTGTAAGAGATAATAAATCGGATAACAGTTCATGGGTGTTAAATAGAGGTGAGTGGAGTAATGTAGGTGCAATATGAACAAATTTGTGTGTTGGTGGAGGGTTGAAAGATGACACAGTCCTAAAGATCATGCCATGAAATGAGACTAAGAAAAGCAATTTGTGAAACATTGTGATAAAAGGGGTAAAAGCAAAAAGCAAGGGTATTTTAAGATTTACCTCTTAGCAGTCTTCCATATAAATAGACAAGTAGTGCAGAAATAGGCTGTGGCAGATGCAGCTTATTGCTGGGAGTAAAATCAAGTCAAATGTAGTCCAATGTTTGGCCAACTGTGTTGTCTAACTGTGCATTTTCGTCCACTTTGTGAGAAAATCCCACTTAGTGTAGAAATCACACACGTCTAACCCCACATACGTCTCCCCGTCTCTCCTCAGCCTCTGACCCCCTCCTATCTCTGGCCATAATCACAAGTAATACACAAAAACAAGTAACACTGAACTACTGACAAACACGAAGGACAAACTAGACTAACTACTGAAACACTTACAACACACTCACACACAAGTAACAGAGACAAAGGACTAGACAAATACAATAAATACAAGACAGAAATTAAATCAGAAAATAAAGACACAAGACTGTAAAAGAACACAGGACTATTCACACTCCAATCAGAAATCGCTGCACAAGACCCCTCAAAACCAACTCTCACAATCCAAAATCCTCCAAGCTCTTATCTCTTTTCTCCTCAAAACCCTATCAAAGAAAATGTGGCAGGCCAGTGCTTTATATAGGGCTTGTGATGTCAAATCAAACAGGTGCTTTGTTCAAAAACCCACCATCACACGAAACCGCTGTTATTTAAAGGAAAAGCGCCATGTTCCATTCAAAGCTGCCGGCGGCTTTGAGCATTACATCCCGCCGTGACATTGCCGGCGGCTTCAACTTGAAGCTGAAACTCGCCCATAAGTAAATCCGGCTGTCTGACATACAAACCCGCCGGAAAAACGCGGCGATGCGTGGTGGATCAAACACGCCGCCAAACACGCCCGTTAGTAAATCTAGCCCCAAGTGTCATTTACCTAATAACATAATATGCCCTAAGTTCAGTGACACACTTGGCTCCTATACAGGTATTAACACTGGAAAACCAGTATTCCTCCATAGATATGAGACGGTATACATTTAGAAATGTGAGAGGCAGTATATATTCATAAATATAAGAGACACTATGCTTTAATAAATATGAGAGACAAATACATGTAAGAAAGACAAGAAGTATGTATAATAAATCATGAAACACAGTATGTGTATAGAAATGTGAGAGCTGGTTTCCCTAATACAATGATCAAAGAAGAATTCTGTGAAAAATATTTATTTTTGTAATAAACCACCCACCATCAAATAGAAGAACCACCACCTCCGGTTCTCTCCATCACCACCAGGGAAAATTACATTGTAATTCTCCACCGGCGTCCTGTGACGGCATCATTCAGCTCATCCAGTCTCAACAGCAGTAGAAACGGGGTTTAAACATAGCACCCTCCAGAAGACCTCTGCGCAGTTTGCTGATTGGCTACAGGCTCCTGTCTTCTCGCTGGGGATTGGTCCTATGCAGACACCTGTCTTCTTGCTCGGGATTGGCCCAAAACATCATCATCATCATCATCATTTATTTATATAGCACCGACATATTCCGTAGCGCTTTACAATTGGGGGCAAACATAGTAAACTAATAAACAAACTGGGTAAAACAGACAGAGAGGTGAAAAGGCCCTGCTCGCAAGCTTACAATTTATGGGACAATGGGAGGTTGACACATGAGGCTAAGGCTAAGTCTACATTTTGCATTTCGGCCCAGCCAGGCTGCAAAGGTAAAAGTGACTCATAGGCTAAATGATCCTGTCACACAACAATGTTGGTCAGGGGGTAGTTGTCTCATGTGAAATTGTGTAATGGGTGGTAATAGGGTAAGGTAGTGAGGTTAAGAGGGTGGTTTAGGAATATCATAAGCTTGTCTGAAGAGGTGGGTTTTCAGAGAACGCTTGAAAGTTTGTAGACCAGAGGAGAGTCTTATTGTGCGAGGGAGAGAATTCCATGTAGTGGGTGCAGCCTGAAAAAAGTCCTGTAACCGGGAATGGGAGGATGTAATGAGGGTGGATGAGAGACGCAGATCTTGTGCAGAACGGAGTTGCTGAGTTAGAAGATATTTAGAGACAAGAGAGGAGATGTATGTTGGTGCAGCTTTGTTGATGGCCTTGTAGGTTAGTAAAAGTATTTTATATTGGATTCGGTAGAAAACAGGCACCTGTCTTCTTGCTTAGGGTTTTGCTCAATACAGATTGTGGCCACCCAGTTGACCCTGCACACGTCTCTCACATGGCTCACACAGGAGCCATTCTGTCCACTCAATTTATCCAGCACCAAACTGCATTGCACAATCCACAATATATTCATGTACAGCACTGTTTAGTACAAAAATCTCTTATCTCAACTATTTCACTTTCTCATTTTCTATGCTTATCGTTCTTTCCAATCTAAGTCACAATCTCAGCTATATTCTTTACACTGAACCCATTTTCTCACAATTTCCATGCAATTTGCAAAACTTTCCCATACACATTACTATCATTTAAGCCAATAGTCTATGTAAAACTTTACAGTGAACAATTCAATCTTTCTAATTACACTCATACAAATCAATTAAATGTAGCAGGCATCATGTAATTAGCTACTGACACGTGCCAATCAGTCTCTGTTTAAATATGTGCCAATAAACACCAGGCTGTGATGGCATCATAGTGAGTGGTGCATTCAGTAGCGATCACTTCTTTACAAACGTACAGGAACAAAAAATAGATTTAATGTCACCAGTTACTAATAAGGGCATTAGTGATCAAACAGTAAAAAGAAACGTGTTTTTTTTTAAAAAGAAAGAATTTCCCCATGAAATATATTTATTAGGATATTCTTACTACTACTTACTCTACTGAACATAAAAAAAACATTTTTACAGTTTCTCCTGTTTACAAACACATGTTATAGCATGCATACAAACCTGTCATCACTAGTACTCAGGGTTTAGACAAGCCATGTAGCTAGAGCAAGAGATACAGCAGAAACACAAACAACTTTTCCATGCCTAGAGCTGGATTATGGCGTGGCTGCATGCACTTTTGGCACGTCCTTATTGTATTGCAAAATGCCCCTTCCCTGCTCTGTTCAATTCCCAAACTTGTAGGCTGTAGTAAGTATCCTTTGCACTTGTAAAATGAGCGAACAGCACTAAGTTTATTGGCGCATGGTCTGGTTCTGGGCCAGCGCAGATTGATTTTCTGTACGATACTCTCAAAATCGGAAGATACATGCTTTGAAGAATCAGGCCCAGGTGAGCAAGTGCCAACTAGTAGCACAAGTGGGTGCAGTAATTCTATCTGTGATGCAGTACCACTTAAATACAATTAAAATACAACTGTTAGACAGATTTTTAATACTAATTATTTTATTAATGTTGCTATATTTTGCTAGTCATAGTAATTCATGCCTGTTTTCTCTAAATACATGGTACTAGATGACTATTGCATCTAATGTAACCATTTAAAACACAGTAGAGCTTCTTTTATACACTGTGGCAATTGTTGGTGTATGATTTTTATGAGACTCAGAATGCTAAGAGGTGTAAAGAATTAGAGACTTTAGGCTGTTAACACTGTTGGCTGAAGAATTAACCTTTTTCCAAAATGCCAGCTCCAACCAAACATATAATACTTTCATATAATGCACTATATTTTTCTTGTACTAACAGCTTATAACTGTTTTGTGAACTTTAACTTACAGTATGTAGGTGTTTTTAGCTTTTACTAGTTATTATACTCTCTTGTACAATGTAAAACAGAAATATAACACAAAACAACACTATAATGCTGGGTTTGCTTAAAGTTTCTCACTGTATTTACTTAAATTGATTTAAAAGGATTTTTATGGAAATGTTAGCATTGGATAAAGAAGTTTGTCAAAACATTATTTAAATTATATGAAAAGCAAAGACCCAAAACAGTCTCTTACATGTCCTAATTACTACCACCCCAAGGATGTATTAATGACATCATTCATACAATGAAATGATGTGACAATAATTAATTATGATCAATGATGCAATACATATATAGTATTGGTGATCATTACTAACATACACCCGTTTGCGCAGCACAAATTTTAAGATTTCGCAACAGGATGGAAATAGAGATTTGTGAAACTGCACAAATGAATAGCAGCTTAAGGAAAAAAAACAATTCCTATGACACATAGTGGCACAGTAGTATGCATAAAGTGTGGAATTCCACCTTGCTACTCCATCTTGCTTCAGTTGGTGGCATGGCAGGTCCTTTTTATGGAAACTGCTGCAATGATCTACATGCAGTCGCTAAATGCCGAAAATGGTCAGAAATTGTATGTGTTGAAATTCACCCAACTGTAACACACACAATGTTCACTGTGTTATCGGCAAAGAGGAATACTGAGGAGAGTTTTAGCGGGGTGAGCCATCTTGCTATGACTTTCCTGAGTTTTCTCAACAGATTGACACCAGTATGTTTCTTTGTGAAACCAGCTATACAAAGAGTAGCTTGCATGTGAATAGCCTTGCTTCACAGACAACTGTGTAACATTTTGATAACTCTTCTTGATCCCCTTCTGTATAGATATATCACCCCCCAGCAGCAGCAGTAGCCGTAATGTGCAAGGATGTTTCTTGGGAGTGAAGGATTGCATTAGGAGAGTCAGTTGGATTTGGAGAATTGGATTTTGGACTACATAATAATAATGAAGAGGTTGCTGTGAATGTGTTGATGGTGAAGATTGCCTATTGTCTATCCATTCTGAAGCTAGCTGCTGCTGGGCTGCTTACACCGTCTTCCCCCATAACTTTTTTTTACTAGTAGAAGGTGAAAAAGTACTACTACTGCCAGTACTGGTACTGGGATTCTCCTGGCAAGAGGAGTAAGGGAGTAATGCTATTTGAGGTTGGAGCTACTTCTACTTGCCACCACACCAGGTGAATGCCTAATGAGTTAGGGAATGAAGGGAATGTTACCTTACAGTTCTTCTGACACTGCTCCACAATATAATTCAAATTTAGACAATTGATTCTTATTTTTTATGTGGGGATGGGGTGCTGCTTAGAACACCCTGTTTTTTAACCACTTACAAAAGATGTCTTTCAGGCCCTTCCTCTGCACAGACAATAGGTGTAAGAGGCAGCTGCCTGTATTCTGTCGATTGTCGCATCCCATTGCCTAACAGCGAGACGCTTTCCCCACTTCCGGTCGAGACAGCACATGCAACGGGACATCTTGTTGGTTCAGCTCGGCGGTCAGCGCCCCTGACCGCCGACAGATCCGTTTCCCCATCAGGGACCATTCTGGTGGATAAATAGGAGTCTCTGGCACCATTAGGGTGCCAGAGTATTGGTTCCACCCTGCTTCAACACCTGTTTGTTCCTGATCCTGTTCCAGTGTTTTGACCAGGCTATCTCTTTGACCTTTCTGTGGATTTTGCTGTGCATCTTGCTGCTAGTTTGGTTTCCTGATTTCTGGCCTGCCTCTGACTATTCTTTGGATCATCCCTTGTACCTTGCTGCCCCTTTGGTTCTGACCCGGATTGATTGACTATGCTTTATCGACTCTGTTACTACGCTGGTGGCTGTCTCGGAGAACCGCGACCTGCGCACCTTCTTGCAGCGCAGCCCAAACTCCCTTGCGGGGGTCCCTGGTGAACGTGACAGTATACTCTGACCAAGAAGATGAGTGGTCAGGAGGAACCATCCGCTCGAGATCTTCTGCTTCATCTCGGCCAGAGGGTGGATCAGCAAGAGTCAAATCAAGCTCAGCTATTGCAGTGTCTACAGGGAGTAATATCCCATCTGGACATCCTCTTCCACTACTGCTTCCACCATCTGCACATCAGCCTCCAGAGGTCTATGTATTCCCTTTGAAAAGTTTGATGGTGACCCCAAGAGATGCCAGGAATTTCTCAACCAGTGTGCCATTCAGTTCAAATTAGCACCTGAGAATTTTGTTTCAGATCACAGCAAGGTGGTGTACATAATTTATCTCCTCATGGGGCAAGCTCTAGTCTGGGCATAACCCCTCTGGGAAAGAGATGATTCTATGCTCCAGAATTCCTCCCATTTTATCGAACATTTTCGGAAAGTTTTCGATGAGCCAGGCTGGGTTTCATCAGCTGCTTCAGGATTTCTGGCTCTTCATCAAGGATCTCTAACTGCCTGCCAATACAAAGTTCGGTTTCGGACACTTGCTTCTAAGTTACTCTGAAATGATGAGGCGCTCATAGCCACCTTTATGCAAGGGCTAAATTAACGTATTAAAGACGATTTAGCTTCCCATGATCTTCCATCTAACCTGGATGATTTAATTTCTCTCTGTATCAAAATGGATATATGTCAGAGGGAACGTAGTCAGTAGAGGGACCGCTCTCGTCGATCCTTCACTCGTCTGGCTCCTCAGTTTCAGTCTCCTGTATCCACGTCTGAGGAACCAATGCAGATAGGCCTCTCCCACCTCTCCCAGGAGGAACGTGACAGATGCCTCAGAAATCTCTGTATCTCTGTACTGTGGCGAATCTGGCCACCTTATCGCCTCTCGTTCCAAGAGACCAGGAAACTCTATCCTAGGCGATGATAGGCGGGTCGTCCTAAGATCAGGTCCATTACTCCCTATTCCTCTAAGGATGCTGAATTCCTCATGTCCATAGATCTCCTTGAATCGGATGGCCGAGAACTTCATATCCTCCGAGTTGGTCTCCAAGCTCCATATCTCCACTCATCTGTTTCCACAGCCCTTCGTCCTGTCCTTGATAGATGACAACCGCGTCACCAACGGCTCTATAGATCGCATTACCAGTCCATTGCGGCTGTCGTTAGGAGCAGTCCACTGGGAATGGATAGGTTTTCTAATTCTTTCACACTCCATCAACCCTGTGATTCTGGGACTACCTTAGCTCAGGGCACATTCACCCCAATTCGACTGGCATCGTGCTCAGGTCATTTCCTCGGGTTCCACATGCAAGCAACGTTGTCTGTCTCCTGTGCTTCCTGCTAGGACTTCGATTTCTTGTTTTGCCTCAACTTCTCAACCCATTCTCCCTGAGGCCTATTCAGATTTTTTTGATGTTTTCAGTAAGGTTGCTGCGGATCCTCTACCACCTTATCACCCTTGGGACTGTCCCATCGATCTCATTTCCGGCATAAGGATTCCTAGAGGCAGAGTGTTTCCGTTATCCTTACCTGAGACTCAGGCTATGACGGCCTACATTTCCGAAAACCTCAAACGTGGATTTATCCGCAAATCTACTTCTCCCGCTGGTGCTGGATTCTTTTTTGTTTTGTCACGGGTCGCTTAGACCTTGTATTGATTATCGCAAATTGAACGCTATTACTATCAAGAACCGCTATTGCCTTCCTCTCATTTCGGAGCTCTTCGATCGCATTCGTAGGACTCAAATTTTCACGAAACTCCATCTCAGGAGAGCTTAGAATTTGGTCCGGATTCGTCAAGCTGATGAATGGAAGACGCCCTTCAATACCAGGGATGGGCACTATGAGTACTTGGTCATTTGGGCTTTGCAATGCCCCGGTAGTCTTTCAGGAATTTATCAACACAATTTTCAGAGACCTGCTATATTCCTCTGTGGTTGTCTACCTTGATGACATCCTGATCTTTTCACAAGATCTTGCCTCGCATCAGGAACATGTCAAAACTGTCCTTTTTCGTCTTAGAGAAAACCATCTTTATTGTAAATTGGAGAAATGCTTATTTGAACAGTCACAAGTACCGTTCCTTGGCTACTTAATTTCTGGTACAGAGTTGCAAATGAATCCAAAGAAAGTAGAAGCTATCCTTGATTGGCCTCATCACTCTGGTCTTAGTGCCACTCAACAGTTCATTGATTTCTGTAATTATTGCCAACAGTTTATAAAATATTATCCTCGCTAATTGCACCCATCACCTCCCTCACTCGCAAAAAGGGACAGTGAGGGACTGACCTCAGGAGGCTATCTTCGTCTTTAAATCCCTGAAGTAGGCCTTCTCTGTTGCTCCTATTCTAAAAAACCAGACCAGCATAAACCTTTTTATCTTGAAGTAGACACTTCCTCTGTCGGTGTGGGGGCAGTCGTTTCCCAGGATCATTGCGCTGGAACACTTTTCCGTTGTGGATTCCACTCAAAATAATTTTCACCCTGTAAAGCCAATTACGGCATCAGTGATAAGGAACTCCTCGCAATCAAGGTAGCTCTTGAAGAATGGCGGTACCTCCTGGAAGGTGCCCTCCACCCAATTACGGTTTGTACGTATCACAGAAACCTTACCTACTTGCAGTCTGCACAGTGTCTGAATCCTCGGCAAGCCCATTGGTCACTCTTCTTTTCCAGATTCCAACTAATTTTGACCTTTTTTGCTGGTTCCTAGAATGTTATGGCCGACGCTCTTTCAAGGTCCTTTGATCCATCTGATACATGTCCTCCTGTGCTGTGTGGATATCCATCTTCGCCCCCAAACTTTTCTCATGGGCTCATGATTCCAAATTTGCCAGCCATGCAGGGATTACGAAATTCATTGCTCTCCTATCTCGTAATTATTGGTGGCGTTCTTTAAGCTCTGATGTTCGCAAGTATATTGCTGCCTGTGACATTTGTACCCACCACAAGACTCCTAGGCGATAGCCAGCTGCACTTCTTCTACCACTTCCAGTTCCTTAATCTCCATGGACAAGCATTTCTATGGACTTTTTCACAGATCTACCCAATAGTCATGGCTTCAATACCAACTGAGTGGTGGTGGTTTGCTTTTCGAAATGGGCACATTTCGTTTCTCTTAAAAAATTACCCCGGCCTCTGAACACACTCTTCTTTTCGTCCACAACATCTTTCGGCTCCACGGCTGTCCACAAGACTTTATCTCTGACAGAAGAGTACAATTCATCTCTAAATTCTGGAGAGCCTTTTGTAAACAACTCGGTATCCAGTTAAAATTCTCCTCTGGCTAGCACACCCAGACCAACGGTCAGACTGAGCAGGTCAACCAGGATTTGGACACCTTCCTTCATTGTTATTGTTCTGACCATCAAGCCTCCTCGAGTGACCATCTTTCTTGGACAGAGTTCTCCCACAATAATCATCTGCACGAATCTACAGGAACCCCCTTCTTTACTATCTTCGGCAGACATCCTTTGTTACCCACCTTTTCTGTGGATTCCAGTGTCTCCACTCCCACGGTCCAAGGAACGGTGCGTGACTTTTCCAGGATATGATCTCAGGTTCAAGACAAATTGTTGCGATCCTCCAATTAACATAAACTCTTTACGGATCGCCATTGTAGAATTCATCCTATTCTGCATATAGGGAACAAGGTGTGGCCATCAACCCGTAACTTTAAACTCAAAGTACCATCAATGAAATTTGCACCTTGTTATATTGGACCCTTCTGCATTTCTCACATCATCAATGGTGCTACCTATAAACTAGGGTTATCTTCTTCTCTCCATGTACATAACTCTTTTCACAGACACTCCTCAAACCTTTAATTTTTAATGAATTTTCCAAGAATCATGTTCTCCTCCTCCTGTCAAATCTGTCATTGGAGATGAATATGAGGTTGAACATATCTTAGATTATCGCACTATTCATTGTAAAACCCAGTTCCTGGTTCACTGGAAGGGTTATTGCCCAGAAGAAAGATCGTGGGTGGACAAAAAGGATTTACCTGCTCCCCATCTTCTCTCCAAATTTCTTAGGGGCCAGTCTGCTAACTGTTCTGTTCGGGGAGAGGAGAGGGAGGTACTGTCAGGCGCTGCCTCTGCACTGACAATAGGTGCGAGAGGCAGCCGCCTGTACTCTGCCTATCGTCATGTTCCGTTGCCTAGCAACGAGACACTTCACCCACTTCCGGTCGCAGATGCGCATGCAACGGGACATCTTGTTGGTTCCGCTCGGCGGTCAGTGCCCCTGACCACCGACAGATCCGTTTCCCCATCAGGGACCACTCTGGGGGATAAATAGGAGTCTCTGGCACCATTAGGGTGCCAGAGTATTGGTTCCACCCTGTTCCAGCACCTGTTTGTTCCTGATCCTGTTCCAGTGTTTTGACCAGGCTATCTCTTTGACCTTTTTGTGGATTTCGTTTTGTACCTTGCTGCTAGTTTGGTTCCAACCCGGATTGATTGACTACGCTTTGTCCACTCCGTTACTACGATGTTGGCTGTCTCTGAGAACCGCGACCTGCACATACACTTGCAGCGAAGCCCAAACTCCCTTGCGGAGGTCCCTGGTGAATACCGAGGGTGCGTTAGACTCCGTGCCTCCTTGTTCAGCTGCCTTAATACTAGCTAGTAATTCCTCTCTGAACGTGACAATGTCACTGATACTGCCCCTCACACAGTTGCAATCAGCTTGAAACAGTTGGTACTTTAAAAGCAGTAGCCACTACTTTTCTCTCTCTGAGACCCACTTGATCAGTACACCAGTCTATCAGACTCACCTCTAAATAAACTGCAGTAAAATCACAGCTATTGCTCTATAAATTGCCTTACCCAGTCCAGCTTAGCGATTGTCTTAGCACAAAATTGCAGCCACCAACCTCCCCCCCATGTTATCAATATTAGATGAGAACATGGCAGATGAGAACAGGAGGGAGGACTATATATAGAAGATACAAAAAAAACCTCGCAATTTCCACCATGTTACCCGAAAAAACTTTTTGTCTTGTTTTCGGATCTGTACAATTTCTCTGAATCCAAACTGCTCATCTCTAAAAATAAATAACACCCCCAATTTACACAAATACTTATATTAGAAACATGCAAGCTGAAGTTGAATTCTATGATAATATTTGGCAAAAGTAATTTAGAATCTGAAGAAGTTTGTTATTTTATAAAAATGTTTCCTTACGTCAACGCATGCAGTATAACTCACTGTTACATTACTGAAAATGGATCTAAAGAATGAAAGGTGCTTCCACTGATAATGTATAAAAGATATGTTTCAACAACCTGCTTGAAACCATTCCTGACTCAACAAAAGCATCATGCATTTATATTTTCTACCCTATATTTTAACAGGAACTCTTCTGCAAATACTTACATTTAAAACATTATGGGTAGACCACTTAAAGGAAATAACTAAATATATATACTACCAAACTTTACACTCTTCCCTCTTCTATCAGACAGCTGTCAGCTATGGAAAAATTAAGAAAGTAAAAATCTAAAAAGTAACATTATTTCTATAGCAACTATTTGGAAGATGTGATCAGATTTGTTATCTCTAATTTAGCTTTATTATAGCAATTTTATATAATTTCATGTATTATAAACTTTACAAAATGCAATATTGTTTATTTAAGCTAAACTCAAACTAAACTACAAAAAATAAATATTATTTTCTTACTTTTACTTCTCTAAATTTGAAGTTGATACACAACAATTTCTTTGAAGAAGCAGCATTGTTGATCCTTCTCTAAGTGTATCATTGGCATTACAATGGGTTTTTGTAAGTATATAACATATAAGGTTTTTGTATAAGTCAGCGCTAAGTCTCTATGCCTAACGTTGGGTGAAGGTTTATTCTAGTTCTTATTTTTAAAACTCCATGTATGAGACATGAATAAATGTGAAAGTTTTCTGCTGTTTTATATCGACTCGATTTGACAGTTTTCTGTCTGGAAACTGTCATGATGAGTTCTCTCAAATTGAGTAGCCCTGTGCTATATATGTTTAAAGTAAATTGTACAATAATAAAAATGCTATTTTGTGGTTGTTTATTTTATTTATTTTTTTAAAATCTATAAAGGCAGCAAAAAGAATAAGGATATATTGCTTTACTTAGTAAAGTCTTGTGTAGGTGAGTTAAAGCAGAAAAATGTGATTTTGCAACATAAAAGCCGATTCTTCCTGTTTTTTGACATTACACCCATTTTTCTAAAGTGGTGCATGTTTTTATGAAGATGGAAACTGATTACAACAAATAAAGAGTGCTGATAATGAGTCATAACATCTAATCTAGTTTAGGTGCTGTAATATGCTTATTTGGTTATGAACAAATATTCAGAAAAAGTGATTTCATTTTGCAAGAGGGTATATAATAAGGAACTGAAATGAGTAGGGATTATGCATTTCTCAGTGGGATCTGGAGCATGCAGAGATTACTCGCATTTGTAGGCATGGAAGATTATGGGACTTTTTAAAGGTAGGAGTAAATCCAGTAAGAAAGTGGCAAAAACATTTTGCGCTAAAGGGGAGCAAATTTAAAACGAGCAGACAGTTTAGAGTTGGAAGGGGCTGCATCCTAGCCGAACTCTAAATCACAGTGTAAAACTATAGCTACACATTATTTGCATGCTACATGTTTGTTCCAGATGCAAATTTGCACCCTTTAGCCTAATTTACTCTTTATTCTAAATGAGACCCTATGTGTGTGTCCACAAGGCCCCCAAAGTCTTGTAAAATTATACCAGACTGGAGGTGTCAGTAGTGAGTACTATTTTATTAAATACTAGCAGGGTTACCTAGCATTGCACTGGTCCGATTTGCAATGTGTAGCAGTTTTTATATATTAGCAAATTATTTGTTAAATATACCAAAAGTGATATTTAGTAAATAAGATTTGTTGCTTTGTCGCATTTGTCGTTATGTCGTATTGTGGCGAGGTTTCCTTCCAGCAGTCAAACAATAGTTTCCAACCAAAAAATGATGTTTTCAATATGTGTTGCTTTGTCACATTGACGGGTTGTCGCTATGTGGTCTAATAGGTTACTTTTCCAATACTAAATAACTATGTAAGATATGGCAGATTCACTTTGTCCATCACTGGAAGATGCAGCCAACATGCCATCTATAAGGATCAGAACACCAGCGCTCTCTGCCCACTGCTGAACAGAAAAACTGCCACCACCTCCTCCTATTGTGCAGGCTTCCACACACCCAACTATGGAGCTTATCTATTTGGCAGTAAAACAAGATGAGACAGTATCTGAAATAATGTGTTACATACCTATAGGTTTTACTGTTCAACAAGACTAGAATTGTAGATCCAAAATTGTCAGATAGTTGAATAGGATTTCAGTACAGAGAAAGTTAATTCTGAGTATTTTTCTGAATGAACAAAGCTGTTCTCATATTCTCATATTCAAAATGAGGCAACATTGTTTAACTACTTTGTTCAACCTTAGCAAGCTGTTTATATCTGCAGAGGACAAGTACTTTATCAATACTTTTTTGCAGTGTGGATGCTTGTCGTAGAGGATGGGGCACAATTTACCACCTCCCAACTTACTGTTCCTTCTATGGGTGACATTATAGAATAATTAAAATAAAACATGTTCAGGTTTTGCAATACAGCATTTTTGTTTGTTATCCAATGTGTTACCTACAGTGTAAAGGTTTTTTACCACTGGTACTTGGCCCTCTTGTACTCCCTCTGTGGTCAGGTAGCAACAGCAGAACACTCTTTGTTTTTATTTAATAAATATCTGCCCCTGCCAAATGAAGGGGTTCACAGAAGGTGGAATGGAAAGGACCTGAAATAACATCAAATGCATGGTACTGGTTTCACATCACTTGCAATGATGTTGGGTACAAGCTGGCAGTGATAAATTAGAAGCCAACCTCCAAGTCTTGCAACCTCCATGTCACATTAACTTATATGAGATAGTGATCCTGTCCTGGCTATTGCAACTACCAGGTGAAGAAAGTGATGTATTTGAAATGAGAAGATAAGTAGAGGAAAGTAGAAGGAAACAGCAGCATAAGAGGTTAATAATAGTTATTGATTGCTGGGTTATTAATAGGCATTATTGTTCCTGCTGATAACTGTGTACTATTATTATTATTATTATTATTATCATTATTAATATTTTATTGCTATTACTGGTGATCTATTAAAGGACATTATGTATGGCATATTACTAAATACTATCACTAGTAGTGGAATTTTGCTAGAGACTACCACTACTGCTGATATATTGTTAAGCATTAACACAACTATTGTACATATTACTGAGCACCCCTGCCACTATGGATGGCTTTATATTGGGCAACTGCAGGCATATTACTGGGTATTACTGCTACTACTGGCCTACTGTTGACCATTACAACTAGTAATGTACGTATTAGTATGCACTACTACCACTTTTGGCATACTCTTAGCTGCCAGTATTGTCTGGTGGTTCACAAGTGCCCTAGTGAAGATCCTCAGTGCTAGGGGCTCACAGTATTACAGTGCTATTGCACCTTAGTGGAGATGCCTAATCAATTACAAATTAATAAAATAAAAAAATCTATGCATGTTATTCATCTTTTTTTATTTACGTAGTTTATTTGCATAATATTAGCTTAAATTGACGTAAACAAATGTAACAAATATTTTTTTCCCATAGTATGCCATGTAGTCCAATTAGAGGTTTAGAGGTAGCTAAATACTTTCAAGAAGCAGGTTATTAAATAAGGAGCATTTGATAACATGATAAAAAAAGGGCATGGGCAAGTGTCTTTGTTGACAGTCCTATACTTTAAACAAATATCAGGTATTTAAACTGACATATATAGTTGATGCTATGTAGATGCTCAGTGCACTTCAACAGTTCCAATAATATAGTATTGCTCCATAAAAGCAACAGTCACATAGCAGAGCTTGATAAACTCTAATGTAATGCAGGTAAGTTATCAATCCATATGCGGATTTCAACCGTAGCACAGCTCACTTCTAACCATCCAAGGGGCCGCTCCTTAACCTTTTCTAAACTATAAAAAAATACAAGCCTCAAAATGATCTCAGCACCCTCACATCAGTCACTCACGCATTCCATGCTTTGCTCGTTCCTGTTGGTCAGAAAGATACCTGTTGCTCATAATAGTCTTAGAACATCCTGTGATATTAAATAATGTTTGCTTTGTTATTTTGTTAGTGCTCTATACAAAATTCAAGCAAAACAAGTAAAAACATCAATGTAAATTAATAATCATGTTTATCTAAAATGGGTTTCAACCTTCAAAGACTTACACACTGCATTTTTAATGAAAAAATTAATTCTGTTAAGCTGGTACTTAATCACATTGTTTTGAGCAAGCTAGAATTGAGACAGCTTTGCACAAATTCGAGTGTCTACAGATTAGATTTTTTGAGAACTGGATAAAGTTCTTAGACATGCACAGTTTTTGTAAATGGCATAAACCTGAATACCATAGTATACCAGTCAGTAATCTCATCTGAATTGACAAGCATGTCTGCAGATTTTAATGCTTTATATTGCTGCGATGTAGCATGATTTTTATTTTCAAACTTCATCTAAAATGACTTAAATAATGCATTTTCTGCTACTTTGGTTGGATATATTGTAAATAAATACTGAAATTACTTATAGCATGAGATAAATTAAGTACAAGGACCACTAAATAGTAGGAATAAATCTGGAAATTGTGCAATAGTGACCATATTCAAGAGCCCTATGGCTTAATAACAAATTATTAACAAATAACAAGTATATAATTGTAACTTAAAAGTCAATACTTAGAGAAATAAATTCAAGAGTGCAATAAAAAGTCAAAGCTCTAAGACAAAAAGAAAAAAAAATCTGAATTCTGTGATAAACGTCAAATTTGGACCACTGAATTGCAGCACATACGCAAAAACTCTCCCCTCATTAGATTTTATGGGAGTACTGGAACCACTGAAGCAGTGGCCCTTGTACCAAGTGTCATTTATTGAAGACAAAACTGATAAGAAGTCATTTTAATTTTTCACAATGCAGATATTTGGCTGTCTTGTGTATGCATATGTGCATGTCAACTTTGTGTTTTTATGTGTGCATCCATGCTTCACTTTGCACAACAATGTTTTTTTTGGACCTAATTTTTGCTTTTTAAATGACCTTTATTATTCTTATTTTTTTTAATTCCTACCCTGGCTCCAGTCCAGACAGTGTGCTGCTTGGACAGCAAGAAATATCCAAAGACTAGGCAATCTGATCAAGGATGGCAGCATCCGAGAGCTCCATGAACTCCAATTGGAGGCCTTGCTTCCTGCAAGTTAATGTTGGAGATACTTACAACTCTGTTCCCTCCTTCATAAACAGGGTATGCACCCAAGATAAGCAGACCAACCACACCCTTTAAGACTCTTTGCACTCCAACATGCCCAAACATACTTTCTCATCAATCTACAAATTACTTATCATTAAGACAAATTTACTCACATACCCCGTTTTCACAGAAACCTGGGAGAAAGACCTACAAGACCTCATAGGGTAAATACAGTGGCCAAAAGTTTTCATGGCTACTCATGCATGCTCACAGAATACCACTATTGTTGAAACCCAATGCCAAACTTTAACATGATAGTATAGATGTCCCAAATTTTTGGCTAAAGTGTCTGCCCTTTGTTGGAAATGTAACTTCACGTATTGTGATCTTGTTCTAAAATCTCCCCCTGTTGGAACAAAATAATACACCTTTCCAAAATGATCAAAGGTGTGGATGTGCCGACTGACCCTGGTTTTTGACTCTTGTCCCTCTTGGACATCCCCATCTCCTCGTATAAAAAAAGTCGCTCCTTAAACACCTGAACAATACAGCTAAATCATTGATCCTGGTTCATTGGAAATCTCCCTCACCTCCCACTTCCCACTATGTCTGAATGGTTAACCCGCATTGATTTTTACATGTCAATGGAGGATCTATCCCCTCTCGTCCAGTAACCAAACCTCTGAGTTTACAGTTTACCTGGTTTAATTTTTTGGAATTTAAAGAGTCAGCCGACTAACATACAAGACTGTCACCTCAGCTACCTCCACCCTGACAGTGTTTCTATTGAGATGATACCATACTGTCCTTCCCCTGATCTCCTACGGCACCCTGATATATTTTCCAGCATCTTCTTACACACCTCTCCAACCCTTGTACATCCACACTCTTACCAGCCCGCCCCCCCCCCCTGCACTCTCCCTTAACTATATGTCTTTCCCCCAATGTTTGTTTATGTTTTTTAAGAACCTTATGTGTGACTCTTGGTACCTCACCACCTTTCCAATACAGAACAGGCGATGTGAATGCACCCTGCTGGCACTTTCCTCATAAAAGGGAAAAATGCTATTTAAAGAAGAATGTTGCAGGCAGAGCCAGCATTGTTTAGATAAAGGAGGGACCTATGCTAATGGTTGAGGTGGAATGGGCTATGCTTTGTATACTTTATAATATTTATGCAATTGTAATTATGGAATGTAATTGTGGTTCCCAAAGCACACAGACACGGTATTTGAGGAAAAATAGAACAATGATTTATTCTGTAGAACAGGATTAAATACAGCACGGCCCCCTTAACAATAGCAGGACGAACAAGTGAGGAAATCAGTTCAAATAAATCCAGTGAGGTATGTTTCACAGTGAATCTCTGGCAGAGCATCACCTCTTGGCCAAAGTAGGCCACTCTCTCTCAGTTCCCAGTGTAGCCTCTTTTTCACCTCTTATTCCCACCTTGGGCACTGCCTGCCCAGGGGAGTTCCAAAAGGTCTCAATTGGTGGGCTTCTTACACTATCCAGCCCCCTACGCTACCTCCCCAAGGTGTCTTTCCTCAGGTGACCCCTGCTGGGTTCAGCTTCTGGATGTCTGTAGAGCTCACTTGTGGACAATGGGGAGAAAACAGAAATAACAATGGTAACTTAATTCACTCAACTCCTGAGTGATCACTGTGGAGGTGGAATTTAACCCCTGAAGTACTTTTCCAAGGAGATGTTACAGTTCCATCACTGATACCTCCTGATAAAATCAGGGCTAAAAAGTACAGTCCAGGTATCGATTGGAATTAGTTTAGCCTAGTTTAAAAAAGCTCAAACAACAGCTACATGAGGGTAAATAAGCACTGTAAACTGAGAAAGGTGGACTTACCAGAAATAAAGCTTATTTGATCCAGATGAATCAGCTCCAAAGGTGGACTTACCGGAAATAAAGCTTATTTGATTCAGATGACTCAGCTCCAAAATTATTATAAGTCTAAGAGCCAACAATTTAGCTAAAATCTTGATGTCAGTGGAGATATAGGCCTATACAAATCTGGATATAAAGGGTCCTTACCCACTTCAAGAGGACCGCAATTAGCGCCTCAGTCATTGAGTCAGATAAAACCTCATAGTCAAAAAGAGTATGAATGTTTTCCAGTCATTTGGGAACATAAAATTCCATGTGCTGTTTTTAAAGTTCTATAGGAAAACCATCCATACCTGGTGCCTTCCTATGGGAAAGGACATTATACATCATCTACCTCTTCTAGTGTGAACTGAGAATCCAAATAATAATCTACTGTCTGCCGAAAGGGTAGGGAGAAATAACAATACAATTCCCTGATAAAAATTACGAAAGACTCCTGTAATATTAGGTATCAGAAATTGCTTAACCCCTATGGTATCTTTGATCCCAGAAATGGCACTATTAGCCTCCCTCAAGTGAAAGAAAACTCCCAGCCCTATCCTCCTCCATATATTGTACTAGAGCTAGAGATGTTCACTGACCCCCGTGTTTTGGTTTTGGTTTTGGCAAAATCACACTTTCACTGGTTTTGGTTTTGCATCCGTATTTTTTAGGAAAATAGCTTAAATATGCTAAAATCACACAATTTTCAGTAATTTCCAGTCAATTTCACCTGCCAAGTCACAATATTATTTTTACCCACTTTCGGACAAAGACTGCAGTGACCTGCTAGATGCTAAGCGACAGAGCAACAACACAAACACACGGCAGTCCATAGCACATCTAGGAAAAATTGCCACACAGCAGTGGCAGAAAAGAAAAGTGGTGCAAGATGGAAATTGTCCTTGGGCCCTCCCACTCACCCTTATGTAAGATACTGAAAAGGACAAGTACATTTTGACAAAGCAAGCACTCAAGTGACAAGGAGTCCAACACTAATGTCAATGAACTCTATATTATTAAACCATGTCTGCTTGTGCTGTCTCTTCAATCTCCTTCTCTCTGGAAACCTCCCTCTCATCCCTGAAGAACTGGCAAACTTATATAGACACAGGAATGGAAATTACAACTAGAGTGGCATTACATCTGCTTCAGACAGACTATGACATGGAACATGTGGGCAGCATGGAATCCGTCATCTTGGAATATGTTGCATTGAACAGAGATGTAAACCAATATAGAGATGCAGTTGAGAAGACCGTATTTAAATTAAAACGTGACCCACCGGATGAGATCCCAGATTTAAGAGAATTTGTATACGAGAGATACACTGCGCCTTAGAATAATAATACAGAGGAGGCCCTGAGGCAGTGTTAGGGCTCACGACCACAAAGATGAGCTTTTAGACCAGTTTAGAGTAGAGGTCTTCACCTTTAGCAGCCACTTTTCCCGTAGAGCTTTATATGCTCACAGGTACTCAGATGCCCCCCGGTCTTAAGCTCAGAGTAGTAAAAGCTCTTCAATGATGGCCGTAGCGCAGATGGAACTAGAGGCGCCAGCCCAGACTGGAGTGGGAAGTCAGTAGCAGGCTGAGGTCAGAGGTCCGTAGTGAAACAGCGAAGTCCAGAATACAAGCCAAAAGGTCAGGGTCATAGGCAAACAGGCAAAGTCCAAGGTACAGGCAAAGCTCATAACGGAAGATCAGGCAGACAGAAATCCAACAGCAGGTCAGCAACAGCACAGGACTGGAAATGCTAAAACCAACAGGGAGGCTAAGCCCTCCTTGCCTTAAATACTAAATGCAGCCAATCAGAGACAGGGGCAAGTATGATCTAATCAGGCGCTGCTTAATAAATGTAATAATGCCTACTTAGCCCGCAGGCTTGATGGTGATTAAAGCGCATGTGTTGCCAGGATGCAACGATCTGACATATTGGCATCCCGCCGTTGCCTTAGCAATGGTCGGGCCGGACACTGGAAGTCCCGTTCGTCAAGGAGCTGGCCAGGGACAGGAGAATGCGAGTCGCGGCGGTACCCACAGCCGCAGCGGCTCGTAACAGGCAGGATGATAAATATGTCCAGTTTAAAGAACAGCTAGGAGTCCTGAGAAAATAAATGGTTGGGTCACCGGACCCTGCAGACGAAGATTTGGAAGATGAAGAAGAGGAGATTGCCATCACCCAGAGCACTCCTATGACACAGTTGGAGATGGTGAACCCAGTGAGGCAGGCTACTCTGTGTATCAGTGGCTTCACTAAGAGACATACCGCTGACAACCTGGTTGAAAAACTAAGGGATGTCATTGCAACATGGCTTATCCCGCTTGGACTCTCCTGAGGACATGTCTTTTGTGATAACGCCACCAATATTGTGAAAGCATTACAGTCGGGAGAATTTCATCACATTCCCTGTTTTGCTCACACAATCAACTTGGTGGTAAGGAGCTTTTAAAAAATTACAGTGACATGCAGGAGATATTTGAATTTCTGTTTCAGCGCTAAAGACTGCCACCTCTCCTATTTCTGGGTGAGCTATGGCACAGTACAATGTGAATGCAGATTTTGAAGAACATTGAGAGCCCTATTATTTCTATTTCAGCAATGACAATTAGCAATGGAGCAATGGACCTCTCCTGTTTCTGAGTGAGCTATATCTCAGCAGAATGTCACTGGAGACTTTTAAGAAAACTGCCACCCCTGATCTTTCTGTTTTAGATATGATGGTGCCCAGCTGTGTGTCTCTGTGAAAGGGCGCTGGATCGCCGTGGAGGGTGTTATTTATAGAATCCAAAATTTGTGACATCCTACAATGCAACAAGGACATTTTACCCTGTTTTCAATGCCGAGGGCGTGCGAAAGTGCCGAGCTGGCTTGGCTCAGTACTTGGATCGGCGAAGTTCAGGTGGGCTTGGTTCTTGGAGAGCCGAGCCCACCCAAACTTTGCATCTCTAGTACATGCTACAGAGCAGTTTATGCTTGGATTTGCCTAGCAGGTAGTCGACACACTCTGTTTTTTAAGTCTTGTTCCTTATCTCTAGAAAATATTTTAAGAGATTCGACCCTATTTAACAAATACCTTGGAGATAGGCTTTAAGAAATCTAGGGGTTTAGTCGTTTGAATATTTACATAAAAAAAGCCTTCCCACATATCAAACAATTCATAGCCAGCCCCCATGAGAGTGAAAACAATTGGTTGAATTTCCATAGGCCGGAGGATCAGTGAATATGCTTCTCAGTAGTCAACAGTCTACTAGGAGAGGAGTGCAGAGTGTGTATGTATATATATATATATATATATATATATATATATATATATATATATATATATATATATATATATAAAATTACTTGGACAATGTATATAGAAGAGAGGCCTAAAAGTTATATGCAGGGTCTCACCTTCTGGGCCTCAAGTTATACTGACAGCAAGTGATCAGTCACTGTCAATATAAACATAAAGAAGTCACTTGCCATCTTGGAAGATGGACCAGATCCCCAATGCACTAAATACACAGTGCATTGGGGCTCAAGGCTTCAGAGGTGAAGGCTGTTGGAAACTGCAGGCAAAATGGCACCTTGAACAGTCGCCTGTGAGAACAGACCGCCAAGTCCCAGAGTCACTCTCTGGAGCTACAGCAGCGAACAAAGGCAGGACCCACTGGAGCTTGAAAGAAGGAATGTTGCAAGCACTGTCTGGGTAGATGAGGGTCCGCTCTCCTACAATGCTAAGACCAACATAGAAAAGATAGGTGGGGGCTGGGTGGCTGGTAATTTGTCTGAAGATGTGGGAAACAGAGATTGGAGACGAGATTTTGTGTTAGACACAATGGTTATTTTGACACATAACTACTTTTTATTTGAAACTTAATTTTGTGCATGGAACAGCCATGGGTTCCAGACCTGCACATAGTTTGGAAAATGTATATATGGGCTAATTTGCAGTGTTATATTTGGAATAGACCCTATGGAGCGAATATGTTACTCTATGGTTGTTAGATAGATCAGTTATTTATTATTTGGTAAGGGGGACATGATTTGGCACTACAATTTGTATATATTTTTTTTAATTCAAACACATTTAGTTTAAAATTCATCAATACTTTTCATTACAATACTATTAACTTCCTGAAAATTACTCTCTCAAATCTAAGGGGCAAGCTCATGACATCAAATTATACTAAACCCATAGATGCAAATAAGTATTTGCATTAGAATATCGGATATCATAGGCCATGGGCAAACAATATCCCTAAAAGTCAAATTAGCAGACTAAGATGCAAAAGTATTTAGAAATCAAACAGATAGGATGTTATCGTAGTTTGAAAAGCCATCATTGAGAGTTGCAGCAAATGTTGCTTCTACTTTGGATAGGAAGACAAAAAAAAAAGAAAAATACGTTTTCAGAAGATGGATGTGTAGAATTTGAGTCAACCTACAATACAAAATCAAGACAGATAAGGAACATTCTGATTAGAAATGGTGGTATGGTGAAACAAGATTACATACTGGATTATGAAATTATTGAGGAGAAACCTAGGCTCATTTTTAAGAAAAAAAATCAGATTTAAAATGGTAGCGCAATGCACCTTGTGATACATGAACCTTTCCCAAAAGGTGTTATGGTTACCTGATAGACCTATGGGGTGCTATAAACTGTGATACTACCTATGTAGTTTATGTTCTTTAGTGTGCCAATAGACTTCAGTATATGGGCAGGACCATGAGGTCTTTGAAGTCTCACTTTAGCTCAAGAGAAACATTATAAAGAAGATACAGACACATAGCACCTGATTCAAGTCCGAACGCCACTTACACAGAACTTGTGCATAATTCAGACCGTATTCAAATCCAAGTGTATCTCAAGATACGTATCAATTTTAATCTGGGTTTAAGGAAATTCAGGGAAAACAAGACTTGCCGTTTGTAGACACGCACTACAGATTGCAGTGTATAAATATGTAGAACAAAAGGTCACACCAGAATGCATAAAAAATTGGTAATATAAAAAATAATAATAACTCTTAACAGTATAGATTAACATTTATAGAAATATTTTGTAATATGTGTTTTTATTTGTTTACATTAACTACATAAATAAAGATGCTTGCAATGTGTACTGTACATACAATGCTTTTTATAGTCTATCTTACTTGCGTACTGTAATTGCGAGCTAGTGGCACACGTCTGTACTTTTTAATTAAAAAACTTGGCGGTGTCAGTCTTCACTATCAGTCGGCATTTACACCTATCCTGTAGTGGGTGGAAATTATATGGCTTAAAACAGGAACTCTTACCACAAACCCAGGACTTGAATCGGCGACATCTGCGCAAAATTACCTTACTGTACATTACCTATGTTAGTTTGCCCACTCCCCTCCCCATTCTGCCTCTCTAGGCAGTCATAAGTGTCATTTGCGTTCGGGCACGAATTGCATGCAATTGCATTCATTGACGTAAGGTCCATTTCTGAGCATGCACAAATCTATTCCACAAAAGATATGCTACACAAATGGATGTACATCCAAACATGAATCAGGTCCATAGTGTCAAGACAGTTCTCAATAGTGCAAAATGGAAATCCTGCAATTTTTATGGTCATAAGAGTGAAACATATAAAGAATACCATTACAGGGGGTGATAGGTTCAAAAAGTTATGTTATGCATTCACTCAATCCTGATGGCTTAAATAAGGCCCTATACTTCTAAAGAGAAAGAATAATAAAAGATCCCTTCTGTTTTCCCTATGCTTCTCTCTGTTTTTACTGCTTGACTAGAGTAATAAGTTTTAAAGTATATAGGACAAATAAAATGTTAAAGTTAATGAATTTGGTGTCCACCAATAAGTCATTGAAAAAAACCCAAATAGTCCTCGAAATGTTGCTACTACAAATAAACATCCTCTTAATTTTGCATGTCTCAAGAACTGTCTGACATTTTTTCCTTCTACCATTTTGACTCTGACACCAGACCTTAATTCATCAAATAGTGCCCATCATATCTCTCTCTCTCTCTCTCTCTCTCTCTCTCTCTCCCTCCCTCCCTCCATCCATGGCTCGGACTTGTTTTTCCAGCACATCCCACAGATGCGATGCTCGATCAGATTGAGATCTGAGAAATTTTGACGCCAAGTCTACACTTTGAACTCTTTGTCAATTCCTCAAACCATTCTTGAAGAATTTTTTGCAGTGTGGCATGGTGCATTATCCTACTGGGAATATCGTTGCATGAAGTGGTGTACATGGTCTGAAAAATTATACGTGTCCAAGTAACATTCACATGGAGTCCAGGACCCAAGGCCCTGCTCGCAAGTTTACAATCTATAGGTCAATGGGAGTCGGATACATGAGGTTGAATATACATATTGCATATTCTTCATGCCAGATTGCAAAGGTAAAAGTGGTTCATATGCTATGTGATCCAGTCAGACAGAAATGTTGTTCTGGGGTCAGAAGAATGTTATCTTTTGTGAATTGTGTAAAGGGTGGTAATAGGGTAACTTAATGAGGTTAAGAGGGTGCTTGAGAAATATTATATGTTTGCCTAAAGAGGTTGGTTTTGGGAAAACAAATGAAGGTTTGTAAACCAGAGGAATGTCTTATTGTGCGAGGGAAGGAATTCCACAGAGTGGGTGCAGCTCAAAAAAAGTCCAGTAAACATGAATGGGAGGATGCAATGTGAGTGGGTGAGAGACACAGATCTTGTGCAGAATGGAGTCATGGTTTTTGAGACAAGTGAGGAGATGTATGTAATGATGTAAATGTACCTGGTCATCCACATGATGTAAAAAGAAATGTGATTGATCAGAACATGCCATGTTCTTCCATTGTTCTATGGTCCAGTTCAGGGGCGCACCCAGGGGGGGTTTCCTAGTCCCCAGAAACCCTGTGATACCTGGGGTGCCGTATGCTTACAGTATCCTCTCCCGGGACCAGCCACTACTGCTTGCAGCTTGGGATCGTCTCCCAGTCTGTCCCCTGCTGTGTGAGCACAGCTCTCTGTAGGGAGTTTGGCCCCGCCCCTTCCTCCCACACGGCCAGCATGGGTGTTATACAGGAGGCAGCAGCAGAAGAAGGTAAGAATGTGTGTGTGTGTGTGTGTGTGTGTGTGTGTGTTTGTCTGTGCATATGACAGCTTGCATGTCTGTGTGTTTGATTCTGTGTGTTTATGTATGTGTGTGTATGTGACAGCTTGCATATCTGTGTGCTTGAGCCTGTGTGCTTATGTCTATGTGTTTATGTATGTGTGTGTTTATGTATGTGTGTGTATGTGACAGCTTATATATCTGTGTGCTTGAGCCTGTGTGTTTATGTATGTGTGTTTATGTATGTGTGTGTGCATGTGACAGCTTACATATCTGTGTGCTTGAGCCTGTGTGTTTATGTATGTGTGTGTTTATGTATGTGTGTGTATGTAACAGCTTACATATCTGTGCTTGATCCTGTGTGGTTATGTATGTGTGTGTATGTGACAGCTTACATATCTGTGCTTGATCCTGTGTGGTTATGTATGTGTGTGTTTATTAGAAATGAGCGCGCTCGGATTTCTGAAATCCGAGCCCACCCGAACGTTGCGGATCCGAGTCGGATCCGAGACAGATCCGGGTATTGGCGCCAAATTCAAAAGTGAAACTGAGGCTCTGACTCATAATCCCGTTGTCGGATCTCGCGATACTCGGATCCTATAAATTCCCCGCTAGTCGCCGCCATCTTCACTCGTGCATTGATCAGGGTAGAGGGAGGGTGTGTTAGGTGGTCCTCTGTGCTGTTTAGTTCTGTGCTGTTTAGTTCTGTGCTGTTTAGTGCTGTGCTGTGCTGTGCTGTTTAGTGCTGTGCTGTGCTGTGCTGTGCTGTGCTGTGCTGTGCTGTGTTCTGCAGTATCAGTCCAGTGGTGCTGTGTGCTGTGCTCTGTCCTTCTGAGGTCAGTGGTGCTGCTGGGTCCTGTGCTGTGTCCTGTTCAGTCCAGTGGTGCTGTGTCCTGTGCTCTGTGCTTCTAAGGGCATAGTTATTTCCCCAATATTCCCCTGTGTTTAAAAAAATAAAAAAAAGTTTTTTTAAAAAATACCAAAAACTACTTTAATATTTTTTAATTACCACAAAATTTTCACAACCAATCCTGCAGTATAAGCCCATTGGTACTGCAATATTACCAAGTTCACACATTCAGCAGTAAAAGTCCAGTGGTACTGCAATATTACAAAGTTTACACATTCTGCAGTATCAGTCCAGTGGTGCTGTGTCCTGTGCTCTGTCCTGCTGAGTTCCGTAGTGCTGCTGGGTCCTGTGCCGTGTCCTGTTCAGTCCAGTGGTGCTGTGTCCTGTGCTCTGTGCTTCTAAGGGCATAGTTATTTCCCCATTATTCCCAAGTTTTTAAAAAATAAAAAAAAAGTAAAAAATAATAAAAAATGAAAAAAAAAAATATATATAATAATTATAACCAAATTTGCAAAACCAATCCAGCATTATAAGTCCATTGGTACTGCAATATTACCAAGTTCACACATTCTGCAGTATCTTGTGCTACATATAATGGAGAGCAAAAATTTGGAGGATAAAGTAGGGAAAGATCAAGATTCCTCCTAATGCTGAAGCTGCTGCCACTAGTCATGACATAGACGATGAAATGCCATCAACGTCGTCTGGCAAGCACGATGCCCAATCTCCTAGTACAGGGCATGTAAAATCCAAAAAGCCCAAGTTCTCAAAAAACAGCAAAAAAAGAAACTTAAAATCATCTGAGGAGAAACGTAAAGTTGGCAATATGCCAATTACGACAAGTAGTGGCAAGGAACGGCTTAGGCCCTGTCCCGTGTTCATGACTAGTGGTCCAACTTCACCCAAGGATCAAAGCCCTCCTCCCCCCCCCTACAAAAAATTTAAGAGAGTTATGCTGTCAGCAACAACAACAAAACAGCAAAGAACTCTGCCTTCTAAACAGATGACATCACAAATCCCCAAGGCGAGTCCAAGGGTGTTGTTGGTTGTGAACCCTGACCTTCCCATCACTGTACGGGAAGAGGTGACTCCATCCAGCATTTGCAGCACACCCTCTGCATATGCTGGAAGGATCACCCACAGTCCAGTTACAGATTTGGCTAATGAAGGTGTGAATGTTGTGCACTGGGAGGAGGATATTGATGTAGCTGGCGCTGAGGAGGATGTTGATGATTATGATGCAGACAGATACCAAATTGCATTTCTCAATTTCTATTTATATTCTAGATTATATAACGGCTGAAAAGTTTTCTGTTTTACTCCTAGTGGAGAGGGGATCTGATGCAGACAGATACCAAACTGCCTTTGTCCATTTCTTTGTATATTTGAATTGCTAGTTCTACAGTCTATGCAGGCTGCTTTATTTATATTCAACTACAAGTGTAGGGCGGGGGGGGGGGGGGGGGGGCATAGATAGCCACCAAAGTAACGTGGTCCATTTAATTTCACTTTCTAGCTCCACAGTCTGTGCAGCCTGCTTTTTTTTATCTTCAAAGTATTTATATTTACAAGCCTTGCAATCTAAATTAACTAGAGGTAGTGACGTGGTAGAACTCCAAAAGGCAGTTTGGAAGCCCCTGTACAAACTGGCTCTATTTTTTAACTGAGTTGTCCCCCCTCCAGTGTGTACTCGGAAAGAGTTTTTAGTGCAGCGGGGAACCTGGTCAGTGAGCGGCGAAGGAGGTTGCTTCCTCACAACGTTGAAAAAATGATGTTTATAAAAATGAATAATCAATTCCTCAATGAAGTACAGCACTGCCCTCCAGACAGTACAGAGGGACTGTGGTTGTGGAGTCCAGCGGGGACGAATTGATAATGTGTGAGGAGGAGGAAGTACACACTGTAGGGGGAGAGGAATCAGAGGTTGAGGATAAGGACGACATCTTTCCTCAGTAGAGCCTGTTTAGTTTGTACAGGGAGAGATGAATTGTTTTATTGGTGTGGGGGCCCAAACAAACCAATCATTTCAGCCACAGTTGTTTGGTAGGCCCTGTCGCTGAAATGATTGGTTTGTTAAAGTGTGCATGTCCTATTTCAACAACATAAGGGTGGGTGGGAGGGCCCAAGGACAATTCCATCTTGCAACTTTTTTTTTGGCATTATGTGACCATTCAACAGTCGTTTGCCATGTTCAAAAAGTAAAAGAAAATGCCAACAAATTCAATAAATTAAATCAAAAGTTAAATGCCCTGTCATTATTTAAAACAAGAGGTTTTGACGTGCTAGAATTAGTGTAGTGTTAAGATGTTATAAACACTACACTTGGAAATTGGAGGAGGTAATGTGGCCCCGGTATCAAATTGGGTACCGGGGCCACCCCACTATGCAGTCCAGATACTTGTTTGGTGGAATTCCGACACGTGGAGGGTTTTTAAATTATATTGTGGCCTCGGTACCAAATTGTGTACCGGGGCCACCACACTACGCAGTCAAGATACTTGTTTGGTGGAATTCAGACCAGTTGAGGGTTTTATTATTATATTGTGTGGACCACTCTATCTATACCACACTACAACTCTATACCACTCTATTTCCTACTTTAATTCTATTTAATTCTATTTCCTACTTTAATTCTATTACTAATTAATTACCATAAAGAGGAACAAAAAAAACCAATTTTACCAAAAGTATAATATGACTTAGACTTACAAACACTACACTTGAAAGATCGTGCCTTTAAATGAAAAAGTCAGTCTTCATTGCACGACTATGTGCAAGTGCAACAGGGACATTTTTTTGGGTTTACAAAGTCAAACAATAACACTACGACCCTGTCTGTCTGGGGTCTGTCAATGATGAATTGTATGGAGCATGTTTTGAGGAGGTATTGTGGCCCCGGTATCAAATTGGGTACCGGGGCCACCCCACTATGCAGTCCAGATACTTGTTTGGTGGAATTCCGACACGTGGAGGGTTTTTTAATTATATTGTGGCCTCGGTACCAAATTGTGTACCGGGGCCACCACACTACGCAGTCAAGATACTTGTTTGGTGGAATTCAGACCAGTTGAGGGTTTTATTATTATATTGTGTGGACCACTCTATCTATACCACACTACAACTCTATACCACTCTATTTCCTACTTTAATTCTATTTAATTCTATTTCCTACTTTAATTCTATTACTAATTAATTAACATAAAGAGGAACAAAAAAAACCAATTTTACCAAAAGTATAATATGACTTAGACTTACAAACACTACACTTGAAAGATCGTGCCTTTAAATGAAAAAGTAAGTCTTCATTGCACGACTATGTGCAACAGGGACAGTTTTTTTCTTTACAAAGTCAACTAATAACACTTGGACCCTGTCTGTCTTTAACATACTTAATGGGATCTCAATGACGAATTGTCTGTAGCATGTTTGGAGGAGGTATTGTGGCCCCGGTATCAAGTTGGGTACCGGGGCCACCCCACTACGCAGTCCAGATACTTGTTTGGTGGAATTCTGACACGTGGAGGGTGTATTTATTTTATTGTGGCCCCGGTATCAAGTTGGGTACCGGGGCCACCCCACTACGCAGTCCAGATACTTGTTTGGTGGAATTCTGACACGTGGAGGGTTTTTTAATTATATTGTGGCCTCGGTACCAAATTGTGTACCGGGGCCACCACACTACGCAGTCAAGATAGATAGATGCGTATCATAGATAAAGTACATTCAGTGGTGTGGGGCAAATTGAAAAATATTCAAAATGCACTGACATTATCAAAAACAAGAGGTTGTCACACGCTAAAACTCCAACATGTATATGATGGAGAGGATGGAGGAGCAGCCGTATGTGTAGTGTAATGCAGACCTGTTGAAGGTTTTTTATATATTTTATTGTGGTGCCCAGTGCCCACTCCTCTACGCAGTCCAGGTACATTTATTGGTGCGATTCATAAAAGTTCAGGGTTTTTAAGATATTGTGGTGACCCACTCCTCTACGCAGTCCAGGTACAATTATTGGTGCGAATCATAAAAGTTCAGGGTTTTTAATATATTGTGGTGACCCACTCCTCTACGCAGTCCAGGTACATTTATTGGTGCGATTCATAAAAGTTCAGGGTTTTTAATATATTGTGGTGACCCACTCCTCTACGCAGTCCAGGTACATTTATTGGTGCGAATCAAACAAGTTGATGGTTTTCTTATTATATATATTGTGGTGACCCACTCCTCTACGCAGTCCAGGTACATTTATTGGTGCGATTCATAAAAGTTCAGGGTTTTTAAGATATTGTGGTGACCCACTCCTCTACGCAGTCCAGGTACAATTATTGGTGCGATTCATAAAAGTTCAGGGTTTTTAATATATTGTGGTGACCCACTCCTCTACGCAGTCCAGGTACATTTATTGGTGCGATTCATAAAAGTTCAGGGTTTTTAATATATTGTGGTGACCCACTCCTCTACGCAGTCCAGGTACAATTATTGGTGCGAATCATAAAAGTTCAGGGTTTTTAATATATTGTGGTGACCCACTCCTCTACGCAGTCCAGGTACATTTATTGGTGCGATTCATAAAAGTTCAGGGTTTTTAATATATTGTGGTGACCCACTCCTCTACGCAGTCCAGGTACATTTATTGGTGCGAATCAAACAAGTTGATGGTTTTCTGATTATATATATTGTGGTGACCCACTCCTCTACGCAGTCCAGGTACATTTATTGGTGCGATTCATAAAAGTTCAGGGTTTTTAAGATATTGTGGTGACCCACTCCTCTACGCAGTCCAGGTACAATTATTGGTGCGATTCATAAAAGTTCAGGGTTTTTAATATATTGTGGTGACCCACTCCTCTACGCAGTCCAGGTACATTTATTGGTGCGATTCATAAAAGTTCAGGGTTTTTAATATATTGTGGTGACCCACTCCTCTACGCAGTCCAGGTACATTTATTGGTGCGATTCATAAAAGTTCTGGGTTTTTAATATATTGTGGTGACCCACTCCTCTACGCAGTCCAGGTACATTTATTGGTGCGATTCATAAAAGTTCAGGGTTTTTAATATATTGTGGTGACCCACTCCTCTACGCAGTCCAGGTACAATTATTGGTGCGAATCATAAAAGTTCAGGGTTTTTAAGATATTGTGGTGACCCACTCCTCTACGCAGTCCAGAAAGATACCTTTTTGCAACGTTTTGGACTAATAACTATATTGTGAGGTGTTCAGAATACACTGTAAATTAGTGGAAATGCTTGTTATTGAATGTTATTGAGGTTAATAATTAGGGATGAGCGCGCTCGGATTTCTGAAATCCGAGCCCACCCGAACGTTGCGGATCCGAGTCGGATCCGAGACAGATCCGGGTATTGGCGCCAAATTCAAAAGTGAAACTGAGGCTCTGACTCATAATCCCGTTGTCGGATCTCGCGATACTCGGATCCTATAAATTCCCCGCTAGTCGCCGCCATCTTCACTCGGGCATTGATCAGGGTAGAGGGAGGGTGTGTTAGGTGGTCCTCTGTGCTGTTTAGTTCTGTGCTGTTTAGTTCTGTGCTGTTTAGTGCTGTGCTGTGCTGTGCTGTTTAGTGCTGTGCTGTGCTGTGCTGTGCTGTGCTGTGCTGTGCTGTGCTGTGTTCTGCAGTATCAGTCCAGTGGTGCTGTGTGCTGTGCTCTGTCCTTCTGAGGTCAGTGGTGCTGCTGGGTCCTGTGCTGTGTCCTGTTCAGTCCAGTGGTGCTGTGTCCTGTGCTCTGTGCTTCTAAGGGCATAGTTATTTCCCCAATATTCCCCTGTGTTTAAAAAAATAAAAAAAAGTTTTTTTAAAAAATACCAAAAACTACTTTAATATTTTTTAATTACCACAAAATTTTCACAACCAATCCTGCAGTATAAGCCCATTGGTACTGCAATATTACCAAGTTCACACATTCAGCAGTAAAAGTCCAGTGGTACTGCAATATTACAAAGTTTACACATTCTGCAGTATCAGTCCAGTGGTGCTGTGTCCTGTGCTCTGTCCTGCTGAGTTCCGTAGTGCTGCTGGGTCCTGTGCCGTGTCCTGTTCAGTCCAGTGGTGCTGTGTCCTGTGCTCTGTGCTTCTAAGGGCATAGTTATTTCCCCATTATTCCCAAGTTTTTAAAAAATAAAAAAAAAGTAAAAAATAATAAAAAATGAAAAAAAAAAATATATATAATAATTATAACCAAATTTGCAAAACCAATCCAGCATTATAAGTCCATTGGTACTGCAATATTACCAAGTTCACACATTCTGCAGTATCTTGTGCTACATATAATGGAGAGCAAAAATTTGGAGGATAAAGTAGGGAAAGATCAAGATTCCTCCTAATGCTGAAGCTGCTGCCACTAGTCATGACATAGACGATGAAATGCCATCAACGTCGTCTGGCAAGCACGATGCCCAATCTCCTAGTACAGGGCATGTAAAATCCAAAAAGCCCAAGTTCTCAAAAAACAGCAAAAAAAGAAACTTAAAATCATCTGAGGAGAAACGTAAAGTTGGCAATATGCCAATTACGACAAGTAGTGGCAAGGAACGGCTTAGGCCCTGTCCCGTGTTCATGACTAGTGGTCCAACTTCACCCAAGGATCAAAGCCCTCCTCCCCCCCCCTACAAAAAATTTAAGAGAGTTATGCTGTCAGCAACAACAACAAAACAGCAAAGAACTCTGCCTTCTAAACAGATGACATCACAAATCCCCAAGGCGAGTCCAAGGGTGTTGTTGGTTGTGAACCCTGACCTTCCCATCACTGTACGGGAAGAGGTGACTCCATCCAGCATTTGCAGCACACCCTCTGCATATGCTGGAAGGATCACCCACAGTCCAGTTACAGATTTGGCTAATGAAGGTGTGAATGTTGTGCACTGGGAGGAGGATATTGATGTAGCTGGCGCTGAGGAGGATGTTGATGATTATGATGCAGACAGATACCAAATTGCATTTCTCAATTTCTATTTATATTCTAGATTATATAACGGCTGAAAAGTTTTCTGTTTTACTCCTAGTGGAGAGGGGATCTGATGCAGACAGATACCAAACTGCCTTTGTCCATTTCTTTGTATATTTGAATTGCTAGTTCTACAGTCTATGCAGGCTGCTTTATTTATATTCAACTACAAGTGTAGGGCGGGGGGGGGGGGGGGGGGGCATAGATAGCCACCAAAGTAACGTGGTCCATTTAATTTCACTTTCTAGCTCCACAGTCTGTGCAGCCTGCTTTTTTTTATCTTCAAAGTATTTATATTTACAAGCCTTGCAATCTAAATTAACTAGAGGTAGTGACGTGGTAGAACTCCAAAAGGCAGTTTGGAAGCCCCTGTACAAACTGGCTCTATTTTTTAACTGAGTTGTCCCCCCTCCAGTGTGTACTCGGAAAGAGTTTTTAGTGCAGCGGGGAACCTGGTCAGTGAGCGGCGAAGGAGGTTGCTTCCTCACAACGTTGAAAAAATGATGTTTATAAAAATGAATAATCAATTCCTCAATGAAGTACAGCACTGCCCTCCAGACAGTTATTGAGGTTAATAATTAGGGATGAGCGCGCTCGGATTTCTGAAATCCGAGCCCACCCGAACGTTGCGGATCCGAGTCGGATCCGAGACAGATCCGGGTATTGGCGCCAAATTCAAAAGTGAAACTGAGGCTCTGACTCATAATCCCGTTGTCGGATCTCGCGATACTCGGATCCTATAAATTCCCCGCTAGTCGCCGCCATCTTCACTCGGGCATTGATCAGGGTAGAGGGAGGGTGTGTTAGGTGGTCCTCTGTGCTGTTTAGTTCTGTGCTGTTTAGTTCTGTGCTGTTTAGTGCTGTGCTGTGCTGTGCTGTTTAGTGCTGTGCTGTGCTGTGCTGTGCTGTGCTGTGCTGTGCTGTGCTGTGTTCTGCAGTATCAGTCCAGTGGTGCTGTGTGCTGTGCTCTGTCCTTCTGAGGTCAGTGGTGCTGCTGGGTCCTGTGCTGTGTCCTGTTCAGTCCAGTGGTGCTGTGTCCTGTGCTCTGTGCTTCTAAGGGCATAGTTATTTCCCCAATATTCCCCTGTGTTTAAAAAAATAAAAAAAAGTTTTTTTAAAAAATACCAAAAACTACTTTAATATTTTTTAATTACCACAAAATTTTCACAACCAATCCTGCAGTATAAGCCCATTGGTACTGCAATATTACCAAGTTCACACATTCAGCAGTAAAAGTCCAGTGGTACTGCAATATTACAAAGTTTACACATTCTGCAGTATCAGTCCAGTGGTGCTGTGTCCTGTGCTCTGTCCTGCTGAGTTCCGTAGTGCTGCTGGGTCCTGTGCCGTGTCCTGTTCAGTCCAGTGGTGCTGTGTCCTGTGCTCTGTGCTTCTAAGGGCATAGTTATTTCCCCATTATTCCCAAGTTTTTAAAAAATAAAAAAAAAGTAAAAAATAATAAAAAATTAAAAAAAAAAAAATATATAATAATTATAACCAAATTTGCAAAACCAATCCAGCATTATAAGTCCATTGGTACTGCAATATTACCAAGTTCACACATTCTGCAGTATCTTGTGCTACATATAATGGAGAGCAAAAATTTGGAGGATAAAGTAGGGAAAGATCAAGACCCACTTCCTCCTAATGCTGAAGCTGCTGCCACTAGTCATGACATAGACGATGAAATGCCATCAACGTCGTCTGGCAAGCACGATGCCCAATCTCCTAGTACAGGGCATGTAAAATCCAAAAAGCCCAAGTTCTCAAAAAACAGCAAAAAAAGAAACTTAAAATCATCTGAGGAGAAACGTAAAGTTGGCAATATGCCAATTACGACAAGTAGTGGCAAGGAACGGCTTAGGCCCTGTCCCGTGTTCATGACTAGTGGTCCAACTTCACCCAAGGATCAAAGCCCTCCTCCCCCCCCCTACAAAAAATTTAAGAGAGTTATGCTGTCAGCAACAACAACAAAACAGCAAAGAACTCTGCCTTCTAAACAGATGACATCACAAATCCCCAAGGCGAGTCCAAGGGTGTTGTTGGTTGTGAACCCTGACCTTCCCATCACTGTACGGGAAGAGGTGACTCCATCCAGCATTTGCAGCACGCCCTCTGCATATGCTGGAAGGATCACCCACAGTCCAGTTACAGATTTGGCTAATGAAGGTGTGAATGTTGTGCACTGGGAGGAGGATATTGATGTAGCTGGCGCTGAGGAGGATGTTGATGATTATGATGCAGACAGATACCAAATTGCATTTCTCAATTTCTATTTATATTCTAGATTATATAACGGCTGAAAAGTTTTCTGTTTTACTCCTAGTGGAGAGGGGATCTGATGCAGACAGATACCAAACTGCCTTTGTCCATTTCTTTGTATATTTGAATTGCTAGTTCTACAGTCTATGCAGGCTGCTTTATTTATATTCAACTACAAGTGTAGGGCGGGGGGGGGGGCATAGATAGCCACCAAAGTAACGTGGTCCATTTAATTTCACTTTCTAGCTCCACAGTCTGTGCAGCCTGCTTTTTTTTATCTTCAAAGTATTTATATTTACAAGCCTTGCAATCTAAATTAACTAGAGGTAGTGACGTGGTAGAACTCCAAAAGGCAGTTTGGAAGCCCCTGTACAAACTGGCTCTATTTTTTAACTGAGTTGTCCCCCCTCCAGTGTGTACTCGGAAAGAGTTTTTAGTGCAGCGGGGAACCTGGTCAGTGAGCGGCGAAGGAGGTTGCTTCCTCACAACGTTGAAAAAATGATGTTTATAAAAATGAATAATCAATTCCTCAATGAAGTACAGCACTGCCCTCCAGACAGTACAGAGGGACTGTGGTTGTGGAGTCCAGCGGGGACGAATTGATAATGTGTGAGGAGGAGGAAGTACACACTGTAGGGGGAGAGGAATCAGAGGTTGAGGATAAGGACGACATCTTTCCTCAGTAGAGCCTGTTTAGTTTGTACAGGGAGAGATGAATTGTTTTATTGGTGTGGGGGCCCAAACAAACCAATCATTTCAGCCACAGTTGTTTGGTAGGCCCTGTCGCTGAAATGATTGGTTTGTTAAAGTGTGCATGTCCTATTTCAACAACATAAGGGTGGGTGGGAGGGCCCAAGGACAATTCCATCTTGCAACTTTTTTTTTGGCATTATGTGACCATTCAACAGTCGTTTGCCATGTTCAAAAAGTAAAAGAAAATGCCAACAAATTCAATAAATTAAATCAAAAGTTAAATGCCCTGTCATTATTTAAAACAAGAGGTTTTGACGTGCTAGAATTAGTGTAGTGTTAAGATGTTATAAACACTACACTTGGAAATTGGAGGAGGTAATGTGGCCCCGGTATCAAATTGGGTACCGGGGCCACCCCACTATGCAGTCCAGATACTTGTTTGGTGGAATTCCGACACGTGGAGGGTTTTTAAATTATATTGTGGCCTCGGTACCAAATTGTGTACCGGGGCCACCACACTACGCAGTCAAGATACTTGTTTGGTGGAATTCAGACCAGTTGAGGGTTTTATTATTATATTGTGTGGACCACTCTATCTATACCACACTACAACTCTATACCACTCTATTTCCTACTTTAATTCTATTTAATTCTATTTCCTACTTTAATTCTATTACTAATTAATTACCATAAAGAGGAACAAAAAAAACCAATTTTACCAAAAGTATAATATGACTTAGACTTACAAACACTACACTTGAAAGATCGTGCCTTTAAATGAAAAAGTCAGTCTTCATTGCACGACTATGTGCAAGTGCAACAGGGACATTTTTTTGGGTTTACAAAGTCAAACAATAACACTACGACCCTGTCTGTCTGGGGTCTGTCAATGACGAATTGTCTGGAGCATGTTTTGAGGAGGTATTGTGGCCCCGGTATCAAATTGGGTACCGGGGCCACCCCACTATGCAGTCCAGATACTTGTTTGGTGGAATTCCGACACGTGGAGGGTTTTTTAATTATATTGTGGCCTCGGTACCAAATTGTGTACCGGGGCCACCACACTACGCAGTCAAGATACTTGTTTGGTGGAATTCAGACCAGTTGAGGGTTTTATTATTATATTGTGTGGACCACTCTATCTATACCACACTACAACTCTATACCACTCTATTTCCTACTTTAATTCTATTTAATTCTATTTCCTACTTTAATTCTATTACTAATTAATTAACATAAAGAGGAACAAAAAAAACCAATTTTACCAAAAGTATAATATGACTTAGACTTACAAACACTACACTTGAAAGATCGTGCCTTTAAATGAAAAAGTAAGTCTTCATTGCACGACTATGTGCAACAGGGACAGTTTTTTTCTTTACAAAGTCAACTAATAACACTTGGACCCTGTCTGTCTTTAACATACTTAATAGGATCTCAATGACGAATTGTCTGTAGCATGTTTGGAGGAGGTATTGTGGCCCCGGTATCAAGTTGGGTACCGGGGCCACCCCACTACGCAGTCCAGATACTTGTTTGGTGGAATTCTGACACGTGGAGGGTGTATTTATTTTATTGTGGCCCCGGTATCAAGTTGGGTACCGGGGCCACCCCACTACGCAGTCCAGATACTTGTTTGGTGGAATTCTGACACGTGGAGGGTTTTTTAATTATATTGTGGCCTCGGTACCAAATTGTGTACCGGGGCCACCACACTACGCAGTCAAGATAGATAGATGCGTATCATAGATAAAGTACATTCAGTGGTGTGGGGCAAATTGAAAAATATTCAAAATGCACTGACATTATCAAAAACAAGAGGTTGTCACACGCTAAAACTCCAACATGTATATGATGGAGAGGATGGAGGAGCAGCCGTATGTGTAGTGTAATGCAGACCTGTTGAAGGTTTTTTATATATTTTATTGTGGTGCCCAGTGCCCACTCCTCTACGCAGTCCAGGTACATTTATTGGTGCGATTCATAAAAGTTCAGGGTTTTTAAGATATTGTGGTGACCCACTCCTCTACGCAGTCCAGGTACAATTATTGGTGCGAATCATAAAAGTTCAGGGTTTTTAATATATTGTGGTGACCCACTCCTCTACGCAGTCCAGGTACATTTATTGGTGCGATTCATAAAAGTTCAGGGTTTTTAATATATTGTGGTGACCCACTCCTCTACGCAGTCCAGGTACATTTATTGGTGCAAATCAAACAAGTTGATGGTTTTCTTATTATATATATTGTGGTGACCCACTCCTCTACGCAGTCCAGGTACATTTATTGGTGCGATTCATAAAAGTTCAGGGTTTTTAAGATATTGTGGTGACCCACTCCTCTACGCAGTCCAGGTACAATTATTGGTGCGATTCATAAAAGTTCAGGGTTTTTAATATATTGTGGTGACCCACTCCTCTACGCAGTCCAGGTACATTTATTGGTGCGATTCATAAAAGTTCAGGGTTTTTAATATATTGTGGTGACCCATCCTCTACGCAGTCCAGGTACAATTATTGGTGCGAATCATAAAAGTTCAGGGTTTTTAATATATTGTGGTGACCCACTCCTCTACGCAGTCCAGGTACATTTATTGGTGCGATTCATAAAAGTTCAGGGTTTTTAATATATTGTGGTGACCCACTCCTCTACGCAGTCCAGGTACATTTATTGGTGCGAATCAAACAAGTTGATGGTTTTCTTATTATATATATTGTGGTGACCCACTCCTCTACGCAGTCCAGGTACATTTATTGGTGCGATTCATAAAAGTTCAGGGTTTTTAAGATATTGTGGTGACCCACTCCTCTACGCAGTCCAGGTACAATTATTGGTGCGATTCATAAAAGTTCAGGGTTTTTAATATATTGTGGTGACCCACTCCTCTACGCAGTCCAGGTACATTTATTGGTGCGATTCATAAAAGTTCAGGGTTTTTAATATATTGTGGTGACCCACTCCTCTACGCAGTCCAGGTACATTTATTGGTGCGATTCATAAAAGTTCTGGGTTTTTAATATATTGTGGTGACCCACTCCTCTACGCAGTCCAGGTACATTTATTGGTGCGATTCATAAAAGTTCAGGGTTTTTAATATATTGTGGTGACCCACTCCTCTACGCAGTCCAGGTACAATTATTGGTGCGAATCATAAAAGTTCAGGGTTTTTAAGATATTGTGGTGACCCACTCCTCTACGCAGTCCAGAAAGATACCTTTTTGCAACGTTTTGGACTAATAACTATATTGTGAGGTGTTCAGAATACACTGTAAATTAGTGGAAATGCTTGTTATTGAATGTTATTGAGGTTAATAATAGCCTAGGAGTGAAAATAAGCCCAAAAACTTGATTTTTAAACTTTTTATGTTTTTTTCAAAAAAAATCCGAATCCAATACCTTAAATCCGAACCGAGACCTTTCGTCAAGTGTTTTGCGAGACAAATCCGAACCTCAAAAATAACGAAAATCCGGATCCAAAACACAAAACACGAGACCTCAAAAGTCGCCGGTGCACATCCCTATTAATAATAGCCTAGGAGTGAAAATAAGCCCAAAAACTTGATTTTTAAACTTTTTATGTTTTTTTCAAAAAAAATCCGAATCCAATACCTTAAATCCGAACCGAGACCTTTCGTCAAGTGTTTTGCGAGACAAATCCGAACCTCAAAAATAACGAAAATCCGGATCCAAAACACAAAACACGAGACCTCAAAAGTCGCCGGTGCACATCCCTAGTGTTTATGTATGTGTGTGTATGTGACAGCTTACATATCTGTGTGCTTGAGCCTGTGTGCTTATGTATGTGTGTTTATGTATGTGTGTGTATGTGACAGCTTACATATCTGTGCTTGATCCTGTGTGTTTATGTATGTGTGTGTTTATGTATGTGTGTGTGTATGTATGTGTGTGTATGTGTCAGCTTACATATCTGTGTGCTTGAGCCTGTGTGCTTATGTATGTGTGTTTATGTATGTGTGTGTATGTGACAGCTTACATATCTGTGCTTGATCCTGTGTGTTTATATATGTGTGTGTTTATGTATGTGTGTGTTTATGTATGTGTGTGTATGAGACAGCTTACATGTTTGTGTGTTTGATCCTGTGTATTTGTGTGTGTCTGTGCTTGGGACAGTTTACATCATACTTACCTACTTTCTTCAGCTCCCTTCCGGGAGCCAGCCAGTGGAGGGGGGCGTGAAGGGGCGGGGTGGCCGAAATCGCGTAATTTCGGCCCCGCCCCCTGTGACGTCATGACGCAAATTGCGTCATTTGACAGCGGGGGCGGGGCCAAACGCCGCGATTCACCGGGAATCGCGGCGTTTGGGATCTAATTCTGCCCACTTCACTAGGAAGTGGGGCACTTCCTAGTGAAGTGGGCAGAATTCGGGAGATTGCCACACTCGCCCGGGAGTCCGGGAGACTCTCACAAAATGCGGGAGTCTCCCGGACATTCCGGGAGAGTTGGCAAGTATGGTTTACATATCTGTGTGTTTGACACGGTGTGTTTGTTCAATATTCAAGTCACATAGACAATTAAGTGCATTTTCAGACTACTATAGACCAATCTGAAAAAAATGATTGACAATGGCCATAGAGTTTGAATTGGCTGCAACAGAAGGATAAAATATTTGTATACATTTTCATTGTCGTTGCTCCATAGTGAATACAGAACTGCCTTGTGATAAATACTTAATGGAAATGTTGTGCATTACATCCCAGCCTCAAATTAACATCTATTAGCACAACATGTTCCATCATTTATTTATTCAATAACCTGTTTATGTATTTTAAAGATAACCCCTTAATTGCCAACTGTGTTCTTTTCCAGGGATAGTTTCACATTTAGAAGATTTGCCCCTGGAATTTTGTGTCTTGAAATAAACCCTGAGATTTATACATTATACATGTACTGAAGAAAAGTAATTAATGACAAATACATTGTAATGAGGCTCAGTAAACTCAACATGATGGGAATTGATTAGTAGTGCACCAAAGTCCACCTTCAGTGAACCAAATGTGGTATGTGCATGGTAGGGAATTCAGCCTAAAAGCTCCAATGGTGCAAGGACTAATATTTAAATCTCCTCTTGAAAGCGTTGCATAATATGATAGTGCTATTCAAATAATAAATGTATAATGATAAATATTCAATATGGGTTCAGTCCATGTTATTTAAATAAAATAGGGAGTTATCTTTCTTTTTATTAAACCCGAACACAAGGGGAAACTCTGTAAAATATTTTTAACCATATCTCATTTACAATGTGCTCCCTTTGAGATGAAGTAAATTTGACTTGCATCAGAAGCACTGAAATGGAAAAAAAAGCGTTAAAATCATGCTCCCATCATAACACCAATTATGCACAAGTAAAAGCGCAAATGTGTACAATCTTATTTGGTACAATGATTTTGTATTTTAACAGCTGTCTACAAGTGCTTAACTGGCATTAGAGGCAAAACTTAAATGCAGCCTTTTAACGTAAGTGTCTTTATAGCCTAAAGCAAAAAATTACTAAAAAGAATAATTTTAAGGCTGTCGACACAATGTCATGATGTTAAGATGGAAAAAAATGTAATGTAAAATTATCATCATTAATCTGTGAAGAAAAAAGCAAGCATTTGTCTCAAAATAGTAAGCACTGAGAAACTCCTGGATTTATGTAATCTTGTTGCTGCGCTAAGTATCTTTACAAGGGAAAATAAATAGCATAACAGCACAACAAAAACGTTTTAGGCAAGAAATTTGCTGCAGCTAATTGCCTAAAAATTGCTTCCAGACATTAATGAATATGTGGTCCCTTCCACTTTACGAAAACGATTTTCTCACAGATAGGGATATTTATCCAAAATCTGCTGAGCGCACTAAATGACACAAAATCAGCCCCACAGTTAGGGAAGTAAGCTCTGAGAAAATAAACAAAAACAAACTATTTTTAATTAGCTCATTAGGAGTTTTTTCTGCAACTGGGTCTGTTTTGATTTTACAACTGAAGTGATTAAATGTAAACATTTTTTTATTGTATGGAAAGTATGTATCAACAGGCACATATAGAACTGTGCTAATCTTATTACATAGAAACTACCCTGCATCATACAAATGCAATATGTATGAATTTTAAAACAACATCATACTGTCTTGCTATGTTTGAAGGAGGGTACATGTTGGGTCTCAGATCTATATAAGCCTACAGTGCATATGGCCCAGGGGAGGTGAGTTCTTCCTCCTCTAAGTGAAAAACTGAATTTCTTACAGATTAAATATAGCAGGTCCCTATCAGTCTCCTGAGCCATGCTAGCTCAAAAAATATTGTTTATCTTCTATTGACAAATATCTTTGTTTTGTAATATAGCATACACATTGTTTTTGTGACAGGAAAAAGAAAAAAGAACTAAGACGTCCGTAGTTTGACCTTACATTTTTAAATTGTACCTGTGCTACTCCATAAACATAGCTCAATTTAGAGACCCTTTATCATAAAATTGCTTTCCACAATTGCTCCCACTGGCAGCCCTCACAGGTCAGCTAGCTGCCTTGTTTTGGGTGCTTAGAATGGTAAATGTGTAATTATGGGACATAAAATGAGTAGGAAGCAATAGGCAAGAGAATGCGGGCTCTGAAGCACTTAGCTAGGGAGCCATCTGCCTAATAGCTTAATTGCTACCCATTCTTTCTCTGCTTCTGCACTTATGTTTTTTTAAACTGCATCTACTCTTATGCTCATGTGCTCTAGGTATGAACTGGTGTAAAACCAGTACCAGAGAAATACAGAGAAGCATGTAATGCCCAATACACTGTATACTGTAATTCTAGTATATCAATGATATGCACAGTGATACTTCACTAGCAGATACGATGTATCAATACAGTGGAAATATGGGACTACAATTATACTTTGCTTAATTTGTTTAATGTGCTGTGAGACAGCCATTCCTGGTAAGCTTCATTGCCATACGTACGCAACTATACAATTTCCTATGTATTTAGGATTCATAAATAAGCCATTCTTGACTACCAACCCTTTAAATAATCACACTACACCAAAGCGTAATAATAACATACTTTATTAAAACAGGGAATAAGATAACATTTAGATTAAATGTTGGTCATTGGCACATATTCTTAAAACTATGTGTGTAGGAGGAAAGGGGGGCAATAAAATGTATACTATCTATTGTACTATACCAGAACAAGTCTCAATCCAATGTTTCCCACTGTTTCACCTGACTGTTGGTGAAATTGTGGCCACAGGAGCACTGTAGTCCATATTTGGTGGACATGTCCTGTAATCACTACCTTTTCTGATAAACTTCATAGACTGCTGAACAGCCTATTTGAGGCCCCGGTATCAAAAAAGCTTGGGCACTCTTGCTGTGTTACCACTCCAAGATCTTACTACATATTCTAGGAAGCTTGCTATGCACACCTTAGTGGCAGCTAAATGCTTTCTAGCCAAAAACTGGAAGAACTCTTGCCCACCATCCTTATCTAAGCTTAAAAAACTAATATAGTGGCTATGTGGGCTCCCTGGATGTTCTCATAAAGCAGATCTCCAGTTTTCTCCTCCTCTGCCCCAACAATTCCCCATTGGCCCAGTGCAGTGAGTAGAATCCAAGTCTCAAGGTTTCAAATTTAACTTTGTGTAGCCGTATCCCCAAGACTCCTAGTGACACCTTGTTAGGTATTCTCTTTTGAACCACTAAGAGGTTTCTCCCTTCTCCTCTCCCTCCCCCTATCTAGTCCTCACCCATTTTACTACTAAAATTTCTTTAAATTTAAAAAATTGATCATTCCTTGGCTCTTTATTGGTACTGCGTCTTACACCCTGCCTTCTTGGACCTGGTTACACTATATTTGACTTTTGATGCTTTCTTATTATGCTTTGTTATTGTTTTTTTGCACTGTTACTTATACTTGAAACCCTATTGACCAATCATAAATAATTATGAAAAAAGGAATTCCCAGAATCCATCTCTTTTATTTTTAAGCCGTATTATTTCATGTCTACTGATTGCAAATGGGTCCAACATACTAGACTTGAGAGGTCACCACCAGTCTAGTTAATAATAGTCTAGATCCGTACCACTCCTCTCAAACTCCATTAAAGACTCCTAATTCTATAAGTGCTAGCCAGCCTTCTAAGGCACCCCCCAACCAGAATCCACCTGCTATCACAAGTATGGTAATTAACCCCTTAAACTTGACCTTGCCCTCTCCAACATCTACATAGTGATCTGCATTGTACAGGTTACAGATATTGATAAGGTGAAATGCATTCCTACTGAAAAATCTAGAGGAATGAAATATGTGTAGCAGATGGCGATAGCCTGCTTTTTTTACAACAAAATAGCAGACTGTACTCACATACAATCTGTGATATCACATGTTGTGCCTTCTACTTGGATATACCTTGCTCCTCACTGCGCTTTACGTTAGTTCTGGACCTAGCCCAGTGGATAGAGGTGTCACCTACCATCAAAAACAGCAGGGGAAGCATTGTTTGGATACCTACCTGAGTGACGGCGTGTCTATGGAGCTCCATACCTACACTTTAAAATCCACTATTATTGGGGATTATCATCCCCTCATAGAAGCCCACAGCACTGGCATAGGTCTCATTCCAACCATGCATTTATCCTTTCACCGCATTGGCCTGGCTCTTAACAATACATCGGAGCTTGGGCCTACACCGCAACCTATGGACAAGCGCCCTGGCAGCTGCAGTAATCAAAACCAGTCTTACCCTCAAGACGGGAATCACCGGAGTGAGAGTCCACCACCTCTTAGCTGACGTCAGACAGACGGAGCAGCAGTGATTCCACTCTTTTGCCAGAACTCTGCATTGCGCCTCTCTTCATCCACCCTCTAACACATTCCTGCTGGAGGCATCTTGCAACCACTGGAGTCAGCATCTCCGAATTCCTGCACTGATCGGTATACACCCCTCGGGCTAGCAATTTGACAGCAGCTGAGACTGGTGTGGAGATCGGAGTTGCCCTGGAAGTTGGTGGGTGTCATTTTGAGCCTGCTCACCTCAACAGCTAAGCTGGGATTTCTACAGTTCTGCACTCCTACTCTTCCCTAGCCCTTGTTTCTGAACCCTCCAACTGTGAGTACTACTTGACCAGCATTATTATTCTTGGCCTCACTACACCTCTCTAGCAGACATCCTGATCATAATCTCCCAATAAAATATTTGCTTGGTCGCCATCTTGTGTACAGGGCCAAAACAACTAATTTATTCAGTGCATAAACAATGCAAAAAAAAAAGAGAAAGAGGACCTCATACATTTACACACCCTTGCCTAGCCATCCATTGTCTGCTCTGCAAAAACCACAAGTTACTGGAGGCTATCAACTTTAGTCACACACACAATTTCTTCTTTGAACCCTACTGAACTGTGGAAAGTGATTCTTTCATGGCTCCACTCCTCTGAACTCTCCGGCACGCTTTGGCCAAATAACCTTGTGCACCGGAGGCACCTGAACCTTGCATTTGAATCTGTACTGAACTTGTTCATAACCATCATCTTCTCCTCTTCCCACCTAGCAATAGGTGACATAACTTACCTTGCAACTGAGACTTTGCATTAAATTGAGAAATTCCTGAATAAATCACCACTAAATCTTCAAAATTATCATCCTCTGTACCACTGGAAGTCTACCCAAGCTTCCAGTCTAGTGACTACTTTTCAGCAGACCTCACTGAAAAAGTGCAGATACACGAAACCTGACAAAACATTAAAAATGAAGTGGTCCAATATTGATGCAGCTCTTGGTCCTTTGCAAAATTAGCCGACATCAAGCAATCTTTAAATTCAGTGCTCATGCCACTTAACCAGCATGCTCATCACTTTGACAAAGCTGAACAGAGAATTTCACTTGTTGAAGACAAACTTCGAAGTGCACAGAATCGCAATCTAAACTGTTCACATCCCTTGCTGACTAGGTTGATGACTTAGAGAACTGCAGTAGGCGTAATAATCTGAAAAATGTGGGCATATTCATCAAAAAGGTCATGAACTGATCTCTTTCCTGGCATCTGGCTTCCACAAAAATTAGCTATAGACACCACTGGTGTTTCCTTAGCCATTGAATTGGCCCTGACAGGTGTCAAGACTCTAATCCCCCCAGGCCAGTTATCATGCAAGTCTTAAACTACGCGGATAAAGTTATAACACTGGACCGATATAGGAAGACCCCAGACCTCAACTACCAAGGTGATCGCCCGCTAATTGTTCAGGATTTCTCCCATATTGTCTCCTTCCACTGCAGAGAGTTCAGTCCCATATGCAAGCATCTTTTCAACCATAAAAGCAAGTTCTCCCTTTTATATCCAGCCATATTGAGAATTGTTCAAGATGGCAAAGTCTCTATTTTTGATGACCCACCACATGCCAGGAAATTTCCAACCAAATAAGAGACTGATCTCTGAAACGATTATGCTATTTAGCTTCAATTTCTTTATCTACTTAAGAGTGGATTTCCACTAACTCCTCCTTTCCATGCTATCATTTCATACAGGCAGATCAATGGCAGTCGTCAATGTATTTGTTTTGGTTGTTCGAACATCTGTCTTTGGTAACCCGAACCTACAAACCATCCCTCTCCTTGGTCACTCTCACCCCACTTATTGGGACAGAGTGAAGCCGTATCTTGGTTTTTCTATCTATCCACACATCATGCTAAAAACTGGGATTAGATAGTTTTCTTTCTAATCCAGCCATTCACTGTTCGTTGGAGTTATATTTAGCTCTCTCAATATCATTTCTTGGAATGTGGAAGGCCTTAACCACCTTGTTAAGAGGAAAAAAATGACCTCCTACCTAAAATGTCTTAACCCACATATTGTATTCCTACAGGAAACACACCATTTATTTATCATCACCATTTATATATATATATCCCCACTGATTCCGCAGCGCTGTACATAGAACTCATTCACATCAGTCCCTGCCCCATTGGAGCTTACAGTCTAATTTCCCTAACACACACACACACACACACACACACACAGAGACTAGGGTCAAATTTGATAGCTGCCAATTTACCTACTAATATGTTTTTGGAGTGTGGGAGGAAACCGGAGCACCTGCAGGAAACCCACGCAAACACGGGGAGAACATACAAACTCCAAACTCCACACAGATAAGGCCAAGGTCGGAAATTGAACTCATGACCCCACTGCTTTGAGGCAGAAGTGCTAACCACCGTGCTGCCCCTAATGACTGATAAAATAATATAATCCCTTCTTCTTAGCCACCACTTCTAAGAGAGAGACCCTAAAACCTGCCTCCATTGCACATGGAAAGGAGTCTGCTACCCTACCAAAGCCAACATTTGTTCTAATATTTTAAAGTTGCAAATTCAGGGACTTCTGGATATTTCAATTTAATCTTATAATTTCTTGGGAAGCTGTTCTCCTTTTAGAATAACTATCTATCAAAGCTTCTATATGTGCAATGTTTCCTGGAGTTCTTGCTCTTCACTTCAACCTCTCTCTCTCACTTAGTTACCCACATCATTGAACTTCCATTAGATTCCTCACTTCTTCATCCCCTGGGAGGTTCCTGCTGAGGCCAGAAATAAAAATAAGATCCACTATGAAACAGAAGTAGCCAATTTCCTATATTCTTGACATTCCACCACAACTATGTATGCTAAACAATCTTAAAATCTCTTACCATCTTTAGCCATTATGCCAACCACTCCATATAAGAGACCAACAAATCATGCTGGTACTTAAGCAGACAGATAATGCTTTGGGACCATTATCCAAAGGCATTAGCCAACATATTAAAATCCATTAGTTAAAAATGTAGGTGGATGTCTCCTCTTCCTTCTCATCCTCCTTGTCTTTATCCTCTTTGTCTTTATTTTCACCTTTTTTGTCTGACTTCAAAGGCTCCTTGTAGTCAGGAAGAGTGTGAGCATGTCCACATTTCCCCTTTCTGAATGTTTTCTTCAGTGAAGCAACAAGATATATACAAAAAGGTTCATGTGCACAAAAGCACGTCTCCTCAATATTATTGCTCTCTGCACAAAAACCTCAGTTAACACTTTGCCAGTTACCACATGTAACCCTTGGGGCCTCTCCACTAGTGGCAGCAGTATACATTACTCTGGGTGCAGGGTGGGCAGCATGGGCCCCCTTAACTCACAGATCCATGTGCAATGTACACCTTGTACCCATTATCGATACCCCACCCTAACAACAATTAATTACTTTTATTTCCTTTGGCCATTGTGAGTTTCCTATAAGCTGAAATTCCACATGGATATTAATTCCAAGCAATGAAAGGGTGATATCTTGTGTATGTGTGCTATCTTTCATGTATGAAGGAAAAATGCTGATGTCAAGTGAATGTACCATCATATACACATTTCATATAAAGCACACCACCACATCCTGCGTTCTGTAGGCTTTAGTTGTTTGCTACTGTGCATGTATAAAAATATTTATAGAGAACAAGAAAATTAAATCATTGTAGACAAAAGGTTGCTAGATTTGGAAGGAAACCCAAGTGTTGTATAGTGTACCTTTCATTGGTCAAACATAATTTGCTAATGGTATGTTGTCATTGTCCAAAGCAGAAAAAGTAATTTATGAACCACCATAGTGCAAATCCAGAGCAGTAATACTGTTTTGTGGAGTCAGTTTTCCACTTTTGTGCATGTGTGCCTATTTATGTGGAGAGGCTAGGTGTCAGTGGGGGTACAAAAGTTTGCAGCGACCGGGAGTAGTTCTATAGAGTTGGACACATGTTTTTCTTGATAAGTGCAGATTACTAATGGGCAATGAAATTTAATTTTGTGGGTTGGAATTATTTCAATTTCATAAAAGAGTGGAGATGGCACATTATAAGAATACTCCCTGCATTGTGGGAGGGTGCAGAGTCTTATTCTCCCCACAAAATGCTTTGAATTCTCCGCCATATCTTATCCCAGAGATTGGTATCATCTTTATACTTTGTATGCATTTGTAGCTTTAATTTGCAATTTCAAAGGAAAAACATTTCTAGATCAACTTCAACCAGTGTAATTAAGTACACAAGTGACACAAAAGTGACATGTGTTTTAAATTCCTAGGGCCTTAAAGGAAAGCAAAACACTTTGAACTTTGGCAAAACCATATTGCATTTGAGGGGGAGGCTAATTTAAAATGTAATTGCAGATTTATAGTTGGGGCAAGCCATGTTCTAGATCAACCTTAATTTCAGTGCACAAATAAAGCTAGCAAGTATTTGTGTGCTGCATGGAAAAAACAGCTAGTATTTATCTTATGTGCAAAATAATAAACTCATTTACACACCTTGCATTGTAACATGGTTTTTCCTGGAGAAAACATTTTTTGCCATACTTTCCTTAATGAATTATGTCTTCTTACTGAAATGATTAATTTAGGCCATAAATAAGATTACATTGAGCAGAATAAAAATAGAAAAACTTCAATATCAAATTAGGACTTTGAGATTATGTTTTTGCTCTTTCAAAATAACACATTTTCCATATAATCCATCAACCTGAAAAACTAGTTCCATTGGAACTGGTTTCTAAAGAATTATTTTTTTTAGTTAAATATAATTGTTTGACCATACCCTTGAATAGTAGTTTGAAACATATATTTGCCTCTAGTTTTTACTGTTAATATGATTTTGATAAAGTACCTGGTTTAGACAAGAACCAGAATAGAGTATTGTCTAAACTATATGAGATTATGGGCCTGAGTCATTAAGGAGAGCTAAGCATAAAAAGGAGTAACTTTGGGCAAAACCATGTTGCATTGTGCATTGGAAGGGGAGGTAAATTAAAAATGTGGGGACAGATTTATAGTTGGGGGTAGGGCATGTTCTAGTTCAGCTTTAAATTTCAGTGTAAAAATAAAGCTAGCAAGTATTTGTCTGATAGATGTAAAAACAGCCAGTATTTAACTTATGTGCAAAATAAACTAATTTGCACCACTGGCATTGTGACATGGTTTGTCCCAGAGAACATTTACTCCTTTTTTTTGCCTTACTTTCCTTAATGACTCAGGCCCTATGAGTTTGAAAATATTAGACCTTTACGTGACAAAAACACTGGAATAGTATTTTTGGGCAGATATGTTTGTCACAGGTTTCATGTTGTAAAAACCACAGGGAAGTTGTTTTGTTTGGGAAGGAGCATCCCGAAGAGTGTGTTCAGCTTCATGGAAAAGCTGGAATGGGTCCCTCAGGTATTAATGAGAAGAGAACGGTGGGCTCCATTTATAAGGCCCAGTCCGGGTCTGCTGATCAGCAGACTGATTAATGGTTGTATCTGTAAGGTATGTTTAAAATGATGTCAGTTTGATCAGTCTCAGTCACTGCTCTGTCTGGGGAAAGGGAATACAGGGTTTCTATAGGAGGGTGGGGTACGGCATATTGATTGTGAGAACTCCGACAAGACTTACCCCGACCTGAGGACTCTGAAGAGCGGCTTCGCGACCTTCGCCGATGACGACTCCTCTTGACACCGACATCAGCCAATGACAATGAAGTAAAAAGGAGGCTGCACTTGATGACGTCATTGACCGTGCCGACTCGATTATCGCTGTTGTTAAGGGGATAATGTAAATATGCACCCATGGACAATGTTGATGGTTTTTTAAATTACATTGTACATGGGTAATATCAGACGCCGTCCCTGCGCCTCCTCGCTAGCCGGAGATGGTCGTCTTCCTCTGACAGAGCGCCCTGTTGCTAGGCAACAGGGACGCTCCTTCCAGCGGGCCACTGTGCATGCGCGCCCGTTGCCCTAGCAAAGGGACGCGCTTCCCCGCTTCCTGTCGGCGGACAGCGCGTCTGACCGCCGACCCACTGCTCACCAATGAGAGCAGGCTCTCCCATATATAAATACTACTTTGACACCACTAGGGTGCCAGAGCAACTATTTTTTTTTTAGATAAGCAGAAGGGGTACCACTGCACCAGGTAATCGCTATTGTTATATCCAGATAATTAACTATTATTTATATTATACTTAGGGCTAGTTTTACTAAGCTGCGGGTTTGAAAAAGTGGGGATGTTGGCTATAGCAACCAATCAGATTCTAGCTGTCATTTTCTAAAAGGTACTAAATAAATAAATGCTAGAATCTGATTGGTTGCTCTAGGCAACATCCCCACTTTTTCAAACCCGCAGCTTAGTAAATCTAGCCCTTAGTGTTATTTCTGGATAGTGCACTCACACACAAAGTATCCTAATATCAGAGAAGAAGAAAAAAAAGAGAATTGTGCTTGTTTGAGGCACTCAGCGATCCTCTAATTGTTAAAATGTCTGAATCTTTATTAATTAAACTTAAAATTGATAATGAATCCCTCCAAATGTAATAGCGAAATATAAAACCAACTAAGTGACAACTAAAGTGAATTAAAATAGCAAAATAATTTGCTATGCCCCGTTACTGTATATATAATATTTTGTAGTTAATTCGTCAATATGTTAATATACATCACTCCATTCTGATACTATCTTGATCAGATATAATAGTATTATCCAACTAGTGGTGTGATCGTAATGTGATAGTAGTTAACCAGACTGTCTTTTCCAGTTCATTTGTTATATAACATTGCCGTATGGTTATACTACACATTTAGTTTGATAAAGTCTCTCTCCAGCAATTCTTCCGGTTTTACTGAGTTCTAATAATATTCTAACCTTATTTAATTGCTTGGTATAGTTAGTATTGAACACCTGATATAGTGCTATTGACTGCTTTAAGATCTCAGTCCTGCCGTTTATACGGTATCACATACACACACTGTTGTATTTGACTAAAATACTGCTGACAACTACTGCAAGGTCTCATTCATACGCTCTCACACAAGCCCAAAAATATGACAGGCCCATAATGCACTTCCTATAGCTCTCATTAAGTTAAACAAAATAAATAAGAGTGAGGATATTTAGTAGCAAGGCGAACTCCAATGCGCGTTTCGCTACTCGCTTTTTCAAGGCAACCAGAAATGAGGAAGAATGAGGATATTTAAGCTGTATAACACGCCCACTCATCTGATGTGTAACTCTCCAATCGGTGGAGCGCCGTGTCCTATGATTCCTATGATTGATAGCATGTATGGCCTATCCTGTTGATGAGGATGTTGTGGATCCGCCCCTTAGAGCTGGTTATTGGTAGACCACTACATCTACACTGCAGTATGTAAACAACGGGGTATACATGGCCTGACACGAATTCTATTGATCTAATTAATGATATGTCAGTCCATTAAAGGTCTGAACGTTTCCCTATGATCATATAATGAGGTGAGTATAGTGAAAAATAGGGTTATGTACATAATAAAAACGAAAAAGTTAAAAATAATTAAAAGTGAAAAAGCTCAAATAAAAAATTAATGTAAAAACGTGGGGTGAAACTAAACTTAAATTGTGTAAATTAATGCCCATATAAACAACAATTAAGAGGGCATTGAGTGATAAACCTATTATATTGCTAATATATAGGCTATGCCATCTTCATTGAATACGTAATAAAAGTGAACAATGTAATTATATGTTGCTTACAACATAAAGTGTGAAACCTGATACAGAACTCCTGTACTGCCAAAGTATTAAACAGGTAAAGTAACAATACAAAATGTGACAGTAATCTCTTATTGTGGTAAAAAAATATAGAATAGTCTAATTATAATTCATAAGTAGACCATAAGATTATTAGAATCATTCAGACCATGTGGAAACAGGCTATTCATCATAAATATTTGTCTCGTTTCTCGTTCGCCTCCCCTGATCCCCAGATAAACCTTTTCCATCGCAAAGGCCTGTAATAATTTGGGGCTACCCTCATGATGTAGTAAAAAATGCTTTGCAACTGTAGTTAGAGGTTTGAATTTGTCTCTATCCCGAGAAGCATTTTTAATGTTGTTTACATGTTCTAAGAGACGTTTCTTGAACGGCCTGCTTGTCATTCCGATATATTTTAACCCGCAGGACAGGTCAAACAATAAATCATCCCAATGGAGTTGCAGTTCAGAAATTCTGTTATTCGCCAAATCTTGGAGTACCGATCAATGTAATCCTAAATTTGTATAGCATATTCACACGCCTTACACGTGCCACATTTAAAGAATGCTGTAATTTTCTTAGAGATCTTTTTCTTTGGGGTAAAATGACTATGGACTAATTGGTCCCCAAGATTTTTAGATCTTTTCCAAGTCATAGATAATTTGTTATCCAATATTTGTTTAAGATCATCATCTAACAACAGGACATTCCAATGTCTCTGAAAGATCTCTGAAATTTCTTTCCACTCATTGCAGAATGATCCAATCATTCTTACTGCAGAGTCCTGGACTTTAACAACTGGAGATGGATAAATTAGCGAATCTCTGTTTCTTTCTTGAACAGAATGTACTGCTTTTCGTATTATTTTGTTACTATAACCACGTCGTTTTAGTCTCGTCTGTAATTCCTGAGATCTGACTTGGAAAGTATTTTCATCTGAACAGTTACGTTTGGTCCTAAGAAGTTCACCCTTAGGTAGACCTCTGAGGACGGGGGGAAAATGTGAACTTGTGTATAAATGTTGGACTGCTACGATTGTAATATATTTGTATAAAGGGATTCCACATCAAAGGACGCCAGCATTGTACCCTGGTTCACGGATAAATCATTGATCTTAGATAATACATCTAAAGTATCTCTTGTGTATGAGGGCAGACTTGTTACAAATTCACATAGATGTTGATCTATGAATTGACTTGCTCTCTCTGTTAAGCTTCCAACCCTTTTCTGACAGGATAAATGGTTGAAAGATATGGAAATTGATTTCCTTGATGGTAATTCCCTTGAGGGAAATTATAACAAAGGGCTGGTCAGGGTATTTGATGGAATTAAAGAATGTAATGTTTAAACAAACCAAAGTGTATTGGAATAAAACCATGTTTAATAATTACATAAAAAAAATGATTCCCAGAGGTCTAAGACCGAGATTATATCCGGCCTTTGAGTTAGCCACGCTAGACCTAAAGAAAGAGTGGGAAGCCATTCTAACAAGATGTTCTACCAATTTAATTAATGTATTATTGAAACACGTCAATTTATTGTTAGAATAATACACAAGGGATTTTACCAGAATTGGAGATAAATTGAAGGATTTTGAAGGAATAGACAGTTTTCAGAAAGCTTATGATAAGATAAAGGCAGATCTGGATGATTATGAAAAATTCATCATGGAGACAAAACGTACCAAATTCATACGTGATAAAAATGATTATGCCCAAAATAAAATATTTAAATGGGATTCTCAAAAATACAAAAGACCTACCACCTCCCTCAGTACCTCTGAAATAGAATCATCGGAAGGTGAGATATCTGAAACTTCTCCTAATAATAGAGACCACAACCTACAATCTAGGGATTTTTTAGGAAGGAGTCTAAGAAGTATGGAAGGTGGAGGCAAAGTATACACAAACCGATATGAAGGGGGAGGGGCAAAGCCCAAAGACAACAAAAAAAGGAAATATATGGAAGGACAGGAAGGTCCCCAAATGTTCAGGAGGAACAACAGACGACAGAGATAATAGAAAATATTTTGAGAGTTATAAGCCTGTCAGATCAACAACTTGACACTATACATGTTAAAGTATTAAGTAAGGGATTAACCTTCTCTCCAACCCAAACGTTTAACAGGTTTGAATGGGAAAAAGACATGTCATTATTTACAAGAAAACTCCTTTTAAAAAATTGTTTTTCCAACAAAGAGAGATTTAACTCAGACATGAATAATGCTATTTCACAAGAAATTAATCTGGAAACTGAGGAAGATAGACAGGCTTTGCAGATTCTACAAGAATTGGATACTAATATTGATCAGCGTATACCTAAGGATACCAAGATCTTAGGTTCAAAACTCAAGAAAAAAAATCAAAATTTTCTCCCGACCTGTCAATATGCCCACAAGTCAAAATATACAGGGATTTAGTGTCAAGGGATCTTGACAAATTAATGGATAAATCTAAACTTTTAAAACCTAAATGTAATCTCACTAAACAAGAAATGACTGCTTTGAGGGAGTTAAAGACTTGGGAGTACATAGTGATTAAACCCTCTGATAAAGGGGGGAATATTGTCCTATGGCCAGTCACAATGTATAAGGCTGAGATATACCGCCAACTTGGAGACACTTCATGTTATAAAAGACTAATCTTCAACCCTACCGCAACCTTTTTGTCATTATACATGAATTTAATAAAACAAGCATTCCATAATGGAATAATATCAAAAATAGATTATGAATTTAATGTGGTAGAGAATCCAAAAATTCCACCTCTTTATGCTTTACCAAAAATTCATAAGAATGACAAAGTTCCACTAGGGAGACCCATAGTCTCAGGGGTTGGAAGCTTAACAGAGAAAGCAAGTCAATTCATAGATCAACATCTACGTGAATTTGTAATAAGTCTGCCCTCATACACAAGAGATAATTTAGATGTATTATCTAAGATCGATGATTTATCCGTGAACCAGGGTACAATGCTGGTGTCCTTTGATGTGGAATCCCTTTATACAAATATATTACACCAGAATTGGAATCATAGCAGTCCAACATTTTCTAGATATGAAGACCCATGGAGAATTCAATACGTTTCTCATTGAACTTCTTGATTTTGTTTTAACTAAGAACTATTTTCTATTTGATAAGTTCTTTCTGCAGGTCAGAGGGACTGCTATGGACACGTCTTGTGCACCGATGAATGCTAACATCTTTCTAGGCTGGTGGGAACAACAATTTGTATTCAATGATGTCAATGACAAGTATACAAGCCATATATTGTTATTGCTTCGTTATATAGATGACGTTTTGATTTTGTGGGATGGACAGGAAACGTTATTTCTTGAATTCACTGGAGTTTTGAATAGAAACAATCTTAATTTGAAATTAACTTCAGAGATACATGAAAATACCATCAACTTTCTTGATTTAAAAATACAAATCAATAAAGATGGCAAATTGTGCACCGATATTTATAGGAAATCTACAGCCACCAATAACCTACTACATTACACGAGTTCACATTTCCCCCCCGTCCTCAGAGGTCTACCTAAGGGTGAACTTCTCAGGACCAAACGTAACTGTTCAGATGAAAATACTTTCAAAGTCAGATCTCAGGAATTACAGACGAGACTAAAACGAAGTGGTTATAGTAACAAAATAATACGAAAAGCAGCACATTCTGTTCAAGAAAGAAACAGAGATTTGCTAATTTATCCATCTCCAGTTGTTAAAGTCCAGGACTCTGCAGTAAGAATAATTGGATCATTCTGCAATGAGTGGAAAGAAATTTCAGAGATCTTTCAGAGACATTGGAATGTCCTGTTGTTAGATGATGATCTTAAACAAATATTGAATAACAAAGTATCTATGACTTGGAAAATATCTAAAAATCTTGGGGACCAATTAGTCCATAGTCATTTTACCCCAAACAAAAAGATCTCTAAGAAAATTACAGGATTCTTTAAATGTGGCACGTGTAAGGCGTGTGAATATGCTATACAAACTAAGGATTACACTGATCGGTACTCCAAGATTTGGCGAATAACAGAATTTCTGAACTGCAACTCCACTGGGGTGATTTATTGTTTGACCTGTCCCTGCGGGTTAAAATATATCTGAATGACAAGCAGGCCGTTCAAGAAACGTCTCTTAGAACATGTAAACAACATTAAAAATACTCCTCGGGATAGAGACAAATTCAAACCTCTAACTACAGTTGCAAAGCATTTTTTACTACATCATGAGGGTAGCCCCAAATTATTACAGGCCTTTGCAATGGAAAAGGTTTTTCTGGGGATCGGGGGAGGCGATTTCCATCAAGAACCCCTCAAACGAGAAGCGAGACAAATATTTATGATGAATAGCCTGATTCCACATGGTCTGAATGATTCTAATAATCTTATGGTCTACTTATGAATTATGATTAGACTATTCTAGATTTTTTTTACCACAATAAGAGGTTACTGTCACATTTTGTATTGTCACTTTACCTGTTTAATACTTTGGCAGTACAGGAGTACTGTATCAGGTTTCACACTTTATGTTGTAAGCAACATATAATTACATTGTTCACTTTTATTATGTATTCAATGAAGATGGCATAGCCTATATATTAGCAATATAATAGGTTTATCACTCAATGCCCTCTTAATTGTTGTTTATATGGACATTAATTTACACAATTTAAGTTTAGTTTCACCCAACGTTTTTACATTAAATTTTTATTTTGAGCTTTTTCACTTTTAATTATTTTTAATTTTTTCGTTTTTATTATGTACATAACCCTATTTTTCACTATACTCACCTCATTATATGATCATAGGGAAACGTTCAGACCTTTAATAGACTGACATATCATTAATTAGATCAATAGAATTCGTGTCAGGCCATGTATACCCCGTTGTTTACATACTGCAGTGTAGATGTTGTGGTCTACCAATAACCAGCTCTAAGGGCCGGGTCCACAACATCCTCATCAACAGGATAGGCCATACATGCTATCAATCATAGGAATCATAGGACACGGCGCTCCACCAATTGGACAGTTACACGTCAGATGAGTGGGCGTGTTATACAGCTTAAATATCCTCATTCTTCCTCATTTCTGGTTGCCTTGAAAAAGCGAGTAGCGAAACGCGCGTTGGCGTTCGCCTCGCTACTAAATATCCTCACTCTTATTTATTTTGTTTAACTTAATGAGAGCTATAGGAAGTGTCTTATGGGCCTGTCATATTTGGGGCTTGTGTGAGAGCGTGCAACGTATGAATGAGACCTTGCAGCAGTTGTCAGCAGTATTTTAGGAGTCTGACCAATAGACTTTCCAAACAAGAATAGACAACGCTTATCCTCATTAAGTCAAATACAACAGTGTGTGTATGTGATACCGTATAAACAGCAGGACTGAGATCTTATAGCAGTCAATAGCACTATATCAGGTGTTCAATACTAACTATACCAAGCAATTAAATAAGGTTAGAATATTATTAGAACTCAGTAAAACTGGAAGAATTGCTGGAGAGAGACTTTATCAAACTAAATGTGTAGTATAACCATACTGCAATGTTATATAACAAATGAACTGGAAAAGACAGTCTGGTTAACTACTATCACATTACGATCACACCACTAGTTGGATAATACTATTATATCTGATCAAGATATTATCAGAATGGAGTGATGTATATTAACATATTGACGAATTAACTACAAAATTTTATATATACAGTAGCGGGGCATAGCAAATTATTTTGCTATTTTAATTCACTTTAGTTGTCACTTTGTTGGTTTTATATTTCGCTATTACATTTGGAGGGATTCATTCTCAATTTTAAGTTTAATTAATAAAGATTCAGACATTTTAACAATTAGAAGATCGCTGAGTGCCTCAAACAAGCACAATTCTCTTTTTTTTTTCTTCTTCTCTGATATTAGTTTATTTTCTAGCCTACAGCGTTTTGTGCATTTATTGCATATATCCTGATAGTTCTCCAGTGTACCGACCCGGCTTCCCTGACTCTGATTGGATTCTCCCTTGGTTCTGCATATACTCTCTGGATTTGACCTTTGGCTTGTTGACTACTCTCTGCCTAATGATTTGGTACCTTATCAGTCCGCACGGTTCCGGACCTCTGCTAGTACGACCACGATTACCACCGCCATCTCGCAGGTAGCTTTCTGGGAGGGCCGCGACCTGCACGTCGTTTGTCGCGAAATCCAAACTTCCTTGCGGGGATCCCTGGTGAAGACTGGCGGTGTAGCAGTGCCAATACCCGCAGGTGCCGCAATCTTTCCTCGTGACAGGTGCATACTTACATTAGCCCCTTAACAACAGCGATAATCGCATCGGCACAGTCAATGACGTCATCAAGTGCAGCCACCTTCTTACTTCATCACCATTGGCTGAAGTTGGTGTCAAGCGGAGTCATCATTGGTGATGGGCACGAAGCAGCCCTTCGGAATCCTGACGTCGGGGTAAGTCTTGTTGGGGTAGTCAGCATCGATATGCTGACTACCACCACTATAAGAAATAGCCTGATATTGTTGTCAGTAAACTATATATGACGGAACTTTTTTGACAATCAGGAATGACATGTGTTTTGCTGTTAGTTTAGTGTCGGATAGGCAAGGTGTTTATTTTGAAGTTTTCTTTATTTTTCTGCTTAATAAAACTGGATGAAGCCAATTGTACTAAAACCTTGTACTTGTATGACTTATCGGCTGCTGTTCACTACCATCTACCCCAGGAGATAGCACTTTTCCACTAACTCAGTTACAACTATAATAGCAGTTACTTCACTAGAGCACTAGACATTGAAGATCAGGGGGTAAATGTGTCAAAGTCCGTTTTTTTCATCTCGCGGGAGATCAGCGCCTCTGCAGCTAAAATTTAAAGGGGCGATGGCTTGTAAAGGCAAACTTGCCTTTACAAGCCACCGCCCCTTTAAATTTTAGCTGCAGAGACGCCGATCCCCTGCGAGATGAAAAAAACGGACTTTGATACATTTACCACCAGGTAGTGACAGGATTGTAGGATCAATCTTTCATGAGAATGACAGTCTCTTGGACTTACTGTGATCCAGGATGCATGTCTTCAGGAAAGTTCACTCATCAAAATAAGGACTATGACAAAACATCTGTATTAACATTTTAAAACTAATTGGTTTTCTGTTTGTGCAAATCTGATCCTGATCAAATGTGAAAGATATAAACTAAAACACATTCCCACACTGTTGCTACCAGAGGGTACATATGTCCCTTGCTATTATGAAATTCTACATTGACCAAACTGGATTTGTAAGTTGTATAAAAATAATAATGAAATAATAATGAATTGTAATTCACTTGTTATACAGGCGATATCCCTACATTTGAAACAATTCCCTCACCTCCATAGATGTCAGTGGGCCTATCTTGTAAATTATGCATGCATTGCCATGGACTGTACATACATGAATTTCTTTTGTATTTATGAGTGAATTTAAAAGAATAAAAACAGCAGGTGATATGATTTAGAATGCTGCATATCTTATAAAAGATCCCAGGCAGTCTGCATGGCTACGAAAATATTTTAATAAAATCTTGGTGATTTTCAGAAATAAGACACTGTGGCTAGACTCATTATTGTAATGTGTATTAATGTAAAAGTATTTGAAAATAGGTGACTCAATGTTATAATCTCTATATATTAAAAAATAATAATGAGCTGACAGGAATAACAGGGGGCCATAATGAGAGTGTGTCATTATTTGCATTGTTCAATGAACTATTTGTAGGCACCCTACATTTTTCTTATCCACTTATTCACCTCATTCTGCTCCTTGCCAGTTGGATTGATACTTCCAGTGGATTAAACCATCATGTAATGTGTCTAGAGAAAAACAAAGCTGCCTGCATGCTCAGCAGATATGCTATGTGTACAGAGTCCCTGGTGACGTTTCCTTTGTTTTTTAAATCAAATAAATTACATTGCACCTATTGCTTTAACCTCTGCCAGAGCAATTCCCAACCAAGGAAGAAACTTCAAACATCGGGAAATAAAGGGATAAACGTTTCAAATGCAAAATGATTTCCTGTATGACCCCTACATATTGCTTTGTAGATTCCCCTTAATCTTTATATGTATCAACTCCTTCCATTACAGCTCCTTGTTCTTACTTGGCTTCAACCTTTTAAGAGAGATCTATACAATAGTACATCTAATTCAATTATTGTACCTAGCAATGATCGGTGACCTCTTCATTCTGGGTGTTATGATGTGAATTAAACCTCATTTCAAGAAATGTCCTGGGCCAGAAAATTTACATTTTGTACACAGCTTCTGTATGTGTTTTGTTGGAGCATCCAAATCCTCCTTAGACCTTATTTAATATCTTTTCATTTTATTTTTGGAGTCTGCATAGCATAGTTTGGTGACCATACAGAAAATATGGGCATTAGTAATTTACATTTCAGATTTTAGATAATGGGAATCCTCTACCGCTAGAGTAAAATATCAGGATATTAGAAGTCAGCAAGGTGTCCCACAAGCTTTTGTGCCATGCAACTGCAAGGTGATGTCTAACATACTTTTACAGTAAGAGAGCACATTATTCCTTATAATACAGTTTTAATTTGAAAAAAAAGAAGGTTGATTGTATGAACTGATCTTCTTATCCAAATATGTTTTTTCCTTCACTGTCGTTAATGTATTCCATTACCGAACATTTTCAAAATGTATCATCCTGTAAAATTACTACAGGATGGGTGAATTGAGTAATCTGATTCTGAATATTGACTGAATATCAGAGATTTGTCGTCTGTGAATTTGAAGACAAATTTTCCAAAATTCACAAAAAATATTATGAATAAATAATACCCACTGAAGACTCAGTCAATTCACATTTACTTAGCAGTGGTGACCAAAGATAATCTTTAGCTAGAACACAACATCTGTTATTTACTTTGAGAGCTTGTTCTGCAACAATAACATGACCAGCCCTTTTGCCCATGGAACTCACTGCCAATCCTGGCTTCACAATTGCAGCATTGTTTACAGTACTCCTATCCACAGAGCCTTTCTGGTTTCCACTATAACATGGAGATCAGAAGAGTGGAATCCCTCTACAACAGTAAGAACTAGGCAGATCATCACAGTGTCTTTGTGGAGGAAGGTGGAGTCACAAAAGCAGTATGACCTCCCTATCATATTTACCAGATCCATGTTGAAAAGCACTTGGGCTTTTCTCCACCCACTAGACTGTGGGAACAGGGGTGATTATCCACATTGGGAACCCTGGAGTGGAAACTTTCTTGATTTTTTTTATACTCAAAAAAAAAGCAACTAAAAAATTACCTACTCACACACTAGCACTGATTACCATTGAATGATCAAAGGCAGGAGTCCCCAGAACACCCCATTCACTGGCAGACAATCACAAGCTTTTTCCCATAGTGGCCTCTTCTGATTGGCTGTTAATGAAGGAGGGTCCCAAAGAATCCAATCTTTGAGTATGTAGTGTAGGTCATTTGTAGTATGCAGATAGCTAATTTTGTATAAAGATCTTTCAAGTTTTTATTTTTGTTTCCAGTTTTTACTAACATTAACCAAAAAAGTAAAATTTAATTTAATAAAGTAGCGAACAAGCACTATTGCAGATGAGCCCTACACTTATGGTCTCCCTCTATAGAGGAAATCAGACTAGGCTGTCTGGCTAAGCATTTGTGTAAATCAGGGGCATGCTGCTTATTTTTTAGTATTATTATTTTTAAAATATTATTATTATTAGTTTTATCTTACAAATAGTATGAATGGGGACTAATTCATTACAGGTGGAAAGTGTGTCTAGAAATGTGCATTTCTGCCAAACAGCTTCCTATTGAAACTATAGGTCTTTTAAAAAATAAAATTCTACTCTAAAGAGAACTGAAGCTGTGAAATAAGGACAGTGCTGGCCATGCTGAGTCACTTCACTTTTTTTTCATTATTTGACACAGTTCTTGACTTTTGAGCCAAATGCATCCACATCTTGGCCAACAGAATTCTGTGGCTTCGTTTAAACCTAGTAGCTGCTCTCTAAATATGTTATGTATTACAAGAGTGATATCCCTGTTTTCCAAATATAACTCATGACATCGCTACTCATCAAATATAAAGATATATTCTACAGTATGTATTAGATATAGTTATGCCCCTCATAGTTATATTAGAGGTATAGTAGATGTTGAATAATAGATACTACGTAATTGTGTTTGTCTTTCGACTCCCTCTGTCTCCTCTCGCTTCTCTCCGCTCCCCTCAGTGGCTCTTAACCTGTCATCTGTGCCCACCCTCTTGGGCCAAAGTTACCTGCCTGTACTGACTTTTCCCCTCCCTCTCGTTAGCTGAGCCTGAGCCCCCAGAGTTATAGTGCTTACTGTTACTTGTACTGTGCTGTTTCACCTTGTACTGTGCCATTGTTTGTCCTTGTACGGCGCTACGGATACTTTGTGGCGCCTTATAAATTAAAATTATTAATAATAATAATAATAGTCTCTAAAATCTGACCTGATGAAGAACTGTGTACAAAGCCAGTCAAATTGTTCAAGGATGATTGTTACATCAGTGGTGATGAACCAGTGAAAAGTATGCAATCTGGATTGACAAATCACACAGACTTGTTTGTAAATTCTTTTGGTTGTCCTTGTCGAATGATGAGATCTGTTTGTGTATATTGTGTATATTGGACAATTTTAGTTAAAAGGATTATATTTATTACTATATCTCAAAATGTATGTAAATTATACGTTTTCTCTCCTGAAACAATTGTTTCTCCAAAAATAAGTATTTCCTTTACAAATGAATAACATTTCCATTGAATATTCACAAGTGTTTCCATATGTGAGAATAAATGAAAAACAGAAATTGTGCATTAGCTGATATTCAATGTATATGAATATAGTGCTGTTAGTGCACCAAATGCCAAGCTCCAGATTGCACCATCTAAATCCCCTTAGATTGTACGCTCCTTTGAGCAGGGCCTCCTCTCCTCCTGTTCTCCACCACCTTAACTCTGCTCTCCAGCTCCTTGTCTCCTCCGTGAGGTCCTCCTGCCCTTCTGCCCCTCTAGCTACCCCGCTGGGGGCTCTCACCTCTCATCTAGCTGTACATTGAGCTTCCGAGTTACTTTGCTTTTTGTTAACTGTTCCGTGCTGTCTCTCCCTGTATCGTGTTTCTGTCTGTCCCTGTACGGCGCTACGGATACCTAGTGGCGCCTTATAAATAAAAATTAATAATAATAATAATCTTTCCCAAAGAATATTGCTCTTTACTTTAAAATTACTGTAACATTTAAGGGTAAAATAGCTAGCTGTCTTTTATTCATAGAGTTGTTATTCTGTTATATACTTATATATTTATATACTTAGAGTTGGTCATTCTGGGCCTGATTCATAAAAAATGCCGATACGTGCCATATTTTGCATTTAAAAAAATATTCTGCGCACGCACAGAAATTAACCAGACGCCAGAGAATGCAGCAACATCATTTGTAGTGCAAAGGACCATTGCTACAGCCTACGATTTCATGGGAGGAACGGGAAGGAAACTGGTCGTATGCACATAGTCAATGTACAGTAAATGTACAATGTACAGTAAAGGCATGCAAAGCTTGAGCTGCAGCATCGATTCAAGCTTTGAGCATCTCTAAGGTACGGGATTTTATGCCGTATCACTAGCTACAGGTCTGAAAACAAGCAGACATACGAGAAATCCACGACTTAAATCGGTCGCATCGGCCTAACAGTGTCCTTTACAGTACGTAGCCAATGTTAGTCCTTCCCTTTCATCCCCCATTCCGCCTCTCAAGTCATAGGCAGTTGTAAGTGTAATTTGCAATCAGACATTAATTGCATCTAATTGCATTCATTTCTGTAAAGTCTATTTCTGGGCATCTGCAGAGCAATTTCATGCAAGATACACTACACAAATAGATGTATGGCCGAACCTGAATCAGGCCCAGTCTGTATAACTTAAATAAATTTACACTATTTGTCTGTGAAGAATCAGAATATAAGTTTGCAGCCCTTTCACCGCAACTTTTAGATTAAAAGATGAATATTTTTTAGTTGAAATGAGCATTTATGAGTGGTGCTGTGTTCTCAACCACTGTGTTGTGCCTGTTTCAATTTTAGATTGCCCCTTAAATATTTAACTATATAAAATGATCAATGACCAAAACGAATTGGATGCAGTTTGCACTTTGTGGCTGTCCCCTCCTTTAGGACCAGCCGGATTATGATCCACCCTTCCTTCTCTCCCCCTATGTGTGACTCCTTGTATCCCCATCACTGACACCTGTAACATGGGATATGCATCACATGACAGGTCCCATGTGCGCAAGCTGCAAGAAAGGCAGACAGAAGAGTCTGCTTCTCCAACACAGCACAGATGGAACAAGGTAAGTGTGAGGGAAGGGGGAGGGATCTTAATGTACTCTGGATGGGAAGTAGGTTATCAATTTAGTGATGGAGCATGGATGGGGGTAATTATGTAATGGGTGTTATTTTATTTGTGCGGTAATGGAAGGGTTATTCAATTTAATAGTGGGATCTATTAATTTAAGGACAGGTGATGGGAACTTTAATTTAATGCTGGGGTGGTTTGGGGGCTCATAATTGAATGTGGGGCTGAGTTTGGGGGAATGAGCGCTATTGATTAAATATGAATATGGATTATTTAATGTCAGGGTTGGTTGTGAGAAATAGCTATATTTTTAAATGTAAATACTATTAATTTATTAGACAAAGGATTTTTTCTTCCAGGTGAAAAATTGGATATGTAAGCTTGCATACAAGAAATTGGTGATCACTTTAAAGTAATTGATTTGTATTGTGAGCAACAAAAGGATGTATTTTAATATATATATATGCTTCTACTCTAAGGGGAATGACAAAGAGTAAACATTACAATATCATAATAAAAATAAAATAAAAAAGGTGTGGTGTAATGTGGTGCAAAAACAGATGCCTTATATGGTATTTCCTTTATATGAAGGAGCAGTTTAAAGCCCGTGTGTGGAAAAGGGCTACTAAGAGTCTCAGCGACTCTGGTCTCTAATGGGAATACATAGGGAGTATAAGGAGACTGTCCGTTCACAGCTATTAAAATATCCAAGACAAACTTCTGGCGGGATTTTGTGTGTTTATGTTTGTTACAATGTATCATTAATGTTATACTCCCTATGTTACTACAATGTTTACGCTATTTCATTACATTTAGAATAGAAGCATATGACTATCAAACTACATCCCACTACCAATTTCTTGGATGCAAGCTTACTCATGCGTTTTTGGACCTGAGAGAAAATTTCCTTTATCTATCTCGTATCAGTGTCTGGGAGGACAGGGGTTCCTTTCCCTTTTCCTAATTTGGCTGCATCAATTCATACACATATTAGGGAGGGCAGATAAGGATCCCCTATTGTTTAGTATTCATTTATTGCTGATTATTTAATTGCGGTTGCTGTTCATTTATTTGAGGGGTGATTTTGGGGCTATTTGATTTAATAGTGGTGTCTAATCATTTAAGGTGAGATGATGGGACATTAAATTTAATGCTGGGGTGGTTTGAGAGCTATTAATCGAATATGGGGCTGAGTTTGGTGGGGAGGGCTATTTATTAAATGTGAACATGAATTATTTAATGTTGGGGATTGTTGTGGGAAATAGCTATATTTATTAAACAGAAATGTTATTCATTTATTGCTGGGGCTGTATGGGGGAAGGAAACTGGTTTGTTTATTTATTGATTGGCAATAATATTAATTTAATGTTAGGACTGCTTCGGGGAAAAAAGACTATTTATTAAATGTACATAAGAAAGAAAAGAAAACCAGCACCAAGCCTAAGGTATATATGAAATTTTAATATTTATAAATATAAAAAAAATGATTAATTAAAGTCCACCATCTAATCACGAAAAATATTTTTATAATCAATAACAAAGTAAAACAGTACAATTCTGTCAACTAAAATAAAATAAAATACCCCCATAGTGTACACTGGAAATCACACATAAATTTAAGACTATCTAGTATTTTTGCAGTCAATATAATGGTGGTGAGTAATGGGACATCCTTAGTGAAACACACTGTACATAGAACATAAACAATGAACTGCGCCTAATTTGATACAGCACTACATTCTCTAGTAATTTGATATAACATGCAACTTTCACAAGAAAAAAGACATAGGGCTAGATTTACTAAGCTGCGGGTTTGAAAAAGTGGGGATGTTGCCTATAGCAACCAATCAGATTCTAGCTTTCATTTATATAGTACTTTCTACAAAATAACAACTAGAATCTGATTGGTTGCTATAGGCAACATCCCCACTTTTTTAAACCCGCAGCTTAGTAAATCTAGCCCATATTCTTATCTGGACTCCTTGGTGCTTTTTTAGATCTCGTAGATTTAATAGTAGGGAGTATGATTAACTCCTTAATAAATTCTCCACTCACAACAACAGCATAGATGTATCCACAATCATATGTAGTGGCGTCTCTTGTGCTTAAGTATAACGTCACTGGATAGATTTCAATATAGATATGGACATCTGCAATATTGACTTCATTGATGTAGGTCTTTCATCTGTACAAACCACTCAATCCTTGTGGCAACTTGATTAGCCACAACTCATAGCCTGCAAAGAGAGCGATCTTGGAATCTGCCTTCATAAGTGATAGCGATAAGCTGTTGTGAAGTATGCTTCCAAAAGGTCCATAGCACAGTGGAATAATTAGGCAGCTGACACAATGCAAAACTCCATCAGGGAAAGTCCCAAAGTAAATGCATGTAATCACAATTAGGAAGATCGAATTTTAGCAAATCTTTCACAGTTCAGCAACAAAATAAAACATAAATATACCAGTGTGTGACAATGATATTCTGACGCATTTCATTATAGTTAATATAACTTTATCAGAGAATATTGCATGGAATAACTCTTACAGACTGCCTGCTTTTTATAAAGCAGGTATAGACACCTGTATAGTTTCAGTGATTAGTAGGTGGAAAACTAAGAGCTGAGGAGAGAGGCTTTCAAAGTGATAACCTTATGAGGCCCAAGGGCTTTGAATAGGCTTATTGGGCACCTGACTCCATCCACCTTGAAGGCGTACAAGGCAGCTTGACATGAGTGGGTCCATTTCTGTTGTAAAGTGGGAAATCAGCTTTCGGAACTGAAAATGTGCATGTTGGAATTTATTTGGTGTAAATACTGGCTTAACTGCATCAACTGCATATAAAACATTATTTTATATGCCATTATTTTGTTTTTCCTGATTGTACATTTACAAGTAACTACTTTTTACCTGTTATTATTCTACTATTTATATGCCTTTATCTTGTTTTTCCTGATTTTATATTTACCAGCAACTACTTTTACCTGTTATTATTCTTGCCTATTTTCATTGTCCTTATTACCTCTCCTTCTATTATTCCTTGCCTTCCACGCCCTAATTGGTTATTGTCCTCCATCTTGCTATTGTCTCCCTGCTTATTCTTACCTGTTATCCGCTGTCCTTATTATCTTACTGTTCTGCTATCATTCTTACCTGTTTTCATTGTCCTTATTATCTCACTGTACTGTTGTTCCATGCCCTCCACGCCCTAATTCGTTATTATCTTCCACCTTTTCATTATCTTCCTGCCATTGTTCTTACCTGTTTTTCACTGTCCCCACTATCTCACTGTTCTGTTACTCTCTCTCCCTACTATGCCTCCCCGCTCTCACTCCATACCCATACTCTCCCCCGCCCTACCTCTCCTGTTCCTCCCGCGCGCTGCTCATCTTGCTAACCTCATCCCCATTTCCCCCCTCTCCTCTCCCCCTTTCTTCTGTGCCCTCTGAAATGCCAGATCCGTCCGCAACAAGCTGACTGCTATCCACGACCTCTTTCTATCCAATTCCTTTAACCTTCTTGCCGTTACTGAAACCTGGCTCTCCGATTCTGATACTACTTCCCCCGCTGCCCTCTCCTATGGTGGCCTCTCCTTCACCCACTCCGCCAGGCCTGGTGCCCGCCCAGGCAGTGGAGTTGGCCTCCTCCTCTCCTCCACCTGTACTTTTCGTGTCATTCTGCCTGAACCCTCCCTCTCCTTCTCCTCTTTTGAAGCTCACACCATCCGCCTCTTCTACCCCATCCACCTCCGCATCACTGTCATCTACCACCCCCCTGGCCCCACCTCCCTCTTCCTTGACAACTTTGCTAGCTGGCTTCCTCACTACCTCTCCTCCGATCTCCCCTCGATCATTCTCGGTGACTTTAACATCCCCATAGACAACCCCACCTACCCTGCTTCCAGCAAACTGCTCACCCTCTCCTCCTCCCTTGGTCTCACCCAATTGACCTCCTCCTCTACCCACTGCCTTGGTCACTCCCTTGATCTTGTCTTCTCCTACCTATGTAATCTCTCCGACTTCTCCATCTCTCCCTTTCCTCTATCCGACCACCATCTCCTCTCCTTCTCTCTCTCCTCTTCTCCTGCTCCCCTCCCCCTGCCCAAACCTACTCTGTCCATACGCAACCTCAACGCTCTTGACCCTGCCTCTCTGTCCTCCTCTCTCAATACCCTCCTTTCTCCCCTTTCCTCCCAGGCCTGCCCCAACCAGGCGGTCTCCCTCTACAATCACACCCTCACCTCCGCTCTGGACGCGGTCGCCCCTGCCCACTCCGTCCACCCCCGCTGCTCCAAACCCCAACCCTGGCACTCCAAATTTACCCGCTTCCTCCAAAAATGCTCCCGTTCCGCTAAACGTCACTGGAGAAAATCCCGCTCCCTGGCTGACTTCCTCCACTTTAAATTCATCCTTTCATCCTACAGCTCTGCCCTCTCACTCGCTAAACAATCTTTCTTTAAATCCCTCATCTCTTCCCAGTCCTCTAACCCCCGTCGCCTCTTTGCCACCTTCAGCACTCTCCTAGCCCCCTCCCCTCCCCCCCTCCCTCCTCCCTGACTGCCTCCGATTTCGCCTCCTTCTTCTCCTTTAAAATCGAGGCCATCCGACTTGAAATCTCCTCCTCCACTCTCTCTTCCACCCCTCCCACTCTTCTGTCCTCCCCCCAACCACCTTCCCCTCCACTCCTTCCGTCCCACCACCGGCAAGGAAGTCCACTCTCTCATTTCATCCTCCCCCCCACTACCTGTCCCCTGGATCCCATCCCCTCCCACCTTCTTCGCTCCCTTTCCCCCACCACCTGCTCCCACCTCGCTCACCTCTTTAATCTCTCCCTCTCCACTGGCATCTTCCCCTCCTCCTTCAAACATGCTCTCGTATCCCCCATTCTTAAGAAACCTAATCTTGACCCCACTTCTCTCTCGAACTATCGCCCCATATCTCTTCTCCCTTTTGCCTCCACAATTCTCGAGAGGCTCGTCTGCAGCCGTCTCACCTCCTACCTTTCTGAATACTCCCTCCTTGATCCTCTCCAGTCTGGTTTCCGCCCCCTCCACTCCACTGAAACTGCCCTGGCTAAAGTCACCAATGACCTACTCTCTGCTAAAGCCAGGAGCCACTTCTCCCTTCTCATCCTCCTTGACCTCTCTGCAGCCTTTGACACCGTTGACCACCCCCTCCTCCTTCACACCCTCCAGTCTTTCGGCCTCTCCGGCCCAGTCCTGTCCTGGTTCACCTCTTACCTTACTCACCGATCCTTCTCTGTCACCACCTCTGGGTCTCTCTCCCCCCCATCCACCCTTCCAGTCGGGGTCCCTCAGGGCTCTGTTCTGGGACCCTTACTCTTCTCTCTATACACCTCCTCCCTGGGTGAACTCATCAGCTCCTTCGGCTTCAGCTACCACCTTTACGCTGACGACACTCAACTATACCTCTCCTCTCCTGATCTCTCTCCCTCCCTCCTCTCTAGGGTGTCCGCCTGCCTCTCTGCCATCTCCTCCTGGATGTCCTCTCGATTCCTCAAACTTAACCTTGCCAAAACTGAGCTCATAGTTTTTCCTCCCTCTCATACCCCATCCCCTTCTGACCTCTCCATCACTGTCGACAACACCTCTATCTCCCCTGTCCCCCAACTTCGCTGCCTTGGTGTCATCCTCGACTCCTCTCTCTCCTTTGGCCCCCACATCCTCTCCCTTGCTAAATCCTGCCGCTTCCAGCTGCGTAACATCGCTCACATCCGGCCCTTCCTCTCCCAAGATGCCACCAAATGCCTTATCCACTCTCTGATCATCTCCCGCCTGGACTACTGCAACCTCCTCCTCACTGGCCTCCCCCACTCTCATCTCGATCCCCTTCGATCCGTCCTTAACGCTGCAGCTAGGCTTATTTTCTTCTCTCGCCGCTCCTCTTTTGTCTCCCCCCTCTACCTAGCCCTTCACTGTCTCCCATTCCCCTTCAGAATCCTCTTTAAGCTCCTCACACTCACCTACAAGGCCCTCGCCAACTCCACTGCGCCCTACATCTCCACCCTCCTCTCTATTCATGCTCCATCCCGCCCTCTCCGTTCTGCCTCTGACCGTCGCCTCTCTTCCCCCCTTATAACCTCCTCCCACGCGCGTATCCAAGACTTCGCCCGCTGTGCCCCCCTCCACTGGAACAAGCTCCCACCCTCCATCAGAACTTCCCCTAATCTGTCCAGTTTCAAACGGGCTCTAAAAACCCACCTTTTTCTTAAAGCCTTTCTGTCTCCCACTTAACTTCCTACCTTATCTTCTGCCTCTGTCCCCCTACTCTCCCTCTCTCCCCTGCGTCTCTCTGTCTGTCCACCCCTCCCCTTAGATTGTACGCTCCTCTGAGCAGGGCCATCTCTCCTCCTGTTTCCACCACTTCTAACTCTGCTCTCCAGCTACTTAGCCCTCCTCCTCGAGGGTCCTCCACCCCACGTCCACTCTCGCTCCCTCCTCCCCCCTGGGGGTCTCCCTGTCTTCCGCGCCCTCCTTCTTGGGCCCCGTCATTTGCAGATCCTCCCTCCCCCTTCCCCGCCCTCTCTAGCTGTGCATTGAGCTAACTGAGTTGCTGTGTTTACTGTACTGTGCTGTCTCCCATTGTATTGTAATTTTGTTTGTCTCTGTACGGCGCTGCGGACGCCTTGTGGCGCCTTATAAATAAATATTAATAATAATAATAATAATAATAACTACAAACTTGGTATTTCCAAAGCATTAATGTCATTCTTGTTGGCTGGGATATCTTTTATGGTGCAAATACAGGGGGCTAAGGATTATACCAATGTCATCACAGCCGCATTTCCGCGTATTGGCGGTCATAGGACAGCAACTCAGGGCAGAGAATTTAAATTTACTTAGATATTTAACCTTCACTCTGACACTCGGTTAATGCCGGAGCAATGTGTATGTTTCCAGATCCTATATCAGCGTTACAGTTTGCTCTCACAATGGATTCTGTGGACAATCCCTCTCCTAGAGATCTAATTGAACACCTTGCAAGGAGAGTGGGGAAACAAGCAGCTCATTAAAAACAGCTTCTGAAATTGATACATTACAGAACACCCTAGCAAATATCGGATCTTGGATATCTACACCAGAACCTACCTAAGTTTGACGGGGATCCCAAGCTTTTCAGAAGGTTCTTAAATCAATGTTCAATATAATTTGAACTCCTACCTGGGAACTTCCCCTCCAAAAGGTTAAGGTAGCCTATATAATATCGCTCATATCTGGTCAAGCTTTGGCCTGGGCTTCACCCTTGTGGGAGAGGAATGATCCCTTGTTGCACAACTATGATTCTTTCCTATCTACATTTAAGAAGATTTTTGACAAACCTGGTAGAGTTTCCAATGCAGCTACTTGTATAATATGTCTACGCCAAGGCACCCAGCAAGTGGGACAGTACGCCATCCATTTTAGAATTATGGCGCCTGAGCTCTGTTGGAACAATGAGGCCCTTGTCGCTACATTCTGTCAGGGTCTTTCAGATCGTATAAAGGACAAGCTGGTTACATGGGAACATCGGAAAACCTTGGAGTTACTTTCTCGAAAGTATTGGTGGCCTTCGTTACGCAATGATGTTAAGGAATTTGTTTCAGCATGTTTTGATTGTGCACAACACAAGATTTCTGGGAAAATACCATATGTTCATTTGACTCCTTTGCCAATTCCTGATTATCTGTGGTCTCAAATATCTATGGACTTCATCACTGACCTCCCTCCTTTCAGGACTTGTACTGTTGCTGATCAGTTCTCCAGAGCAGCTCACTTTATTCCCCTCAAAAATCTTCCTTCATCCTCCTCTCTCTGATATTTTCATTAAAGAAATTTTCCGGCTCCATGGTTGCCCCTTACACATTGTATCTGATCGTGGTTCCCAATTTATATACAGATTCTGGAGGGCTTTTTGTGGCAAGTTGGAAATAAACTTGATTTTTCGTCCACATACCATCCTCAATCCAATGGATTGACTGAGAGAACCAACCAAGAAGTAGAGAAATGTTTGAGGTTGTATGTATCGGCCAATCAAGATAACTGGGTGGATCAACTTCCATGGGTGGAATTTCCCAACAATAATCACTATCATGAGGCTATTTCTAACTTGCCCTTCTTCGTGCTGTATGGGTGTCATTGCAGGCTACCTATATCACAAATTACTTCCTCTGAGGTTTCTGGGGTAGATTCTCTTTTTTGCAACTTTTCATACATTTGGGATCAAGTCAAAGCTAACCTTTAGAGATCGGCCATGTGTGCTAAGAAAATTTATGACAAGAACCATCTGGTTGAAAGATCCAAGTAAGAAACTAGCTCCAAAGTTCATTGGGCCTTTTGAAATCTCTGAAGTCATTAACCCTGTGGCCTTCAGACTGAAACTTCCTTCTCTGCGTATACCCAATGTCTTTCACATTTTTCTCTTGAAAGCTGTGGTCCCTAATCCATTTTTCACCTCTTCCAAAACCCCATCCACCAGTTGTGGATCAGGACCAACTGGAATATGAAGTTAAAGCAATCTTGGATTCTCGTGTCTCCCGGGGTTTCTTTACAATTTCTTGTGGACTGGAAGGGACCCGAGGACTGTTCCTGGGTTAGAGCCTCTGATCTTCATGCTCCTCATCTTCTTAAACAACTTCATAGAAAATTTCCCAACAAGCCTTTTTAGGGTGTCTGGAGCCCACCCTTATGGCAGGGGGTACTGTTTCAGACTTACCGCTCCAGGCTCCAGGGCCCACTTTCTCTGTCATTGCAGTCACACTTCTGGGTATCGACGATCACATGACCGCAACTCAGGGTGGGGAATTCAAACTTGCTCAGATATTTAATCTTCACTCTGACACTCGGTTAGTGTCAGAGCAATGTGTATGCTTCCTGACTCCGTTCTCTTGTGGATTCTTTGTGCTACTTGGTTCCTTGCCAGACTCCTGTGTACCAGTGCTACCTGTTTGACTACTCTGATTCTCCTGCATTCATGTACTGACCCGGCTTGTATGACTATGCGTTGCTGACACCTTGTGCACCAGACCTGGCTACTCTGACATTGTACTCTGCCTCCTGATTTTGCCTTTGCCACTTGACCATGTACCGAACCTGGATCCCACTTACTCCGAGACCGTCTTCTGATTTTGTACTGTGCCTACTGATTGTGGACCAGAACCTCTGACTATGAGATTTCCTTCCACTTCCTACTTCTACTACTTGCCTAATATCCACTAGTGCTACACCTGGAGGCAGCCCAGTAGACCGCAATCTGTGAGCTCTCGGCAGGTAAGTCCATCCACCCTTGTGGTGGTTCTTGGTGAATACCGGGGAGCTCATTAGACTTTGCATCTCTGGGGGTAAATGTATCAAGCTGAGAGTTTTCTGTCAGGTTTGAAAAGTGGAGATGTAGCCTATAGCAACCAATCAGATTCCAGCTATCATTTTGCGGAATGTACTAAATGATTGATAGCTAGAATCTGATTGGTTTATCAAACCCGCCGGAAAACTCTCTGCTTGATACATTTACCCCCTGGTTGGCTTGAACCAATCTAGATTAGCACCAGTTCCTACATCAGCGTTACAACCAAAGGTTTTTTCGATTAGGAAAGCGCTAAGAGGTTGTGCTAAAAAGAGACCGGTAGCTGGAGATTCAGATGTCCCATAGATGTTGAAATGCTGCACAAGCTCATTGTGAAAGCCAACGCGATTACTATGTCTGAGTACGAAGGTTTGTTGTTTATTATGGCTTATTCCTTGGCCTACTTTGGCGCTTTCAGAGTAGGCATGTTAGTTGTGCCAGCTAACTTAGCAATAGATTCCGGCTTGTTGTCCAAACATGTTTGTCTATCTGATGTATCTTTGCTGTGTAGGCTGCATAAAATCCAAAATTGACCAATTAGGTAAGGGGCTGTGGATTGCTATGGCAGCTCACCCAGATAGTATTTTATGTCCATTAGTTCTGGACAAGGAATTTTCGAAGGTCAGACCTTCTGATCGGCAAATGTGATTGCTTCATATGAATGATTCTTACGAAATATCAATTTAATTTCATATTCAAGAAATGTATTGTGGGCATTGGATTAGACCTGGCTACCTACGGTACACATTCATTCAGAATTGGTGCAGCAACCTCAGCGGCAGTAGAAGGGTCCTCCATGGAGTGCATCAAGTGGTTGGGCGGCTGGAAGTTCTCCGAATAAATTTTCCCAAGTTCTCCCAACAAATTCTAATCATTCATCCCATTATAACAACCCAGGGTTCGTCCACTCGTCACTAGTAGGGGCATGAAGGGATTTACTTATTTTTCCTCAAAAGAAGGACCTCATAGCATTAGCACCTTTTTCCCTTAACATGTCTTACCCAAAAAGATTTGTTGTACACAATGGGGCCCGATCTGTGTGGTCTAACAGCAAGATGCATCAATGTTAATTGTGTTGTTAATTTATGTTTGTGAGTCCTAATTGTTTAATTGGTGACCCTTATGCCAAATATTAGATGTAGAATGATTTTGGGGGTATTGTTTTTCTTACAGATTTGGACACGATGCCCGTGCACGTTTGGGTATTTGAGCATTCTTTTGCTTACTGGGCTACCAGCACCCAGCAGCACAAGATATCAAGATATGCCCCATCCCGTTGACTGTGCAATGGATTGGTAGGAGGGGAATGTGCTGGTCTAATTTAAAAAAATAAATATATATATAGTTGATAAAATAGTCACAGGCTAAGCCTCCAACATTTTTATTATCCATCTTGAAGACAATGACCTGGGTAAGGAGAAAGCAATTGACCTAATTTGACGCATTAGACAATAGACAACATGAGGAGACAGGTTATTCGTGATGTGGCAAAATTCTTGAAAGGGTGAGGGAGTTGGTCAATTCCTCATCCAGCAATTAAATTCTATCACACTCACCTCTTTAGGCCAGATGGTGTTCACCTCACGGACACGGGTTTGATTTTTTTTATTGGGCAAATCTATACTTGTTTGGCAGAGCTTCTAGGGTCAGTTGGTGGCGGGCAACCTGTTAGTTAGAGACGGATGCGTTGGCGGGAAAACGGTGCATGCAGCTGTTAATACAGGCTGCAGGTGTTTATGTTGGCCGCAGGAGTCTTCCCTCTCCATTCCTTTCTCTTTAGGGAGTCATCTGTACAGATGCCCTGGGTATTCTTCTCAGTAGCATACCCGTGAGGCCAGAGGTTGTGAAGTCTTTCTGATGCCGTAAAGTTGCGCCAGGATTTATGGGCCGGCAGATCATCCCTATATGGTTATTTGATAAGGTTTTGGTATTGACTGGTAGCTTGCCTGCATCCACTTTCATTGCCACTATCTTTCTTCTAAATCAATAAACTGTGAACTTAGTTCGCCAAAATTTTATCACGTTTCCATGTCATTATTTTAGGTTCATTATACAAATCCTATAAATAAACAATTTTGCAGTGTTGAGGATTTAGCCCATTGGCATTTAATGATGAAAACACCAAAAAGACAGAGACACAGGAGAGGAATTAGGAGGAGAAAGTAGTCCTACAAGAAAAATATAGATGAGCCATCAGTGAGATATATTTTTAATTTATCAGATATGGAAATAATATACCCACAAAAAAGATTACTAACCAAAGGTTTAAAACATGCACCTACAAGTGAACTAAACATTTTTGATCTGTTTGTCGAGCTAAATAGATTTGTATGCTCTGCAGAACCAAATGCTTTGCTCAGAAAGCACTACAGAAACTGAAGGATGAACGTTGTATGCCCATTGTTCTTGATGGAAGTGACATGCATTCATTAAATATTTTGGAGAGTCTTTCAACAGGGAGCTCTAATATATGTGAATTCCTATATCTGACATGAATACGTTGTTGGCCTTAAAAAGAGAAAAATATTTCTATCGCACAGATTAAGGAATGAGCCTCTAATACTTTATATTTCAGGAAAATTCCTTTTCTCGCATAGAGGGGTGCTACCACTAACACATATGATATATCAAATAGAAGAAGGAGCTATTAGTTTTTATGGTGCACAGTAATTCCTATTCATTAATTGTTATAGCACAACATGAATTAAAATATAACCTTTATTGGCTTATATATAAAAACAAAAACTGATCTCTTAAAATAGTGCGAAATATAGTGAAAATAAGTGAATTGTGTTAGTTAAAACTCTGGGTACGCTTTGACTTCTCTTAGTTTGTGACCGCTATAGGTTAATTTGCCTTATTAGTGTATCTATACCAAATACCAACCCTCGCTATTCTATATCCCTCAATAATGTAATTTATTGTAATTATTGGGATATATGCGGGGTCTACAAAATCACTTGTAAAGGCTCTATTGTTGAAAGTAGCTGATAGTCTGCAATTATTACATGCCGATACATAAACCCTATATAACGATCTTATAGGTTTGATTTTTTATTTTCCTGTATGGAGTATATGACTCTCCTTATATATCTCCTAATTTGCTATTGCTGCTTAATTATAGAGCTAAGTTCTTGCTGCATGAACATTGCAGAGCTGAGGTTTCCTATAGATTAGGGTATTCTAATCTCCTCTGTGGAGTCCACAGCTCTCCTTATAGAGTCTTTCTCTTCTATTGCTATTGCTACTTAAATTAATAAGCTGGATTGTTGGCTGCATAAGTATCTGAGAGCTAAGTTTTCCCCTTTTATATCCGCTAGGTCTTAATATTTTCAGTGCTCTTAAATGAATACGTTGTTGGACAATAAATCTAAAATCAAGTGTAAATCTGATTTTTATCCTCTGCAAGCAAAAAGTGCTAAAATGGAGGAATTTAGAGACTGGTGCTCCATATCTAGGGGTTTCAATTCCAATTTGTCAAAACAAGAAAGACATGCTCTGAAAGAAATTAAAAAATGATCCCACATCATGCTATAGTCTGCTGACAAGGGGGGGGAGGTTGAAATATTATTCAAAATATTACAGATTATCAGAAAGAATCACATAGGCAATTGAAAAATACTGATTTTTATATTAAATTATCACACAATCCAACAAAAAGTTATCAGGGACAACTGAAGTCCCTGTTGGATAATATCCTGGCAGATGGGGTCTTATCCAAAGACAAATGGAGGTTTTTATATATGGAATCACCAGTTACACAATTTACTATCACCTTACTAAAATTCACAAGACCCTCACCTCACCCCCAGGGAGACCTATAATTTTAGGCTTAAATTCACTCACTTCTAAATTTATCTCACTATGTATACTATTTTTTGCAACTATTACTATTGACGCTGAGATCTTTTCTGTGTGATTCCACTCATCTACTAAACACATTGAAAGAATTTGTATGTTTGACATTGAATGTCCAATCACTTTACCACTAATATACCTCAAATTTAGGAGTGTAATCCATAGATTATTGGCTGAGATGTGTAGACACCATTTCATATTCAAGACATTTATTCTAAATTCCATTTTCTTAATTCTCACGCACAATCACTTTTTATTTGATGATGATATTTACTTACAAGTCATGGTGATGGCCATGGGGACCAGGTTCGTGCCCAGTTATGCTAATCTTTGCATGGGTAGATTTCATCATCATCATCATCACCATTTACTTATATAGCGCCACTAATTCCGTAGTGCTGTACAGAGAACTCATTCACATCAGTCCCTGCCCCATTGGAGCTTACAGTCTAAATTCTCTAACACACACACCCCGATTACATCTGGGCAAGTGACTGTGTGGTGAACCTGGTGTACTATGACCAGGGGAGGGCTGGCAAATTTTAGCCAGGGGGCAAGATTTGATTCAGCAGTCTGTTTTATAGGAAAAAAAACTGCAGGCAGCCCAGTGACCCAGCCCAAAGCAGCCCACTATGGTACATGCCTGGGGGGGCAGTTGCCCCCTACCCCCTAGCCCGGCCTGCCCCTGACTATGGCCATTACATAGATGATCTATTTATAATTTGGGGTGAGGATCACAGTTCAGCACTTAAGTTTTCCAGCCACCTCAATACTAACTCATTTAATCTCAAATTCACACACTGCAATCAAGAATTATCCATGAGCTTCCTGGATGTGGTCCTGTCTGTCCAGAGCACACAAATTGTAACCTCTACATTTTATAAGGAGATTGATTCATGTAAGGGACAGTTTTTGCAGGTCAAACGTAATTGCTACAGAGAGGATATCTTTAAATTACAAGCTAAAGATATGATATAACATTTTAGAGCTAGAAATTACCCTAGTCCTCTTCTTCCTAAAGTTTATGAGCAAGCTAATTCAGTGGATAGAAATTCGTTACGTATTGCCAAGAATAGAAGGGATGATATTTCAGAGACTCCAAAATCCAACTTGTCATTTGTGATGAAATCCAATAGGTGTTCTTATGAAATTAGGTCATTAAAAAAAATATTTTATACTGAAATAAAATACAATTTTAGAAACATTTTTACCAGAAAATCCAGTTTTGATTTTTTAAAAAGGCTAAGAACTTGGAGAAAATTTTAGCACCAACTTTTTTACCCCCCCAAAAAAATAATAAGACACTGTGATCTACAGATGGGAAAAAAAATACAATAAGTTGGATTCAAGTAAAGCCTATGGGGTGCTATAAATGCAATAGATTAAACTGCATTACATTCATCATCATCATCATCGACATTTATTTATATAGCGCCAGCAAATTCCGTAGCGCTTTACAATTGGGAACAAACATTAATAAGACAATACTGGGTAATACATACAGACAGAGAGGTAAGAGAACCCTGCTCGAAAGCTTACAATCTATAGGACAATGGGAGTTAGAAACACAAGGGCATGTGCTACATCATATTGCACAATGGACCAGCCAGACTGCAAAGGTAAAAGTACTGAGTGGGCTGTGTGTGTTGCAATGTTGGTCAGAAGGTTGTTGTCTTGCGTTAGCAGTGTAGAGGATGGCAATAGGGTAATCTAGGGAAATTAAGATGATGGTTGAAGAATATCATAACCTTGTCTGAAGAGGTGGGTTTTCAGTGAACGCTTGAAGGTTTGAAGACTAGAGGAAAGTCTTACTGTGCGAGGGAGGGAATTCCACAAAGTAGGTGCAGCCCAGAAAAAATCCTGTAACCGAGAATGGGAGGATGTGATGAGAGTGGAGGAGAGACGTAGATCTTGTGCAGAACGGAGGTGTCGAGTAGGGAGATATTTCGAGACAAGTGAGGAAATGTATGTCGGTGTAATTTTGTTGATGGCCTTGTATGTTAGTAGAAGAATTTTATATTGGATTCGTTGAAATACAGGCAGCCAATGTAGAGACTGACAGAGTGGCTCAGCAGAGGAATAACGGTTTGTAAGGAAAATCAGTCTAGCCGCTGCGTGCAAAATAGATTGTTGGGGTTCAAGTCTGCCTTTGGGAAGACCAGTAAGGAGGGAATTGCAATAGTCGATGCGGGAGATGATGAGTGCATGAATTAATGTTTTTGCGGTGTCTTGTGTCAAATATGTGCGTATTCTGGAAATGTTCTTTAGGTGTATGTAACATAATTTAGATATAGAGTTGATGTGGGGAATAAACGACAGTTGTGAATCAAGGATAACACCTAGGCAACGAGCTTGCGGGGTGGGATTTATGGTCATGTTATCGACAGAAATAGAAACGTCAGGCAGGTGTTACGAGCCGCGGCGGTGCCCAGCCGCCGCAACTCACTCACCTGCGTCCCGGCCGTCGCTATGGCGACCGGGACGTCACTTCCGGCCCTGACCCGGCCGTTGCCGGGGCAACGAGAAGACGCTTCAGCGCTGCGTCCCGGCAATGAGAGGAAGCCGGGCGCAGCGCTCACCATATGTTCTAGCCTGTGGGCTAATTAATGCAACTTATTAATTATGCTGGGGGCTGTGTCTAATTCAGAGCTAGGCTCTGATTTGTGGCCACTGGTATTTAAGGCAATGAGGTCTGCTGTCTCATTGCCGGTTATAGCTCCTGTGTTCCAGTCTGCTAACCTGCTAGTTCCTGTCCTGTATCCTGATATCTCTATTTGACTCCCCGTGTATGACCCTTGGCTTTGATTTGGACCTTGCTCGTGTTTCCTGTGACCCTGATCTTTGGCCTGTTTACCCGTTCTGCTATTTGCCTGTGACCCCTGACCTCAGCTTGTTCATCGATACTGTTGTCTGCTGCTGGCCCTTGACCTCTGCGTGGACCTGACTCCTCTTGCCTGGGTTCTCCCCAGCTGGTACGCACTTCACGACCCTCTGTCAGTCTGCGGCCCAGTCTGTCCCCACCATCAGGGGCTCCAGTGAACACCTGACTGGCAGAGTAGATTCCGGGTTGTGTTGTGCCGGCTGGAGGGGTTCCTAACATTATAACCGGCCCACTCACGGAGACGAGGTTGGAATGGATGCAAGTGGATCCTCACCGTCTCCGGCACAAGCCCTAGCAGCCCATGTTGAGTCCTTATATCAGATGATCCAGGGATTGGCTGAGCGTCTGTCTGTTCAAGAAGAAGCCGCAAAAGTGTCACAACCCACTCCAAGTTCCGTCTGTGAACCTAAGATGAACTTGCCGGATCGCTTGTCTGGAAATAGGTCCCTGTTTCGGAATTTAAGGGAGAGCTGCAAGCTCTATTTCCGATTGAGACCCCGCTCCTCCGGGTCAGAGCATCAAAGAGTCGGGATTATCATTTCCCTTCTACAGGGTGACCCCCAGTCCTGGGCGTTTTCCTTGCCGCAGACCAGTCCTGCCATGCAGTCAGTAGACGCTTTCTTCGAGGTGTTAGGTCTACTATATGACGACCCGGACCGTACTGCCTCCGCTGAAGCTCATCTACGGGCCTTGAAACAAGGCCGGCGCTCGGCAGAGGAATACTGCACTGAATTCCGTAGATGGTCACCTGATAGTGGATGGAATGATCCTGCCTTGCGGAGTCAGTTCCGTCTTGGCCTGTCGGAACAGGTCAAAGACTCTTTGGTGCAGTACCCATCTCCTACCTCTCTGGAGGATCTGATGCACCTCTCCATTAAAATCGACAGGAGATTTAAAGAGCGGAAAATCGAAAAGGAGACATCATCACCTCTATCGGCTTCATTCCTGTTCCCACGGATGGTGAGGAACCCATGCAATTGGGGGCGTATCGTCTCTCCCCTGAGGAAAGAGACAAGAGAAGATCACAGGGCCTATGTCTCTATTGCGGCACAAAAGGCCACTTCTCCCGTTCCTGCCCGAATAAGCCGGGAAAAGAGCATGCCTAGGGAACGTGGGGAAAGTTCACCTAGGTCTGCAGATTGTCTCCCCGAAAAATGCCGTATTGATCCCTGCACAGCTCATGTTTAGTGCTCGTTCAATGGACCTGTCCGCCTTCGTTGATAGTGGAGCTGCAGGCAACTTCCTGGACATCGGGTTCGCCCGCGCTGCTAAAATTTTGATGGTAAAACTCAAGTCCGCTATTACTGTCTGTGGCTTAGATGGAGGTCCGTTGCCTGGTGGCAAGATTTCCTGGGAGACCTCGCCACTACAATTAAAAATCGGAGCTCTCCATTCAGAGTCAATAACCTTCTGTCACTCACCGGACCGTGAGTACCTCTTCCCGGACATTTAGGAACCGTGGCCGTCCGCCATCCTGAGGGTCTGCGCATGCGCAGCCCTTTTCTATACTTCAGTGTATACTCCTTTAACTTAATTGGCAGATCAGGCAACCTCCCTATATTAAGCACCTGTGGTCACCACCACGTTGCCTGATCTTGGAGTCTCATTCCTCATGAGTCTCTGAAGGTGTTCCTGTATTACTCGTGTATTCAGCGCTGCTGATTCCTGTGGTTTCCAAACCACTTCTACTACTGTGGTTCCATACCACTTCTACCATCAACTGTATCATCATGACTGTTTGCTGATTCCTATCCGCTGCCTCCGTGCACTACAGTCTTCTACACCACTTCAACGTTATTTTATATCAATGTGACTGTTTGCTCATTGCTATCCGCTGCCTCCGTGCACTCCAGCTTTTACCTCACTCACCTGCTTCTCATCAAGTCTGTTTGCTGATTTCTATCCGCTGCCTCTGTGCACTACAGTCTCCTGCTTGCAACTCGCCTGTGTTCAACATCGTGACTGCCAGCTGACTACTATCCGCTGCCTCTGTGCACTACAGTCTCCTGCTTGCAACTCGCCTGTGTTCAACATCGTGACTGCCAGCTGATTACTATCCGCTGCCTCCGTGCACTACACTCTCATCTCATCTTTGCTGTGACTTCCTCGAGACTGCCGCTTTTCATTACCATCTGCTGCACTTCGTGATCTACAGCTCCTGCCCTGCGCTGCACTCCTGTTTCCCATCGCTGTTGGTTCCTGTGGTTGCTACTGGTTACCTCCGTGTGCCGCTGAGTCCTGCCGCTGTGGTCAGCGCTATCGTCCATCTCCTGCTGATCCACTCTCCACGCCTTCACGTGTTCCACTGGTCTCTACCCTCCTGTCAGCATTGGATTTGTATCTCTTCTACTACCCTCTGCTGGATCATCTCCATTCTCCTGGGTTTCCTATGAGTCCAGTTCCACGTGTTGCTGACTCCTGTGGGTTCGTGTCCCTGTCGGTCTACTCACCTGTGCGCTGCACCTGCTAGACCGCTGCTTCACCTATCCAGGGACTTCCTATCCAGTCGGCCTCCAGCCGCTCAGGTACCGCTGCAATCCCATCTGACTGCTACTGCTGAACCACGGTATGCATACTTCTCATTGACTGTGCTGTGTATTGCATATCTTGCTGGACTGTGTTTGGTTCTCTCTGGAGTCTGCTATCCGCTGAGTCTATTGCCATCATTGACTGTGTTATCATTGTGCTGGACTACTTCAAGAGACTTTCTAGATTGCAGACCTGATCAGTCATTTACTTATATATATATCTATATTGTGCATATTACTGTGGATCGTGTATAAGGTGCCTGTGTATATCCTGTGTTGCAGTCTTCCCCCGTGCACCTCCTCACATATATATTCAGTGGTACAACTTGCTGATGTCAGACCACTGATCCCTGTTTCCGGTATCACCTGTTCCATTATCCTCTCACATAGCAGTGGTACAACTCGCTACCGCAGACCACTGACTACCTGGATACCTCCACTTGGATTCCATTCCTTCACTCAGACAGCGGTACAACTTGCTACCCGCAGACCGCTGACTCTCATCACCTCCTTGTTTCTGTTGGACATTCCTCCTCACTATAGCAGTGGTACAACTTGCTATCGCAGACCACTGACTACCTTCACGTGTCCTTGTCCATACAGTTCCTTGTGTATCATTACCTCATTATTACCAGTGTTGCTAGTCATAGACTTTCCTGAGCATCTCATCGGCCATCATTTCATGTTCCGTGATCACCCAGCTACCAGAGTACCCTATTACCATCTACATTGCTCTGGTAAGCCTACCATCTGGTGATCCCTGGGTAAAGACTCCTAGTGCCCGTGACACCTTCCTTCTTATCGATTGTTCATCAGTTCCCTTGATCTTGGGCCACCTATGGCTTTCCCGTCATAACCCTGTCATAGACTGGGTAAAAGGAGAAATTGTCCAGTGGAGCTCTTACTGTACACAGTCCTGCTTGTCACTGCCCCTGCGGGTGATTCAGTCTATTCCGGAGCAGCTTCCCTCACAATATCATGAGTTCTGGGATGTGTTCTCCAAGAAAGCTGCTGACACCTTACCACCTCACCGTGACTTTGACTGTGCCATCGAGCTTATTCCTGGTTCCAAGTTGCCTAAGGGTCGCCTGTACTCTCTCTCTGGTCCGGAGACCAAGTCCATGCAGGAATACATTGAAGAAAATCTGGAGAAGGGCTTCATCAGGCCATCTAAATCTCCCGTAGGAGCAGGATGCTTCTTTGTATCCAAAAAGGACGGAGGACTAAGACCCTGTATTGATTACCGGGGATTGAATCTTATTACAATCAAGAATACCTATCCCCTTCCGCTCATCTCCGTATTATTTGATCAGCTGAGAGGTGCTACTGTCTTCTCAAAAATCGATCTTCGTGGAGCGTATAACCTCATCCGTATCAAGGAGGGAGACGAGTGGAAGACGGCATTCAATACGCACTCTGGCCATTATGAATATTTGGTTATGCCGTTCGGTCTTAGCAATGCACCTGCAGTATTCCAGGACTTAATCAATGAGGTTCTTCGGGACTTTCTTGGTAGTTTCGTGGTCGTCTATTTAGATGATATCCTCATCTATTCCAGATCTCTGTCTGTACATCAGAATCAAGTTAAACAAGTTCTACGAAGACTGCGAGAGAACCACCTTTACGCCAAACTAGAAAAGTGTGAGTTCGAGGTGCAGAAAGTATCCTTTTTAGGTTACATAATCTCTTCTGAGGGATTCTCCATGGATCCAACTCAGGTTCAGGCTATTCTAGATTGGGTGCAACCAAACAACCTTAAGGCGGTGCAGAGGTTTCTGGGCTTCTCCAATTATTATAGAAGGTTCATTCCAGGTTTTGCGGACATCGTGGCTCCCAGTGCGCCCTAACCCGTAAAGGAATGGATCCAACTAATTGGTTGCCTCAAGCAGTAGCCTCATTCGAAAGCCTGAAAAAAGCCTTTGTCTCCGCTCAGGTCCTTAGACACCCGGATCCAGCTAAATCATTTGTTCTTGAGGTCGACGCCTCTGACGTCGGTGCTGGGGCTATACTATCACAGAAGGACCCTCATACTAATCGTCTACACCCGTGTGCCTATTTCTCCCGTCAGTTCTCTTCAGCAGAAGCCAACTATGATGTCGGGAATAGGGAACTGTTGGCAATCAAATGGGCCTTCGAGGAGTGGCGACATTGGCTGGAGGGTGCTCCACATCAGATCTCTGTCATTACCGACCACAAGAACTTGCAATATATACAATCGGCCAAACGTCTAAATCCCAGACAGGCCCGTTGGTCGTTATTCTTTACCCGGTTCAATTTCCTGATCACCTATCGACCGGGTTCCAAAAATGTCCGGGCAGATGCTCTGTCCAGAAGTTTCTTGGCACACCACGTTCCAGTTTCGAACCCAGAGCCTATTATTCCTCCTTCCATAATCCATGTTGGATTAACCCAAGATCTAAGTATCACACTTCAGAGATTCCAGAAATTAGCCCCTGATACTACTCCGGAGCAACGTCTTTTTGTTCCAGTCCATCTAAGGAAGGCGGTTCTTGCAGAGGCGCATAATAGTAGGGATGCTGGACACCCTGGAGTTTATAAGACGCTGGAGATCCTTTCCCGTACAGTCTGGTGGCCATCCTTGTCCGCTGACGTCAAAAGTCATGTCCTCTCATGTGAAATTTGTGCCAGGAACAAAGTCCCCAGGACTCGCCCGGTGGGTCAATTGCTTCCATTGCCCATTCCTGCAAAACCTTGGACACATTTGTCCATGGATTTTATTGTTGATTTGCCACCTTCTGCAGGACATAATACTATTTGGGTTGTGGTGGACCGTTTCAGTAAAATGGCACATTTCATCCCATTAACCAGGCTTCCTACAGCTCAAGATCTGGCCATTCTCTTCATACAACATGTTTTCCGGCTCCATGGACTTCCTTCCGATATTGTTTCTGATCATGGTTCACAATTCATAGCACAATTCTGGAAATCCTTCTGCACCCTCCTCGGAATCCGGATCAGTCTGTCATCTGCATACCACCCTCAGTCTAACGGGCAAACTGAAAGGGTTAACCAAGCACTTGAACAGTTCCTCCGATGTTATTCCTCAGAATTCCATGACAACTGGTCATCTTTGCTGCCTTGGGCAGAGTTTGCCTACAATAACTCATCTCACTCATCTACTCAAACTTCCCCGTTCTACTGTAACTTCGGTTTCCATCCCAGGTCTAATTCTCTGTACTCTCTCAAATCTGCTGGTATTCCGGAGATTCATTCCACAGCTGCTGATCTGAAAGTAATTTGGGGGAAAGTTCAGTCCTCCTTGAAAAAATCCTCATTGTTTTTCGGATCGCCACCGTACCACCTGCCCATTCAAAGTGGGCCAGAAAGTATGGCTATCAACTAGAAATCTTAGGCTCAAACAGCCTTGTAAAAAACTAGGGCCTAAATTTATTGGGCCGTTCATGATTACCAAACAGATCAATCCGGTAGCTTTTAGATTGAAGATTCCTAGCTCACTAAAAATTCCAAACACATTTCATTGTTCATTGTTGAAGCCGGTATTGTATCCTAGCCAATCCTCAACTGTGCCTGGGGGAAGTTCGAGTAAGCCACTAAGATATGTGGTTCAAAGGATTTTAGATTCCAAAAAAGTGCAAGGACAGGTGCACTTCCTGGTGCAGTGGAGGAACCGCGGGTTAGAAGAGCGATCTTGGGTTCCGCGAAGACAACTCCATGCCCCTAAACAATTGAAGGAATTCTTCAGGAGGTTCCCAAGAAAACCTGGATGTCGGGGTCCCTCGACCCCTCCTCAAGGGGGGGTACTGTTACGAGCCGCGGCGGTGCCCAGCCGCCGCGACTCACTCACCTGCGTCCCGGCCGTCGATATGGCGACCGGGACGTCACTTCTGGCCCTGACCCGGCCGTTGCCGGGGCAACGAGAAGACGCTTCAGCGCTGCTTCCCGGCAATGAGAGGAAGCCGGGCGCAGCGCTCACCATATGTTCTAGCCTGTGGGCTAATTAATGCAACTTATTAATTATGCTGGGGGCTGTGTCTAATTCAGAGCTAGGCTCTGATTGGTGGCCACTGGTATTTAAGGCAATGAGGTCTGCTGCCTCATTGCCGGTTATAGCTCCTGTGTTCCAGTCTGCTAACCTGCTAGTTCCTGTCCTGTATCCTGATATCTCTATTTGACTCCCCGTGTATGACCCTTGGCTTTGATTTGGACCTTGCTCGTGTTTCCTGTGACCCTGATCTTTGGCCTGTTTACCCGTTCTGCTATTTGCCTGTGACCCCTGACCTCAGCTTGTTCATCGATACTGTTGTCTGCTGCTGGCCCTTGACCTCTGCGTGGACCTGACTCCTCTTGCCTGGGTTCTCCCCAGCTGGTACGCACTTCACGACCCTCTGTCAGTCTGCGGCCCAGTCTGTCCCCACCATCAGGGGCTCCAGTGAACACCTGACTGGCAGAGTAGATTCCGGGTTGTGTTGTGCCGGCTGGAGGGGTTCCTAACACCAGGAAGCTTCTGTTCTTGGGTGGGAATATTATTAATTCAGTTTTTGAAAGATTGAGTTTGAGTTGGCGAGAAGACATCCAAGATGAAATGGCAGAAAGACAGTCAGTAACGCGAGACAACACAGATGGTGAAAGATCAGGAGAGGGTAGATAAATTTGTGTATCATCCGCATAGAGATGATACTGAAATCTAACGGAGCTTATTAGTTTTCCAAGAGAAGAGGTGTAGATAGAGAATAGCAGAGGACCTAGGACTGAGCCTTGTGGAACTCCACCTGATAAAGGAAGCGGAGCAGAGGTGGATCCAGAGAAATTAACACTGAAAGATCGATTAGATAGGTAGGATGAGAACAAGGATAGGACAGTGCCTTCAAGACCTAGGGATTGCAGCGTTTGTATGAGGAGAGAGTGGTCAACAGTGTCAATGCAGCAGAGAGATCCAGGAGAATTAGAAGAGAGTATTGGTTATTATTTTTTGCTGTGATCAAATCATTGACAACTTTGGTCAGCGCCGTCTCTGTGGAGTGTTGAGAGCGAAAGCCTGACTGAAGAGGATCCAATAAGTTGTTTGCTGTAAGAAAGTGTGTGAGGCATGTGTAGGCAATTCTCTCGAGAAGCTTGGAGGGGCATGGGAGATGGGGCGGTAATTTATGAGAGAGTTTGGGTCAGAATTCTGTTTTCTTAAAATGGGAGTAATCACTGCATGCTTGAATATAGATGGAAAAATACCAGTAGAAAGAGATAGATTACAGATTTTAGTTAGAGGGGGAATGAGCACAGGAGACATACCCATTTGTGAGGGAATGGGATCAAGAGGACAGGAGGTAGAGTAGGAAGATGAGAAGAGAGTAGACACTTCCTCTTCATTTGTGGGATCAAATGAAGAGAGAGTGTCAGAGGGTGCTACAAAGGAATATAGCAGATTGCTTGTCAAGGGAGATACCATTTCAAGCCTGATCTTATCTGTTTTGTCCTTGAAATAGGAAGCAAGATCCTGTGCACTGATGTTAGTTGGAGGATTTGGGGTGGGAGGATTCAGAAGAGAGTTAAATGTGTTAAAGAGGCGTTTGGGGTTAGAAGCCTGAGCATAGATGAGAGATCGGTAGTATGCTTGTTTAGCAGTGTCCAGAGCATTTCTGTAGGAGTGGTAGATATCAGTATATGTGATGAAATCATTAGAGGCACAAGATTTACGCCAGTGACGTTCTGCTTTACGAGAAAGTTTTTGTAGAGTTCGTGTTACTGTAGTGTGCCATGGTTGGCAACGAATTCTACGCGAAGTATGTAGTGTCGCTGGAGCCACTTGATCCAGAGCAGTTGCTAGGGTTTCATGAAAATGGGGTACTGCCTAATCAGGGGAGGAGAATGTAGAAATTGGGGAGAGAAGGTGTTGGAGAGAGGTGGAAAACTGTTGAAAATCAATAGCGTTGATATTCCTGCGGGTACGAGGAGGCTTGGAAGAGTTTGACACCAGGGAGGGTAAATAACTGGGGGTGACATTACATTTAAATATATTGATAAAAGAGCTGTAGAATTTACCTATTTTGTTACTAAAAACTAATTTTACATTAAAAGTTTTATTAACTGCACTACTTAATGAGTCCCAAGTAGTAAAAGTTTCCATTTGCAATGTTATTTTTTAACTTTCATTATATATATATATATATATATATATATATATATACTTCTTTACCCATTTTATTATATACTATTGTTTAAATTTACCGTCTCCACTATGCTATACTACTATACATGTACATATTTTTATTTGCATTAACATTTACATATATATATATATATATATATATATATATATATATATATATATATATATATATATGTACATATATATATATATATTTTTATATATATATATATATATATATATATATATATATATATATATATTTACCCACCTTCCACCTAACCTTTCCTCCCCTCCCTTATACGCCAACTCACTCCCTTTGTACCTGAGTTTTGTTCACCCTACCTTAGGATGTAAGCTCATTGAGCAGGGCCCTCTACCCGATTGTGTTCTTACCTGCTCTTCTGCTCCATCTTTACTGCACTAGCCTGCTTGGAAGTGAAGTGTCAGTAATTTTTGTTTACTGTTCAGTAATGTTTTACCCTGTACTGTCTACTGTTTGTGCATTGTACGGCGCTGCGGAACTCTTGTGGCGCCTGACAAATAAAGGATAATAATAATATCAGGGGCGAACGGAGGATAGTCGGGGGGGGGGGTTTCCCCCCCGCGAGAACTGCAGATGTATACACTACAGCACCGCCGCGGAAGCTTCTTTGACAGCGCCGCGGCTGCTGTATAGGACAGTGCAGCTATAGCGGCCACTTAGTTAGCGCAGGGGGGGGTTTCTGGAGACTCAGAAACCCCCCCTGCGTGCGCCACTGAATATATATATATATATATATATATATATATTTATATAATTTTATTTATTTATATATTGTTTTATTGAATTTGGTATTTACCATGATTGTGCATATCACTAATAATAGTTTCAAGTATATATTTATTTTATGAAACAATTCTATTTCTATACACTTTTTATATTCTCAATTTTATGTTGTAAACAATTAGGTTACAAATGAGATGTTACCCCCCTTTTAGCCACTTTTCTGTATGTGTTTCATTGTTAACCATCAAAAGCCCTTGGGCTTCATAGGGTTAACACGTTGATAGTCTCTCTCCTCAGCTCTTAGTTTTCACTAGATTTTAAGTCTATCTACTAATCACTGAAATGATACAGGTGTACATACCTGCTTTATAAAATTCCATGCAGGATCCTGATGAAGTTATATCAATTATAACAAAATGCAAAATACCACTGACACAAACTGGTATCTTTATGTTTTATTTTGTAGCTGAACTGTTTAAGATTTGCTAAAAGTCGATCTTCCTAATTGTGATTACATGCATTTACTTTGGGACTTTCCCTGATGTAGTTTTGCAGTGTGTCAGCTGCCTAATTATTCCACTGTGCTATGGACCTTTTGGAAGTAGACTTTACAACAGCTTATCACGATCACTTATGATGGCAGACTCCAAGATCGCTCTCTTTGCAGGCTTTGAGTTGTGGCTAATCATGCTGCCACAAGGATCTGTGGTTTATACAGATGAAAGGGCTCCATCAGTGACGTCCATTGTGCAGATAAAGCGAAATCTGTCTGCTAACGTTATACTTAAGCACAGGAGACGCCACTACATATGATTGCGGATATATCTATGTTGTTGTTGTAAGTGGAGGATTTATTAAGGAGCTACTTCATACTCAATACTATTAAATCTACATGATCTAATAAAGCAGCAAGGAGCCCTCATAATATACATACCTATTTTCTTGTGAAAGTTGCACGTTATATCAGCTTATTGGAGACTATAGCGCTGTATCCAATTAGGCACAGTTCATTGTTTATACACTTCTATATACAGTGTGTTTCATTAAGGATATCACTTTACTCACCACCATTATCTCAATTGGAAATATGCTAGATGCTCTTTGGAGTACAAGTTTATGTTAACTTACAGTGTACACTGTGGGGGTATTTTATTTTTTATTATTTTTTTATTTGACAAAATTTTACTGTTTTACATTGTTATTGATAGTAATAAAAATATATTTCTTGATTAGAAGGTGGATTTTTTATTTTTAACTTATCCTCTTTTTCATATTTCATCTCCGTGCAATCCCTGTGCTATATCGACACCATCCGGTTTCTAGCTTACTGCATCTTCTGTAAACATATCTGCAATGAATATCGTGTATTTCACCATATTCCGGGCTCCTTAGCTGTGATTCTCTGCATTGAAATGTGACAGTCCCCCATTCTTTTGTTGGCTTTATCTTCTATTTATTAAATAATTATGCTATTAATTTTATGCTGGGTTGGTTGAGGAAAATAGTTACATGATTCAATGTGAATACTATTAATTTAATGTCAGAGTTGGTTGAAGGGAGAATTGATCTATTTATCAAATGTGAATACTATTAATTTACTGCTGGGGCTGATTGCAGTCTATGGGGTTATGTATGTGGGGTGAGACGTATGTGTGTGTTTTCTACACTAAGTGAGTTTTCTCACAAAGTGTATGAAAATGCACAGTTAGACAACATAGCATCCCAGCAATTAACATCATCCTTCTCTTCTCTTTTCATCTCCAAGTATGTCCAGGTTCTACCACTCTGAACTACATTCATTTGTGTATCTCATCTCTGCAACTGTGTCTTTAAAAAGTATGTCCAGCTTCTACTATTCTGAACTATATTAATTTGTGTATCTCATCTCGCCAACTCAAACTTAATCTTTCTAAAACAGAGTTAATAATATTACCACCCACCAACAAGAGCATATCTAACATGACCATAAATTCCACCCCACAAGCTCGCTGCCTAGGTGTAATCCTTGACTCACAGCTATCCTTTGTTCCCCACATTAACTCTATATCTAAATCATGTTACATACATCTAAAAAACATTTCCAGAATTCACACATATCTCACGAAAGACACTGCAAAAACCTTAATTCATGCACTTATCATCTCCCACGTTGACTATTGCAATTCCCTCCTTACTGGTCTTCCCCAAAACAGACTCAAACCCCTACAATCTATTTTGCATGCTGCGGCAAGATGGATTTTCCTTGCAAACCGTTATTCCTCAGTTGAATCACTCTGTATGTCTCTATACTGGTTGCCTGTTTTCTACCGAATCCAATATAAAATACTTTTACTAACCTTCAAGGCCATCAACAAAGCTGCACCAACATACATCTCCTCTCTTGTCTCAAAATATCTCCCAACTCGGCAACTCCGTTTTGCACAAGATCTGCGTCTCTCACCAACCCTCATTACATCCTCCCATTCCCGGATACAGGACTTTTTTCGGGCTGCACCCACTCTATGGAATTCTCTCCCTCGCACAATAAGACTCTCCCTCTCCTCTGGTCTACAAACTTTCAAACGTTCTCTGAAAACCCACCTCTTCAGACAAGCGTATATTATTCCTCAACCACCCTCTTAACCTCACTACATTACCCTATTACCACCCGTTACACAATTTCATACATGACAATTACCCCCTGACCAACATTGTTGTGTGACGGGATCATTTAGTGTATAAGTCACTTTTACCCTTGCAGTCTGGCTGGGCCGAAATTCAAAATGTAGACTTAACCTCATGTGTCAAACTCCCATTGTCCCATAGATTGTAAGCTTGCGAGCAGGGCCTTCTCACCGCTTTGTCTGTTTTACCCAGTTTGTTTATTAGTTTACTATGTTTGTCCCCAATTGTAAAGTGCTACAGAATATGTTGGCGCTATATAAATAAATGATGATGATGATGATTACAGGGAGCGAGGCCTAATTATTAAACATAGATGTTATTGATTTAATGTCAGGGGTTCCAAAATTACCAGTACCTGTCTTTTTCAAATAGGACTTCCAACATTCCAGAATTCAGACTTCAAGCATCAACTGAGCTAAAGACACCAACAGTCGCAGGTAGTGAAAGCTGCAAGAACAGGTAGGAAAGAACAGGACAGTCTGCCAACTGTCCTGAATATGGAGGGGCAATCCCAAATTTGGATGACTGTCCTGCTTATTCAAGATTTGGCCGCCCAACTGCAAGGACAGTTGGGAGGAATGTCTGCTCTGCTTGTGAAGGGAGAGATGCATGCACCTAACAGCAGTGCACATAGTATTGCCTGCGTATTTGTCTAAAATTATAGCCATATTAGACCATAGGGTCCCCCTTGTCTTAAGTGCCCTGGGCCACCCAGGGCCTTAATCCAGGTCTGATCAGAGGAATATTCACATTCACAATGATTTTGTAATGTATGGTGTGTCAAGAGCTGATAGGTGCTGAAAGCAATAAAGTTAATAAAGCAATAAGGGCCATTTATTACTTGGCTCAATTTATCACATTGTATGAGAGTGCCTTCATTTTTGACGCAACTATTATCAATCTATCCAAAATTATTTTATTACATTGATTATCTTATTTGGTATGACTAGGGAATAAATGTATTTTTTTCTTTATTTGTCAGATACTTAAACAGGCAGTAATTATATGCAATTAACTACTATTTTGAATAGGGCAGCCCAAATTAATAGCTCCACAAAAATAAAGGTAGTGCCAAAAAAGTTGATACTCCTGTCAAAGGTTATTTTATTGCTACTTTTTCCCTTCAATTTAATTTCAGATATTGTGAAGCATCTGCTGCCTATCTTAAAACTTGATAATAAATATAAATGTGTATTAGAAAAGGATTGCATGTTTAGACCTAAGAGAACCCCTTTTTTACAGATACTTTGTTTCCCATCATATTTATTCCATTCAACCATTGTGGATACCTCCCTCCATTTAATTTTTTTTTTAAAATCAGCTAAGATATGTGAACTAAGCATCTACTTCGAAGTCCACTGAAAGTTGACCATTGAACTGCTGTGATCCATTACATCCCAGATTTTAATAAATGCTCCATGAATTATTATTTGGAATACCTCATTTCCTGTCTTTACTGTAATAATCAGAATGCTGGTAGAACTGTATTTCAATTGACATTTATTCGTGAGCACAATATTTTTTTTTTTTCTTTAACATTGCTATTTTGGAATTGTGTTTCTTTTATAATTGATTAATGTATTATTTTGATATTATGCTCATTTGCATTTAATGTTTTAATTAATAGCTGTCTACTTATGCTCATTATGGAAATTACCCTCCCTATAGTATGATTATGCACTGTATTCCCAAAACATGCCAATAGTGGCACTGTGCTTATGTATATGCCTGATCCACCATGACTGTGTGTATTTTAATTTTCTTATACCCATTGGACCATTATAAAATGTTTATGTAACCCCTTTTGCTGTATGTGCCAAGTTCCTTGCAATTGAGTAGTGCTGTCCTTTGTTTTAAATGCATTCCCTGGTCATTGGAGGTGGAGTCATGTTTTTAACCACAAAGCGTGGTTTTGCTTGAATCACAGTTTCTGATTTAGGTTAGGTAACTTAATCTTGCCTTCTTGATCTAGCTGGCAGATTTTGATGAAACATCAGTAAAGACAGCTTGTCTTGCTTTCTCTCAAGGGGGTCTGACAGCTGCTTGTCTTGTGTGTACCTTGTGAATCTGTCTAGGGAGATGTATTTGTTGCTGGTGGATTTATGTGTGATTCCTTTTCTAAGTGATATACTTACAAAATGATGAGAACTCAGTTAAACAAGACAGTTGAACAAGACCTGAACAACATTTGAGGACTGCAAGTAACAATCTTCATCTGCTTCATCCAGAAATTGCATTTACCAGCTATTTGTCCTTGGACAATGTAGCTTGTTGTTTTTCATATTACTTACTTTGGTATATTTTCCTTCATAACTTTCCACTCATTTTTAAACCACTATTTAATATCACAATGTTTAACAAACTGTATTTTGTTTGATCTGTTTATATTGTTTTCTTAGAATTATAATACCCCCCATTTATTCCATTATCCAATTTACCCCCCTTAGTGCTCCATCTTAATTAGTAAAAGAGCCTGTTTAACCATTGATACCATTAAGTTTGGTTTATTTTCAAAGATATATAAAGGAAAGCGACAATGAGGTAACTAATATAAATATATGAAATATTTTTAGCAACTAATATTTTGTATATAAAAGTATCAAGAGATCTATCCTTTATATATCTTTGAAAATAAACCAAATTGCTAAGTCTTAATGGTTACACAGGCTCCTCTACTAATTAAGATGCCTGATTGGTCCGCCTTCAAATAAATACAAAGTGTTTCCTAATTACCTACTCAGAAGAAAATGCTTTCAGCACAGAAAGCCATCAAGGTTTTCTCATTGGAATAACAATATCTATTTACATCACTGGAAGAGTCACTATAACCATGGAACAACTTCTGGCCTACTTGCAAATACCGGGCTCAGGAAACACCAGGTGGACTTACTATTCCTTCGGCTAATGGGACATTGCATTTGGAGCTGATATACACAAAAAGGGTGAGACTGTTTACCTGTCCCATCACATGTCATTACTCCCCATTCCTCTGGATAAGGGACAGTGCATCCTGATCCGATCTATACATCAGAGGTGAGACTGTTTACCTGTACTGTCATAAGCCGACATTCTCTGTAATTGGGCAAATCCATTTCACAACACTCACCATTAAGTACAGTCTGTAGATGCCCTCTGGAATATACTTTGCGATATCCCTATACTATGCGAGTCATATTTAACATCCTGTCTACATTGCCAGAAACTAACAGAGTTCCGATATGGTCTGACTTTTCATCCATATCTTCTTATTATGCATTAATTGTTTGATCTCGGGAAGTGTATATGCTTGCTATATTTACTGTTTTTTCATTTTATTATTGCAAATAGCTTGTATTTTTTATACTATTTCACTAATCACTTTATAGTGCAGTCCTACACGTGCTTTGCATTATATATTTTAATGGAGATTCCACCATCTCATGGACAGCTGCTGACATACTGATTATTTTATAGCTAATTATCATGGCACCCAAAGGGTTTTTCTGCTTCTGTGATTCTCTATGTGGATAGTTTAATCATCTATCTACAATAGAGATAATTTAAGAGCTTATATTGATTGATTTTTCTTCCCAGCATTGATGACAATCTCAGCTGTGGCACACAATGGAAATCCACTCACTTAGAAGAAATTGTCATGCACAGTAGTACATTATTGGTGAAAGTCTTGTATTTCTAATGACTTCCTCATATTTACTGCTACTTACACTACTGCTGAAATGCAGTGGACATTGGCAAACAAATACACCTCCAGTCTCCACTAAGGCATCTAATCCCAAATGTATTTTCAATACATTGAAACCTCTTCTTGGTCTTCCCATACCAACCCCTTCAACCACCATCACTGTCCAAGATCTTCCTTCCTATTTCAAATACAAGATTTACATGGTTCAATAAGATGTGGTATAGTATTCCCCAAATAACAAAATGCTCAATATTTTTCCTTCATCATTTAATAACTTCTCTACATTTGATACCACAAACAAAAATATAGTCTCTACCCTTTTACTTCTCCTCCCACTCTACTGTCCACTCAATCTTTGCTCTCACAAATCAGGCATTCCCTGTCTTCTATGCTCATCACAGCCTTAACTATACTCTGTAATCTCTCACTTTACTCAAGTATCTATCCTCTATTATTCATGCATATGGTAAATAATCTTATTTTGAAAAATAATTCTGACCCAAATTATCTCAGAATAGCATCTCCAACTCCCATGACCTCTTCTTGAGAGATTTACCTACACTTGTCCCAAACACTTATTTTCCTCACACAACCTAGTAGACCGTCTGCATTCAGGATTACACACTCCAATAGTGACAAAGGTACTCAATGATTTGACCACTGCTAAATCTAAGGGCAAATACTCACTTCTAATACAAATACTGCATTCTTTAGGTATTATGACACTGCCTATCGTGGTTCCCTTCAAATCTATCAAATTATTCTATCATTTGGGACAACACAAACCATACTCCTAGACCCTATATTCATCTCTGTCTATATGACTTCTCTTAGAAAACTTTGGGTTTGGGTTTCTGTATCACCTCAGTGCGGATGACACCCAAATTCATCTCTCCTTTCAGATTCACCATCCATGCTGGCCTGCACTACTGTATGCCAGTTTGCCATTACGTCTCACCTTCCCACCACCTCAAACTCAATCTTTAAACACGGGAGCTTTCCACCAGTCAACAGAAGCTACTTATTTGACATGTCTAATTTTATTGACACAGTAATAAACAGTACCTACCAAGCTCGCTGTCTAGGAATCATCCTTGACTAATAACTGTTCTTTGATCAACCACATCCAACTTGTCTCCAAATCCCCTTAAATGCATCTAAGAACATTTCAAGAATATGCATGTATTTCACAGATTAACTCAAATGTATGCACTTTAAAGGAGCCGATGTGAAATCAAATTCCTGGACACTTTTCTTAAATTTACTAGATTATTCTACCAGATTACTACCCTCACAGTTCATATAAAGCTTACATTTGTTCTTTCTATAATCAATCGGCTGACGCTAAACATTGCTGTGTGACTGAATCACATATAATTAATCACTTTTCTCCATTGCAATCTGGTTATACATCATTGCTCTTCCTGAAAATACATAGTTATCAGGATATTGGGGCTATCTGCTGAATTTGACGCTACCCTATCTGGAGGCACGGAGTCTAACGTGCCCCCAGTTTTCACCAGGGACTCCCGCAAGGGAGTTTGGATTTAGCTACGAGGCACATGCAGGTTGCGGTTCTCGAGGAGGGCATCCAGTTAGACAGAATGAAGTAATCGGAGAGTCTGGAAAGCCGAGGTCAGACCCTGTGGACAGCATAATACAAAAGGGGATCCGGTGGAATGGTCAGCCAAGCTGAAGTCAGATACCAGAAGAATCTTAGCAGAACCGAGTGAGGATCCAGAAGAAGAGTCAAGAGAAGCCGAGTCAGGAACCATGGAATCAAGCAGGAGAAACCCTAGAGGTGCCAGAGCCTTCTTTATATAGGGGATAAGGAGGAAATACCAGGTCAGCGGGGCTAACAACCAGACGTGACTTCTGGAAGTAGTGAAGGCGTCCGTCCCTGTGCGGATGGGAAGGCACAGGGACGGCGCCTGACAATAGTATTGCATTGCCAAGGTTTCACAAACTATAAAGTTCCAACTACATGTTTTATCATTCAGTACCCTTATTCTACCACCAGGGGGTAAATGTATCAAGGTCCAATTTTGACAGCGTGTTAAAATCGCGGCAAATCGCGCGTGTTAACCCGTGATTTTAGTAAAAAAAAACAGAAATGTATCAAGTTGCGATTTTGACCCAGATCTTTAAAATCACTGCTAATCTCTGGCGATTTGCTGCAATGTAAACACTCCCGTGTTTAGCTAACTCTCCTGTGTTGTAGCAATGTGTTGTAGAAACACATCACTGTTACACTGCCCTGGCAGTGTTAAAACTGTAAAGAATAGAAGAAAGTTTAAAAACAAAAAGGCGTAGGGTCCCCCCTCTATTCATGCTTAACCCTAGTGCTGCCTGACTCCTGCTGCTCCCGTGAAAATCGGGGGAAAATTTTGCGTGGGGTCCCCCCCGATTTTCACTTTACCAGCACTAGGCAAACCAGCCAGGGTTGGCGGCACTATAGCAGGGGGACACGCGGCAGGGGTTCCCCTGCCATAATGACTAACTAACCCTAGACTGTTCAGCCCTGGGCTGGATTCCCTAGGGAGTGGGGTCCGCCGAAAAAAACGGGCAAGCCCCCCCCCTAGAGACCCCCAGCCCAGTGCTGATAGCACTATGGCTCTTCCTACTACCCCTGGGCTGTGGGTATTAGGGTAATATGGCGATAAAGAGTTAAAATAACAAACGGACGCCATTTTCTTTTTTGGAACTACATGTCCCAGCCAGCCAGGTTGCCCAAAAAAGTGTGGCTATACTGCTGCTTGTATAACTACAAGCACCAGCATACCCACGGCAGCCAGGGCATGTTGGCACTTGCAGAACCACAAGTGCCAACATGCCCTGACATCCCTGGCTTGCTGGGACCTGTAGTTCCACAAAAAAAAATGTTAAAAAAAACCACAACACCCTGGTAATTACCACATACATTTAATAAAAATAAAAAACCCACAATAAACACAGTAACCACCCTCATTTACACCACATATATTTATTAAAAATAATAACACCCCAAACACTCACCAAAGATGTCTTCTTTCTGTACCAAATGCTATTGTGGAAATCACCTAATACTGTAAATAGAGCTTACACAAGTAGCGTAGTTCATTGCGCATGTGCTACGCTACTTGCGTAAGCTCTTATTAGGTGATTTCCCCAATAGCGTGGGAAAATCACATAATACAGTACATAGACCTTGCGCAATGAACGTAAGTTCATTGCGTACCCTACCTCCTACTAGGTAGGAGGTGTTTGCGGCGGCTCTAGCTTTTTTTAATTTTCTTCAAGCAAGATTAAAGTGTCGGTGATGTACAAATATGGGGCCCTCCTGGCCGAAGAAATGAAGACTTCTAGCAACAAGGGGCCCCTCCTGGGCGAAGGTCAGAAGAGATTTTTCAAGCAAAAACTTTTGTATGGTACAAATACTGAGGGACGGGGGCAAGCCTGAACATTTGGATTTACAAATTCTTTTGGACCTTTATCAAGCCTGGACATTTGGAAGGTATAAATACTGTGGGACTGGGGCAAGCAAGGAGAATTTGGTACAGAAAGAAGACATCTTTGGTGAGTATTTGGGGTGTTATTATTTTTAATAAATATATGTGGTGTAAATGAGGGTGGTTACTGTGTTTATTGTGAGGTTTTTTTTATTAAATGTATATGGTAATTACCAGGGTGTTGTGGTTTTTTAACATTTTTTTTTGTGGAACTACAGGTCCCAGCAAGCCAGGGATGTCAGGGCATGTTGACACTTGTGGTTCTCCAAGTGCCAACATGCCCTGGCTGCCATGGGTATGCTGGTGCTTGTAGTTATACAAGCAGCAGCATGGCCACACTTTTTTGGGCAACCTGGCTGGCTGGGACATGTAGTTCCACAAAAGAAAATGGCGTCCGTTTGTTATTTTAACTCTTTATCGCTGTATTACCCTACTACTCACAGCCATGGGGTAGTAGGAAGAGCCCTAGTGCTATCAGCACTGGGCTGGGGGTCTCTAGGGGGGGCCCGCTGTTTTTTTTTGGCTGACCCCACTCCCTAGGGAATCCAGCCATGGGCTGAACAGTCTAGGGTTGGTTAGTCATTATGGCAGGGGGACCCCTGCCGCGTGTCCCCCTGCTATAGTGCCGCCAACCCTGGCTGGTTTGCCTAGTGCTGGTAAAGTGAAAATCGGGGGGACCCAACGCAAAATTTTCCCCCGATTTTCATGGGACCAGCAGTAGTCAGGCAGCACTAGGGTTAAGCATGAATAGAGGGGGGACCCCACGCTTTTTTTTTTTTTTTAACTTTCTTCCATTCTTTACAGTTTTAACACTGCCAGGACAGTGTAACAGTGATGTGTTTCTACAACACTCTGCTATCAAGCAGCGTGTTGTATCTGGCGTGTTTTCAAGCAAACTCTCCTGTGTTTGTTTACTCGCTGCTTCATACATTTGAGAGCTGTATAGCTGCAATGGCAAACAGTCGGAAGTTTGATCTCTGGCGATTTTGCAAATAGCGATTTTGACAGAAGCACAACTCTGGCGATTTTGCATGAAATCTCAGTTTCATACATCTGCGAGTTTCAACTCTCACGATAAAATCGCTGGATTTGCAAAATCGGACCTTGATACATTTACCCCCAGATGTCCTACTCAGACAATCCATTTTCGCATGTGCTGGGAACCTCATTCATGAATAAGAAAACACTGTAATAAATATCTATAAGCAGCCTCCATTTGAGAGAGCAACAAAAAAAATACAGCCTAAACAAAAGGCTACAGCCTAAACAAAAGGCTTCCAGCCCTGGGATGAAAACTCTGGTGCTCCTCCCGGCAACCGTACAGGGGTATTCAAAAAAATTGGGACCTTGAAGCTGCATCTTTGCCACCTCAGTTTTTTCAACCCTACTCTCTACCATTCCCATATTGTACTAACATATAATAATAAGTAAAAAATAAAATACTGGCAGTAGGGGTAAAAATAAGTGTTTTAAATACTGTGTTTTTATATCAAAGCGATTACAACCTTCACAGTGGATGTCAAGTCAATAGAAAATTGTACCAAGGTTTATAATAAGGTGGCTAGCTATGGCGTTTAGAATGTTTTTTATTTCAATTCCAATAATTTTAACCCCTGTGTCAGTGTTTCATTTACTTTTTACTTTTATACTGTACAGTATATTATAATAATGGAGGCTTTCCCACTAATATCAGTGGAGTTTCAGCATGACGCATACATTCTGGAAACACATTAAAATAAATTAACTATCCTATGTGTTTTTTAATTACACTGCATGCTGGGACATAGAGATGACTGTATTATACTTTATGTGTATACTGCTGTACACTACCATTGTATATGCTACCAAATGCATTTTAAGATTTGAAACTCAAAGTACACATGTTTGACCTAATGTTTGCAGCCATAAGTTTGCCCTTACATTTCGTCCGCGACTTGCTTTCTGTAAAACAAACTGATTGTGTGACCACAGATTCAGCTTAGTGAAAGGCACATCCTTGCATAATCTCATCACCTGTTAGTAGATTTATATTGCCCCCCAACAGATGGCCTGTATCCTGTATAAATTTGTGGGGCAATGCTGGTGACAGTTTTCAAGCTGACTAGTAAAACAGCAGAGATAGCAGGCTCTGTGCTGAATGGTCAATTGGCAGAGGTAACAGGTTGCAAACTAGCTGATTCATCCACAGCTGCAGCAAGGGGAAGGGGGGAGACTTGCGTCAGCAGCATACTAGGAGCATTTTCAAGGGAAAAAAATGCAGATAGCCCAGTGGCCCAGCCCACTATGGGTCTGACCAATGCCCCCCTGCCCCCCAGCCCAGCCAGCCCCTGAGTGGCAGTCCTGGCAATGTCTTGTATTGTCTTGGGAATATGTCAAGGTTTAGTACATTACCTATTATTTTAGCTTTTCCATAGACTTTGCTGGTAACTTCATCTGATTCTCTTTTCTGATCTTGTCCTTTAGGTTAGTGGTGCCGACATCTTGCAGTAGTTGTTGGAGCGCATAATGTCATAGATTTGTGGAAAACAACAGTACTGCAATAAGTACTCTGTAAATAGTAAATGTGCTGCCACAGAGTTTGTGTGAATACTCTGAGCTATTATGGACATATCCAGAAGTTTAGCAGTCGCCATTTGTTGACATTTTCATTAGTTTGTCTAATAGGATCATTGGAAGGTGAATGCTTGGAGACACTTTTTTTTCTTTACAAAGTGTTTGCATGTACAATACTGTAGAGTAGTTAAAGTAGTCAATCCAGTGCACTGTACATTACATTACATTATCTGTTGCCTACACATGACTTTAATCCTGACAGCAGAGAATGCCTAAAAAATCAACAATATTTAGAGCAACTAGATTTATGCTATGACAAAAGTGGACTATTCTTTCTTTACCAGTTATTCAGAAATATCTGCATGTTCACATGAGCAGACAAAGTGAATGGATTGAAAACAGCCTGATGTCCGAACCCACAATGTCGGTACTGATTCAGGCACTGCACTTCTGTAATTTGTAAATACAGTATGGCTCCAATTTTATATCTGTTTGGTCTTTTGTCCATTTACAGAGAAATAAGGAATCTGGTAAATGCACTAGTTATGAGAATCAAGAGCTTTGTGTGGGCCAAAAAAAAGAACGTCAGCATGGCATAGAAATCTTTGAAAGCAGCATAAGGAGTGTGAGAGGTCAAGTCGGTTGGACCTTTGGTACCACCAGGTACAATATAGAGTAGTAAAATGCAATCATGTAAAAATAATGTAACATTTCAAAATACAACAATCCTGTTTCTTAACAATAAAAATTGTCAGTGGTGTATTGAACATACTGTATTTTTTCATGTTTTTCATGATAAGGGATGTGAATAAAGAGAAAAGTGTAGCCCAGGCCCATGCTTGGATTGAAAGTGGAGAACAATTCAATTATGTGATATTCGCACTCACATACAGGAGAATCTATTATGGCTGGCTCATTCCACGTCAGTTTAACCAGGTCTGACCACCACTCGTCTCAGATTTTAACAAAAAAAATGTAGTTAAGAGAGGATGTCCAAAAAACTATTTCTGCCAAATATCTCAACTCTCTGACCATTAGTTTCCAAAATATTGAATTTCAATGTATTAAACTACTTACTAATTGTGACTTATTTATTCCAGTTTGTTTGAAGTATCACAAGTGTTTATTAAGGAATCACCACGAAATTTGGACCCCTAATCTACCTTTTCCTCCTGAATCCAAAAAATCCAAACTAAATCACTGTATCTGCCTTAAGTTCCGAGTTACAGCAAAAATGCAAGCTTTTGGAACAGAAATAAAAACGCTATGCTAAATTAACACTAGCTATCCCAAATTTATCTAGGTGATAAATGAAAGTATACATTACTACCACAAAAAAATCAGCATCATCATCATCATCACCATTTATTTATATAGCGCCACTAATTCCGCAGCGCTGTACAGAGAACTCATTCACATCAGTCCCTGCCCCATTGGAGCTTACAGTCTAAATTCCCTTATATAGACACACTCACACAAAGACAGACAGACAGACAGACAGCGAAGGAGAGACTAGGGTCAATTTTGATAGCAGCCAATTAACCTACAAGTATGTTTTTTTTGGAGTGTGGGAGGAAACCGGAGCACCCGGAGGAAACCCACGCAAACACAGGGAGAACATACAAACTCCACACAGATTAGGCCATGGTTGGGAATCGAACTCATGACCCCAGTGCTGTGAGGCAGAAGTGCTAACCACTAGGCCACTGTGCTGCCACACAGCATGGTACACTGTTTCATATTGGAGAAAAAAAAATAATGAACCTGAAATTTTATTACTGTTGTACGGCATATATAATTTACACAAGAAATCATGAAATTTAAAAAACTGAAGTTGAGTCAATCACATTATTTTCCTTTTGTTCGGAACTTGTTGTAACGGTCTGTAATTTTTCTTAAAGTGTCAGCAAACAGTGTATAGTGCTTTACAGTAATTCTTGAATATTAGGCACTTCCATTTATACAGAGGACATGAATTAAAGGAACAGAAACACTTATCTCTTGAAGGCCAGGACAACACATTTGTTGATTGGTTTCGTTTCATGAAGTGTACCAGCACAGTTTTGTTCCTCCTCATTACATTGAATAATATACCCAATGTACCAGATGTTATCGTACACTGCTGCTATATATGTTCCAGGTTGCAGATAACTTTTGTCTATATTTTTTTCACCAGCATTTGCACCAGCTACAGGGCAAGTGGCATGTAAGTGGTGACTGATAGTGATGACTGTCACAGCATAGTCTTTGTTTTAAAAACTACACATATGAGTGCCGCCAGATAGCCTGATGTGACTTTATATTGCACATACGCTTGTGCATATATATTGTAGTCTGTTCTGTCTGTCTACAAGTAATGTTTAGGCAGAGCGTACTTCCACCTAGATTCAAATAGAAACATATCTTGAGATTTGCTTCTATTTGAACAAGGTTGGGACTATGTTCAACTTTCACGCTCTTTTTTAAAACACAACTTGCGCACCAGATGCATCCAAACATGAATCAATTCCTATGATACCCCAAGGCATTAACTCCTATTCCAATTAACATTATGTTTAAAAGTTTTTCAGTGGATGGACTGAACAGGATACCCCTGAATAATTATTATACAAGGAATATTTCCCTCATTTTATCCATGTAAGCTTTAATATGCAGTAATTATTTAATGTGGTTTGTGTACAGCACAAATCTGAAACTTGTAAATTGTAGTTTGATCAAAGTGTCATCAACTCACTGTGAAACACAGAAACATGCACATCATCCATAAAAGTAAACTGAATTGTGCAGTGTTGCGATTGGAGCTTACTACTTTCATAGTTTCAAACTGCCTCTAATTTACACTGACAGTACCAGTTTTTAAAGATTTTGTCTCTGGAAATGTTTGTCCTTGGGAATGTCTCTGTTTTTCAATATTAACAAACTGTGACATGCAATTCTCTATTTATACTTGTTAGATACAATTCTTACAATGTAATCCTTATTCTGTGATTTATTATTTATTTAATAGGTGTATTCAAGATGCAGTAGTAAATAGATTATAATCAATAAACAGGAAATTATGTGAATTGCAGTGCTCGAAGGTCCACCAAGATGAAAATTTTTTAACGCACTTTTTATGTACCCTGTTTCTAAGTGACCCTGAAAACGGCTTTAAAATGTTAGCAAATATGCACTTTTACCCATGGAAAAAATTCTACTCTGCCAAATAGTAGAACTGGGATGTTCTCATGTCTCACCTATAGTTCACATTTAGTTAAGCTACAGCAGCTGTCCAATCAGCTGTACTAAACACAGTACTGTCATATTACAATGGTCATGTAAAAAAAAAAAACATTCATAAATCTTATATTTGGATGCTGATGAAGTATATATAACGTAGTCTATAACAATCATTATTGTGACATGTTTTTTTATTAAAAACATAATTTTCGTTTGTTAGGTCCCTTATTGAATAATGAACACTAAGGTGAATGTAACTACAGCAAAGCAAAAGTATCAGGCTAAGGCACATGTGGCCTAAGAAGTAGATTTTTATGTGCCTTAAGTATGCAGGAAAGGAGAACTATGGAGGATGAGTGTTGTAGGCTCAGGATTGGAAACGGGTAATTCCATAAATCAGAAAATGTATTTCAGTGGGTGCATGAGACTAAAAGTATTAGTAATCCATTCACCTCTTTGGATCTTAAAGTCTAAGCATGAAAATGTAACTAGTATAAGGCAAATAAACAATAAGTTCAGAATTCTCTAGCTGATGTATTTTACTTTATTTTAATTAATGACTTGCTGTATTGGGTTATTGTAGAACAGGAGATTGTTACTGAGCAATTGCCAGTTTCACAGTAGATAGAATATTACAGATATTCTTCTTTCCGTATATATGAGAAATCAAGTGACAGTGTGCGTCATGTTTATAGTCAATAGACTTCCACACATACCTACATAATAGCCCCCTTGACACCACTTTCCACCGTTAATAAGCTATTTGGACATAGATTCAAATATGGTGGGCATTTAAAGGAATGTACTATCATTAAAAAGGGTAGAAAAGAAAATGTGTGACAGCCACAACGCTACAGATTTAAATGTATGGGTATAAGTACAAAATGGGATGTGAATAAGGCTATGAAGGATTATTCTGATTATTGTTTCATAGTCTGCAATGCTGTAATAAGCTACTCCCTTAAGCCCAACACCAATTGCTATAGCAGTTTATCAATGGGCAAGATTTTCAATTAACTATCAACATTTGTTAATGTAGTGCTATTATATAAATTTAATAGTACTTATATGGGTGCTAGCCCACTGTATGTATACCTTCCCTAAGTCCCAGCTATGTAGCTGCGAACACTAGCTACTTTGCAACTGTTAAAAAACGGATTTTTGCATTAGTATTAACTCATTATAACATTCTGCTAGGTTCATAGACTGATATGCTCCAAATCTGATAAAAAAAGGAATACGCTGGGTGTCAGAATACTATGTTATGACAAAGCCTGAATATAGCTCTGGATATTTGGTATCGGAGCTCATACATCAAAGGTCCTATAACCCAGTCCTAAAATTATTTTATGCTAAATTAGCTTAGTTACTTTTATTCTAATAGGTTTTGGTCATAGCCAATTCAACTGACACATACATTTTGTAGGAGATAATGACGAGCGTGGCATATCGCCTGACACGCAAACTGAGGAGGCTTTCCGATTGGCTTTTTAAACAGTAAGCCACGCCCATGAGCATGGATTACTGTTTAAAAACCCATGGCAGAATAAAGAGATCTAGAAACAATTTTCTTGCAACGATTAGTCAGGACATTTATGGGATTTTAAAAATCAGAGGTGTAAGTACTTCCGTGTATCATTCTCAAGCTGATGGTCTTGTGGAGAGGTTTAATCAAAATCTCAAGAGCATGCTAGTCTGTGAGGACAAGAAATGTTGTGGTGCTATGCTACGCTATATAATATTTGTTTGTAGGGAAGATAACAATGCCTCAATGGGCTTTGCTCCATTTAAATTGGGAAGAGGAACATGCCATGTCCCAAATATATTTGAATATATTTCTCATATAAGTAACAGAATTAGTAAAGTCATTCCCATTTTATTGCATACATAGAGACTGCCTAAGGTGCTCAATGGCTATATTGTTACAGCAACATTCTTAGACCGACCTTCAAGCCAAAAGAGTACTTTTAGCTATTACCTCATGGGTAGGGACATCTTGATTTAAAAAAAAAAAAAAACAGTAGGTGAAGTCAGTTGTAATATAACAATTCAAGCATAAGAAAAAGGATTTTTTTTTTTATCATATTGAGTTTTGAAGCCCTGGACACCAAGAGAGAGCCTCGTAATCCTTTCATGCCTTGGGGTATCTGAAGCAATTGGAGAATAAATGCAAAGTAACAAAATAATCTGTGTGCATGATAAGGCTTGTAGAATCATGTTTTCCAAAGAGCTAGCTCCTAAATTAGTAGAGCAACTGAATTGTATCTCAATATTTTTACATATATTGGATGTGTGGAGTAAATTTAAACCTTATAAAATACCTGAGGTCAAAAGAGAAGAAGCGAGTAGGGAAGTCCACAAGAGGTTAGATAACAGTGTAATAGAAAAGTCAAACAATTATTGGCAGAGTTCCATCATCTTGGTCCCCAAACCAGATAGCTGGACAAAATTCTGTAATGGTGATCCGAAAGTAAAATAAATTTGATACTTATCTGATTCCTAGAGTGCATGAGTTAATAGGAAAGCTATGTTTGCCAATACATTACATCTAAGGAATTATGGCAAGTCCCCATAATAGAAAGGACAAACACCACAATAAGACCTATTCCAATAAATGGTCTTGCTATTAGGGTAAACAGAGTTTATGCTAGTTTATAATCGCATCTGAAACATGCTAATGTGTAAAAGATGTTGTCATCTACAGCGAAGACGTCAAAACTAATACAAAAGTAGAAGCAAAGGGAAGGTCACAAAACTAGGTGGAAATATTTGAATTCTTTGCAGTCTGTGTGGTTCGAGCCCACCTATTTTGGTGGTGCAGAGTTTAACAAATTGAAGATTTTCACCAAAACCCCCCACAAAGAGGGTTGGCCTTACCTGCTTCACCCCTAGGGTCACAGTACCCGATGAGACCAACAAGATAGGATGAGTTCAGAATATAAAGGAAGCTGGATACAAGGAACTGCTGTTTAGAAGAGGTTAGTTTATACAAGGACACAAGGATTAGCTTAGAAGCATATGACACTGTGTACCAGGATCAATAGAACAAACAAGGATACAAGATAAAAGGATACCAGGATAGCTGTCTACCAGGGACCCAAATATTGCACCAAATAAGCAAGCTACAGGGCATGAAGATCTGGCGCCAATTTAGGCAATTAAATAATTTGCGGAATAGGGGGAAGTGAAATTCAGCTAGTCTAAGGCTCAATACAGAAGATTTAAAAAAGTCAGGTCTGCAAATTCAAGACGGCAGCCACCATCAGAACAATGTGGCGCATCAGCACCTAGACACCCAGCAGAGGAAGCCAAGTAAGCACACCAGCCCCTGGTAAGCCATCCAGCCAGCCCAATGCGTGATATTGAAAGGGAAAGGGAAGTTTGACTGCTAATCCAAAATAAGTGTAACCAGTTTAGTACAAGCACTGTATTCGGGAAATGTGGTTGGTTAGTGAGTGGTTAAAGCACAACTAGACCAAATGAATGCTGTCAGTAACTGTCGCCAACAAAAAAAATGTTAACAAGTAAGGTGTTGTCACTGTCGAAGATTTATTCCAATCTTTGCTACTAGAGCAGTTGCCTTGACTGATTTTAAGCTAGTGGCCCAGATGCAGGGGCAGGCTGGGCTGGGGGACAGGGGGGAATCTGCCCCCTGGGCTGGTCCTATAGTGGGTTACCATGGGCTGGGTCACTGGGCCACCTTCAATTATTTTCTTTTAAAATGTTCCTAATAATCAAATCTTGCCCCCCAGGCTAAAATTTGACAACCCTTCCCTGCCCAGATGTTATAAAATGGACCAGTGAGGCAGAGCAAGCCATCTAAGACCTTTGTTCACCGTTGTGTACCACATCAATTTTAATATTATTTGTACCAGACTTTAAAAAAAAAAAGTTTATTTTGCAAACAGATATCATAAGGAGGCTCAGGAACTATTTTGATTAAGTGTTAGGGTAAGACAGTTTTTGCTAACCTGTGACAATCCAGGTGTTATGAAACTACAGTTCCCAGCATGCTTTGGCAATATATAGCAGCTTATTGCTGGAAGGGTATGCTGGGACTTGTAGTTTCACAACACCTGGAGTGTCACAGGTTAGCCAACACTGGGATAGAAGGACATCTAGTCTTCTACAGTAGTAAAAAATTGACCCCAACAGAACAAAAACAAAGTTTTGTAGAAAAAGAAGAAAGTTTAAGTAACTCATCTGCAAAGAGTCTAATAATATAAACAGTATGATTCTGATTATCATTTAGTGGAACTTCAGAGCTTTAGAAATTGCTTTATATTCATTCAAAACTACTAGACATTAACAACTCTTTTTTCTGGAATAATAATATTGATTGTATCACGATGTCCATCTTTAATCTGTTTGCTGAGAATTTTTTTCTGCAAAATGGTAACATTAGTAAGACTAATATTGTGCAGGATTAGCCTAAATCCAATAACCCCAATTATCCCCTTAAATGGGTTTCTTTCACTTGGGGTAATAACCTTATTTTACATCTGAATATTACATGTTTGATTGCTTTGCATACCAACATGAAAAGAACACCCAAATGTAATATTATTATTTTTTTCATTTCAGGCTTTCCTGCAAGTCATGAAAAGATAAGACAAAACTCATATTTAAAAATATGCAATAATGCAGAAAATGAGACAGATGGCAATTTTTTTCATTGCACTGTTCAAGCACACTGCTGAGCAGAGGGTGATTGTGGTTGCAGGTCAGTCACTAATCAGTGAAGATCAAGACTAAATGTGTAATATGGGTGAGCTCATTTTGCATTTATGCCAATTCCTCATAAGCAAAAGGTTACAATATTCTAGTTAACTGTGTACCTGAACATATTTATATTTCAGTATGTCAGGTACATAGCTGTGTGCAGCATTTCATTAGAGTGTACATCCAGGTAAACTTAGACAGGGATAGTCTGCATCCCTGTTTGCCGAAAGAGTGATGTGTCTAGCACCGCCTATTGCCCCCAGATCATATTATGCCACACAGTAGTGCTTCCAAATCATATTATGCCACCCTGAAGTGTCCCCAGTTGAAGCTATGTCACACAGTAGTGCCCCCAGTTCTTATTATGCCACACAGTAATGCCCCCAGTTCTTATTATGCCAGACAGTAGTACCCCCAGTTTAAATTATGTCACAGTAATGTCCCCAATTCATATTATGCCACACAGAAGTGCTCCAGTTCATGCTATGCAAAACAGAATCCCCCCCAGTTGATATTATGTCACACAATAGTTCCCCCCAATTTCATATATACAAACACATTGGGCCAGATCCATTTTCGAAGAGTATCTTGCCTGAAATAACTTTGCACATGCAGTGCATGACTGAATGCACATAACACTTATGGCTACCTACAACTTGAGGAGCAAAGCAGAGGAGGGAATGGATAGATTAATGTAGGCACTCTACAATAAGGTTGTGCTGAGGTCATTCTGATGGAGATGTAACTGATCCAAGTCCTATGTTTCTGATAGCTGCGTTTAGTTTGAACCGTATCACTTGCACCACTTACAGGACAGGTGTAAATGCCGACAGATAGTGATGATTAACATGTCATACTCTTTGTTTTAAAAACTACACATATGCATGTGTAGCATAGCATAGCATAGAACATGTGTAGGCAAGTAAGATAGAAATTGTATGTGCAATAAGCTTTGAAAGCATTTCTCATTTATGTATTAAATGTTATTTTTTTTAAAAAAAAACATATTTAAATTAATGATTATATAGTTAATAGATGTTAGTTTAATTTATTTTGTAATTTAATATATTTGTATTTTTTTTGATGTGACCTTATCTTGCATATATGCTTTTGCGTATACTGCAGTCTTATCTGTATGTCCACATAAGTCAAGTACCGTTTAGGCAGAGCGTACTTACACCCAGATTTAAATTGAAACGTATCCTGAGATCTGCTTCGATTTGATTTAGGTCGAAACTATGCTCAAGGTCTGTGCATTTTTTTGGAACACCACTTATGCGCAAGTTGTGTCTGAACATGAATCAGGCCCATTATGGTAAAAAGTATATATTAATGAAACATATGTAGGGAAGAGAGTCTATTTTCCTAAGTGCATCTCACATTTGAAGTCTGCACACCGTGTCAAGACCTCTTTAGTCATGGAGTGACTGGGCATGTGCAACAACTCTGTTTCGGCCATCTTAATATGTATTGCGGCCAGTTTAAAGAAGTAGCCACATTGTTTCTCGCTCAGCACTGCAGCCATTAATTGGATTGCCTGCAGTGGCGGATCCAGGGGAGGGCGATCGGGGCATTCGCCCCCCCCTAACAGCAAAAGGCTAGGTCCCAGCCGCCGATTAAAACAGGAGGGGCGGGGCTAAGCGCGAGCGGGGGGCGGGGCTAAATGTGAGCCAGCCAATCAGAGTGGTCGCAGGCGGCGACCACATCGGGATGGGCGGGGTCAATCGCGGGCGGAAGGCGGGGTTAACGCAGGCCAGCCAATCAGAGCAAAGAAGGGGTGTGATTATGCAAAATCGCCCCCCTAAACATAAAGTCTAGATCCGCCCCTGATTGCCTGTGCCCACGCCTTAACCTGGTGCTGAATTAAGGTGTGCCTGGGCACACCTGACACACCCCGTGTGCTCACCTGTATTCAGATAATGCACCATTTGTTCTAGTGCTTGCTTTTATTACACTGTCAGCTTGTCCAGCACATAAGGAGTTAGGTCAATCTGAATCATTTCTCAACCCTTTTTTATTCATACAGTAATTTGTGTGAGTGTTCAGACTCATTGGAAACCAATAAAGAGCTGCGTGTTTGTTCCTTTCTCTGGAAGCTGGCGCTCGGTCAGACAAGACTTGCAAGTCATCGTTCAGATAAGACAATGAAAGCCATGCATCAAACAGAGTCTATTAACACATTGGAGCAATTGATTGATATACTATGCAGCTTCCCTTTACTTTCTTCAGGTTCAAGACATGTTTTTATTAAAGCATTATATTTAAATTAAGTCAGGCAGATAAAGTTACCAATTCCACAAACCTGATTGTCAAAGTTTTCTGCAACAAGAAGGTCGAAGACAAAAAAGCATGCTATTTAATATTACTCAGGAATGGCAAATAACTTATTATAATCTTTAATATTAAGTACTTTATTTTTTAGGCTACAGAAAATTATGTAAGCAACAACTTTGAACCAGAAACACAGAGGCACAAAAAAGTATTAGAGTCTGAGAACAGTAATTCAGTATTTAAAGTTATCTCAGATTAATTAATTCTGATTAATTAACAATAAATATGAATAGGCCCTTTGAAGTGCTAATTGTGAAATGTGCGCACCATTTTACAATGCATACATAAATTTCAAGACTGAGATAATTTGTATGTGAAAATTGAGTTATAATGGCAATGAATTAGCCATGATTTCACATGGTATTTGTTAAATTTTTACATTATAAATGAAGTTGTATTGTTTTAATTTCAAGCAGTGTATATACATCCAAAATATGTCATGAGTGGCTGAGCTTGGAGGAATCTGAAAAAAAACCCATTCTGCTTTATTTGTTACAGGAGCTTACATCAGGGGGGGAAATATGGTTTCCAGTCACTCAGGTTTTTTATTTAACAACACCGTCATCTATCCAGATTCCACCAGTTTTTTTTTAATGTCATCACTTCTGTATATGTGTAAAACGTATTTCCACTAATTTTAAGTGTGATTTATTTTTATATTTTACCTTTTTATGGGTTGTTTTGCAAAGATTTAAAATGATTTTAATATTGTTTTGTTTTTCTTAAAAATATGGGCATAAAATGTGGTCAATAACTCAATTCAACGCTTTACTTAAGGCTGTATTATTTTATTCTATTTTGATGCCCTTTAGTAGTCCCTAAGCCTGTGTTAGTTAATTAATAAATCACTTTATTAACTTCATTAACAAGTAGCATGCATTTCGATATATTCAGATATAATTAAAACTTCATATAACTATTATACTAATTATTTTATTTCTCCCAGACCTTTTGTCTTATTGCTTTCTTTCCACTGTCAGTTATGTACTTAAACTGTCCTGTTTTCTTTCTCTGTTGTTTTTTCCTTTTTTTTTCATTATCTTATAAAGTTTTATTACATTTTTTAAGGTGTTACACTGCATCCTCTGGCGGCTTCTGCTTGCTTTCACTTTACTTATCTTCTGCGTCACAAAAGGACATTTGCTTGGTAACTTTGTAAATGACGACCAATGTTTGCTTCAAATTTTTTCCATCTTTTATACCAATTTGAATCACCTGTTTTAGATCATTGTAATCTTATTCCTGATGCTGGAAACCCCAAAAAGGCTCACTGCGACATCTTGAGTGTGAATCCTCAGCAGCCCGACATATTCTTAATCATGACTGTTTACCAAACTGACTTGGAGTGAATGCGGTGAATTAACAGTCTGGCAGCACAGAATGACATCGATGTACACGCCAACAATAATCTTTCTATAGTTAAAGTAATAGAATAGCTAGAGGCTACATTATGTAAGCCTTACTAAAAAACATTGTAGAGGTGGCACCTCTTTCAATTCCCCTTTTAAGTGTAGAAAGATTAGTGTTGGCATGCACATCAACGTCATTATGTGCTGCCGGCCTGTTAATTCATTACATTTAGTACCCAACCCTTTTAGATAATGTTAACTTTGTTTATTTAAATTAAAGATATTCCCTTCAGGTTATGCAATTGCAATTAATATACTGGTTAAAAATAGCAGCAGAGTTTCAAAATAGGTGAAATGGCTAATTTTGGTAGCTATATAAACATGCACGCAACCACCAATATATATATATATATATATATATATATATATATTTAGAGATGCTCAGTACTTTCACGCACCATCGGAATTGAAAACGAGGCAAAATGTCATTGTTACATCGTTGGATCTCACGAGTTTTGGACTCTATAAGTACCGCCCTCCATGGTGATCCAGCGCCATTTCACAGAGAGATACAGGAGGGGTAGCACGATTCTTGGCAGTCTCTAGTGCAGTTGGGCAGCGTCATAGCAAGAAAAGAAAGTGGAGGGGTAGCAGTGTTCTTCAAAGTCTCCAATGACATTCTACTGAGTTATAGCTCACACAGAAACAGGAGAGCTCCATTGCTATTTGTCATTGCAGAAATAGAAATAAAAGGGCTGGCAGTCTTGTCCTAAATCTGCAGTCAAATTGTACCTTGTTATATAGCTGACACAAAAACAGAAGAGTTCCATGACTTCATTGCTAATTGTCAACTCTAATATATATTTATATTATGTTGGTTGCATGCATATTTACATAGCTACCAAAATTAGCCATGTCATCTATTTTGTCACCAGTGTTTCAGGTTCAATAGCTAGTTTTATTCATCAGCTTGCAAACAGAACAAAAACACAAACAAAATCCTCACAGTCTGGCTACTAACTAGCACCCTCTCTAGTGTGAGTGGCCTAGTGATCCTCACGTACACCAAACAAATGGAACTCACAGCACATTTTGCAGTCTCTCTCAGGAGACATCTGACCCCCATCCCTAGACAATGAGAGCCAGAGAGATGAGGGCTGCAGCCTTTTACAGGCACAACACAGGTATATATATATATATATATATATATATATATATAATGTATCTAATATATAAATGCTTAGTGGTGTCTGTCTGTGTGTGTGTGGAAAAAAAAACAAGTTGCAGCGCTACCTGCTGGGCAGAGTTATACACTGACCTACTAAATTCTTAGTGTGTGTGGGGAAAAAAATTCAAAAAGGGCTGAAATTTGGTAGGGCTCAAACTCATTTTCGTGAGGTAATTTTACCTCATGAACACACATGTGTAGAGGCGTGCGTTAGTGTGTGTGTGTGTGTGTGTGTGTGTGTGTGTGTGTGTGTGTGTGTGTGTGTGTGTGTGTAAAAAACTATTCTCAGAAAGGGCTCATCCAATTGACCTGAAATTTGGTATACTGACATTATTTGACAAGAAAATTAGAATAGTCAAGTCAGTTAACTTCCATCATCCCCCCTTCCCCCCGTGGGAGGGGTAGTAAAGGCTAAATTTACAAGTTGAGAGGTCAAACTCATTGTCGTGAGTTAATTTTACCTCATGAACACACATTAAAAAGGCCGCTTGTGTCGGGAACTAACGCTCTTCCCCTGAGGAGGCCCGGGCTAGGTCCAAATGCATGACAAGAACCTTTTTAAGACCTTAAGTAGCTTGATTTGACTAGAATGAATGAGTATCATGCACGGGTTAACTTGTATATATATATATATATATATATATAAACAGCTATAGTCTAGCACAGTAACTGCACTGTCCCTTTCCTTTAGGAGATATGAACCTATATTCGTAGATTACACTGCGCACTAATCTACAAATACTAGTCAAAATAAGCATGGTGCCAACCACATCCACACAGTTCAAAGCCAACAAAATCAAATGCTGCCCACCAGTAATTGCCAACAGAGTTATTCTATGGTTGGTCGAAAATTATTATAGCAAATCACAAATGTGATATGTAGAGGTGGGATTTAGATAATTCTATTTAACATTTTTTTTAGACAGATGTATGGATTTTGTCAGAGAATGGACTTTAAATTGATTATAAAATCAAGTTAAATTTTAGCAAGTCGAATAGGTTCGACCATGTTCGAGCCGAATTGACCAGTTTAAAAATATTTGAGATTAAATTAATGTATTTTGACTGTTTTCAATGGTGAATGGCAACCTTAAACTCTAATGTTAATTGTAAAATGTGCACTTTAATGTTCATGTTAAATAAATAAAATATATTATTTAAATATGGTTGAAAATTTTTTTTTTAAAAACAATAATTTTAACACTAATGACGAATGCAAACCACCAATGGAAAACCATGGAAGCTAAAGCAAATCTTGAACTAGAACAGGAAAACTTGAACACAAATGCCAGATGGAAACCGCCAATTTAATACTGCAAACTTAAAGTGGCATCTATGGATGATTGTATGGGGTATATAAACAATTGAACATATTGGGCTGGATTCAATAAGGAAAGTTAAGCAAAAGTAAATAAGGCAAAACCATGTTGCATTGGAGGGGAGGTAAATTTAAAATGTGATGGCGGATTCATATTTGTGGTAGGGCATGTCCTAGATCAACTTTAAATCTCAGTGTACAAATAAAGCTATGAAGTATTTGTGTGGTACATGAAAAAACAGGCAGTATTTTCCTTATGTGCAAAATAATAAACTCATTTGCATCCCTTGCATTGCAACATGGTTTTGTCCAGAAAACTTGACTTAGAAACTTACTAAATTTTTTGCATAATTTTCCTTAATGAACCAGGCCCTTTGTGGCCATTAAACTGGTGAAATTTGATCAAATTTGAATCTCTTTGAAATTTTTGAGCATCTCAAATAACAACTAGAGTACTGTATTAAAATATATAATTGTGTGTGGCCTGAGCATTAGATAAATAGCCAGATAAGATTCAAGAAAACAGAACACCTTACTAACTCTCACACATTGAAAATATAACCAAGATTATATCACTATAAACCAACACTTAACACCATTGCAGATTTCTGTAGAGCAGGTGTGTCAAACTGCGTCTGGCACCCTCCTCCCTTCGCACTCAATGTCGGGCGTGACATCATCACGCCCAACATTTTCACTGGGGAGAACACAGAGAGGAGCCGCGATGGGCAAAAAAAAAGTGAGAGAAGAGAAGAATTCAGAAGAAAGAAGGCAATAGAAAGGTAAGTGAACTGGAGCATAAGCAGCAAAATGGAGGACACAATATGAAACAGGGGAGACAGATAAAGAGGCGCAAAAGCAGCATAATGTAGTGCACAATATGAAACAAAGGAGACAGCTGAAGGGGCGCAAAAGCAGCATTGAGATGATGATGGGGGTCTAGTGTGATTAAAGGGGATGACAAAATTGCACATGAGACTTGTTCTTATTCTTGCCACCCACACAATCTTAGACTTTGATTATTTGACCCAATTGGGGTTTTGAGATTGACATGCCTGCTGTAGAATCATAGTTACATAATGCTTACATTTCCTTAATTTCCTACAAAATGTGTGTCTTAATCTAATTAACATATGCATTAATACATTTTTGGAAAGGAGAAGGGTTTACCATAAGATATATAATACCTGAGAGTGGGAGATGAATAGGTATTACCGATTTGCAACCATTGTTGGATTGTGATCTCAGTGTCTCCATACTCCATAAAGTTTTACAATTTTAGGGTCAAACACAAATATAAACAAGGGTAATAAAAGTCAGCCCTGCTCACATTCTTACAATCTATAGAGAAATAGGAGTTTGATACATGAGCTTAAGTGCCACTTATTACATATTGATTTAGCCATATGACAATGTGAAAAATACTTATTGGTGCTATGTGATCCAGTCAGAGATCAAAGGATTTTTGCAAATACAAGAACAAATGTACATTGTGTAGATTGGTGGTTATTATGTAAAATAGCCTAGGGAGGTTAAGAAAACAGTTTAAGAATTTGGTAGGCTTGTCTAAAGAGGTGAGTTTTCATGGAATTCTTCAAGGTGTATAAAGGAAATAAATCCACAGAGTGGATGCAGCCCCCCTGGAATGGGGACAGGTAATGAGTGTGGATAATTGGAGCAGATCTTTGTCAGAGTGGAGGGGTAAAAATGGGAGTTATTTTGTGACAAGGAAAGAGCTGTATGCTGGTGCATTTTTGTTAATAGTTTTTTATGTTAGTAGAAGTATTTACTATTTAGTTCAGTAAAGTAAAGGCAACCAATATAGAGTGACAGAACAAAGTTGCAGTAGAAGAACATTTCGCAGTATGGTTAGGGGAAGATTGTTAAGAAGGGAATTGCAAAAGTCAATGCAGGGTCTATGACTGCATGTATTAAAGTTTTTGCAGTATCTTGTGTGAGGTATGTTCATATGCTGGAAATGTTTCCTATATGTTTGTAACAGAATTTGGATACAGACTGGATGTGGGACACATAGGACAATTCTGAGTCAATGATGACACCCAAGCAGAATTTCTTGCCTAAACATATATGGAGTGAGCTAGATCGTTGAATGAACAGTAAACTATGGACAGCTTTAAGCATGTTATATTACACAAAGCACTGAGAGAACAGATTAATGGATGGGCATGAAAGACTGAAAGAGCCAAAGATCAATAAGTGTCCCTGATTTAACTAAGAAAGAAATTTGAGCGAATAGAACTATTCAAAATAAGGTCCACCTCTTTATTTGTGTATTTATCAGTATAAGGATTTTATGCTCTCATCTTCATGTGGAATTTAAGGATTATAGGTATAGTATTGATATAGTATTGGGCTTATCCTTAGGATTCTGCTGTGCAAAACAATTTTGAGTTGTATAATAATTGAGGAAAAATCAAAAAGATTACATAAATCTGTAAAAGACTGAGTATATTTGTGGTGTAATATTAAAACCATTAATAAACAATAGGCAATAAAGAATAATACATGTGAAAGACCTGTGTGTAGAGAGTTAGCTTTTTACATATCCTTGTTTGTGCACAGCCATTGCCAAAAGAACCTAAATTTGGCGCTGGCTCAGAGCTGACTGAGATCTAGGGGTAAATTTATCAAGCTGCGAGTTTCCAGTGAGTCTGAAAAGTGGAGATTCTAGTTTTCATTTATTTAGTGCATTTAACAAACTGATAGCTAGAATCTAATTGGTTGCTATAGGCAACATCTCCGCTTTTCAAACCCGCCGGAAAATGTTTACCCCAGGTCTCATTTCATACTAAACAGTTTCCATGCACAGTGCAATGTGAAAATAATATATATACTGTCTTATATCAAGCAACAGGCAGTATTAATCTTCCCAGATCCTCAACCAGCCCCCAGTGCTAGATTGTCAGGACTTATGTTAGTTTAAACATGAAGACATTAACGTGGGGTTCCAGTGCCAAAGTGAAAATGTGCCCCAGGCTAGTAAGTACAGGGCTGCAGTATCTTATTGAGGTGCAAAAAAGAATGTAACAGCCATTCCAAAGACTATAAGCCATGCACTAAGACCCAAGCCCATTATAACAAAAACGTAAAAAATATACACAATGTTAAGATTAACCTAAACTGAATAATACCCTTTTTGGACACTGTTTTAATTATGCAAGAAATTTTCTTTTTCGTTCTGTCGTAGACCAAATGGAAAAATATATATATATATATATATATATATATATATATATATACATATATATATATATATATATATATATATATATATATATATATATATATATATACAGTATATATATATATATATATATATATATATATTATTTTTATTTTTTTTTTATTTTCTTAACCTTTTGTATTTCAAGTAGCAAAAAACCAAAAAACTCTTGATAGAAAGACCTACCTGCAAAATACACGCAACCAAACAAAATGATTATAGCTGGGAGTTAAAAATATAAAATGTTTAAATGTTTCTCCTTAAATACTGCTCAGTTTAGCCTTATTTATAGCTTTAATAGATCATGGGAGTGTGGGGATATTGGAACTTGGCTGTCCGGGTGCCCGCATGTGGAGAGAAGGCAATGCAGCTTGATGTGCATTGGGCAGAGTAGTGTACAATTAAGCAGATTTTGTTAGGTGCCCCTTGTAAATGATCTCGATGAACTTTATATGTACATTCATTTGAAAAGAGAGAGAAAACAGACAGAAAAGAACAAAAGAAGAAATTATTTGGAGCAACCCTTATTTTAATTATAACATTTCTTAAAAAAACAGTTAGTTGTTTAACATGAGATTGCACCTTTAAATCCATTGAGTGGTGGGAGATAAAAGCATTTGCTATTGCATATGAGATATTTACAATTGAAAGTGTTTAATGTGCAAGACAAACACTCACTACAATAAGCACCTTGATGGTTTAGGAGGCAGCATACGGATACAGTTCTTGTTGTCCCTTCTACGAATAATCAGCGCAAGGTATTGGAACTGTCAGCTACATGGCTGGATGGCTCTGTGGATTGATAAGGAATACAAAACCTTTCACACTTGGCTGCGATTTCAAATCTGCTTCAGGAATGGCTTTTGGGTGACGATGACTTACTGTAAGTAAACCAAGGAGATGAATGCACACAGGGGGAGACTGTCAATGTGAGTGAGTTTATATTGCAGTTAACATTGGAAGCAGTCACAAAGAAAATGTAATTCTTTGAGGATACAAGGACAAATAAGGGACAGCTTTTATCACATTTATGTGAAGACTATATATCCAGGTGTATTTTGAATAACCTAATTAAATTGAGCAACAATAAAAGGTGTCCAGAACACATCTACGTTAAATGTAGTGTCTCCTGGGCATTGCAAAAACAGTGCACCCAATTAGGATTTTGGTATAAACAATCAATCTTCTTCATCTGTTGCTGAAGTGCTGACATTTTCTGCTTAAGGACTCAAAAGAGCAAAAGTTCATTGGTTTTACAGTTACAGATTTCCTCTGGTGTGTGGGCTGCACAGCATGGTACTAACACACACATATAAATAGTAGTTTGCTGTTTTGAAATGCCAACACGGAAATGCAGTGCTTTTATGGAGATAGTTCTATAGTGTTGATAAAGGTTTTGTGACTCAAGGACAAGCTGATTTTACAAGCCATCCGAGACTTGCTCAGGCAGTCAAAGCTCTATATCACCCTACTATTTGGTGAACATGAAATAGTACAGCTGAATGAAAATAAAAATTGTAAAGTCAAAGATTTCTAATATTCTCCCAGTTGACATAGAACCATCTGGTGACCATAGCTACTCCAATATGGGATATTTAATATATTTGCTACCTTTTTATTTTCAATAAAAGCCTTTATATTGCTGAGCAGCTTGTAGTCTAAATATAGCCCCTGTGCTGATAGGCTCCAAGGGTGTGATAGGGTAACAGTAAAACTACTTACATTCATTTTCCTCAGTGCCTCCACCTGGATTAGCCTCTGACAACGTCAACACAAAAGGCGCATAAGTTTTTCAGTCATTACAGATCGACCCTGGAGATTTCCTTCCAGATTTAACCAAGAACAACATTTAATATCTGTAATGTGGAAAACCAATCCAGTAGGTTTAATGTTTTTGCAAAGTAAAAGAGTGTAGGAGTAATCTTGGATAAAGAATGCCGGATAACAGTCACGCAAAAGTAATAAAAAAAAAGATCATTATAATGTGTAATATGCAGTACATGTGTTAGGTGTATTTAATACAATGCAATAACCTTCATACAGAGTTAGGGCCTTATTTAGAGTTAAGAGCAATTTTGGGACCCAAACGTACATGTAAAATATATACTGCTGATACATGAAGCTCAAAATACTGTGCAAGAATGTTGCCGCAACAAGATATGCTCAAAACACACCAAGATATGCTTTAAGCATATCTTAATACAGTCCACATATTAGAAATGCCAGTCATCATCATCATCAACTTAATGATGATGACTAGCGATTAAAATGTAAAAAAATTAAATAAATAAATAAATGAGAAATTAAATCCGTACCAATGCTCATATCCTGACTGATTAGTCAGGAAGTCCAGTAGTGTGGGGTCCTCCCACAATCACTACCTTTGACAGGCTTCGGAACTGGGAATCTGTGCCATCTTGTTCAGCAAATTCTCTATGGGAAATCACTTAGCAAAAAAATGGTGCCCTGTATAATAAATTACTGTGGATTGCGGAAACATCATCATCCTCATTTATTTATATAGCACCACTAATTCTGCACCGCTGTACAGAGAATTCATTCCCATCAGTCCCTGCCCCCATTGGAGCTTGAAGTCTAAATTCCATAATATAGACACACACACTCACACACACAGACAGACAGAGACTAGGGTCAATTTTGATAGCAGCCAAATAAGCTACCAGTATGTTTTTGGAGTGTGGGAGGAAACCGGAGCACCCGGAGGAAACCCACGCAAACACAGGGAGAACATAGAAACTCCACACAGATAAGGTGCCTTTATTTTGTAAATATTTGTGGCAATTGACAGACTGAAAAAGATAGCTCACTTTAGACCCTGTCAGGATACTCCTACAGCAAAAGAAACAGCTGACTTTCTTATAAAAGAAATATTTCATCTGCATGGAGATCCTAATAATGTGGTGTCAGACAAGGGGTTCAATTCACATCAAGATTTTGGAAATAGTTTTGTAAATTTCTTGCCTTTTTGGTGAACTTGCCTACCATGTTTCATCTGCAGTCAAATGGCCAAACAGAGCGAACTAACCAAACACTAGAGCAATGTTTTAGATATTTTATTTTGTCACCTACAAGATGAATTTGCATGTAACAATTCCCAACATTCATCTACTAGATTTAGCCCTTTGTGTGCTAATCTAGGATATGATCCAAATATATGCCCCAGTCTACCTTCGGACTCTCCATTTCTGGCTGTTGAAGATCGAGCTACAAAATAATCCTGAATTATTAAAGGAGACATTGAAAATTGCTCAAAAATATATATAAATGTGATGCTGGCGAAGAGCTGCTCTCACTTTTAATATTGGTGCTGAAAAATGGTTGTTAACTCAACATTTAAGGATGAAGGTAACATCTACTAAGTTGGGTAGCAAGTTTATTAGTCCATATAAGATCCTGCACAGATTATGTCATGATTTTGATTGGATCTTCCTGATTCCATAAAGGTACATACTGTTTTATGTTGTATTACTAAAACCTTCAAGTAATAATACATTTCCAGGTCGCTTTTTGCCTCCTAAGCCAAATCAAGTTGATGAGCATGAGGAATTTATAGTCAAAAAGATCCTGGACTATCGTATGTTTTGAAATTGCCTACAGTATATCCTTCGTTGGCAAGGGTATGGTCAAGAAGATGACTCTTGGCAATCTGCTGAGGATGTTCATGCCCCTCTTTTGGTAAAAACATTTCATCAACACTATCGTGGGAAGCCTGGTCCTAATCCATCCGGAGGACATCATTGAGAAGGGGGCATCCTGTTATGAATTTTCCCATAGAATAGCCCTCATCCAAGATGGCCAGGACTATTTCATGATGATTCCATCTTGGATCTCTGTTATGAGCTTGCCTTTAGGATATCCTTATCCAAGATGGCCAGGACTGTTTTAAGAAGACTCCATCTTGGATATCATTTCCTGTTTGGGCCTATAAAGGACATTTCCTGTTTGAAGCCCATGCTTATGTATTGTGTTGGAATTTAAATTAGATGCTTTCACAGAGCCTTGCTCCCTTTGTGATTTGGATTGCAACTGTTTGATAATCGCACTGGACATTTCTCTGCCTTGAGATTATTGATTTTACTTGTTGGATACTTTAGATTTGTTTATTTAAATAAATCCTGTTTACCCCAGAATTACCTGGCTATTGGACTTCCATTTTTTATACCAGAAGTGTGACACCAGTGTTTAAAATAAAAATACTCTGATTGCATTTACAACTATTCTCAGTGGTTTTCATGCTGGAAACCTTAACATAAGGTCTCACTTTATGATATATGTTGCTTCATTTTCTTAATTCTGTGTGATCCTTCCATTACTAAATAAAAGGAAACGTGATTGTGAAGCAAAGAGTAAGCAGAATATATGCTTGTTGGGATTCAACACTAAGGCACAGTAATTTCAAATCAGCTATCTCTGATCCATCATTTTATTTATCACTCTTTTTGCTGAATTACCTTCACTGACCAGCATATTTGAATACTTATTCATTCTCAACGCAAATTAAAATCTATTGCAATAATGAGAAAAAATGAAGGCACAAGGTTTCATGGATTTTTTGGTGTGTTGTCGTTAGGTTTTTGTCTTTTTTCCATCTGTATGTAAGATGTTTATGCCTTCATTGCGCATGCTATCTTCGTATTCTGTTCCTGGATATGCTCATTACATAACCACACGCTTTTACATTTTCCCCCTTAAGACACGCTTACTTCAGCCCCAAACCTAATTTACTGCATCTCACATAGTTATATATATATATATATATATATATATATATATATATATATATATATATATATAATATCTCCTCTATCAATACATTACAAATTCATAATCACAATGCAGATATATATATGAATGAAATTGAATCTTAACTTGTACAATAATGGAATAACATAATTTCAATAACATAAACTTACACATGGTACATCTAATATAATTTCAATATAAATGACAATATGTGTGTAGATACAATATCTTATATTAGTAATTTCTTGCTAATTGTGTATATCTTAATCGTGTGGGTGTGTCTGTGGGTGTGTATGTGTATATATCTCAGAATTCCTTACATATAGTGCAGCAATATCCATAAATCCTAATTGCACTCAGCATATCTATGTTTACATATATAGACATATCACCGTTCAGGTTCTTATACTCTAGTACTTATACATGTACAGCTACTAACTCAATTTCAACTCTCTTGATTGAGTACAATAGACACTTCCCAGTAAAACATCGCTGCTTGAAAAAACTTCCCTGTGCAAAGTCACTACTTAAAGCATGGTATGAGGTCTGCCATTTGAGAGCACATGTTGGCAAAGCTCTATGGTGCCCATTTTTCTAGTTGCCTGTTTTATACCACTCAAGATATGTGGCTATAAAACAAGTATAGTATACTTACTAAACTCTACAACCAGCATTAACAGTTCTTTATCTAGCTAATCTTATCTAACTTCCATTACAATCATTCTAATCACTTTCTAACTACGCTAACAATATCACATGGAAATCAACTAAAAACTAACACAACACAATTACCTATGTTACATGTTAGAACGCTTACACTTTTGTGTGGATGAAGGCGGGTACAGAGAGTGTGGATGATGGAGGGTACAGAGTGTGTGGATGAAGGAGGCCACAGAGTGTGTGGATGAAGGAGGGCACAGAGTGTGTGTGGATGAAGGAGAGCACAGAGTGTGTGTGGATGAAGGAGGGCACAGAGTGTGAGAATGAAGGAGGGCACAGTGTGTGGATGAAGAAGGGCACAGAGTGTGGATGAAGGAGGGCACAGAATGTGTGAATGAAGGATTGCACAGACTGTGTGGATGAAAGAGGGTACTGAGTGTGAGAATGAAGGAGGGCACAGAGTGTGTGGATGAAGGGGGCACAGAGTGTGTGGATTATGGTGCACAGAGTGTGTGGATGAAGAGGTACAGTGTGATCATGAATGGGCACAGTGTAATGATTTTTGTACATGTTGTTGTTTTATTTTATTTGATCTTATTCCTTTTAATATTAGCTGTAAATTATTCTTTGACAGACATATATTTGAAAAAAATATATAAAAATATTCTTTTCCCTTGGATTTATGTGTATTATTTTTGCAAACAATTTACTGTCCTGAGCTAAATACTTAGGATATTTTGACCCAATTACTTATAAAACGGGACTGCTTATTTTGGAGGGGTGCCTTGAAAACATTATGGAGACTCTAAGGGTGCCGCGAACTGAAAAAGTTTGGTAACCACTGCCTTAAGAGATGTTAATTAAGCAATGGTCTGAGCAGCTCCTATTTTTACACCAGAAAAACAAGTTTGTTAAGAGGGGGAGATGTGCAGAGCTTGGCTGGTCCTTTGTAGAGCTGCAATAACTCGCATTAATACTGTGCATGCACCATTCAACGGCAATTATAGACCACGGCCAATTTGCGCCGCATCCAGGAGCAATCGCTCCTTTACACTGTGGCATATTGCAAAACCAGTGATTGAGGTTAATATCCTGTCATGCTGTAAGCTGTCAAAATTGTTATTATATCAATACTGATTAATGTGTAGATATACCTACAGCCTTTGAATTTAAGTCTGACATCACAGAAGAGGGTGATACCCATAAATGATTTTGGGTAATCTTTTATATTAAGTACACATATTTGTAAATACATATTATAATGTATTAATGTGCGTTAACATTATAAGGACCTTATAATGTATAAAAGTATTGTCAATTACATAGACAGTTTATTTATTTGGGCCTATACTATACTATACAAAGAGACCCTAGCCCTGAAATCAGGGCCGGACTGGGACTAAAAATCAGCACTGGCATTTAAAGCACACAGGCCCACATGTTGTGGGCTCCATGCACTATATTGTTGCACACTGATGCTGGCGCAGTGCGCGTTGCTGGTGCTGTACAACATGATGTAGTATGAGTGTGTGTGTGGGGGGGGGGTGAATTATTTCTCCTAATGACCCTCAACATTACATTGTTAGCATCCCATTTACATTAATAAATACCATGACAATACATTATTAGTGCACAAATTACAGCAATAAATAACCCACCACACACACTCATACTACATCAATCACCCCCACATTACAGCAACCCGGCATCACCCCCACATTACAGCAACCAGCATCACCCCCCACATTACAGCATCCAGCATCACCCCCCACATTACAGCAACCAGCATCACCCCCACATTACAGCATCCGGCATCACCCCCCACATAACAGCAACCAGCATCACCCCCACATTACAGCAACCAGCATCACCCCCACATTACAGCAACCGGCATCACCCCCACATTACAGCAACCAGCATCACCCCCACATTACAGCAACCAGCATCACCCCCACATTACAGCAACCAGCATCACCCCCCACATTACAGCAACCAGCATCACCCCCACATTACAGCATCCGGCATCACCCCCCACATAACAGCAACCAGCATCACCCCCACATTACAGCAACCAGCATCACCCCCACATTACAGCAACCGGCATCACCCCCCACATTACAGCAACCAGCATCACCCCCACATTACAGCAACCAGCATCACCCCCACATTACAGCACCCAGCATCACCCCCACATTACAGCAACCAGCATCACCCCCACATTACAGCAACCAGCATCACCCCCCACATTACAGCAACCAGCATCACCCCCACATTACAGCAACCAGCATCACCCCCACATTACAGCACCCAGCATCACCCCCACATTACAGCAACCAGCATCACCCACACATTACAGCAACCAGCATTACCCCCACATTACAGCAATACCCTCTCCTACTTATTAACAATACTAAGCCCCAAACACACTGCAGCATTGCCGCCACCACGCCACACCATACTACAGCAATACCACCAATTATACAGGCGACACTGTAGGAAACCATTGTTTTGCTTTTTTCAAATCTCCCACAAAATAGCAACAACAGAATACTTACACACATATAGGTAACAGATACCCTTTTCCCTCAATTAAATAGTAATGGCAGAATTTTCATGAATCATTCCACATGAAATAAAACTCTAACATATATCTAAAAAAAACATAACAATTGAATGATCATTTGAACTAGAGATGGTCATTGACCCCCGTGTTTTGGTTTTGGATTCGGTTTTGGATCTGGATTACCGTCGTGTTTTGGTTTTGGTTTTGCAAAACCGCCATTGCGTGTTTTGGTTTTGGTTTTGGTTTTGTTTGGTTCTGTTTTGCTATTTTGTTGGAAAATCCATGTTTTTGTGCCTAAAATAACCCAATTTAGTGCTCCAACTGTTTTAGAGAAAAGTAATCTAATTGTTGAGGTAATAAATCATCCAAAAAAACTGTTTAATTCTTCGTTTGGTAGGCCTTCATTTATTCTACACACAAAACAGATTGTCTTCCTCTCCATCTATGCATATTAGCAATGCAGCCATCGTCTTTGGATGTATATTACACCCTACACTTATAGTTAAATATGTAAAGAAATGGAAAAAGACAGTTTCCTTTCTGTCTCTCTAGGCCCCCCTCCACTTGTTTAAAAAAACAAAAAATTCAGCCGTTTTAGACTGTACAATATTAATTGAAATGGACAAAGGCAGTTTGGTATCTGTCTGCCTCAGATCCTCTCTCCACTAGGAGTAAAATAGAAAACTATTCAGCCGTTATATAATCAAGAATATAAATAGAAATTGAGAAAGGCAATTTGGTATCTGTCTGCATCATAATCATCAACATCCTCATTAGCGCCCTCGTCGCCTACACAAATCTCCCCCTCATCCTCTTCTAATTCCAAAGTGGCATCCTCAATTTGGGTATCACCGGCTACACTCGGGCTATTAAGGCACACATCAGCAGAATGCTCACAATTAGACATCCCACTGTTGGATGGACTCTCCACAGGGATTGTTGTCATTTGTGAATCAGAGCAAACATTCTCCTCTAATGCCTCACTGTTATCTTGCAGCTCGGCTTTGACGCGTAAAAGTAGTTGTGCACCAATTGTAGGTTGGGTAACTTTTTGGGATCTGCCACTAATAGCCAAAGGTGAAGTCCTCATTCTCTCTTTGCCACTGCGTGTGTAGAATGGCATGCTTGCAATTTTTTTTTTTGCGTCACTTAACTTTTGCTTAGTTACACTTCTTTTTCGCTTCAATACAGTAAATTTTTTGGGGGTTTTTGTTTTTTGCACTGATTTGAAAACACTCTGTTGTTTGACATCGCCTTGGCCAGATGACGTACTGGGAACACTAACATCAGGACTGGTGACAGAACCTGGTTGCTCATTCTGATCATATGTGGACTGCTTTGAATCCATTCTGAGCGCAAACCACTGGGGAGTGCTAAAAATTAGTTGGTAGATACTGCTGACAGATATGACTTTTGACAGCCAGAAATATTTATGCACAATTATGGGGGACACCCCAAAAGCACTGAGGAGTGCTAAAAATTAGTTGGTAGATACTGCTGACAGATATGACTTTTGACAGCCAGAAATATTTATGCACAATTATGGGGGACACCCCAAAAGAACTGAGGAGTGCTAAAAATTAGTTGGTAGATACTGCTGACAGATATGACTTTTGACAGCCAGAAATATTTATGCACAATTATGGGGGACACCCCAAAAGCACTGAGGAGTGCTAAAAATTAGTTGGTAGATACTGCTGACAGATATGACTTTTGACAGCCAGAAATATTTATGCACAATTATGGGGGACACCCCAAAAGAACTGAGGAGTGCTAAAAATTAGTTGGTAGATACTGCTGACAGATATGACTTTTGACAGCCAGAAATATTTATGCACAATTATGGGGGATACCCCAAAAGCACTGAGGAGTGCTAAAAATTAGTTGGTAGATACTGCTGACAGATATGACTTTTGACAGACAGAAATATTTATGCACAATTATGGGGCACACCCCAAAAGCGCTGGGGAGTGCCAAATATTAACAAAAAATAATAAACCTCTATCCTCCTCTCTTCTCTAGCGATTTTTGTTAGAGCAATTGCAAGAAGAATATTGGATTCTCTGTCCCTGCTCTAATCAGCCTGTGACTACACCCTGCTCTCTCCCTCTGTAAAATGGCGATGGATTGCTGTGGAGGCATGTATTTATGATCTTGAAGTATCGCGAGAACCGAGCCCCGAGATCCGACGACGTCACGATGACGTTCGGCCTCGATTTGGATTCGGAACGGACGGGAGAGTACCGAGCTGCTCAGCTCGGTACTCGGATACCCAAAGTTCGGGTGGGTTCGGTTCTCGGGGAACCGGACCCGCCCATCTCTAATTTGAACCCACACGGCCGCATTAAAAGTATTTCCATCTACAGCAAAATGTCAGAGAAAATAAAATATTTTTTTTACTAACTTTTTCTAGTAACTGGATATGCATCTTTTCTATTCATTTTAAATAACACAGTATATAAATTAAGGGCGATATTGGAGGTGGGTGAGAGATAATTGGTTGTGATCCATTGTTTAAAGGAAAACAGATAGGAAATATTTAGATTATTTACCTGGAGACGTCTACCCCCTTAACTCACAGGCAGGGCCGACAAGAGGAATTTTGGGCCACGATACAGCAACATCTTTGGGCTCCCATCATATTCCACAATGAAAGACTTGCCTTTGGCAAAAGTTCATATTATGCCACACCGTAGTGCGCCCAGTTCATATTATGCCACATCGTAGTGCCCCAAGGCCATATTATGCCACAATAGTGTCCCCAAATAACATTATGCCATAGTAGTGCCCCCAAATCATTAGTAGTGCCAAGACAAAAACTCATTCTCAAATAAAAATTGGTACAGCATATCAGATACTGAGAGTGTGAATACTAGGAGCAGCTTAATACACCATTTACAATGCAAACAAAAATAGATAAATTGACACAATCACAGATAAAATTTATGACAAGCAATGTTTTTTCTTCCTAATTAAAAATCTCTGTACAGATAGATATGCAAGAAATATTACAGCGCAATAATGAAAAATACATAGTGTTTTAAACATCATTGGATACACAGTAGTGCCCCCAGTTCATGAAAGGATGGTTAAAAACACCATGCCACGAGAAAATATATGAACTTACCTGATTATGGTATTCTGAGTTCTTTTCTCCTACTTGGCATGCTGGGCGAGGAGGGATCCGCAGCTGTCAACTCACACAGGCAGTCGGGAGCAGGAACAGAGGGCAGTGGTCGAAGCGGAAATTTAGAAGTGGGGGTATGGAAAATATAAGTGAATGGAGTATGAAGGCTTGATTTTTTATTTTTTTTTAACACTTGTCCCCTCTGTGCATTCCCATTCTTCACTACTACTTGTGTTTTATGATGGCTGCATCCCTGACATTCACATTCTTAAGATGTCTCTCCCTTTACACTTTCTTTTACCTATGCCCCTGCACCATCTTCTCCTTTCTCCCTCTCACTTAATCCCCTGCACCACCTTCTCCCCTGGCTCTCTCACCCCTCTCCCAGCACCCCCTACCACCCTGGCTCTCTCACCCCCTCTCCCAGCAGCCCCTACCCCCTGGCTCTCTCACCCCCTCTCCCAGCACCCCCTTCCCCTTTGGCTCTCTCACCCCCTCTCCCAGCAGCCCCTACCCCTCTGGGTCTCTCACCCTTTTCCCCATCAGCCCCTACCAGCCTGGCTCTCTTACCCCCTCTCCCAGCAGCCCCTACCCCTCTGGGTCTCTCACCCTTTCTCCCAGCAGCCCCTACCAGCCTGGCTCTCTCACCCCCTCTCCCAGCAGCCCCTACCACCCTGGCTCTTTCACCCCCTCTCCCAGCAGCCCCTACCCCCCCTGGATCTCTCAGCCAATCTCCCAGCAGCCCCTACCACCCTTGGTCTCTCACCCTATCTCACAGCAGCCCCTACCACCCTGGGTCTCTCACCCGATCTCCCAGCAGCCCCTACCCCCCCTGGATCTCTCAGTCCATCTCCCAGCAGCCCCTACCCCCCCTGGATCTCTCAGCCCATCCCCCAACAGCCCCTACCACCCTGGGTCTCTCACCCCCTCTCCCAGCAGCCCCTACCACCCTGGGTCTCTCACCCCCCCTATCCCAGCAGCCCCTACCCCCCTGGATCTCTCAGCCCATCTCCCAGCAGCCCCTACCACCCTGGCTCATTCACCCCCTCTCCCAGCAGCCCCTACCCCCCCTGGATCTCTCAGCCCATCTCCCAGCAGCCCCTACCACCCTGGGTCTCTCACCCCCCCTCTCCCAGCAGCCCCTACCACCCTGGGTCTCTCACCTCCTCTCCCAGCAGCCCCTACCCCCCCTGGATCTCTCAGCCCATCTCCCAGCAGCCCCTACCCCCCTGGATCTCTCAGCCCATCTCCCAGCAACCCCTACCACCCTGGGTCTCTCACCCCCTCTCCCAGCAGCCCCTACCACCCTGGGTCTCTCACCCCCCCTCTCCCAGCAGCCCCTACCCCCCCTGGATCTCTCATCCCATCTCCCAGCAGCCCCTTCCCCCCTGGATCTCTCAGCCCATCTCCCAGCAGCCCCTAACCCTCCTGGATCTCTCAGCCCATCTCCCAGCAGCCCCTACCACCCTGGGTCTCTCACCCCCTCTCCCAGCCGCCCCTGCCACCCTGGGTCTCTCACCCCCCTCTCCCAGCAGCCCTTACCCCCCCTGGATCTCTCAGCCCATCTCCCAGCAGCCCCTACCCCCCTGGATCTCTCAGCCCATCTCCCAGCAGCCCCTACCACCCTAGGTCTCTCACCCCCCTCTCCCAGCAGCCCCTACCACCCTGGGTCTCTCACCCCCCCCTCTCCCAGCAGCCCCTACCACCCTGGGTCTCTCACCCCCCCCTATCCCAGCAGCCCCTACCCCCCCTGGATCTCTCAGCCCATCTCCCAGCAGCCCCTACCACCCTAGCTCTTTCACCCCCTCTCCCAGCAGCCCCTACCCCCCCTGGATATCTCAGCCCATCTCCCAGCAGCCCCTACCACCCTGGGTCTCTCACCCCCTCTCCCAGCAGCCCCTACCACCCTGGGTCTCTCACCTCCTCTCCCAGCAGCCCCTACCCCCCCTGGATCTCTCAGCCCATCTCCCAGCAGCCCCTACCCCCCTGGATCTCTCAGCCCATCTCCCAGCAGCCCCTACCACCCTGGGTCTCTCACCCCCTCTCCCAGCAGCCCCTACCACCCTGGGTCTCTCACCCCCCTCTCCCAGCAGCCCCTACCCCCCCTGGATCTCTCATCCCATCTCCCAGCAGCCCCTCCCCCCTGGATGTCTCAGCCCATCTCCCAGCAGCCCCTACCACCCTGGGTCTCTCACCCCCTCTCCCAGCAGCCCCTGCCACCCTGGGTCTCTCAACCCCCCTCTCCCAGCAGCCCCTACCCCCCCTGGATCTCTCAGCCCATCTCCCAGCAGCCCCTACCCCCCTGGATCTCTCAGCCCATCTCCCAGCAGCCCCTACCCCCCTGGATCTCTCAGCCCATCTCCCAGCAGCCCCTACCACCCTAGGTCTCTCACCCCCCTCTCCCAGCAGCCCCTACCACCCTGGGTCTCTCACCCCCCCCTGTCCCAGCAGCCCCTACCCCCCCCCGGATCTCTCAGCCCATCTCCCAGCAGCCCCTACCCCCCCCTGGATCTCTCAGCCCATCTCCCAGCAGCCCCTACCCCCCCTGGATCTCTTAGCCCATCTCCCAGCAGCCCCTACCACCCTGGCCTTCTCACACTCATGCAAGTCGCGGCATCCCCCTGACCCCCCCCCCCCCCCCCGAGAATCGCGGCACCCCCGCGACCCCCCCCCCCGAAAATCGTGCCACCCCCGCGACCCCCTCAACCACCGAGAATTTTCATTCAGTAAAAACTTTCCAGATTGCTTGTAACAGGGGAGGGAGCTGAGCAGCTCTCAACAGAGGTGCCAAAGACAGGAGGAGTCAGGCCGGCCCATCCAGCCATCGGCCCTTCTGGCATTTGCCAGAAGTGCCAGATGGCCAGTCCGGCCCTGCCTGAAATAGACCAAAAGGGGGTTGAAATGCTTTGTTTCTGTGCTGAGGATCAAGATTAACCCACCAGCAGCCTTCTATTCTTGTTTAGTAAGAGAGTCTTTGTTATCAGCTGAGGAATATTATATTTCATTGTTTTTATTAAATGCTTGTGTGCCGGTTTTATATGTTTTAAATGATTAAAAGAGACTAAAGCGCTCTGTATTTTATGGTTTCAGTATCAATAATGATTAATTCTAATTGAAGACTGGTGTACTATGAAGAAATCTTCATAAGTTAAAGGAATATGTGCCTGTTAAAATTGGTTTGGAAGCAGTGGTCGAAGTGGACATTTAAAAGTGGCAGTATGGAAAATGTAAGTGAACTGATAGTTTTAGAATGAAGTAGTAGTGGTAAGTAGTGGTATGGCATACCAACATATACCAGGCCACTTTGACCACTGGTTAGAAGTAAGCAGAGACACAAAGGGAACGTGGTCCAGAGGGTTTGGGAGTGCACAGAATCCAGTTACATGGATTTAAGTTTTAAGGCATCTATTTTATATAATTGAGCACATGTACAAAGGGGGTGTACGGTGTTAATGTGGTTGGTGATTCCAAGAGTTATCACAATTATTATTGAAGTTACATCCATAACACTGTAGAGCTCTTATGTGTATTTTTTATTATAAAGTTCCTTGATCCAGATCCAAAATCCAAATTCCCAATATTATGACATGCTTTCAAGCAAGTCAGTGTTTTAGTAATCAATAGGTATAAAAAGTTTTGTCTAAACACTTGGATGAATTCCAAGATTTTTCATTTTTGTACAGGCCGAAAGTTTCCATTAATCATCTGATCTTGCAGAAACTTTGTTAACTAACAACCACTGTGTCACTGCTGAAATTCATGAGCAACTGCAACATCTGTTGTTCATCTAATTACTTATAAATCTATATAAAAGGAGCAACATGCTAGTTGTGTTTAATATATGTCATTGAAGAAGTCCCAGAACCTCCCAATTTAAGTGCATTTTTATGGAGTTAGCTACATATAGAATATTTTATGCATATCAATTTTCTCAATAAAGTCAGATGTAAATTTATAAAATTAGATTGGCTGTACCACCTCCCTCTATTGAACAACCAATCACTATGCTTCATGTTTTTGATTGTGATCCCCTGCAAAGGCTGAAAAGAGAGAAGCATTCTGGGCTGAAGATGGTGGCACATTTTTGGTGTGAACCAGAGTACATGCCATGTGATGGCTGTCACACCATGATATGCCCTCTTTGACCTGTAACACCTCACTATTTTCAGTCTTTGCAAGTATATCATGGGATGTTGTCGAAATGGGGACATGCATGCCCGGCAGCCATGTGTATGCTGGTGCTGGTAGTACTACAAGCATCAGCATGCCAAAACAGTTACTGGCAGCCCAGCATACTGAGACCTGTAGTGCACCAGGGACAAAATGGTTTATTACTATTAAACATTTTTTTATTACTTAAGCACACATGTAAACAAGACAACTAAAGCAAACAGTTAATGGCTCTTCTGCTGTAGTGCCAAGCCTAGTGCTTGTACTAGTAAAATCTGGGAGACTCCAATCATTTTGTCCCCTGATTTTGCTATTATCAGCCTAGGCAGTCAGCACTAGGGTGGGTTAAGCTGTTTGGGAAGGGGGCACACTGATGTTTTTATTTTTATTTACTGATGTGTTTTTTTAATGTAGTGCCGGCGGTAGGTGGCAGTAGCGGCATTGCTGCTTTTAATCTAATGCATTATATCGATATTGCAACCTGTCGACATTCAGAATGTTGATGTCTTAACTGATTGTCAGCAATATAGTGTCAACATTTTCATTATCACCACTTCGTACCCTACCCATATACTGTAGCCAATTGATTAAGTTCAGCAAGAGGTTATTCAAAACAGAGGTTGATTCTCAGCATTATGAGTGTGGATTTTTTGGGAAACAAGTGCACTAACAGAAAATAAAATATAGGAATTTAATGTCACGCTTTCAAAGTTGTATCTGCCATCAATAGAGAGTACATGTTTTTGCTAAAATATGTTAAGCGTTAATAAATTGCAAAAGACAGAAAAAAGTTTTCAGTCTCCTTCTGTTTACAGTATATGCCGACTGAACAGCACACAACTTAGATAATGAAAGGCTTTTAATTTAAATGATTCTCTGTGCTTGTTAGCCTTCATTAAGTTTAGATGCTAACGAGGCGGCTTACTTAGAAAGACAGCAGGAAAAAGGACTGCTAGATGAGCACATTGACATAGCTTTGATTTATTGTTTCAATCTGCCATAAACCTGGAGTCATATAGGAGACTATGAAATGCAAATTAATCTTTCAGATGAAGTCTTAAATTTGTCCCATTCCCTAGGTGTGTAAGCAAAGACACAGCTTTAAGAGAGATTGGCCAGTATTGTTGAAATATCTCATTCAACTGTTATCATGCCCTGCATAACTGTCACTTTGCTTCCTTCTTAGTAAAGTTGTTAACATTCTGTGTCAGAATAGTAACAAAAACATTATTTAAAGTATTTGGTTTTACATGTCGTAAATGTCGGGGTCCTGATTTCAGTTTTATAAAAATAAAACATAGAATTATTTTTCTTTCTGTTTTATTCATTTTGATATCACTGTGTGCGCACGTCAATTGTGTTTCACACATTAAGGTCTCTCTTTATGATATCTGTTGCCTAATTTTCTCGTTTATCCTGACCCCAGCTACAGATGCTAGAAATAATTGGTGATAATACTAATTAACTGTTTTCCATATAGTTAAAATGGCAAGCAATTGAGATTGAGAGAAGAGCTAAATTTTGAAACAGCTCCTGCTTCAAAAAGCTATTTTCTCGGCAAAGAGCATGTCAAACATTTTGATTTTAAGTAGGCACTGTAGTGGTTATGGTGTGCATAAGAATGTGCATGCATGCATCTCCCTAGGTGTTGGTGCAAAACTACTGGCAAATGGTCTACGTATGGTACAGGAGATGTCACAAGCAGGCATGTAAACAAGACAACTAAAACAACAGAATGGTGTCAAGTATGTAGCAATAAGTATCAATATGCATTTTTAGTACTGGGCATAAATATATTCTATAATTACATGCAATTCCATACAAAATAGCTTTTCAAAATGCTGCCAATGTACATATAACATTGATAAGTAAACAGAAAAGTTATTCTGGGGATGACCAGTATACTTTACATCTTTAATATTAATATATTGTGACACGGGCACCCTTCTGATGATGCACAACCAGCCAACTTCTTGCTCAAAACTGTGCTTTTATTGTTCCTTCACAAATAAACAGCATACATTTTCTGTCAGAATGACTCCAGGCAACCTTTCACAGGCTAGACATAAACCTCCTGTCTAGACACTGGCCACTGTTAAGCATCGGTCACAATGCATAGTAGCACAAGCCAGGCTTATATACTTGAGACTCCTCCTACAGTGTCGCAGCAATAGGGTTTCTGGGATCCGTCTCAGGAACCTTGGGACTAGCTGTGGCAAGGATGAAGTGGAAACTAGGAGGCCAGATGAAGGTCTTGCTCATAAAGGGAGGATGTGCTCTATTCGTGTATACCAGATGTCAGGAGGAGGATTGTTGGACTGGACTCTGCACTGGAATAAGTAACTGTAATCTAGACCTGGTGAACTGGAATCTGGATGTAGAAACCCACGTCCAGAGACTCAGTATTCCCAAGGATCCAGAAACTCAGAAGAGTATAGTACCAAAACTGGGATTGGGAAGGCACAGATTTCAGGCAGTCGATTATCAGGAGTGACTACCTGTTGAATTGTATAAGCCTGGAACTGGCCCCGGGCAACTCAGAACTCAGTACCTGAAGCAAGCCTGGAACTGGATCCACACAAGGAGTGAAAGCTGGAATCTGTACAGCAGCAGATAGAATGAATCTGAATCCACACGAAGGGTTAATTATGGGGCAACACGGTGGCTAAGTGGTTAGCACTTTCGCCTCACAGCGCTGGGGTCATGAGTTCAATTCCCGACCGAATTCCTTATCTGTGTGGAGTTTGTATGTTCTCCCCGTGTTTGCGTGGGTTTCCTCCGGGTGCTCCGGTTCGCTCCCACACTCCAAAAACATACTGGTAGGTTAATTGGCTGCTATCAAAATTGACCCTAGTCTCTCTCTCTCTGTCTGTCTGTTTGTGTGAGTAAATTAGGGAATTTACACTGGAAGCTCCAATGGGGCAGGGACTGATGTGAATGAGTTCTCTGTTCAGCGCTGCGAAATCAGTGGTGCTATATAATTAAATGGTGATGATGATGACCGAAGTTCATATAGCAGCAGGCAGAATGAAGCTGAATCCACACAAATAGTTAATGGCTGAAGTCTGTACGGCAGCAGGCAGAATGAAACAGCAAACAAACAGCAACAGTGGTAACCTGGAACTAGGAAAGTTTTGCACTGGTAATTTGTTGAGGGTAGGCGGTGCTTTTTATAGTCAGCAGAGGAAGTTAATTGGTGTACGAAGTCAGGTGCTCAGAATAGCAGGATGTAGGAAAAAGTCTCACCCAAAAAGGCAGCCTCCAGTGCAGCAGACAGAAGTCACACTTTGTTCCAGGATTTGGAATGCTGCACTCTGACAGAAGGGCGGTGCACGATGATATGATACCACTGAGTGGCGGGCTAAGACCCCGAATCATGACACACAGCTTGATGGTCAGGCAACACTCCCACCTTGCCTTTACAAAGGAGTTCCCTGCAGGTGTTCTGTAATTTACTCGTCATGCCCTGTCAGCCTGCCATAGCTGTGGAGAAGACACTTTCAAAGCATGTAAGTTAACTCACATTTTATGCTTTTACTTTGTCAAACATGTCGCACACCGAATAAAAAAATACCACTTAAGTGTTTATATCACTACATTATTTTAAGTTCAATGAACTACTGATAGCTGTAATGCCATACTCATGTTCATTTCGGTGGTAATCATGTCACCGATGCTGACAAATCGGACACGCTTTATGCCTACAAAAAAAATCCTAAATGTGACAAAAATTACTAGAAAATAAAGAGACTTACCTGAAAACCGAAGGTCCACATTTCCAATCGAAGCGCCATGCTGACAGGCAGTGATTCTGAACACACAGGACTCCGGCACTTCACTTTCATGTTAGCGTGACTTAAATGAAGGTTCATTTAAAGCGGCAATGTGTGGACCCCTCAGGTTAATTAAACAATTAATTAAGCATGTTGGATTTTTCACCACTGATAATACGTACCCAACCCGTTCATTTGATGTATAAAGGCTACAGTGAGCCAATGAATCAAAGTAGCAAGAAGTTTGTAGTATTTCTACATTAGATACTTTATGCAGAAAACTGACAGTGTTCATAATGTAATGTGGTAGTAGCCACTGAGGGTGAGGACAATATACAATAGAACACAAAATAGCTTGCAGCCACAATTATATAATAAAATAAACAATAATGCTCAGATAAGACATCAGTAAGAAAAGAAATCCTAAAAGGATGAAAAAAACCCGATATAAATCAGTCTTAAGCTCTAACGTTTTAATACACTTAAGACAAACGTTAAGTCCCTTGGAATAAGCAACCATCTCAATACAAGAAAATGTTCTTAAAAATGTGATACCTGGGTTTGTTCCCTGCTGGTAGTAACTGTACTGTGTGGAAGAACTACTGCTTTGTGCCCTTCTCAAATGTGGCTTGCAGGCTTGTGTGCTGAAAGCCTTAAAAATTGTGATATAGTTGAAGAAGAGTCCTATTGACTAATACTTTAAGACTGTTATTGATTTATTTGGTCTGCACATTGGTGTTCTTTTTATCTAACATTTATTTTTCCTGCACATTATTTAGATTTTTCTGGACAACCTCAACAGATTGAATTGAGCAGTGCAAAAAGCTCTTTATGCTACTCTGCTTAAAACCAGAAACATTATGTTTGCCATGCAACAGTGGGGGCGGGCAGAGACAGAGGACTGCATGTTTTCAGCAGACTGCATACTGATTAAAGCTAGCACATATGATTCTAGAGAAACCATCTGTCGATCCAGCCTCTCTTTCCAATTACCGCCCTATTTCTCTCCTCCCTAACCCTCAAAACTACTTGAGCGATTAGTGTACAAATGCCTGTTTCACTTTCTCTCCTCTCATTCCTTCCTTGACTCTCTGCAATCAGGCTTCCGCCCCAAACGCTCCACTGAAACTGCTCTCACAAAAGTAATCAATGATCTACTTACTTCATAATGGGTAGCATGATGGCTAAGTGGTTAGCACTTCTGCCTCACAGCACTGGGGTCATGAGTTCAATTCCCGACCATGGCCTTATCTATGTGGAGTTTGCATGTTCTGCCCATGTTTGCGTGGGTTTTCTCCGCGTACTCCGGTTTCCTCCCACACTCCAAAAACACACTAGTAAGTTAATTGGCTGCTATCAAATTGACCCTAGTCTCTCTCTCTCTGTGCGTGTTAGAGAATTTAGACTGCAACCTCAAATGGGGAAGGGACTGATGACAATGAGTTCTCTGTACAGAGCTGTGGAATTAGTGGCACTATATAAATAAATGGTGATGATGATGATAGTCTAAGGGTCATTTCTCCATACTCATTCTTCTGGACCTCTCTGATGCTTTTGACACTATTGATCACCCTCTTCTCCTATACAACCTTCACTCCATTGGCCTTCGGGACACAGTTCTTTCCTGGTCCACTTCCTACATATCGAACTGCTCCTTTAGTGTTTCTACTTCTGGCACATCCTCCCCTCCACTCCCACTATCTGTTGGAGTCCCACAAGGCACTGTTCTTGGTCGTTCACTTTTTTCATCATAGACCTCTTCTCTTGGGGAACTATTTCACTCATTTGGTCTCCAATACCACCTTTATGCTGATGACACCCAAATTTATATCTCTTCCCCTGACCTCTCTCCTTCTGTACTATCTTGTGTAACTAACTGACTATCTGTTATCTCCACATGGATATCCCAATGCTATCTAAAGCTCAACATGTCCAAAACAGAGCTTATTATCTTCCTTCCAGCCAGATTCACCACCTGCCCTCAAATCTCCCTCACTGTCAATAGCACCACAATTTCCTCAGTCTCCTGAGTCTGTTTCCTTGGTGTCACATTTTACTCTGCCCTCTGCTTTATTCCTCACATGTAGATTCTCTCCCAGTTCTGTCGACTCCACCCTAAAAACATTGCCAGAATACGCCCTTTTCTTACTCAACATACTATCAAAACTCTTAGCCATTCTCTTATCATCTTTCATCTGGACTATTGCAATCTCCTGCTTTTGGGCATTCCAGTGATGTGGAAGGATGTGTAGAAGAGGCAGAAATTGACTGGGCACAGGGGGCTGGGGTGAGATGGTTTGGGGACTGAAAGATGTATTAGATTTGGAGAGGGTGGAGCAGCAGGTGAAAAGACATTGAGGCTGTCTGTGAGCGTGAAATTAACAGTTGCACCGCTCTTGTGCTAGTAGGGTGGTCCTAACTCTAAACAATGAGAGTCTCATATATTTGGGCCATACATATATGTGTTTTTAAATGAAATTAAAGAGCCTTGGAGTGGCGGGTGGCTTAAATATACATTTGAAAATGTGTGCAACTGAGACTTTTGCATTTTTATGTACAAGTAGAAATGGCAGCTCCTTTGCTGGCTATAGCAGTGTGCTGCGAGATTTTTCTCTGTGTTTATTCATTTTAGGAAAACCTCGCCCTTTCAAGCGACTGCTATGAGCCTATAAATTGATTGAGCAACTTCCACTTCTGTATTTCTCCAAAAATGTTAACATCATCCCTTATGACTGTAATGAATGAGGTAATTGTTTCCTTTCCACACACATTATGGTCACAAAGACATTGTGTCATTATCATCATATGTGATCCAGTCACAATATTGGCATAAATCATTGCATTTTTACAGACAAAGTCAAAAACAAAAAAAGTGCCCCCCCCAGACAGCTTAAATAACTGTAGTGCTGGCAGCATAGAGATAAAGTAGCAAAAATGGTTGGCCAAACAACATGGGTTGACCCCGATTTTACTATTACCAACACTAGGTTTTGCCTCCCGCAGCATAGGGTCCCACTGCAATAATGCCAACCAACCCCAGAGTAGTCAGCACTGGAATGCATTCCCTAGGGAGATGTGGCCCTCCACCACTCCCCCCTCCTTAGGGGTACCCACCCTTGTGATAAAAGCACTATAAGCCCTGAGTGGTGTGTGTGGGGTAATAATAATAATATATGAAAGTAATTTGTCCCTGGTGCACTACAGGTCCCATGATGGCCAGACATAAGTAGTACTAGTACTGCAAGCGCAAGCATACTCCATGGCTGCAATGCCATGCTGGGACCCATAGTGCCCCAAAGAAAAATGGCAGTACAATGCAGGCACAAGTGTAAACATAATTTTTAATTTAATATATTTTGAATTACACACATTATTGGTCACTGACATGAATTATCTGTCATCTGTATATTTCCGGGTCAGACGCAGTAATACACCGCGCCAATTTTGCGCAACGTAAATCATTTGCAACTGAATTCCTCTAGCTGCGCATGTTGAGATCTGTTGCTTGAAGAATGCAGGCATTTGTAAGTTTCTCATATGTGCGTAGATTACGTTACGCAAGTGCACTCAGCACACGTGCACTAATGAATTAAACCTGAGGTGTTTATATTATGGAACTTTATTGCATTGTGATGTTTATTTATTTTTTAATTAGATTAACCAAATAAAATAATCCTATTTTATCCTATTCAAACCAATATTTATATCAGCATATCTGATACAAACTGAATATACCTTGATTTGATTTATCTGTATCTGTACATTTTTATTTATTTCTGCATTCATTGGATATATATACATGTTGCTTAATAATACAGGAATATCCAAACCCTAAGTTAGTGCCATTATCTTCTGTTTCCTGCTATTCTATATAGAGGCAGTAAATAGTTTTAATATTAATGGTAATTTAATTTGTAGTGCAATCTTGGACATTTTCATTCATATTATAGATAGTGTTTTGACCTTGCTTGTTTTGTGTGTGCTCCACTGAGCGCTCATTTTCTATGTTGTTCTATTCTCTCACAAACTTTTTGCCATCTGCTTCGCCACATCTGCAGCAAAATATTGATTTGCTAATTTTCACACGTTTGCAGCAATAAGATGAATTGTAAAAAAATCAACAATAACTGTCTTCAATAACAGCATTTTACTCTGCCACTGACATAATGTTAGAAGATTTTAAATGTAGTAATCAATAATATTTAAAAATTGCTAAACTAGTAGCCTTATTGACCTAAACAGCTTTTTTGGCTCCATGCTTATTTCTATTAATTATTGATTTGCTGCTGCATTAACCATGCTATATTACTTTTTAACATTATATGCTGTTTTAAAAAGACTAAGGAGCCAAATATACCATAGTAACTTACAGTTATCACTGCCACTCTGAATTATTCTTAGCAATGGTGAGTACCTATATGTTAGCCCCTTTCATTAAATAGTAGCAGACATTACAAGCCTCTTCTGTACTGTCCCTGGCATAAAGAGAAAGATCTCTGGTCTACAACTTCTCAGTCTATAGCGCTGTCATTTCCTTTACTTTAATCAGTCTTTCACTAATTCATTTTATTTTATTTTTTATTTATATTGATATTATTTATTTATATTTTACTATTATTTGCACTGCAGAGAAATCTGTGCTTTGGACCATCTCTTACCTGCTCCTCAACATAAAATGACAGCCATCACAAGGAGGCAGTAGTATGTATACATATTGCAGAGTCCAAAGCCACAAGATTCCAATGACACGGGAAAGTTAGAAAGTTCAGAAAAGAAGCAAGCAGAAATTTCCAGGCAAATCCAGGTTCCTACTCATATTATGGGTATACTTGGAACCTGAACTAATCATTTCTAAAATAAAGTACAACAAAGTACAGTGTCCAAAAGTACATATATAGTACAGTGACAAGTTAAATGCTGCACTTTCCACATAAAATAGCGCAGTGTTCATAACAAGTTGATTGCTGCCCTGGTTACAGGTTGAAGGAGAAGGCTTGACCCCTGTAAAACAAGAGTGATTAAGCTACAAAGATGCTTCATGCTAAATTTTTAGTGCTGAATCTTTCTCATGTAACTGAGTGTTAGGACTGTGGCTATTTGATAAGCTTTATGAACCCAGCTAGAAGAGGTTTTCACCTTTAGCAGCCGCCTTTTCCATAGAACTAAATGCGTTCAGAGGTATTCAGATACAACCAGGATTTAACACTTTGGTAGTAGAAGCTTATCAGAATAACCTCAGCACACGGTAGAAAAACCAGAATACTGGAGGCAGAAACCGGTGACAGGCCTAAGTCATGGGGCCTAGGCAAGCAGGAAGCTCGGGTACAGGCTAACGGTCAGGACAGGTATCAAACACAGCAAATGTAGGAAACAGGCAAAGGTCAAAAAGTCACAAGAGTACAGGCAGGGTCCAAAAAACAAGTCAAGGTCACAATAGGAAAATCAGGTCACATATAGCCAAGAATTCAGGTACAGGGAAGCTGGTCAGCAATTTGTGACATACACTGAGCGCTATAACCAGCAAGGAGGCTATGCCCTCCCTACCTGATTATTGCATATTATAACATTACTGGTGCAACAATTATAATGATATGATTCTATAAATATTGTGTAATTTAATTATGCTATGTGCAGTACATTCCAAAAATTAAGTATGTAAACATCCCCAAACAGTACATTGTTTGTGATGTTATTAGTAATATTTTAAGTTTTATCTATTCCTTTCTTTCATACTACTGTCATATATGTATACATATGTGTGTGTATATATTTATATATATATATATATATATATATATATATATATATTTAATATACATAGATAGATAGATGTATATATATATATATATATATATATATATATATATATACACATCAGATAGATATATATATATATATATATATATATATATATATAAGATACATCACTCCCAGCTGAACTCTTCACCGTGTATTAAAACTATTCTACCCTTTCCTTTGTTCGAATATTTTCTTTTGCTTCCTGTATTAACTCAGTTGGATAGCACCTTTCTTTGAACCATTCAGCATAAATGTCTGCTTGTTCTTCAAAATCAACAACATTGCTACAGTTCCTTCTAATTCTATTGAACTGAGAAGATGGGATGTTTGTTTTCCATCTTTTTAGATGGTTACTCTTAAAATGCAAGTAACTATTAGTGTCTACTGATTTTATATAATTTTTGGTGATCACTTGTTCATTGTCACCAATAAGCACTAGATCTAAATACTCTATTTTGGTATCATTGAAATTAGCTGTGAACTTTAAATTATAGTCATTATTTCCAATGTACCCTAGAAATTCTTGTAGTTGCATAGTGTCACCATCCCAGACGATCGAAATGTCGTCAATATATCTTTTATATAAGATTATATTCTTTTTGAATGAGTTTTGTTCGTAAATATATTTCTGTTCCCAGCTGTCCATATGAAGGTTGGCAAAGCTGGAAGCAAAAATAGTGCCCATGGCGGTACCACAAAGTTGAAGAAAAAATGGTCAAGAAACATAAAATAATTATGGGTCAAAATAAAGGACATAAGAGCACATATACATTCTTTATGTTCCCCTGTCATTAAAGGGTCAGATTCCAAATACTGTTGGCATGAAGCAATCCCCTGATCATGCTTAATCGAGGTGTAAAGAGACTGGACATCAATAGTTACCCATAGGAATTTGTTATCCCATTTAAAATCACTAAAAATCTGTAATACACTACTTGTATATTTTAGGTATGACTGTAAGTTAGACACATATTTTCTCAAGAACACATCCACATATTTGGACAGACGAGACGTAAGAGAGTCAATTCCTGCGATTGTGGGTCTCCCAGGGGGACTGGTCAAATTTTTTTGAATCGTTGGCAGATAGTAAAAGATTGGTATAGTTGGATTTGATATCAACAAAAACTGGAATTCCTCTTTGTTAATGATATCATCACGTAAACCTTTAATAAGCAATTCCCGTAATAAGGACACATAAGCTTCAGTGGGATCTTTCTCCAAAGGGGCATATGACACTCCATCATTCAATAGTCTGTAGGCCTCTTGTACATAATCTAGTCTATTAAGAACCACTACGCCACTGCCCTTATCAGCTTGCTTAATAATAATGTCTGAATTCTTACCTAGGTTTTTAAGGCTAAGTTCTCATTTTTAGTCAAATTGTACCTAGTCATAGATTTATACTCAGAGTGACACAAATCCTGTGTCACTAAGTCCTGGAAGATATCTAAATGATTACTTTTAGACTCAAGAGGTTAGTATCTCGATGTTGGCTTCAACCCGGATTTTGAGATAGATTCATAATTGGTGATACTTGATTGAACTTTCTTAAAAAAGTGTCCTTTTAAACTCAATTTTCTTACATATTTGTTAATATCCACGTATAGTTGGAATTTATTAGGTACAGAACTAGGTGCAAAAGAAAGCCCTTTTCTAAGGACTGAAATCTCTGGTTTGGACAATACATATGTGGATAAATTAAAAATGCCCTGTTTCTTAAGGGTGCTATCAGAGGTTACATGAACCTTCTTTTGTAAGATTTGTGACCCCCCCTTGTTTTCCTCGTCTTCTGAGAACTTTCTTTTTAGGAGAGAAGCTACCTTGATATTTTCTTTGAACTGGTGCTTTCGTACAAATTGTTTTTGTCGGATTGAGGGACCTGGGGATAAAAAAAATCCTCATTGTCACTCGTATCTGATCTGGACAAGGTCGAGAAGCGATTTTTGAGAATAGGTTCAAAGTGAACTTGTCTAGAGGATGGAGGACTATGATCAGTCCTTTTATTACTTATTGGTACCCTTCTCCATGATTGATCCCCACTCTGTCCTTTTTTGTAACCTTCATTAGGCATATAGTTTCTATCTCAATTTGTTGAAAGTCTAGACCATTTTTTAACATTTTCATGTTGATAATCTCTCTTGTCCCTTAGAAATTTTCGTTCCTTTACTTTAATGACATCATTCTCTATTTTCTCAAGTTTTTTGTTTAGCACAACCTCATTAATTTTAAAATCATCCTTATCCTTCTCTTTAAAAGGTAACAGGAGAGTCTCCTTAGCATCAAGATCTTTTTCTAATTCCTCAAATAGTCTTTTTTTCTCAGGTATTATTAATTTTATTAATTTATATGAGCAATCGTGAAGGATATTATCCCATTCATTATTGAAATCAATGTTATCTTTGCTGAAGGTTGGTGACTTGATTAATCTTAGGCCCCTTGGAATTCTATTGGCCTTTTGGTAGGATTCTAAACTTTTAATGTCTCACCAGATTTTTGTCTCTTTAATTAACAGTTTTTCTATATCCCAAAAAAGTTGGTCTAATTCATCATTTTGGTTCACCTGAACCAGACTCTCATCAAATATTCTTTGAGAGGATTCATTCCTTCATGTAATCCTATTAACAGATTTCCACATATTAGCTCTATTAATGAACTTAGTATACAGAAAAGAGCAGCCTACAACAAAAGATCAGAAAACACAGATAATAGGTGAGACAGGCGCTATTTCACATCTAGGATTAACTGCTGTTTACTACTGATGCTGATATCACTTTCATCTGCTGTCATTGCTTAACTGAATGTGAGTGCTACTATTTTTTGTAATAAATATTATCTATTCATACTTCACTATATGGATTATCATTCCTTTACATATACCTTTTATGGAATCCTTGAGAAAATTTGCATAGGAGCTTGATGCTGACAATCAGCTACAGATAAGCGATTATATCATCTCTCTCTGGTACGTGTAATCACAATTGGTGTGTTGATAGCACGGATTTTGTGTGTAAACTCACTGGTTGGTGATTAGTGACTTGCCGCACTGGGTGTCCTAGTGGTTCTAGAGGATATTACACTATTATCGATTTCCATGTATTTTACATATGCTCGGAGATCCAGAAGGAAGATTCCATACATCAACATGATGTCCATATGCTATGAGCTCTGATCAAGCCTCCATCTGGTACGCATATTATCAAACAGAATCATTTTGTTTGACTCTAATAATAGTACACTATGAGGCGCCTTGTTGTTTCCTTGTTCTAGATCTAATGTATATATATATATATATATATATATATATATATCTACTATATAAAAGCCTAGTGGCGTGTGTCTGTGTGTGGAAAAAGAAAACCCAAGCTGCAGCGCCACCTGCTGGGCAAAGTTATACACTGACCTACTAAATTCTTAGTGTGTGTGTAAAATAAAACTCAGAAAGGGCTGAAATTTGGTATACTAAGATGTTTTTAATTTGTTAATTTAATTTGTTAATTGTTAAAAGTGTTTATAAAGATTTAAAAAATATATATATATATATATTTCTTGAAGGAGAAGTGACAGTTGGGAGTGGTTGGTGGTTGCCGGGGGTGACAGTGGGGAGTGGTTGGTGGTTGCCAGGGGTGACAGAGCGAGAGGAGTGTGATACTCAGGACCGCTGAGAGAGATCCCTGTGTCTGGATAGATGTGGCGATAAAGATGAAGGATGAGGTGATGGAGAAAAATAATGAGGTGGTGACATGTGGACAAAACCACGTTAAAAAAGGGCGCTTACGTTGGGAAGTAACGCTCTTCCCCTGAGGAGGCCTGGCCTAGCCCCAAATGCATGACAAGAACCTTTTTAACACCTTAAGTAGCTTGATTTGACTAGAATGCATGAGTATCATGCACGGGTTAACTTGTATATATATATATATATATATATATATATATGAAATGGAGCTGGATCTCCGTGGAGGGCGGTACTTATAGAATCCAAAACTTTTGAGATCTGATATCATTACAATGAAGTTTTGCCTTGTTTCCAATTCCGAAGGCATGCGAAAGTGACGAGCCAGCTCGGCTCGATACTCGGATTTGCTAAGTTCAGTTGGAACACCTTTTTTGCTGACCAAGGATGGAAATGTGGCAAAAATGCATTCCAACTCTCCTCAAAGATGGGACAATGTTATGGCTCTGCATACCAGTAGGACTGAGTCACCAAGTCCTCCCCACTCTGTTTTTAATTTTGCATCCTCCTTCTCCCATAATTAATTTTTCTACTGCCTTGTATTTAAATTCTGGCCCTCTCTATTCCTGGTAATTCAGTAAACACTCTCATTCACAACCACTGTCCTGAAGTTTACCTCTACCCCATAGAATTTGTTTCCTAAGGCTCACCTCTTACATTGCAATGTGTATATTATACAGTATTAATAAATAGTACTGTAGACTATCTATTTACAAATATGTATGTATTTATTAATACTTGTGCACTGTATGAGGAGATGAATGTGTACAACATCCAGTGTAGTGATAGGGACATGCACTTTAGGAGACAACATTCAACTTTAGGAAGCCTGTTCTTGATTGACATAAAATGATTACTCAAGAATGCAATGAGATTACATCAAACTACAGGACATAATATCGCAAATACAGCTAATTTACATTTATGGCAAAGGCAAAATTCAGGAAGTATTAGAAAGGGGTGGGGCAGTTTTGCAAATTCATTTTTCGGAAATGGTTTATGTATTAATGACTGTATATTATAATTATAATAATTATAATTAGGCTTTACCCAGGGTTTCTACGTAATGTTAGTTTATTCAAACCTACATGACAAGCACATTATTATTTTAAGTCATTACTGGCTATACATGCACTAACCATTTTTAAACTTATGTATAAATGATAAATGCTGCAGAACTAATTAGTCTGGTAAATTAATAAACCTATGTTGTGATTTAATAAATATGTTACAGTATGCATACTGGCTTCAAATGAGTGCATTTTCCATCACATGATACACTTCCAGACAGACAACAGTCAATAAACTGCCCTCTCAAAACCACAAAAAGCCCTGTCAATAATGCGATAAAGATTCAAGCAAGTACTACTTTGTAGTAAAAAAAAAAGACAGATTCACCTGATGAAAAACACTAAAATAGACTTGATCGATAATAACGGTGCTGTTGAACTTAATGTAAGTGTTATTTTTTTGAAGGTTGAAGTTTGAAGCACACATTTAGTGTTGAGGACAGCTTGCAGTAATTCCAGTTAAGTGTTTGAAAAAAAGAAGGTCTGATTACATTGTGATCTGGATCCCCTGCTTGTCCTGCTGTCATTTTCCACAATATTTTACTCCCTATAGTGGCTGTGATGCCTGAGAGAGTCTAAAAAGATAACAGTCTCTATCAAACATCTCTATCTCATGTAAATAACATAAGTGGTCAGAAAGACATAAACATCTTACAATCATAGTGTAAACAGGAGGAAACACTGCCAGTGCTAAAGAGCCAGACATGCATTCCCCACCTCATGTATCCCTAGTCTCAACATCAATCCTTTCCATTAACTGCAGCCAATCAACAAATCTTGTATATGTAACATTATTATTATTTTAGATTTGTAAGACGCCACAGTGCTCCGCAGTGCCGTCTAGTAGGGAACGTGGGGTTGCTTGGTGTACTTCACTTTGCCTCATTACAAAACCAGCTCTCAAGAAGAATTAAACATGTCCAAAAGCTTTGTCTGTATGATTTCAATTCAAGCTGTCACCAGCAAAAGTAGAAGATACATTTTCTAATTCACATCTTTCAATAACATGCTTTTTACAATAACAATCTTCTTCTTCATTGTTTTCTTAGATATGTTATTGCACAGACCTAAGACTCTTCAACAACAGGAATGCATAGTTGCAAAGCTTTATTACCTTGATTGCAATACTGGGGCTTCAGCCCCTACTATGTAATGCCGACGATATACACTGCATAGCACAGCAAGGTGATGGGGCCTGATGACATGAACTGTGCAATTAAGACCTGTCTCTGTCAGGATTGAGGAGGATACCTGCTCTTCCGAAAGTTCGGGAACCTCTTGCACATTTCCGGGAGAGTAGGCAACCATGTAGTACTGGCAAAATCAGAGAGTAATATGATGACTGTTATAACATAGTTGCTAACTCTACTTATACCCCATTCATACTGCACCAAAATCCCGGGTTTTTGCTGGGGCGAGCTCAAACGACCCGGGTCTTGGTGCAGTATGAAAGGTACAAGTCAAAAATCCCGGGTCTAAAAACCCGGGTCTTCAACCCGGGATTTATCGAGGGGTAATTCCCGGGTCGGACCCGGGTTGCCTGCACTATGAATGGTGCAACCCGGGTTTTTCAACCCGGGTTGCACAGAAAACAAGCTGATTGGCTGTCTGCCTGTCTCTGGAGGATGATGTCATCGGTGGGAGTCCGTGGAAGATTCGAGAAGGAGTTTAGGAGAAATGGTGGATGGTGGAGTGCAGATCAAGCTGAAGCAGAATCTGAGTTTGTTGGAGAAAATTGCTTTTATTTCACTGAACAATCACCACCCACTTTTGCATCATCTTTATGCATCAAAAAACCAGTCACCTTTCAATGACATCATCATTTTTCAGCCAATGAAAACTGCTCTGGTGATGACTCCCACAAATTGCCAGGGCACAGACTTGTGCAGTATGAATGGGGTCAACCCAGGAAATTCCTGGGTCCGAGGTGCAGTATGAATGGTGTTTCTGAGCTGGGACGCTCCGAGCCCCGGCAAAAACCCGGCTTGAAAAACCTGGGATATTGCCGGGGGGGCAGTATGAAAGCGGTATTAATTTCCAGATACAGTACCATGACATTCCTTCATTCATTTTTTCTGCACATGTTAGATGCAATTCGTACTATATATGCATATTTTCTGCAATTCAAAAGTATATTTTTATTGACAAGGACTATTACTATTTTTGGGATTTGCATGACTTAATCAGATGCATCAGTTCACCAGCAGTGAAATAAAACATTTTTCCAACTATTTTAAAATGTTGACATCTATGTTATAATACTGTACACACATGCTGCACATCCATTGTTCTGTGTTAAATATTCTGAACATAAGTACTGCATCTAAGGGATGCCCTGTCTAATGACAGCAGACAGGAAGGACATGAAGGAAAAACTATGACATAAAAAGATATAAGACCGGGTGGATATTGTTGTTTAGAATCTCACTAAAATAAACTAGGCATTGAGGTAACCACAAAGTCGTCCTAGCATTATCAAGTAAAGATAAACAATTGAAAAGACCTATAAAAGCACATTTCCATTTTTCTGGGGGGATTTGAATGCACAGATGCTTAACAGAAAGAGTTAACTACATGCTTAAACAAGTGACAATATATCCACTTAAAGAACAGTCCTTTGGCATCACACTGATGTACCTAGCAACATTTTTAGTAGGATAGGAAGGCATCATGTAGAAGTTTTCCAGAGTTATATTTGTAGACTCAGTGGAGCTTATGTAATAAAAGAGTGAATATGCATATATGTGTTGTGGCCAATCACATTGTAGCTGTCATTTTCAAGTGCAATTAAAAAATGAAGGTTAATGATTAGATGGCAGGGTGGATTGACTATAGGCCTGATCGTGAGTATTCCAGAAGGAATGTGGCCCCCATGATGTCACAGGGCCACTTAAGGTGTTTTTTTGTTTTATATATATATATATATATATATATATATATATATATATATATATATATATATATATATAAAAGCAAATAAGAAGGGGTATGGCGCCTTTGGTGTATTGTTGAGGGTAAGGTAGCCCCAAAACCAAGGTATGTGCACATGCGTACCAAATGTCTGCTTGAAAACAGCTCATCAATAATCAGGATAGATAATTCCGCCGCAGTCACGTAGGTCCGCTGTATCTCATAAATCCATGCAAAGAGAGAAAAAACCCAGATAGTGTGATACCGTTACACAAATACTTGCATTATAGCTCAGCCACCCAGATATAGGCATACCAGAAAAAGTTGTAATAATAATTTTGACCATAGATATTTTAATTCTACATGGAATCAAACATAAAGACAGAGTAGAAGCACTGAGTGGCCGCGTACCAAAGATAGTAAGAAAAACAGCTTTTCTGTGTCTCAATTCTGTGACAATCGCCTCAGCTCATCCTGGTATGTTGATAATGGATGTGAAGACAGCTTGCCTTATACTTGATAATTCTTGGTCACACACAGCAATCCCAGTAGGGTATCAGCTATCAGGTATCACTCCAGCTCTGTCATGCTCATGTCAATGTGGTGTGAATGTGGCAGGCAATCTCCCTATGATGAATTGAAAGCTGTGTGTGTATGTGTTGTGGCCAATCACATTGTAGATGTTATTTTTCAAGTGCAATTAAAAAATGAAGGCTAATGATTAGATGGCAGGGTGGATTGACTATAGCCCTAATCGTGAGTATTCCAGAAGGACTGCGGCCCACAGGATGTCACGGGGCCTCTTAAGGTGTTTTTTTTGTCTTATATATATATAGTCCCAGCCCATCTATTACATCAGGCCTTGTCAGCATTCTGTCTCCTTTTTGTAAGCTGAATCATTATCAAATCCATCCATTTGCTAGGAACCATTGTTATTGTAGATGGTAAAAAATGTAAAGTATGTAAATGTGTAAATGTAAGTGTGTCTCTGTGGGTGGTCCTAGTGGTGTGGCATTGTGGAGTGTCAGCAACCTTTGGGACTGTTTGGCAGTATGTAGCTGCAAGACAAGTCATAGTGACATTAGCACTAAATGATATGCAAGAGTAATCAGTTGGGCCGCGTGAAGGCAGCACATGCACAGGGTGGAAGTCAGTGTGGCCATGATGAAGTGTAAGGAGGCATTGGCCATTAAGGATTAGGATCAGAGAAGTTGAATTGGTATATGGGCATGAAAATAGATAAAAAGGAAAAATAAAGACAGAACTAGTGATTGTAATGAAACACTGATAGAGTTTGAGAAAAAAATCTGAGATTTTTTTTTCCTTCTCTTGATACTCTCCTTTCTCCCCTCTCCTCCCTGTCCTGCCCCAACCAGGCGGTCTCCCTCTACAATCTCACCCTCACCCCTGCTCTGGATGCGGTCGCCCCTGCCCACTCAGTTCACCCTCGCTGCTCCAAACCCCAACCCTAGCACTCCAAACTTACCCGCCTCCTCCAAAAATGCTCCCGTACTGCTGAACGCCACTGGAGAAAATCCCGCTCCCTGGCTGACTTCCTCCACTTCAAATTCATCCTCTCATCCTACAGCTCTGCCCTCTCACTCTCTAAACAATCTTTCTTTAAGTCCCTCATCCTTTCTCAATCCTCTAACCCCCGCCGCCTCTTCGCCACCTTCAGCACTCTCCTAGGTGAACTCATCAGCTCCTACGGCCTCAACTATCATCTCTACGCTGACGACACTCAACTTTACCTCTCCTCTCCTGATCTCTCTCCCTCCCTCCTCTCTAGGGTGTCCGCCTGCCTCTCTGCCATCTCCTCCTGGATGTCCTCTCGATTCCTCAAACTTAACCTTGCCAAAACTGAACTTATAGTCTTCCCTCCCCCTCGCACCTCGCCCCCTTCTGACCTCTCTATCACTGTCAACAACACCTCTATCTCCCCTGTCCCCCAACTTCGCTGCCTCTGGGTCATCCTCGACTCCTCTCTCTCCTTTGGCCCCCACATTCTTTCTTTTGCTAAATCCTGCCGCTTCCAGCTACGTAACATCACACGCATCCGGCCCTTCCTTTCCCAAGATGCCACTAAATGTCTTACTCACTCTCTGATCATCTCCCGCATGGACTACTGCAACCTCCTCCTTGCCACTCTCACCTCGCTCCCCTTTGATCTGTACTTAATGCTGCCACTAGGCTTATCTTCCTTTCTCGCAGCTCCTCCTCTGTCTCCCCCCTCTACCAATCCCTTCACTGGCTCCCCTTACCCTACAGAATCCTGTTCAAGCTCCTCACTCTTACATACAAGGCCCTCGCCAACTCCACAGCACCCTACATCTCCTCCCTTCTCTCTATTCATGCTCCATTCCGCACTCTCCGATCGGCCAATGACCGTCGCCTCTCTTCCCCCCTGATCACCTCCTCCCACGCGCGTATCCAAGACTTCTCCCGCGCTACCCCCCCTCCACTGGAACAAGCTCCCCTGCTCCATCAGAACTTCCCCTAATCTGTCCAGTTTTAAACGGTGTTTAAAAACCCACCTTTTTCTTAAAGCTCTTCAGTCTCCCACTTAACTTCCTACCTTTTCTTCTGACTCTTCCACTTCATTCCCCTTCCCCTATCCTTATCCTCCGTTCCTCCTTCTCTCCCTCTCTCCCCCGTGTCTCTCTGTCAGTCTTCCCCACCCCTTAGATTGTACGCTCCTTTGAGCAGGGTCTTCTCTCCTCCTGTCTTCACCACTTTTAACTCTGCTCGCCAGATTCCCTGCCTTCCTCCTCGAGGACCCTCTTCCCCCATCCCCTCCCGCTCCCTCCTCTTCCCTCTGGGGGTCTCCCTCCCATCCGTGCCCTCCCTCCTAGGTGCTATTGTTGGCAGACCTTCCCTTCCCCGCCCCTCTAGCTGTGCTTTGAGCTTACTGAGTTACTGTGATTATTGTTTACTGTTCTGTTCTGTCTCACCTCGTATTGTAATTTCGTTTGTCCCTGTACGGCGCCGCGGACACCTAGTGGCGCCCTATAAATAAAAATTAATAATAATAATAATAAGGTAAATTCTGTGCCCTTGATTGCCTGTGAACCATATGGTGTTCTGATGCAATAAGCACAGAAATGTCTAATATAGTTGATTATAGGAAGAGTGAAGAATTTATAAGTTGAGCCTTGTACTGTTGATTGACCGTGTGGTAAAAAGGAAATATAATATAATATAATGTTATTAGGAAATAATATATAGCCAAGGAGGGTTTGGTAAAGCTAAGAAACGCAGAGAGAGACAAAAGACCTTTGGCCTTATATGTTTTATTTTTCAATAAATATGACTAGACATTTAGTGCAGTCACAGTTGTATATATAGTATTTGTTTATATTGGGATTCCACAACCCATTGTGTGAGCTGCTTATTTCCAGTTCGGTAATATCTACTTATTTATTGCAAGCGACTATAGGAGTTTTTGGTATCAGTGTGTAAATGCAGACATATATTTACATCTTGTCTGGTGCCTGGATACCTCGGATACCTTTTCTCGAATGTATGGCTGTCTGCATAGCGAAAATTGCATGAATTCACTCTGCGCATGCATACGAAGAAAACCAGTACCTACAACTATGCAGAGTTGCCCACATCCACACTTGCTCCTGTTTGCTCCTGAAGAGGTGTGACAGGCAGGATAGGAAAGGGAAGTTCTAACAAAGTACAGTGAGGGCGTATCGGAGGAATCACAGACCTGAATGCAGATGTAGATATACCTTTTGCAACCATATCATTTGCATCAGAATATTTGCTTTTTGTTACTTTCATGAGTTCAGGAGAAGGAAGGTTATATCTACTGTACTTTATGAAGCCAAATAGCAAATGTGTTTTTTGCTATGTAAACAAATGGTTACAATTGTATCTTACTCTCATGACCTGGTTCTGCGAATGCATATGGGGGTGTAAGTATATCTGCCAAAAACCTGGTATATTATGATACAGATGCACAGCTGGATGCATAAGGGCTGAAATAAATACATGCTCATTTTTGTGACATATATTACGCCCAAGTTGCATTCAACTCTGCATTATGAGTTTAAGGGCTAGATTTACTAAGCGGCGGGTTTGAAAAAGTGGAGATGCTGCCTATGGCAACCAATCAGATTCTAGCTTTCATTTATTTAGTGCATTCAACAAAATGACTGCTAGAATCTGATTGGTTGCCATAGGCAACATCTCCACTTTTTCAAACCCGCAGTTTAGTAAATATACCCCTAAGTCTTGTATCCTGGACTTAACTGAAAAGTATGACTAACACCTTATCCTCTGATTAGTTGCTATGTTCTGAAAACAAATAGAGATTAAGAGAGTGCAGCCATTTGCAGGCTCCAAAATTGTGAAGGAGTAATATATTTATCATGGAGCTAATAAGAGACCAAAGTGTTAGCAGCAAAGTCCAGCAGTTAGCAGGGTGACTCCAGCCTATAACCCACCATGAATGAGTGAGGATGCTAAATTTAAGTCAAAGCAGAAGTACAACATTGATCTCCAATTGTTGCAAGTTTTGTTGAAGTATAATAGTATATAGTGTTTTTAAACTAAGGATAAAAAATAAAAATGAAGTGAACAGTATTTAAGAATATCCCAAACTGTCATTAAGTCATATAAAATCAAAAGTGAATAAGAATAAACTTGTAAAACCAGGAATCTTTCTTGTCATTTGTGGTGTGTCTCATCTTTACAGTGTAAAAGATATTGTACCTTACAACATTACCGAGACATTGCCTAACTGGTTCCTAATCAATTGACAAGTGACAGATCCACTTTAAAGGGATAAGTTTTGCACAATAACACATTAAAATGAAACATATCAAGACTAATCAAAATATTATTATCATTTTTACTTAAAAGGTAAGACATGCCAATCTGCACAACGTTAGAAAAAAGGGGGAGTGGGTTCTGAAACAGTCTTATAAGGATATAGTACTGGTCCTATGTGGTGTAAATAGTTTGAAATCTTAGCAACAAAATGGGCTGATAGTCATGTATTTCCCATTTAAATGATTAAATAGAATAAAATCCCTTATGTCAACTGATGGTTAAAAATGCAAAAGTTGTATGGTATGAATACATTGATTTATATGGACTCTAAATGTACAGTGTTCATTTGTCTTGCAACTGCATAGCATATAAGACATAAAAAATCAGCCCCACCAGTGCATTATGCACAACATAGCTGGTAATTAAGATTTTTCAGTGTACAATGACACTATTGAAGAACCAGATACCAGGTACCAGTTTTTCTATTTTAATTTTGGATCTAGCTCACTATCAACCACAATTAAAATAACCATTCATCACAATCTTAGATATAGGCAGTCGAGTAACCTTATTACAGTGAAAGAAAACAAGCCTAGAACAAAACAAGGAACTAAAGCATTATCATCTTTGTATAGCGCCACTAATTCCGGAGCGCTGTACTCATTCCCATCAGTCCCTGCCCCAAAGGAGCTTACAGTCTAAATTTTATAACACACACACACAGACAGACCAGGGTCAATTTGATAGCATCCAATTAACCTACTAGTATGTTTTTGGGTTTTTTTTTGGAGTGTGAAAGGAAACTGGAGCTCACGCAAACATGGGGAGAACATACAAACTCCACGCAGATAAGGCCATGGTCAGGAATTGAACTCATGACCCCATTGCTATGAGGCAGAAGTGCTAACCATTAAGCCACCATGCTGCCCAGTAGGAGGGAGATGTAAAAAAAAATCAAGAACAAAAAACAGAAATAGACATTTTTAATTTCCAATAAGCACATAAGACTGTTAATCAAGGGTCTGAAATTTGCACCCCACAACACACTAAATAAGTTTGACATACACATTGATCACAATGTCTTTTATTCTATTACATTTTAATTATTTAAATTGCATCAATCTGACTAGCACCTCTTTTTGCACCCAATGTCTACAAACTGTTTAATAACACAATAACTATACAATGTAATATTAGAATGAAAGCTCTCACAGGCAGGGTACTCTCTATCTTTTGCCTCATATTTGTCTAATGTCCGTCTTCCTCATGTCATTGTCACATCTTTTGCTATATTCTTTGTGAGGCACTAGAGTTTTGTCTACTCACACATTTATTTATGCTACTTAGATGTAAACATTTCCACATATTTGTGAATTTGTTCACTGTATTAGTTGTGCCTCATCTCTATTTATACAATACAGAATCTGTGTCACCGTTTAAAGTACATGAATAAATAATCATTTTTAACAGTTTTTTTTAATACAAACTACAATTTTGCAGGTACACTAGAAAACATTTTCATTGCTCAATGTCCGCTCAGTGGAATGTTGGTTGGTCCTTTTATTTTGTGAAGGCTATAGTGTGAAGTGTTGGTGGGTACACATTGATACTGGTAAAGCATTGCCTTTAGTAGAATGATAGACTTTATGACAACTAAAATCAACACTTAACCATTTCAGCCTTATTCAGTAACACATTTTGATCAATCTGAAAAGCTAGAAGCAATAAGATGTAGAAATTATGGAACATGCTAGCTATTACTGTCAAATTCTAGTTTTTGTGTTGCTATAGCAGAACAACACTTAATGAAATAAAGCTAATGATGTAAAGAAATGTTTAGTTATCCGTGGTTGTCGGAACACAAATCACAATTTAACAAGTGCAACTTGTTCACAATCAAAAACCTGGTTAAAATAGGATAGGTACAGATGGAGGTGTAGTACTATAGACTCTCACAAAATAGGTCCATCAGAGCTAAATATAGTTCTTCTTATGGAAATAATTTATAATTAATTATTATTATATTTTTTAAGTGAAACGTTATATCTGTGATCTACAAGCAATTTTAAGTTATTCTACTACTACCTGTCTAGGGCTAGACTACATATAATCCTCTCCTGGAATAATATAAACAAAAAGGTGTGCAATAATTAATCTCTAACCACAAAACAAATGTGAACCACAAATCTTATTAAAATATTTATTTAAACGTTAAAACATCACATCTAATAAATGCCAATACAATAAATAAACCATAAGTGGATTTCATCAAAATTGCATCTTATGGCTAAAACATACAGACCCTCCCTTATTTCATAGGAGATTAGAATAACCGCACTCTTGGCATAGAGTACAAGATCAGTCACTAAATGTCCATTCAAATTCCTTAATGGATCCAATCAGTTGGCATAAATTCCTAAGTATGTGAATGAAAACAAATCCCACAAACACAGCTGTAGACCATTGCACTGTGTATGCCAATATGACTGATATTGAAACGCTGTTTCAAGCTACTTAAACTTTTTTTACAGTCAAAGGTTATAGATATCGTCAATATTGTAACAACGGAATGTTTTTAACTATAGCCACTTTGAGATTATGGAAATTGCTGGTATCTTACCAGATAATGGGAGACTGACCTGGTTTGGTGCTGTCTATGGAGCTGAGAAGCCGCGCTGGACATCTCAGAGGGTACAGGTGGTGTCGCGATGAACTTGCTCCCACTGCATATATGTCTCCAGTACATAGTTCCTGACTCCTTTTAGGGCATTACTCTCTAATAAAAGTGGTCTGTTAAACACCACATATGTCACAGTGAGATCAGACTGACGCGTTTCCTTACCTGGAGGCAACTTTCTCAAACACATCTCTCCTAGAATAAAGATTTCTTAGTTTATCATTATCATCATCAACATTTATTTATATAGCGCCAGCAAATTCTGCAGCGTTTTACAATTGGGAGCAAACACAGTAATAAAACAATACTGGGTAATACATAGAGACAGAGAGGTAAGGAGTCCCTGCTTGCAAGCTTACAATCTATGGTCTATGGAGTAACTTAAAGAATATCCATAACATTCTGACTGGAGGTGGATTGTGAGACATTCAGGGTAATTTGCTAATACAGAAAAATGAAGAAGCAAAGCACTCTTACAATTTCTTCTTCTTTTCTGACCTTGTACACCTATTTTTGTGCATTTGTGCTCATTTTAATGGGTATACACATAGATTAGTAGAGTGAAATCGCAGGGCTGAAAGGTAGGAACAATTTTTGATATTTGTAGCTGGCCTGATTTGAGTCTTCCTTGCTGAATGCAGGTTAGCCATGGTAATGAGTCTAATTGTGCAATTGTATGCAGAAACAATATTTCATTTATTGAAGCAAGTTATTCTAATTAATTTCAAGAAATGAAAGTACATATTTCGGAAGGCTCAAAAAGTTTAGTAGGTGCCTACAAATCCTATTTGGAGACAAGAATAAATCATATTTGTGTTTCCTCTAAGGTTGCAGAGAGCAGCCTCGTCCATTAATTTCCAATACATTTAGGAGCATTTTACATGCGAGGTTGGATTGGCACACATAAACCATTGTGATTAAAATGTACAAATGTGATGATATTTTATTAATTAGCAAAATTTTATTAGTAGCAGGGGAAATTTAAAAGAAACAAATCATGTGGTCCAAAAGTAATAGCATGTAGGTATTTGACATAGCATTTTTAATTTTACTTACTGCAAGCAGTTGTACAAAACATCTGCATGGATCTTCTTGAAAACGCCTAATGGGAGTGTGCAGCTGTGTGTATATAAGGAGGGAGCTGGATTCAGAGAAGTATTAATAACTTTTCTTCTTGAACCCATTAAGGAAGGTCCTATTATTTACTGGAGCTGATAGCAAAGGTAACCACGGTTACCAGTCAATCAGGTTAATTATCATACAACTCTATCTTTAACACAGTTTCCATCATTCTCTTTAAATGATCATGTTTGAATATGTATAAAAAGAAATGACCACCATTCAGTGTGATCTTTTATTTCACTTTTATTTCTCTTTCTATTTGTTGTTTGGCAACACATTCAAGTATTATTTTTCTTTAGTAATCCAGGCTTAAAACTCAGCAAATACTACACCACAGTTCTACCTACTCTTTATTGAAAGATGTATTATTTACTTGTCATTTTGACAAGTAAATAATAACAAGCAGGGCAACTTTCCATTTCAGGCTGTAAGAGTTATAAACAAATCACTTGGTAACAGGTAGTTGGAACCTACAGTTCTATTTTAGGAAAATGCTCTATCTTTTGTTTTAGACACAAATATAATGAAAATGTAATGTTCTTTATTTTCTTTAGACTCACTGGGGCTCACATAGAGTTGTACGCATTTGCGCCCCTGAATGAAGGCAGGAAACGGTGCATGCACAAAAAAGCGTATCTACGTGTATATAGATTCATTTGGACAGATGTCAAGGTGTGTCCACCTGTACAACACTAGCATTTGCACCAGGTGTATGTCAGGAGTAACACTTCTGTAGCATATAGCTATGGCTTGACAATATTTGTAGTAAATGTGAATTACCCTGTATGTGCACAATATAATAATGTAATGAAGTGTCATATACGCAAGAGAGAATAGTGTTTAAATAATGTAATTAATAAATGCAAAAGTTGCAAGTTTCATATAAATTATAATTACATACAAACACACTACAAAACAAACTAATGCTAAATTAAATTAAATACAAGCATCTGTTGTTTTTTCAATTTAAAGATCAAACAGGAATCGTCTTTTCTCCAGTATTACAATTGAAATGTCAATTAAGTAATGTAAATAGACAACTTCAACTACATGTTATCAAGCAGCAACACTAGTGAATTAAGTACTGGGTCAGTACAACAATCAGAAATGGCTACATAGTAATGCTGATCATCATCATCGTCATTGCATTTCGTTCCCCCAGCCCTCCAGCACCCGCAAGAGGTAAGCTTACTGGTGGAGTACCCTGTGTCTGTATCCATGTCTACTTGTGCTGCAATTACGTGAACATCCTTATTGTACTCGGACTATGCTTGCCAGCTCTTTCCCTCCCCTATTCCTGCTTTCAAGGTAGTTGTATGAATAAGATCTATAAAAAATATAGGCATTTAATACATTAAGTTAATTGCCACATTGCGCAAATTGGTGAAGCCAGAGTGCAATGTGAAGCTATATCATCCAGTCACACAGAAATGTTGGTTTGAGGCTCAGTGAGTTGTTTGAGTATAGAAGGAGAATAAAGATTCAATTTTAAGTGAACAAGATAGAAAGGTTGTGAATGGCTAGAAAAGGTTAAGAAGATGGTTTGGGAATTTGATAAGCTTGCCTAAAGAGGTGAGCTTTCAGTTAACATTTAAATGCTTGGGCTAGGGAAAAGTGTTGTTACATAAAAGAGGGAATTCAACAGAGTGGGTGTAGTCTGACAAAAGTCATGTAGCCAGAAATAGAAGCAAGTAATGAGTGTGTGAGAAGCGCAGATCTTAGGCAGATGATTGTTAGTAGAAGTATTTTATATTGAATTCAGTAAAATACAGAAAGCCAAAATAGTTTGTAAGGGTGAAAGTCTGTTATGAAGACTAGTAAGAAAGGAATTTCAATAGTCAATGCAGGAGATTCTGAGTGCATGAACTAAAGCTTTTTCAGTGTCTTGTGTGTTAATTACTGTTTAGCATTAAAGCATTGAAATAAGTGCATTGAAACATTCTGCAGGCTAAACCATAGCTTTATAAATCTGCTAGTGAAAATGTTTATGACCCTATCAGAACTTAAAGAACACTATACTATCAGTAAACATGAAAATAAGGGCTGAGACTACACCTAATTGGCAACTGCACTTGGGCAGTAAGGTGAGAGGAGCCCTCTAGTGGTCATTGCATTAGCACTGTTCCCCACCAACTTTCTGTTTACTATTCATGATTATAAACTCACTATTAGTTGCCTTCTGGCTGCATGGGCTGCGCCTTATGCTATCCATTGCTACTTTTCTGTTTTTTAAGGTGAACTTTAGTATAGCCAATTGAAGTTCAGTTATATGAATTCCAAATGCCTGTTCTAGAGTTTAGTGTAAATTACAGTGAAAGGAAGCAGTGCTTAGCTAGCAGTTGCAACAGAGAGCCAGGCAAACTTGTACTGAATTATCACTCATGTATTATCAGAACAATATGAGTAAGTTCCTTTACAGGAATAATGTGTGTGTGAAGTTACTGATTGTACAGCGTGGTGGGGTAACTGCAATGATTCTGTAGGTATAATGTGTGTAGACAGTGGCGGAACTACAAGGAGTGCAGGAATTGTGGCCGCTGTTGGTCCTGGAGGTGAGAAGCACCTGGCAAATCCAGTTCACTTTCCCACATCTTCTGAGACAGAGCATACACAATAGGTGGGTGCACCGGACCACACATGCTAATAAAAGGCTCTCCCACTCGAGTCATTTGAGAGCAGAGCCAGGGCAGGGCAGGTTCAGGAACCTGGGCCCCTACCCAAATATTCCTATGAGACCCAATGATGGACTCTTCCACCCTTGTTTGTAGAACAATGGATATAATAAGTGAACACCCTTATTGAAATTGTAGATGTTATTTAGCGCTTGAAATAAAAATCATGTCAGACCTTTTTCTACCTCTAATGTGACCTTGCAGCCAACAAACTTCGAGGGGAAAAAACAGGCAATTTTTAGGAAAAAGATTGACTTTCCCACTCTTCCTTGCAAAAAAGTTCAAATTGCAGGGGTGCACAGCCCTCTTAAGGTAATTTCACATGGTTTCAGTGGGATTGAGGTCTGGAATCTGACTGGGCTATTATACGACTTTGATATTCCTTTTCTGAATCCATTTCCTGTTTGACACAGATGTGTGCTTTGGATCGTCATCATGTTCATAGGCGAAATTCCTCTTCAACTTTCTGACAAAGGCCAGCGGGTTTAGTGCCAACATATCTTGATATTTGGAGTTATTCATTAAGCTCTTTATCCTGACTAGAGCCCCTGTCCCAGCTGAAGAGAAGCAGGCCCAATGAATTATACTGCCATCACCATATTTCATAGTATTATGTTGTTTGGTTGATGAGCTCTGTTTTCTTTGCACCAAACAAGGATAAGGCCCAGAATTTCAGCTTTAGTCTTATCAGACTATAATACATCTTCCCACATGTTTCAGAGTGATTGTATTTATTTTTTTACAAAATTTAGACAGGGTAGCATGTGCTGTTTGGTGAGACCCATAGAACAGACGTGCATTTGGACAGTTGTTGTTGATTGCAAACACATGTTTCTGCATGCATCCGCGACCAGCATCGCTATCAATTGGCATTTACATCTGACCTGTAGCTGGTGCAAATGATACGACAGAAAAAAACTATCCTTTGGGCTGCCCAAAGCTTTAAATGCCCTTACTGTACATTGACTACGTGTATATGCCCGGTCCACTCCCTGTTCAGTCCATGACATCATAGACTGTAGTAAGGGACCTTTGTGTTTGTAGAGTAATTGGATGTTGCTGAGTTCACTGTAAGGAACAACCATAAATGTGTACTGAAGAAAGAGGCCAAATTGAACTGTATTATTGGCACCATTACTAAAGTTTATATTGTAATTGGGGGTATGTGAAGTGTAAATGCCTTAGAGTGTATATTGAGCTGGAGGAGTCTTGCATTTCTTTGTTAGAACTGCATCAGGTACCTCGTTAAGTAACTCTATATAACATTAGGAGAGAGAAACACTCATCTTTAAGTATTGTGGAGTACTGTTATTTACAAGTATTATTATTGACTGTTACTATTCTGTTTAGTATTACTGTATGATTCCAATTGTATTATCCCACATTTGTTTTGATTTATTTTCTACTACATTACCACAATTTATCACCGCACATTGGGGATAATTGTTCAAAACAAATATTAATGTGGAGTTTAATCATAGAAACATAGGGCCTGATTCATTAAGGATCTTAAATTAAGAAGTTTCTTATTTCAGTCTCCTGGACAAAACCATGTTACAATGCAAGGGGTGCAAATGAATTTTCTGTTTTGCACATAAGTTAAATACTGACTGTTTTTTCATGTATCACACAAATACTTGATAGCTTATTTATACACTGAAATTTAAAGTTGATATTTGTGTTCTACATGAAAAAACAGTCAGTATTTAACTTATGTGCCAAACAGAAAACTCATTTGCACCCCTTGCATTGTAATATGGTTTTGTCCAGGAGACTTAAATCAGAAACTTCTTAGTTTAAGATCCTTAATGAATCAGGCCCATAATCTTTATGTGTCAGAGACTGAAAGTAACTGACATTCATTCTGTTGATGGGCGGGGGTTTCCTGAGTCAATCCTTTGTTGGCTCAACCAGTCCATTACCCAACACATCAATCAGGAGGCATCACTAACAACCCACAAGTGAAATAAGTCCCAGTGATTCACTTATCACCACTCCCTCTGTGTAATAGGCGTGTTACAACAACCAAGCAGACCCCCAAGTTTCTGTGTGACACCAATACAACTTTTTACCAACAGGACATTAAGACATCATACACAGCAGTCCATGGCGATGAACGGATAAGTATTATTACGTCTAGATTTTCTAGGTGGAGGACCCCGTGTAGATAGTGTACACATGTAACAAACCCTACAACAGCCAAGTGCATTAGCGCACCTGAGCGACTTTTCAGTTTGCCTGGTGGGCTGGCTGTGATAACTCCACATAAAATATAATTGACTAAAAGGCCTACTGGATAAAATAAATGAGATGAAAATAAGAGCAGCTGTAGACGTGAACTTTTAAGCTGGAAATAAAGCAAATGAATCAGCCCTTAACACAGAACAGTATTGATTTTTTTCAACAAGGACATTTAATAAATGTAAGTTTAAATATAAAAATTTGTGTACATATCAGGTCAAATATAAACACACTGTGAATTTCAAATGTTTTCATTGGTCATTAACATTTATAGCACAATTTGAGTAACTTTCAATGCATGTAGAACATTCTAATTTACCAACATGTGACATTAATTAATACATCTTTGATCCTGCAATGTCTTCACAAAAAAATCATATGAAGTGTATTCAGCTGCAATGAAAATTGATTAATATGCATAGATTGTGATTTCAATCAATTTCCTGCTGCAGGCTAAATGTCTCATTCAGTCAATTGTCCAAACAGTTAGGTTGTAGGTTTGCTACTTACGATGTGTAAGGTGACTTGCTTCTCTTTCCTTTGAGACACCATACTTGCCTGTGGTTATCTGACTTCTGTAAGGGTTGTACTTGTTTTATGTGGATTCATTACACTTTTTTAAAGATTATTATAGTTATGATGATTGCAGCTTGTACTGTGGCAGTATAGAGAATGTGCCTGTAGATATATCGAGGTGATTGAGAAAGGGGAAAATTAATAATGCACATTGGTTGACAGAAGCTGCAAATAGGTGTAACACATCCCCTTACTGCAGCTAAAGGATGTGTCTGAAAACTCTAGCACACAGCGTCCACCAAAGGGTATATTTATTAAACTGCGGGTTTGAAAAAGTTGTCTATAGCAACCAATCAGTTTCTAGCTTTCATTTGTTTAGTGTATTCTACAAAATGACAGCTAGAATCTGATTGGTTGCTATATGCAACATCTCCACTTTTTCAAACCCGCAGTTTAGTAAATATAGCCCCAAGTCTTTTTGAAAGGAACTGTAGGTACGTGAAAGAAATGACCAAAAGGGACAGCTTGGGGACCCCCTGTAAACACACAAACCCCACACAACACTGACACATGATAGTGTAATTAATGAATAAAGAACAATTCAGTTTACAAACAACTGTGCAATATTGAACATGCAGCTCAATATATATTTATATATATAATTTCAGCTTGATATTGTAGAAACTAGGTAGATCACAATTTAATTAATCTTTGAAATTAATTATAGTGAATAGTGATCTTATACTAGCTCGGTATAACAGACAATAAACAATTGTTATTGTAAACTAAGCCTAAATCAACTAATAAAAGCTTTTGGTGTCTTAAACCTCTTTATTTGTTCCTTGTGCACTAAAACACCCTACAATAGACAGAAAATATATTCTAACTTATATTCTTCTTCTGTTTCTCAGAAGAGATGATTCCACAGTGCATAGAAGATGTTACTTCCTGTCTTATCGTACATTCATTTCTGTTGTAAAAGTCTCTATAATGGTAGTTAGGAACTACTATTACCACAGGGCCACAACTTGATGAGGTGTTTAACACAGATAGTACTATATCATCCTGAGTTAAATATTCTCTTCAGCCCAGCTGGCAATATATCTCTCTTAGGTAAATATTACCTTCAGCACTTACTATTGTCATTTCAACTTGTGTTCTTTTTATTTCTTTACAATGTACTGTCTGGCACAAAAATATAATTATTTTCTCCATTTGTCGCTATCACTAGTCAGTCTGTCCATCTCGTCTGTTTTAATCTCTTATATCAAGTTTATTAAATGGACTGTCAATTACTTCATAGAGAATGATGATGTGTGTGAAGAAGAGTAAAGCACCCACCAAAAAATTTAAAAACGTATCTTAAGTCCAGTGGTGGTTGTGTAAATAAGCACATGAAATTGTCAAATCATGACTGATGGCTTTTATTTATTAGACACACCTTTTGCAGACCTTGACTTCAATATGTCAGCATTGCCAGAAAAAAATATATATCTTAAATTACAGTGCCAGTGACTAGTTACAGCAGTTTGAGGATGAGCATGATGAGACAGTAGCATTGCAATGTTATAGCCATCCTCAGAGGAATGAAGATTTTCTCTCAATCTACGCTCAATGTTGGCCAGATGAGAATGAAAATATACCACAGAGCGATAAGCCTAAATCTTGCATGAGCACAAAGGCTTAAATTATCAGGCACAAAAGTGCAATTGTGCTAAGACAATCCCACATCACAACATACATTGTACAAGAAAAGAAGCAATTCTAGTGCTAGTGGCAATGAAGAAAAAACTCAAAAATAGCGCCGCTGCAAACTCATCCTCCTCCAATTATTATTTTTTATTATTTTTTTTTAAAAGTTTTATTTTTGAAAGGTCAAAAACAAGCATCAGTCCAATACAGTATCCGTAACAATCAAGTCAAACAAGTTCAAGGACCTATACATTCAGTGTATATCATACAGAACAGAAACATGAAATTTTAACTGTAGGGAGAGAAGAGAGAGGAAACAGAGAAAAGAGAAGTTGGTCAGAGAGAGATAAACCAGATAGACTAGGGTGGCGGTGTGGCAAAACCACCAATAGAAGAAAAAGAGGGGCAAAGCAGGAGAAAGGAAGAAGAAAGAAAGAAGGGGAAGGCAAGGGAGGGGAGGCGGTAAAGAATCGAGGAAGGATATCAAGTGGAGTGTTGCAGGGGAGTCATATGGCAAAAGGAGTTTGAACTTGAAAAAATGACGTCCACGGTGCCCAAATTTTGTTAAATAATTTAGAAGTATTACGCAGTATGCATGTCATAAACTCCATTTTGTATGAGTGCCAGACTCTATTGATAATTGCCTGCAGAGTAGGCACAGTGGACTGTTTCCAATTAGTGGCAATTTGACAGAGCGCTGCAGAAACTATATAGTGGAACATTTTTGTTTGATGTGTAGTAGCGGATAGAATTCCAAGTGGGAGAAGAAAAAATCTAGGAGAGAATGGGATGTCAACCTGCAGAATCTGAGACGCGAAGTCCCTTAGTTCCAACCAGAATGGGGCAAGCTTGGGGCACTGCCACCAGATATGGAGGAAGGACCCTTCCGACGAACATCCTCTCCAACATGAGCTGAATGTGCAATTTGGTTGGGACCAGGTACCATCGATAAAGAAGCTTATAGGCGTTTTCTTTCAGCTTCACACAGATTGAGCTAGAGGCCGTGTTAGACTTTATTTCATCACAATCCTCTCTATCCAAGGGGCCTTCCAAATCCTCCTCCCAGGCTTGCTCATGGGAGTCTTGGATGTCTAAGTTAGGGACTCTCAGTTCCCAAAATAATCGAGATATAAGGCCATTTGTAGAGGATCGCCAGAGAAAAAGTGATTCGAATGAGGTCAACGGCCTGATTCTTAAAGTTAACTTAGTGGTAGAGTGAAAATTTCTAAGTTGTAGGTATTGAAAAAAGAAGGTGTTGGGAATATTAAATTTGGTTATGTCTGCGAATGAGGGAAAAGAAGCATCTTTAGTGATATCATTAAGATAATAAACATCATTCCTTTTCCAAAATTCAAAGGATGAAGCTATACGACCTGGTGGAAAATATGGGTTGTCAAAGAGAGGTATGATTGGACTAGGAGCCGGGGCGAGATTAAACTTTGTGTTTGCTCGGTCCTAGATTGAAAGCGAATGCGATACAATTGGGTGATAAATAGCTGACCGAGGACGCTTAGTGCGAGGGAGCCACAGGAGAGAGGAGGCGGAAGAAATACCCAGGCTCTCAGCTTCAATCGAGACCCAGACTCTGGAGGAGCCTGAGGAATTCCACAAAATAAATTGGGTAAGTTGCACTGCCAAAAAATAGTTCCTAAAGTTGGGGACCCCCAAGCCACCGTCCCATGTCGATCTTTGTAGGACAAGAAGCCGGACTCTTGGGCGCTTCCTACCCCAAATAAATTGTGAAGTGTAGTGTTGTAAGAATTTGAATTCATACGGAGGGATGCGTATGGGAAGGGCTTGAAAAAGATATAGTAACCTGGGTAAAATGTTAATTTTGACTGAATTGATGCGTCCAATCCAGGAAATGAGGTTTCTAAGTCAGATTTAATTTGGGATAATAGTTTTGGGTAATTAGCTTGGAAAAGCTGATTATATTGTTTAGTTATATAAATACCCAAGTATTTTATCTTTTTTTGGTGCCATTTAAAGGGGAATTTTTGAGTAAGAGAAGATCTCATACTATCTGTGAGATAGAAATCAAGAGTTTCTGTTTTTTGTGGATTGATTTTGTATTCCGAAATATAACTGTAGGTTTTGATGTCTGCGAGAAGGGGGTTGAGAGAAATAGTGGGATCCGAGAGAGTCAAAAGCACGTCGTCGGCGTATAATGATATTTTATGTTTGGATTTCCCTGGTTTAACTCCATGTATCGCCCTGTTAGATCGGATCTTTGACGCTAATGGTTCAATTAACAGGGCAAAGATTAAAGGTGAGAGTGGACATCCCTGCCGCATCCCATTAGAAATTGAAAATGGGGGGGAAGCGACTCCGTTGGCCACTATCGTTGCTCTAAGGGACTGATACAAAGCTAATAGGCCGTCTAAAAACTGACCAGAAAAACCCATTGACCTCAGAACCCTAGACATAAAGGTCCAAGAGATGCGATCAAACACTTCTTCTGCATCAAGTGCCATTATTAGTGATGGTGATTTACCAGAATGAATAGAATGTATGAGGTCAATAGCCCGTCTGGTGTTATCTATAGCTTGTCGGCCTGGTATAAATCCAACCTGGTCTGGATGGATCAGGGAGGGAAGAAGGGTGTTCAAACGGGTAGCTAAAATTTTGACATAGATTTTAAGGTGCACGTTTAATAAAGATATAGGTCTATAACTGGAACAGGAGGTGAGATCCTTATCTGATTTTGGTATAACAACGATAGTGGCCAAGGTCGTCGCCTCGTTAAAAGGTGAACCTTTTAAGATGTTGTTAAAAAAATCTGTCATATGTGGGGCAAGGTCTCTAGCAAATTTTTTATAATATTGCGCTGGGAATTTGTCCGGGCCAGGGGCCGATGGCGATTTCATTGCTTTTATCGCTGAGATCGTTTCTATTTGGGTGATGTCCGCATTCAAGAAAGTGGCATCAGCGTCCAAAAGATGTGGTAGAGTGAGTGATGATAGAAAAAATGTAATTTCTGAGTCAAGAGATTCAACAGAGGATGAAGTCTCGGGAAGATTGTATAGTTCTTTGTAATAATCATGAAATTCTTGAGCAATTTGCACCGGGTCATACATAGGCTGCGAGTTAGGAGACTTTTTAAGTTTTGTAATCTGTCCTCGAGATTTTTTCTGCCGAAGTTTGTTGGCGAGCATTGAGTCAGTGTCACGGGCACTAGGAGTCTTGCCCAGGAATTCACCAGATGACTGGGCTTACCAGAGCGGTGAGGTTAACACAATGGTCCTCTGGTAGCAGGGTGACTAGCGGAACATATATCACAGCAGATGGAGAGGGAATGCCAATAGAGAATAGGAAAGTCAGTGACATGCAGCTATCTTGGTCAATGAGTCAGCGACTAGCTGCTGTTGTAGAAAGGCAGATTTGAACACGGAGATCAGGATGGACGTGAGCAGGTGCAGGAAGGTAGCAGGGAAGTCAATGGTCTGCGTACAGCAAGTTGTACCACTGCTTATGGTGAGAAGACTTGTCCAGGTGCAGGTAGGTAGCGGGGAAGTCAGTGGTCTGTGTACAGCAAGTTGTACCACTGCTTAATAGGTGAGGATGTGTACAGGTGCCGATGAGTGGAGGCATACAAAGGGTAATAGGATGAAGACACTGAGAGCACAGAGGAACTTGATCCCAACAGATATGCAGTGTATCCAGCAAAGTCTATAACGGTATGTGTGACGCTGCTGGGTAGAGAGACTTGCTCAGCACAGATATGCAGCGTAAAAATAACAGTCTATAGCGGGTATGGGTACCGCTGCCGAGAGGAGAAGCTAGTCCTAGCGGATATGCATAGTAAACATGGAAAGTCAATAACAAATAGGCATACCGCTATTCAGTAGAACAGTCTGTCCACAGGAAGATGCAGGGACTGCAGAGACGCTGAACGGCAGCAACGGGTATAGGAACCACAGGTGAGTAGACGCGGTAATCAGAGACCAGCTGAGGACACAGGCAGGAAGCAGGAGACTGTAGCAGGTATGGAAGCCAGCAATGAATAGCGCAGGGAATCCACAGGAGACTGAAGACACTAGTAGAACACAGGAGACTGTAGTGGGTATGGAAACCAGCGATGAGTAGCACGGGGAATCAGCAGGAAACTGAAGACACTAGTAGAACACAGGAGACACCTTCAGAGACTCACAGGGAATGAGACTCAAGATCAGGCAATGAGATAATGAGCACAGGTGCCTTAAATAGGGAGAGTTGCCTGATCAACCAATTAGATTAAAAGCAAAGGTCACAAGAGTTCTTGGGTGCTGCGCATGCGCAGTCCATCAGGATGGCGGATGGCCGCGGTTTAGGACAGGTGCCGGCAGGAAGGCTAGGGAGCCACGCACCAGCGTAGAGGCACTCACGGTCCGGTGAGTGACAGTACCCCCCCTTTTAAAGGTGGGCACAGAACACATGGAGCCGGGTTTGCACGGATTCTTGGAATATAATTTCTTCAGAAGAGCTGGGGCGTTGAGATCATCTGCCCGGATCCACGAACGCTCCTCTGGGCCAAAGCCCTTCCAATGTACAAGGAAACGAAGAACTCTTCGCGAAAATTTTTGCATCTAATATATGCGTGATCTCAAACTCCTCCTCTTGATGAACTTGAACTGGCCGAGGTGCTGAAGGAGGAACAGAGAAACGGTTGATGATAAGAGGCTTGAGTAATGACACATGGAAGGCGTTGGAGATACGAAGGTTCTTAGGTAGTAGAAGTTTGAAACAGACTGGATTTATCACTTGAGTGATCCTATATGGACCAATGAAATGAGGAGCGAACTTCATAGATGGAACCTTCAAGCGAATATTTTTGGTAGAAAGCCATACGCGGTCTCCAATTTTAAGTGGTGGAATAGCCCGCCTCTTTTAATCCGCAAAAGACTTGTATCTGGCAGATGTCTTCTTTAAACAGGATTTAACCTGAGACCAGATATCCTTGAAGGTCTGACAAACAGTCTCCACTGCAGGAACTTGGGTGGGAGAGAGGGCAGGAAATTCCGGGAAAGACGGATGGTGACCGTAAACCACAAAGAATGGACTTCTTGAAGATGACTCGTGATACATGTTGTTATGGGCGAATTCAGCCCATGGAAGTAAATCTACCCAGTTGTCTTGGTTGGCTGAGGAGAACATCCTTATAAAAGTTTCAAGATCTTGGTTGACTCTCTCGGTCTGTCCGTTTGAGGGTGATAATCGAATACCCAAGGTCTTACAAAGGGCCCGCCAGAATCTGGACACAAATTGCACTCCTCTATCCGAAACAATCTCAGAAGGACATCCATGAATTCGGAAAATCTCTTTAATGAAATGATCAGCCAGAGTAGATGAAGAAGGTAAACCGGTCAAAGGAACGAAATGTGCCATTTTCAAAAATCTATCTACCACTACCCAGATGGTATTACACTTTTTACTCGGAGGAAGATCGGTGACAAAGTCCATACTAATATGGGTCCAAGGTTTGGAAGGAATGGGTAGTGGTTGAAGTAATCCTGCCGGTGTTCTGCGAGGAGTTTTAAACTGGGAACATAGCTCACAAGTGGCCACAAAGTCTTTGACATCCTTCCTCATAGAGGGCCACCAGTAGCTTCGAGAAAGGATTTCTAAGGCCTTGCATTCACCCGAATGTCCAGAAAAACGTGAGGCGTGAAACCAAGACAAAAATTTTCTCCTTAGAGATGGAGGCACGAGGGTTCTCCCAAATGGTAGCGACTTGGTGGACGAAGTGGCCAGAGACACACATTTGGGGTCTAGTATAGAATGGTTAGGACCATCTTCAACGTCTGAGGACGTCACGAATGCCCGAGACAGGGCGTCTGCTTTTTTATTCTTGGAAGCCGGTTTGAAGGTTATAATAAGTTCAAAACGGGAAAAGAAAAGAGACCATCTTGCTTAACGGTTATTCAAACATTGGGCTGACTGTAAATATGACAGGTTTTTGTGGTCCGTAAAAATGGTTACAGGATGACGAGCTCCCTCCAGCAGATATCTCCACTCCTCCAATGCTGCTTTTATGGCTAACAACTCCTTGTCCCCGATGGTATAATTCCTCTCCGCGGGTAGAAGACCTCGGGAGTAGAAGGCACAAGGATGGAATTTTTGTTGCTCCGATCTTTGGGATAATATGGCCCCTAGGCCAACATTAGAGGCGTCTACCTCTAGGAAGAAGGGAAGCGTCACGTCAGGCTGTCGAAGAACAGGAGCGGAGGAGAAGGACTCCTTGAGAGACTGGAAAGATTGAAGAGCCTCAGAGGACCATTGTTTAGTGTTAGCCCCCTTGCGGGTCAGAGACACTATAGGAGAGGTAATGGACGAAAAACCTTGAATGAAGCGTCTGTAATAATTCGCAAAACCTAAAAAACGTTGGATTGCTCGGAGAGTAGTTGGCTGGGGCCAACGTAATACAGCGTTCACCTTCTCTGGATCCATCTTGAGACCAACTCCGGACACAATATATCCCAGGAATGGAATCTGGGATAACTTAAATGAACATTTCTCTAATTTGCAAAATAAAGAATTTCTTCGAAGTCTGGAAAGGACCTCTGCCACATGTTGATGATGAGTGGGCAGATCCTGGGAAAAAATTAATATGTCGTCCAGGTAGACGACGACACAGACATACAGCAAGTCCCGGAAGATCTCTTTTACGAAACCCTGGAAGACAGCGGGGGCGTTAGACAACCCGAAGGGCATAACTAGATATTCATAATGGCCATCCCTGGTGTTAAAAGCTGTCTTCCATTCATTTCCGGACTTGATCCGGATTAAATTATAGGCACCTCGAAGATCCAACTTGGTAAAGATCCGGGTTCCCTTAATGCGATCGAAGAGCTCGGTAATTAACGGAATAGGATACCGATTTTTGATGGTAATGGCATTGAGTCCACGAAAATCTATACAGGGACGTAGTGATCCATCTTTCTTCTTCACGAAAAAGAACCCCGCTCCAGCGGGAGAGGTAGAAGGTCGAATGAATCCTCGCTGGAGGTTTTCCTTAATATACTCAGATGTTGCTTGAGTCTCAGGTAATGAAAGTGGATACACACGGACTCTAGGAGGACTCTTGCCAGGTTGTAAGTCAATCGGACAATCCCATGCCCGATGAGGAGGAAGGCGTTCTGATTGAACCTTATCGAACACATCCGCAAAGGAAGCATACTGTGGAGGGAGGCCCGGTGGACACGGTGAAATGGAAGACTGCTGTATTTTGAGTGGAACAACTTGAGAGAGACAACGATGATGACATTCGGGACCCCAGGAAGTGACTTGAGGAGTGCTCCAGTCAATCTGAGGGGAATGAAGTTGGAGCCATGGAAGGCCTAGTACGATGGGACTGGTAGTAACAGGAAAGATCAGTAAAAAAATTGTTTCTTGGTGTAAGGCTCCAATTTGAAGAGTCAGTGGAGACGTACTTTGAGTAATGAGACCATTAACTATACGTGATCCAGCAATAGCAGTAACAGCAATAGGAATCTTTAAAGAAATCACTGGTAGGGACTATTGATTCACTAGGGAACTAGAGATAAGTGCTTGGGACACAAAGGATTTGGTTGCAAAGGAAACGGAGACATCAAAAGCACAAACTTTCACATTCGTAGAACATGGAGAGGACTCCAGGGACCCTAACCTTACGTCTCCAGAAATGGTTAGGGCCCGGCATTTCCCGATTATCCAGGACATGAGTTCAGCATGTGAGTAGAGTCAGCGCAATAGATACAGAGTCTATTTTTCACTCTTCGTTCTCTCTCCTCAGATGTTAGTTTAGAGCGACCTACCTCCATTGGTTCTACTGGAGGTGGAGAGTGACGAACTTGGGATACTGAGCGAAGAGGCGCTTTGCAGGAAGTTGCTCTCTCGGAATCTCTCTCACGAAACATCATGTCTACACGATGGCAAAGGGAATTCAAATCATCCAAGGAGGAGGGTAATTCTTGTGAGGTCAGTGCGTCTTTAATCCTATCGGAAAGCCCCTGCCAGAAGGCGGCGATCAGTGCCTCAGTGTTCCACTGAAGTTCAGAGGCAAGTATCCGAAATTGAATGACATACTGAGCTACAGTCCGAAATCCTTGGCGTAGTCGGAGGATACTGGAAGCTGCAGAGATAACACGACCATGTTCATCAAAAATACTTAGAAACTTAGAAATAAACATGGCACTATCTTGCGATAAAGGGTCATTTCTTTCCCACAGAGGGGAGGCCCATGCAAGAGCCTGTCCGGTAAACAAAGAGATGAGGTAATCCACTTTGGTACGATGAGTAGAAAAGTTATGAGGTTGAAGTTCAAAATGAACGGAGCATTGATTAAGAAAGCCCCTACAGGTTTTGGGATCTCCATCATATTTAGAAGGAGTAGGCAGGTGTAGCGTGGAAGCGATGGACACCTGGGATGGCACTGGGGAAGAAGATGGAGGTACTGGAGGATCAACAGTAGCTGCTACATTTTGCTCAGGGATTCCTTGGGAGGCTAAAGCCTGACAATATTGCAACAACTGTTGCTGGCGAACATCTTGTTGTTCGATTCGGGTGACCAGATACTGCAGCATCTCTTTAGCTGTTGGTTCCGATCCTGGGTCTGTCATGGCCTGATCTTACTGTCACGGGCACTAGGAGTCTTGCCCAGGAATTCACCAGATGACTGGGCTTACCAGAGCGGTGAGGTTAACACAACGGTCCTCTGGTAGCAGGGTGACTAGCGGAACATATATCACAGCAGATGGAGAGGAAATGCCAATAGAGAATAGGAAAGTCAGTGACTTGCAGCTATCTTGGTCAATGAGTCAGCAACTAGCTGCTGTTGTAGAAAGGCAGATTTGAACACGGAGATCAGGATGGACGTGAGCAGGTGCAGGAAGGTAGCAGGGAAGTCAGTGGTCTGCGTACAGCAAGTTGTACCACTGCTTATGGTGAGAAGACTTGTCCAGGTGCAGGTAGGTAGCGGGGAAGTCAGTGGTCTGCGTACAGCAAGTTGTACCACTGCTTATGGTGAGAAGACTTGTCCAGGTGCAGGTAGGTAGCGGGGAAGTCAGTGGTCTGCGTACAGCAAGTTTCACCACTGCTTAATAGGTGAGGATGTGTACAGGTGCCGATGAGTGGAGGCATACAAAGGGTAATAGGATGAAGACACTGAGAGCACAGAGGAACTTGATCCCAACAGATATGCAGTGTATCCAGCAAAGTCTATAACGGTATGTGTGACGCTGCTGGGTAGAGAGACTTGCTCAGCACAGATATGCAGCGTAACAATAACAGTCTATAGCGGGTATAGATACCACTGCCGAGAGGAGAAGCTAGTCCTAGCGGATATGCATAGTAAACGTGGAAAGTCAATAACAAATAGGCATACCGCTATTCAGTAGAACAGTCTGTCCACAGGAAGATGCAGGGACTGCAGAGATGCTGAACGGCAGCAACGGGTATAGAAACCACAGGTGAGTAGACGCGGTAATCAGAGACCAGCTGAGGACACAGGCAGGAAGCAGGAGACTGTAGCAGGTATGGAAGCCAGCGATGAATAGCGCAGGGAATCCACAGGAGACTGAAGACACTAGTAGAACACAGGAGACTGTAGTGGGTATGGAAACCAGCGATGAGTAGCACAGGGAATCCACAGGAAACTGAAGACACTAGTAGAACACAGGAGACTGTAGCGGGTATGGAAACCAGCGATGAGTAACACGGGGAATCAGCAGGAAACTGAAGACACTAATAGAACACAGGAGACACCTTCAGAGACTCACAGGGAATGAGACTCAAGACCAGGCAATGAGGTAATTAGCACAGGTGCCTTAAATAGGGAGAGTTGCCTGATCAACCAATTAGATTAAAAGCAAAGGTCACAAGAGTTCTTGGGTGCTGCGCATGCGCAGTCCATCAGGATGGCGGATGGCCGCGGTTTAGGACAGGTGCCGGCAGGAAGGCTAGGGAGCCACGCACCAGCGTAGAGGCACTCACGGTCCGGTGAGGGACAGTACCCCCCCTTTTAAAGGTGGGCACAGAACACATGGAGCCGGGTTTGCACGGATTCTTGGAATAGAATTTCTTCAGAAGAGCTGGGGCGTTGAGATCATCTGCCCGGATCCACGAACGCTCCTCTGGGCCAAAGCCCTTCCAATGTACAAGGAAACGAAGAACTCTTCGCGAAAATTTTTGCATCTAATATATGCGTGATCTCAAACTCCTCCTCTTGATGAACTTGAACTGGCCGAGGTGCTGAAGGAGGAACAGAGAAACGGTTGATGATAAGAGGCTTGAGTAATGACACATGGAAGGCGTTGGAGATACGAAGGTTCTTAGGTAGTAGAAGTTTGAAACAGACTAGATTTATCACTTGAGTGATCCTATATGGCCGCGGTTTAGGACAGGTGCCGGCAGGAAGGCTAGGGAGCCACGCACCAGCGTAGAGGCACTCACGGTCCGGTTAGTGACAGTCAGCTTTGTCAGCCTTTTCGTAATATTGCTGATTTAACTTTTTGAGAGTGTTAGCTGCTCTACGAAAAAGAATTGCATTTAGCTGGCCTCTTACTGCAGAAATTTGTGTTTGTAATGTCGAGGAAGGATGAGCTTTGTGCTGGGCAAGGAGGGAGGTTAACTTGTTCTCAAGGGAAATAATTTCTTGGGATGCTAATTTTCTGGCTGAGGAGGATTTGCTAATCAGTCTACCTCGAATGGTAGCCTTATGGGCTTCCCATAAAATGCCCGGGGTAATATCCTCTGAAGTGTTTAGATCAAAATATTCTTTGATTGCGTCTTTAATTTCTTGTTGGGCCGATTGTAACAACAAAAGGGAGTCGTCCAGGCGCCAACACCGCGAACACGGGGCTAACTTTATTAAATCAAGAGTGATGTAAACTTCGGCATGGTCTGTCCTAGTAAGCGGGGAGATTCCTGTATCTAATATTGTTTGAGTGAGGGAATAAGAGACAAAGATCTTGTCTATACGGAAGTAACTTCCGTGTGGGGCAGAGTAATGTGTAAAGTCTTTTGCATCAGCGTTTTTCAAGCGCCAGGTGTCATGTAGTGCTAAGTTGCGTATGCCAGCTGATAAGGATTGAGAGTCTTTCAAAGAAGAGGAGGAGAATTTTTGGCTAGAAGATCCAGAGGACTTATCTAATGTTGGATTTAAAATAGTATTAAAATCTCCAGCTAGAATTATATGACCCTGTGCAAAAGGAGCTTTGACCCTGATTCGGTGCATAAAGAGAGATAAGTGTAACTTGCTCAGAACGAAGTGTGCCTATCAGAATCAAGTAGCGGCCCTCTGGGTCAGAGTGTGACTTGGTTAGGAGGAAGGGAACTCTGTTGTGTAGTAGAATAGCTACCCCACGTTTTTTGCAATCCGCAGAGGCGAAAAACGTTTGAGTGTATAGCATACTTTGGAGACGAGTGTGCTGTCCCGTGAGATGGGTCTCCTGAAGGAAGACTATATCGGCTCTCTCTCTCCTGCAGGCTCCCAAGACCACTGCACGCTTAGTAGGTGAATTTAGGCCGTTGACATTAATCGAGAGCACCTTGAGAGCCATGGGTGTTGTAGATAGTGTGAATCCTACATGATATCAGCAAGGAAAAGCAATTTACATGAATAATTTGAGAGCAGAAAAAGGCATCCATCCACTTGGTATTTCGGGAGAGGGGAGGGAGCAGGGAAGAAAGCCACAGGTAAGAGAAAGAGGAGAGGAAAGGTGAGCAGGAGGCCTAAATAGGTCGTAACCCTCAGAGAGGAGAGCCCCTGATAGGGCTATCAAAGAAATAACACAAAAAGAAAAATACATTGCAAAACTAGTAAGGGTGCTTGTGGGGGTTGTTGGAGTTAGTGAGGTGTTGGTTGGCCGTACGAGGGGCCGTTAGAGACTGTCCAGCTCAAATGGCTGACATAGCTAGTACATTATTGGAGTGGGTAATTGACCAGAAGGGGGGGGGGATGGTAATAAAATTAAAATGGGGAATGGAGGGGGGGGGTTAGGAAAGTATAGGGGGTGAGGGGTGGGAAGTGGAGTAACAGAAACTAAAACAAAAACGACAAAAAAGTGGGGAGGGAGGGGAGGGGGTTGAAACAAACAGCACAACCCATGTTACGACATCAAATCTGTGAACAATAACAACATTACTAACCGATGATACCAAACCAGGGTACCAACAATACTGTTATGCCCCTGAGTTCTAAGTCCCATAAGGGGATATAATCTGTAAACTGTAAATAACTTGGTGCCAGTAACAAAAGGTAAATCAGTTATTAGGTGCCCTTGTTGGTTGCCCAGTGGCTAAACGAAAAAAAAAAGGACAACAGTGTTCTTGTAACATAGGAGGAAACTAGGTAATCAGGGTGTGAGAACCTGAGTCCAAAATGACGGAGTAGGATGGATCCTATTAGAGGACTTCAGAAGTTTGCGGTCAGTCTGGAGCCGCAGCAGATCTTGCAGGCCGTCGTTCCACCATTGTCCAGTCAGGAGGAGGACCTGAATCAGATCTTGAAGGATTACTATGTATTGCAGAAGGGGTGGGGTCTGGAAGAATCTTGAGTTTAGCAAGGATTTCTTGCCCTTGAGGTAAGGATTTAGCAGATAGGATAGAGTTCCATGCAAACACTTGTAGCTGAAATGGAAATCTCAATCTATATCTGTAGTTGTGTTGACGGAGTATTCACGTCACTGGCTGTATATCTCTGCGTTTTTGGATAGTGGAAGGAGCTAGATCTTGAAATATCTGAAGTTGCATGTCTTGGAAGTCGATCGTATCTTTGGACCTAACTGCATTAACAATTTTTTCTTTCGTTTGATAGTAGTGCAGGCGAACAATGATGTCTCGCGGTCTTTGATCTGCTGTTGGTTTAGCTCTAAGAGCTCGATGCGCCCGATCCATCCGAGTTTCTCTGTCTAGTATATCTGGGAGTAGATGTTTGAAGAGGCTGGAGAGGAATTCTGATATGGTAGAGTTAGCAACCGACTCTGGTACATGACAGATCCTCAGATTATTTCGCAGAGATCTGTTCTCCTGGTCTTCTTGTTTCTCTTTCACAGCATCCATCTCAGAGCGAAGCAGTGCTAGCTCTCGCTCATAGGATGTTTGAGCCCGGCAGATATCGTCCGTTTTTGATTCAAGAGTGTCAGTTCTAGTGCCGAGAGCTGCAATTTCTGATTTGAACTCGGCGATCGCTTTCTTGAGTTCTTGCTGGAAAGTTTAATGTCCTTGCGCAAGGTTAGTGATGGCTGCCTGAACTGCGGGATCCATGCCCCTGTCCAGTTGAGAGGTAGGACTTGAAGAGCGAGATTGATCAGGTGGCGGTGAGGAGGTCGTTACCTTATTGGAAGCGGATGTGAATATAGAAGCTGTGTTTCCTCCACCGTGCTTCCTATTTTTAGAGGTCATTTTGAATGCGAGATTTTTTCCAGAATTTAGAGTCTGCTGTTTGTCTCTTGTGTATACCTTGTTCCTCTCAGATCTCTCCAATCAGGGCGATGAGACAAGGGGGTTGGAGGGGGAGGGGTGAGGGGCTCTGGTCATATGCACACAAATGGTTAAAGAATTCTGCTTAAATTGTCATGACCCCTCAGGCTCAGAGACCCATTGCGGGTTTACATCGGGTTTCTCTCTGCTGGGATATTGAAGTATTGCTCAGAACACCAGCATATCACAGATGATATAGTTGAAAATGTGATATAAGGGCAGTGTAATTTGCGTGAATGGCCACTAGGTGGCAGCAGGTTCTCACACTGGGGATTTGTGTTCCGTCTGGCCTGTTCAATCACACAGGTGGAGATGATGCACTTGAAAGAAAGGATACTCACAGTTCGCTGTAAGGAAGAGTTCAAGTGATTTCCGGGCAGGACTGCTGCTTGCCGACACAGGGGGTAGATGACAGCGCCGCTTACTGGAGCCAGCAGGAGGATATCTAGCTGACAGACCGGAAAAGAAAGCAGAAATGGCGTCTGCGACTTCCGGTGTCGCTGGGCCAGGAGACCCTGCTCTGTCAAAGTGCTCCTGGTATTCAGAGGATCCACACAGGTAGGCAGAGGCAGTTGAATATTGGGGGATTGTTCCTCTTCTCCGAAATCACGGGTCCCACCGCGTCCCTCACATCGCCGCACGCAGCCGTGCACAAGATGGGGGTTGCTTGACACAGCCCAGTCTAGCCCGGGGAGCCTTTTTGTTATTAATAGGACTCCAGGGGTCCTGCGGAACTCCGCTAATACAGCAGCACCACACAGGCACAGAGGGCTCACTTGCAGCGGTCCCGCCGGTCACATCAATGGCGGCGAAGCCTCAATATGTAGGTGGTAGGTGCCCCAATCTTTCCCCTCAATGGCTGCTCTTTTTTGGGGGCCAGGTAATCCCGAAAAAATCAGGTTAATACGGCGGTAGCGGGAGAGCCTTTTCAGTGTGCGACCACTCGGAATGGTTGCTAAACCACGCCCCGCCTCCAATTATTATTTTTATCATTATTTAGAATAAAAAATATAATGGGTGGCAGACATTTGTCAATTGTGTACAATGCAAAGCAATCTATTTTTGGACATTATGGTGATACCCTCACAAACTGAAATTAGATTAGTCAACCTATTTTCCGAAGCTGCTTTTGACATTGCATGAAGCGATTATTATGAAATGGAAACATTTACACTTTTGCGGTTGCTATCCAAGAGGCGCGTAATATGCATCAAATAAAATTGTATGATCCACCAGCAGTATATAAGAAGCAAAACACCCAACATTCTGCCCGCCTGCAAAAGAAATTACTGCACAGGAAAGTGTAATTTATTGTAACAAGAGAAGAGTCAACTTGAGCTGATCACTGGTGTATGTACACACATGTACGTGTGAATTGGAAATTTAACCTATTTGATTCATTACATTTCATGACCTAAGAGTAAAGTAAAGATTATGATTACTTAAATAATTTTTTCCATAAATATCCAGTTAAAGACATTAGATTTAGGTTATTTTTCACAGAAAACTATATTTTTGTAGATATTTGCATATATTGAAATAAGTGTTATTGCAAAGAGCTGAAAAAATATCAGTTTTAAACTTGAACAATGCTTCAGTTACTAAATTATCATAAAGAACATTTTCTTGACAGTTCCAACCAAGTAAAACTCTTGGGCAATGGGCCCTTGACATGGGAATACCTTGCTTCATTCAGCAAGAAGAGCTTCATGAAACATAAATTGACTTCCTCTAGTATTTATATTAGCTGCCATAAAAGCATTTAGCTGTGTCAGTAGTAGAGATGCACCTACTGAAACATTTTGCTTAGTTATATATAAATTAATAATATGATTATACAAATGTCAGTATTTCAACCTAGCAATTAGTTCAGGAAGGTTGTGCTGTAAAAGATGCAAAACAAAATTATCTTTGAAAATGTTATTTCTTAACAACATTGTATGACAATGTAAACCACAACAATTTGAGCAAATGTACATTTTAAACTCTGATAAACAACTGACAATGTTATGAATAGAAATAGGGGCTGGCTGGCAAGTTTTTGCCCTGGGTGGGGAGTATTGGGGCGAGACTCAACTCAGTATATTGACCCGGCTCAAGGTATCCCAGGTTTCTGTGTTGTTATTTAGATGATTATCTGCTTCACTCCTAAAAGAACACATGGATATGGCACTTTTGACAAATCGGTCATTTATGTCATTTGCTCTTAATTATAGCTAATTTGCATTGTACACAAATGGCATCATTCATTAAGGAAAGTTAAGTAAAGTTAAGTAAAAATTGAGTAAGTAGTCTCCTGGACAAAACCATGTTACAATGCAAGGGGTGCAAATTAGTTTTCTATTTTGCACGTAAGTTAAATACTGTCTGTTTTTTCATGTAGCACACAAATACTTGGTAGCTTATTTGTACACTGAAATTTAAAGTTGATATTTTTGTGCTACATGAAAAATACACTATTTAACTTATGTGCAAAATAAAAAAATAATTTGCAACCCTTGCATTGCGACATGGTTTTGTCCAGAAAACATAAGTAAGAAAACTTCAACTCAATTTCTTGCCTAAGTTCCCTAATGAATCAGGCCCAAACTGCTTCAGCTAGCAGGCCACAGGATATTGTACTTGTGCATTATTCTGCATCTAGAGACGGACTTCACAACAATCTCATATAATTACCGCTGAGAGAAAAATGAGCATGGTATCCTCTCTTTCTTTGTAAATGTAAGGAGTTTACTGCTGCTAAGTGCTTTGTAGAACAAATTAATCAGTAGAATGAAAAAATGAGGAAAGGAAAGATGCTGAGAAAAAACGACTCTCCCTGTAATTGTATTTTATTGCCTTATTAATAATTTGAATGAAGGAGCTAACGAGGGTTGAAACAATTTTATTATGACATTTTTTCCCTCCTGGAGCCCTGTTTGATTGGCTCGTCTGCTGAGATACCTGCTCTGTAAATTAGGCTGACAAGTTTCAGCGCTGAGAATAAATTGAACTCTTATGAAGGAGTGATCACTTAGCAATGGCAGTGATGGGAGTTCATAAAGCCTGAGGGGCTTATTTACAGTGTTCAGTTTATTCACAAAATAAGGCATGTCAACAGGGTTGATCAGTCAGCTTAATGCATGTACAAAAGGTAACGGTATTAGCAACATGTTATTATGAGATTATGATCTGCGTTTTTTAACTGTGATGTCTGTTCTATCGGCTTGCTATTGAAAATTATGAGTTGATTAGACTTCAATAGAAATAAGTTTGCACTGAAAAAGTCAATTCATCCTGCAACAGATAAGTAATAAAAAATAATCAAGCCTGGCTCAGGCTCGCACTAAGGATGGGGGGGGGGGGTAGGGTTCCTGTTACCCCTCTTCATGCTCAGATCATGGTTACTCCCACTCTTCTTCTGTGTTTGTGCACAGCTGGCTTCTTCCACTGAGGCAAATTGACTCAGTGGAGGCAGATGCATGCCTAGAAGGGGGAGGGGCAGGCCAAGCAGCATGGAGAAGCAGAGGGAATCCCCAGGCTGCCAATGAGAAGAGAGAAGTCAGTGACAGCATGGCTGGAGGAGATAGCTATACACTTTGCACAGTGGTTTCAATAACAATTTTATTGCATCTATTCAAGCTAATACTGTATATATATTTAGGGATCTACCAGTTTATAATATGAGAAACATGTTTTACTTTTGTGTTTACATTTTGTAGTGTAAACAGTATAATTGATGATTTGAATTATTGGTTCACGTATACTACAGAATAGATTGTAACATGCTGGAGTTCGGCAAAGATTTCCTAAATCTTGGCTCTGGAGATTATGTCCAGTTCAGTGGAAGTTTACAGGACAGGTGCTGCAAGTAAGAATAATCAATTGTGTTGAAGTAAAGGGGATATAGTGAAATCAGCACCTGAATAAATGACTATGGCAACCGTTCAGTCAGGTGGAACCTTAACAAAAATAGTTGCACTGATACCATCTGATATCATTTGCTTTGTTTGGATATCAAACATTTGGAACCCCCCCCCTCTGGAAAGCTTGTGTTTGGCCCTGTGGGTTATGTGAAGACTGAAGTTTATGTACATGGTGTTTAATACTTAAATGTTTTGTAATTGTGTATTGGGAAGACATTCAGTTTTACAAACCTTAGGGATGCATAAACATCCATACAATGGTGTAAACATAATTTAATTTTAAAACAGAGCAGCACCGAAACCCCCCCCCCCCCCCCCCCCCACACACACATCTCCCCAAACCATTTTTAAGCATCAGCTCTATACTGCCTGGGCTGGCTTACACTAAAGCAGTAAAACAGCGCAGGCTATAAATCCTGCCCAGTTTCCCACAGGGAACCCAAGAGCACAGAGTATGCCTATCATGGTGAAATCCAACCCCAGTCTGGTCAGTACAGGAATGGCACAGACTGTTTTCCCTGCACTGTGAGGTATAGGGGCTCTTCCTGGTCTGCCTGGGCTGTGGGTGCCAATGTGAGGGACAAGGGTTCCTAAGACCCCCACATTTTTAAAAATAAGTTCAATAAAAAACAGAAACACTTACAAAACATCTTGTTTCACATATTACTATAAAATAACATCCTCTTTCTCTTCATAGTCCAAAAGGAACTTTTTTCTTTATAAATCAATTGAAATAAAATAAAAAAAAACTATTTTGGATCAGCATACCATACAATTATTGGGATCATTGAATTGTGTCTTATACCAAGGCTAAAATTCAGTTCTGATTTGTTCCTATTAAGATTCACATGAGAATATAATTGATTGATTTTATATCATTACTGGTATATGTACATTTCTGTCTATGTAGCTGCATTTATATATAGAGCTTCCTATTTAGTTTGAATGAGAGCATTTTAATGATATGCTTTTAATATATGGGATTATAAATAAATGTTTTTTGCTTTTATGTGGTGGCTTCTGTTCAAGTTTATATTCATTTCAGTATATCACTATTTGAGGTGCATTCAGCACGGTCATCTCTCTCTCCTATTTCTTTTGTTGTATTTTATGTAATATTGAGATTGCAATATCTCCCTCTTGGTCAGCGGCTTTTGTACCCTATTGGCCTGTATACAGTTATTCATTTATTGAGAATTGGGCTTTAGCACCAGATTTCTGTTTTTTCATAACCTAGTTGTTATTAAAAATTGTATGCTTTCTATTTTAAAGACTAGCACCGCGAAAATTGTTTTAAATTTACCACAGAACTACCACTGCAGTAAATAAATTAGTGACGTCACTAATCATACCAAGTGATGTCAGATAATTGCATTTAATCCAGTTGCATATCATATTTGTCAAGATCTAAATTATTTTATCTGCATTAAACCTGTGTGTAAATAAATATGACATTTCTGTGTGTGGTTTATAGCACACCAAGATACCCAAGTAGACTGTAAACTAACAACTAGAATATAAAAGGTTATCATGTTATTGGCATTTGTTTCCACATTTTTAAGAAAGATAGCAGCTATGTAAGATAACATTACAGAAGTTACAGTAAAGTATTTACATTTATCAAAGAAAGTATACAGAATTACACTCCCTAACATAAGATTCAAACACTACACTCATTTTATAGAGCATAAACCTGATTCCAAATGTGACTTACCAGAGGATAAAAGAAAGAAAATTCATTGTATTTCACATACTGTTTCTAATGCGTTCCGCATTAGAAACAAATTATTTATTTTATTGTATTTAATAACATATGCACAAAGGAATATTTAATAATATGTTGCATTAATTGTGAAGATTTTTAGCACTCTGTGTAATTCTCCCAAAATACAATTTAATAAATATGGGCAATTGGGGAATATCCATATAATAATGTAACATAAAATTTATATATAATAATGTATGGAATTTCCATCTGTCATTGTGTCTATTGATTACGTAGTTTTATTTCAGGGTTTTTTGTGGAAATTAAATAACATCCTTATTAAAATCTAAATGACTTATCATTTGATCACCTCAATGTTTAAAAGTATTCATTTGATTAGCCAATCAAAAGGAGACATAGATTGCATTGATAGTGAAGATATCAAGAAGGAGAGTCCATCAAAGAATTTTAATCCCAATGCAATGCCATCAGTGAGTTACTAGATATTTAGAAACTTCCCCATTGTTGAAATTTGAATCCTTGGTAAGACTGTGGCAGATTTGCAATGTTTCAAGTATCTACAGAATCCAATTCATTTGATAGGAATCCCTAAACTTACAGCAGTGTGGGCGGAATTTTATATCCATTTAATCAAATTACCAGAAATTAAAAATGATATTACAAAAGGTAGGCAAGTGTTCAAAAAATAATCTCATCTATTCATCAAAATCTGTGTGGTTCCATCTTAAATCCAAAAAATGTAACATGCATACACGGTGAGGGCATACACTAAAAATTACTTCTCTCATCTGCCACACGACAAATTTCTTTAACAAACAAGAAAGAGTCAAGAGCTGTTTTTTGCAGCCTCCTACATAGAATCACCAGCCTTGCGCAGACCAGCCTGGGGCTGAATTTCCCTATAGTGCTCGTGGATCTCACCTTTTTACCTGATCTGTAAAAAATTTAACACACCTATTTTTATCACTATTTCTGAAAATGTACCTGTAGTAGATCCCCTCATAGTATGCATAGTCATGTAAGACAAGGAGGATCAAACTAATTATAATATTATAATGTATAAAATTGGTCCTACAAATTCAATGTATCCTATAAAATATCACATTTATAGCTTAAAAATAGTTATACAACTAATGACTGTCACATATGCAGGAAAGCCTTCTCTTTTTATAACCATATTTTAAACAAGCAATTTAGTGGCCAGTGATTTATTGAAATAACAAATAAATTGTGACATAAAGCACATTCCAACATATTAAAACTATTAATCTATTTTGTTTCCCATACACAATACACTATAGAATTGTAGTACATTATAAACATTATATATTTGACAAAAACACTGTAAACCAACATACAGACAAGAATTGAGTCAATAGATAATCAGTGTAGAAACCTACGCTGTAAATTGATATGTTTATATGAGTTTCATGATTCAGTATTGCTTTATCTATGGCCATTGAGTAACAAAAGGAAATAAATCAATACTGTATGAGACATTATAATTTTAATAAACATGTTTTCCATGGATTCTTTCTAGGTATTCTTTTAAGGTATATTCTGCAACATCTATATGCTTTTTACAAATTTAGCATGTTTTGTTAATGTTAAAAACTTAAGCTTTAGTTGCATGTTATAAACCATTCCAAGCTGCAGCTACAGAAAAGCAAATACTAATATTAAAAAATTGGAGGACAAAAAAAATGTAGACATAAATACATAATACACATGAAATACAAATATTCAAAGCCATACATACTATCTTTCTACATCAAAATTACCTGGTTTCATTATGGAAAAGGAGGTATAGGGAAATCTAAAAATTAATTATTATAACCACACTACTCAACATTTTATAATATATATACTGTATGTTGAATTATTAGAGAAAAAAACATCCAAAACTGTATGTCTTTTTATGTGTTTTATATGTTGTATTTATAGTTAAATTTCTTTATTTTTAGCTAAAACTGCAAAATGTTATCATTAATGCACCTTGTCTTATTTTTTAAAGAGAGGTTCACTTCAAGTTGATTTTTTACAAACAGATGTCTATTTTGATATTGAGCTGCTTTACTGCAATTTTAATTTTGTATTACCAGTATTTTTATCCCAAATGGTTAAAGTAAGTCTTTCTAAAACTCAGGGCTAGATTTACTATCAGGCGTGTTTGTAAACCCGCCGACTTTCAGCGGATTTGGCGGCGGTTTAGCCATCGCCGGATTTACTAAGGCTAAACCCGCCGTCCAAACGGCCAAAAATGATGTTTCCAAACCCGCCTCTGTATACATCGCCATGACGGTTTCAACAATGTTCAACATACAAACAGCCGGATTTACTATTAGGGGGTTTATAAAGCCGCCGGAAAACCGCCATTCAATAGACCAAAATGAAAGCGCTGCTTGTGAGCGGCGAGATTGCTCAAACAGTGTGCTGTTTCAGATATTTGGGCAATCAGAACAGAAGGAAAAGGGCCATTTCATGTACAAAGTTTTTTACTTTGGGATTGTATATGTTAAAAGGCCAGTGTCTTGTAATTGCAGTGTTGTTTTGGTTTCTTTTTCTCTTGTGTCTTCCCACCATGCAATTTATTTACTGATTTAGTAGAGGTGTGTTATAGCGTACCTTTGTACTTTGGTAAACTAGGTTCAGGTTACTAGAATAATTGGGTTGTGTGGCTATGTATGCACCTGAAAAGGGGTCTGAAATTATCCTGGCTGGCTGTTTGATACATAATCTAGCAATACATCAACTTACCCCACCGATTATTGCAGTAGACAGTGAAGAAGAAGGGGTCCGTGTCACATGGTGATGTGCAGAGCACAGAGGGCGGAAGGGAGATTAGAGACCGTCTAATTGCAAACTACTTTACGTGTAAGTACATAGTATGAAAAACATTTTTTCCTCAAAAATGTGTTTTATGTGAATGCAATTTTAGTATTTTATTGTAAAATTTTTGTACATTGGAACCTTTAAAAACAGGATAGTGTGTACTCCTCATGTGGTAAATATGAACATCCCTGGAATGTGACAGTCAGAGGTCAATGTTTACGTGAAATTAGTGCATAGTTGTTAAAAAATCAGTATACTCTTGTTTAATGTGCAGAAAAGAAAGACTGACACAATAGAAATTTAACTGCATTTATTGCAGAACACAATAAATAAAAACGTATAATGGTTATAGAAACTTGACAAAACATTAATAAATAACAAACATTGTGCTAGCGATGCCTTTTTGCAGGCATATCGCTATGCTTGGTGGCACTCTCTCCCCTCCCTCGAGCACCTCTCCTTGGAGGAGTACTCTGTAGAGATGTGGTAGGCGTACTAGCGGCACTGGTGGAGGCCGATGAAAAAGGGGCCGGCAAGCGGGCAATCAGTTCCTGCTGGAGTTGGCCTGCCAGCCGGATAACATTGGCATTCCCCTCGCGAATGGAGGAATGCATGGCGTCCACAGACCCAGACATTTGGGCCAGCTGCACATTTGTCTGCTCCAAAGCGCTTGCCAGCCGGTTTATTGCAGCAGGGATTTGGCTCGTGGAGCGGTGTATTCGCCTCAACTGGGCCGCAATTTGTGACATGTGCCCAGTTTGCCTGTCCATGAACAATGTCTGTTGCTGCTGGAATGCGCCAATAGACAGCGCCATTTCTCTGGCTGGGTCCATAGTTTCAGGTGCAGGTTGGTGGTGTGATGGTTCAGCAGGGCCAGGTGAAACTTCCTGGAGGCCAGACACAGGGGCATCCACTGTTACCAGGGTGATGGTCGTTTGATCCTCTGGCTCAGGGGACATTTCCAATGACTCCGCCTGAGGTGGCTGGTATGAAGAGGGCCCTGTGTATGAAAAATGACGGTAAGTATATAGTAGATAATAAGTTTGTATATTGCATTCTGAACACTGGATAGGAAAGAATATTCTTTAGCAACTACAGATTCTTTCAAAATGTTTGCATTCCTGATTTCTAGTCCTATGCTACCTGCTTACGGATGCACTTATTATCCTTTTAATACCCATTATCATTTGGACTGTGTAGTACATGCTGGGTTATTTTGACTAAACTACATGCTATAAAAAGTGGAGATGTTGCCTATAGCAACCAATCAGATTTTAGCTGTCATTTTGTTGAATGCAATAAATAAAGTAAAGGTATATTCTGATGGGTTACTATAGGCAACATATCAGTTTAGTAAAATGTAGCCCAAACTTCTCATTGCAAACAATAAAAAAAAAAAAAATTGACAGCAACATTTGCACAGAAAAACAATTAACTCCATTATTTCTCTCCTAAACAGAAATCACGCACCTGCTTGCTCGTCTGTGCCCGAATCTCTCGCTGAAGGTGTAGGTGTAGGTCTGGCACTGGGACTGAACTGCTGTCCTGGCGAATCTGGATGTATTAGAAAAAGCATACAATGTATTTCCATAAAAAACAATTTCCAAATATACTGTTTTTAAACCTTTACAAACTATTAGAGTCAAAAATACACTTTGAAAAACAATCAAAAAAAAAATAACAAATAAGAAAAAACGTTTGCACAGAGATAAGAGGTTTTAAAAAGAGAAAAGCAGTTTTAAAAAGAAAAAAGGAGTTTTAAAAAGAAAAAAGCAGTTTTAAAAAGAAAAAAGGAGTTTTAAAAAGAAAAAAGCAGTTTTAAAAAGAAAAAAGCAGTTTTAAAAAGAAAAAAGGAGTTTTAAAAAGAAAAAAACATTTAAAATACTGTTAGGGTAAAAAAACCAAATAACTCACCAACTACTTGGACAAAAGAGGGCGAATCGGTGTCCTGCACATTTATGCCCTCTACAATTTCAGCCGGCATTATCTGGCGCAGCTCCTCTTTGTACGTGGTGTACTCCATACGAAGTGGGGGGCCACCACCCGTGCACCTTGTCGACCTCCTTTCCTGGGCCATCTTCTCTTTAAGCCTCCTCTTAATATCAGAGAAGCGCTTGCGGCAGTGTGCCACTGTCCGCTTCAGTGGGCCCACCGCGTTCACGGCCTCACAGACTCTCCCCCACAGTTGGTGACGCCGCCTTAGAGGAGTCCGGGCTGCCAGGTTCCCTAGGATGACCTCGTAGCAGGGAATGATGTTGTGCACCAACACACAATTCTCATCATGTGAGAAGCGCACATTCCTCCCTGTCTTGGTCTTCCTGCCCTGTCCTGTCTCCTCAACCTCTCCCTCTCCCTCCTCTGACCCCTCAACCTCCATCTCCCTCTCCTCAGCCTGTTCTCCCCTCCTATCTCTGGACATTTTTACCCAGAAGACAGAAAAACACAAAACACTGAAGGACTTACAAACACAAAGAACAAACTACACTACCTACAGACACACTCTCCACACAGTCACACACAAGTAACACAGACAAAGGACAAGTCAAATACAAAAAATACAAGACAGAAAATAAATGAGAAAATAAATGTACAAAACAGGAAAAAACCACAGGACTACTCACACTTCAATCAGATATCGCTCCACCAATCCACCAAACTCCAACTCTCACCAACTCTCAGCAAACCACTACCCTCCAAACTCCTCTCACAAAACTCCTCTAAACCCTATCAGAGAAAAAAGTGTCAGGCCAGTGGTTTATATAGGGCTTGTGATGTCAAATCTCCTGAGTTTGAAAATAGCCAATAGTAACAGGCCAGGAGACAGGTGTAATTTTCAAAAAAACCGCCTTTACACAAAAGCGCCGTCATTTAAAGCAAAAGCGCCATGTTCTATTCAAAGCCGCCGGCGGCTTTGAGCATTACATCCCGCCGTTACATCGCCGGCGGCTTCAAATTGAAGCTGAAATGCGCCCATTAGTAAATCCGGCTGTTTGCAATGCAAACACGCCGGAAAACCGCCGCGATGCATGGCGGTTTGAAGCCGCCATGCATCACGCCTGATAGTAAATCTAGCCCTCAGTTTCCATAGAAAATAAATTAATTAAATGGACATTGTGCCAATGCCCTAAGAGATAACCAGCACCAGTGCTTTAGCCTTGGTTTGTTAACACTAAAGCAGGGGGGCAAGCTAGTATGGAGTTCACCTGCAAAAATGACAATCAGCACAAGATTTTATCAGAATGGTCTGGTCATATTATAATAGGGAGATCCACGGTGTGTGGCCCCCCTAACAAGTCCTAGCCAGCATGGATGTTGGGCTCACGAAAACAGTGCAGACCCCCGTAGGGCAAACCAGCCCTGTGCAGACATGCACTCGGGCTCCTCATTAAGTATGTTTGTGGAACTGCAAGTCCCATCAAGCTTGGCAGCCACTAACTGTTTGGCATGCTGACACATGTAGAACTACAAGTACCAGTGTGCCCATGGCTGCCAATTGCTGCTAGAGTATGCCAGGAGCTATTGGAAAAATGTATTGTATGTTTGCCAGATAAAAGGAGGATAGGCAGTGGGCACAGAATAAAAAAGGGGAAGGGTGGGGGTATAAAGGATCAGGCAGAAGTAAGTCACAAAACAAGTTTCCATAATCAGCTAAGAGGTGCCAAAACTCTGTTGACAATTACAATGGGATAATAGTGCTATAAGGTAGACGTCTGTCAACACGGTTGCAGAAAATCGGGGAGGGAAATAAAGAAAGGTCAGGGTTGGTTGTAAGTTGGAGTCACCTTGTCAAAGGTGTCACTAGGTGCAGAACATTAAAGACCATAAAAGGCTATTATGGAGAAATGGCCTGAAGAATTAATAATGCCAGTAATGTGATCCATTTTTTAAATGTGCCATAGTCTGTTTATTAGGGAGGGCAGCATTTTGTGGTACTTAAAGTGCCTTATTAATTTTTCTGTGTATTAATTAGCTCTCGGAAGAGGATGTGGAAGGAGAGAGTAAGACAGCAGAACTGGAAATCATATTTTGGTGATCCTACAGATTAATGAGTGAATCTCAATTCCCCAATTTCTAAAATTCAATCTTTTTCTATAAATCACTCTTTTCCATGCCCTGTAGATTTACTGAGCTCTTTCTCCAAAATATTTCTCCAGAACAAAAAGTGAATGCAATAATACAGGTCAGTTCTCACCAGTGACTTCTAAATAGGCAATATAACCTTCTTAATCCTGCTTCTGACATTTTAAAGCCAAGTGCTCTATGAGCCTTTCCCAGCTGTGTTACTACACGTTTGCTAATTTTCATGTCATTTAAAGTTCCTACAGTATGTTTCTTTCCTCTGTTGTTTTAACAGCACATAATCACTCATTATGTATTATGCATCTGAATTCTGGTTTTCTATATGTATTATCTTACATTGTGAATTATTACATTTAAAAAAACAGATTTTGGTTCACTCCTCTTTTTTTCTTTCAATAATTACACATTTAATGCTCTATTTCAAGTGTATCAATCCTGTTCCAAAGCTTCGTGTCATCTGCTAAAACATATAACTTTACTTGCAGACCATAAGTAATAACATTTATGAAAACATGGAAAAAAATGAGTACCAGAACTTATCCATGAGGAACTCCACTTGCTATGTTCCATCCCTCTTAGCTCACTCTATGGGGGGTATTCAATTGACGGCGGGATTGCCAAAAATCCAGCGCTCAAAGAATATTACCATTAATACGGTAATTACTCGCTGGATTTCAGCTCGCAGCTCCCTGAGCTGTGAGCTGAAATTCAGCGAGTAAATTACCGTATTAACGGAATTTACGCGCAGGATTACTGTATTAACGGTAATATTCTTTGAGCGTGGGATTTTCGGCAATCCCGCCGTCAATTGAATACCCCCCTATATCTCCTGTCTTTCAGCCAACCTTTTATTGATTTCACCATCATATACAGAATCATTTATTTTGTGATTCAGTATCAAATGTCTTGCTAAACTCTAAATAAAAATGATCCAGTAATCCAACCTCTCTAGTTTTCCATTCCCTATTACTATTTCAGAAATGTACTTGCTCCAAGAGAAGGATTACACTACATTACTTACACTGTTTATTCGAAGTAGTCGACTCTCAACTAGTCTTAATTTCAGTCTTTATATTTTTTTTCTACCCATTCATTTCTTTATTGATACAATGTAAAAATAACAAACTCTAAAAGCAAAAGTGAACAATTGAGATTATAATTAAATGACAAAACCTTTAGGTAGGAGACAATAATTGGAATTCTTATTGTAACCATTTTTGTGTTTTGTTGTACTTAAAATAGAGCCATGCAGTTCATATTATACAACAATTTTAGAGAAACCATCAGTCTAACAGATGTCCATCACAGTTTTATTATCTTGGCTAGAGAAGGAAAATGGAAGTATGAAAAGTGAAACAATTTGAAAATGTGATAAATAGCTTTGAAAGCTTAATATATGCCATTGAGAGAAAACTGTCAGACAAAATGTTGATAGTTTCCTTTACTGATTCAAAGTTCATCCTTTTATGTATAATTTATGTGTCATTGTCTAATAAGATAAAATCAGATTTATATGGCAGCTTTAAAATGTAATTTTTAGTGGTGCCAAACAGACATAATGGCAGCAATGATGATTTATGACAAAATTGAAAAAAATAAGAGACAGAAAGCATTTTTTTTAAAAAAATATATATGTACTTTAAAGAAAAATACAATGCTATTTTGATTGATAAAGTCATACCAGTGATTTGAGAGAAAACTTTCAGTACAATAGGTATAATAAACATGAACAGATAAAGAGCTCAACAATGTTGTCTACCAGGTACCTTGCTTACCAACTTACATGACAAGAGTCGAAATAGTATAGAACTAAGTGAATTGCAACTCAAGACCTTACTCCACAAAATGGGTCCAGAGTCTGTATTTTGTGTAAGTATTGAAGCAAGAAGTAAAAAAAGATTCTAGCATTTCTAATAATAGTCTCCAGAGGCTATTACAAGAAGTTATAAAAAAAATCCTTAGACTTTTGCCAGGTAATGAAGTGATCATAAGCTGATGTGCAACAACGGCTAACCAGTATGTGATATGAAATTATCATCATTTATTTATTTATATAGCGCCATCAATTCTGCAGCACCAATTAATGTTAGCAGCCAATTAACCTCCAAGTATATTTTTGGCGTCTGGGAGGATACACAAGATAACACGTAAGAACATACAAACTCCACACAGATAATGCACTAGTTAAGAATCATATTCATGACCCCAGTGCTGTGAAACATAAATGTTGACCAGCGAACCACCGTGCTGCCCCCAATGAATGTAAACTAACAACAGTAGTGAATAAAGTCAATGCTGAGAGTCCACAAATCTAGCCCGAAATTGATGGAGGCCATAAACTTCCTCCAAAAAACCTCAGATGGGAAATGCAAAATAACTGCAAATGCTGTGTAATGCTCACTGTTTATAAATGGTTATTGTGAATAAAGTGACAAATTTACAATATTCAATTTTATGGGGGGCAAAAGAGATAGATATGAGTCGAGGATGACGCCCAGGAAGCAGAGCTGGGGGGCAGAGGTGTTGCTAACAGTGATAGAGAGGTCAAGTTGGGAGGAGAATCTAGAAGAAAGGAAGACAATGAATTCAGTTTTAGAAATGTTAATCTTGAGAAAGCATGAGGACATCCAGGAGTAGATGACAGAGAGAGTCAGATAGGTGAGAGAGGAGGGTGGAGGAAATATCAGGACAAGAACTGTATAGTTGAATGTTCTCAGTGTAAAGGTGATACTGAAGACTGAAGGAAGAGATGAGAGCACCCAGGGTGGTAGTATAGAGTGAATAAAGTAGAGCGCTGAGAACAGATCCCGGACTCCTACAGGGAGGGGTATGATATGTAAGAAAAAACAGACGTAAATACAGGTAGCATGCAGGCATAAAGTATTCTTTTTGCTGCTGCATTTAATGATTCCCTCTATTCTATCTCACATTATAGCAGCAATCCGATAAAGAAAAAGTAAAAGAAACATCTGGTCAATTAGGCTTTGTGCATGACCTAGAGGTATGCTAGTCACCTCATTTGGGGTGAGGCACATTGAACTGTTTGTTAATGACTTCTTAAAATGCATAGGGGGTCTAACATACTTCTCATTAAACATAGTTAGAAAAAAACAGGAATAAAAATAGAAATGGGCATATCACACTCACATACTTTGTTGCCTGGGATAGTGAGAAACTCAGTTTGGCACAATTTTAAAATTTCATTCACTTTTCAGAATGCGATGATTAATCATAAAATGGCAAGACAGTCACTTGAGCCGAAAGCACTTAAACAAATACGTGTGAGCTCACATACTCTAAACACTTACCTGCAAGGTTTTAGATCTTTACTGTGTTTCCAGGATAGCCAATGGGATAGGTCAGGGAAGTGGTTAGGGTTAATGCATACAAGTCCTCTTCGGCTGTTGTTCTGCCTCAGTTTTTACTTCACAGAATCTGTAGGACCTGCTGAGTCTATGAGAGGAAGGATTTGCATCCATCTTTCGCTGTGTTATTTGTTTTTTTGCATTTTATGTCTGACTTTCTTGCTTATATAACCCAGCCTACTAATTAGGCAATTTTTTTATAGTAGGATTGGTGGTGAAGACACCTTAATGCCGGCTCAAGCTTTATTTTTCGTTTTAGAGGTCCCCAATGCACAAGACAAAATTGAGGGTTCTACATCCTGCTTGTTTTTATTAGGGGTTGAAATAAACACACAGCAGATTGTTGTCATCTTCCCCTTGATAAAATGCATAGAATGGAGGAAGACATTCTCTTCATTCATGGAGCCCCTAATGCCTCTTTGCGCAAAACTCAATCTTTGTTAGGTTTTTTTAATTTTGCTTATACGGTCATTCCCCTGGGCTTGGTTTTCTGTAGAACACTGCAAAGGGCCACTACAGGCCTCATAAGGCCTCATGCTTTGGTTAGGTTATCCAAGGAAAGCAGATCTGATCTCCATGCTTGGTCGCATTTACTGAGAGAATTTAATGGAATGCATATGTGGTACGGCCAGCCCATATCCAGCTTGCAGCTAGATTTGCGTCAGTCTGGCCTGGTGTCCAACCTTCTGGTTTTGGAACATTTCTCCACCATTGTGGCCATTGAACTCTGGGCCTTGAGATTGCGCAGGCATCACATCATATTTTGGTGCAATAATATGGGTGTTTTTCAATCGATCAGCAAGCTGAGTGCATCGTCCCTGCCCACTATTGCGCTGATAAGACACCTTTTTTGTGCTGTCTGGAGTGCGACATCTCCTTTACTGTGAGGCAAATCCCTGCGGTTGATAATGGTATAGCAGATGCTTTATCAGGATTTCAGTGGTGGCGCTTGTTCAAGTTAACTAATTGGATGAAGGTGGTAATCAATAATTTCTGTACACAAATATCGGTTGCAATGTGATCAATATGCAACCTAATCATTATCTTAGCAACATGTAAATAAGTTTAATCTATTTCTTACGGTTAATATAAAATATAACGTGGTGAAGAATGTAATTAATATTTCCAACATGTTTATTACATTGGTCTCATTCAATCGCATGAGAATGTTTCCAGAAGTATTTAGGAAGTGTTCACACATTTCGAACACTAGCCATAACTAATATTACTTTCAAACACCAAATAGCAACTCCAGTGATGCCATAAAAGAACCAGTTCATACAGGAGCCTGAGGAAGGAGACCTAGGGGTAAATGTATCATACCCCAGTTTTTACAACTCGCGGGAGATCGGCGTCTTCGCAGCTTAAATTTAAAGCGGTGCTGCCTTGTAAAGGGAAGTTTCCCTTTACAAGGCAGCACCGCTTTAATTTTAAGCTGCGAAGACGCCGATCTCCCGCAAGTTGTAAAAACCGGGGTATGATACATTTACCCCCTAGTCACACATGGAAAGATGACCCCCACCTCAAAGAACAATGACGAGAGGAATCAGCTAATGGGGCGTTGAGTTCTTGGGAGGTCATGACCCTTCGACCTATGTATGTGGACCTTAATGCTGTATCTGTGTGAAGTCACTGCTTTTTATGCCTGTACAATGTATAAATTGTTCAACTATGGCTTTTGGAAACCAGAGCGTTCTGACAGAAGCTTGTTCATGGTGCTGACCGCATAGGTGTATGCATGTAATGCTTTGTTTTGTAATCTGTTTTGTGAATGAAACTTTTGTGCTTTGAAACCACACAGTGATCACATCGGAATATCTTTAATTTCATATGATGCAATGGACGTATCACACTTTAGAGCTCTAGCTCCTCATGCTAACCTGGCTGGAACCCCTTGTCTCTCTTATGTTTCGCAGATCATCACGTCAGCATGACGGGAGTAATGGAGATGTCATTGGCACCATCTACCAGGCGAGCATATCGGGTGGCTTGGCAACAATGTAGCCAATTCCTACTTTCTCAAGACCGTCAGGACTCAGGTCAGAGCGATTACATGATAGGTTTTATTTGATCCCTATATCAAACAGGTGCCTCTAAGACATCTGTGTCCGCTTTGCTAGCGGATTTGTCATTCATGGCACAATTAGGGAGTAGAGGATCTGAAAAAGTGCTTCTTAATCTTAAAGCCTCTTAGCAGTTGGCAGATACCTGAGGACTCTAGGAAGCTGTTACATGTCCACTTGGTCACTGTTTAGTTAATTTCTTGAAATATGTTACATCAGATGGTAGCAAGTTGATTTTGTTTTGCACGGCCTTCCTTTTGTCATTTTTTGGCATAGTGAATTAGTGGCACGATTCAAACAATTTCATAGGTTGGGGTTTGTTGAAGCAACATGTGCTGATTTATGAGTGCTATTTGTCATGTTCAATAGTTAGGTCCAAAACTGATCAATCGGGTAAGAGTTGCTGAATCAGACCCTCTGTGAGTGATTTATTCTTAGTATACCTGTATGGTACCCCTATATCAATTTAATTCAATCGTTAGAGTATCTGGGTTTAGACACGTCTCTATATGGCACATATTCCTTCCAGATTGGGAAAGCTACATTAGTTGCCTTGACAGGTTATTCCATTGCCGCTATTAAATCTCTAGGCATATGAAAGTCTGACCGAATAAATAGCTGACAGTTCCAAACCATCGGTAATCTAGGGCTTTGCTGCTTGTGGCGTTTAGCAAGACCAGATTAGCTTCTGGCCTAGACGGTTTCAGAGTGTTTTGTCCTTCATATGGGTTACTACTCTCCTCCCCCTGTCCTCTTTTTAGTCAGCATAATTGGCAGATAGCCTGCTTTGTTTATTTGTCTGTGGGTTCTTTTTTATTCAGACGTTAAATCATTTTGTTCAATAGGTGTTCTAATACAGAGGATTCATATTTGGGTTGTTGGTTATTCATACATGTTCTGGACGTCCAGACACAAGATGGCATGGAATCGGTCCTCCTTCTACTGCCCTGTTGAGGTCCACTGGTTAGGCAGAAGGTGCCTTTCTTGGCCAGCCTTGCTACCCCTTTTGACATGTGAAATAGCTAAATAGGGCCCACCGAACATAATGATAGTACATCTGGGTGGGAACGATTTGGAAAAGGGAAAGTCACTGGATCTGATTATTAGAATCAGAGGATTTGATGACGGTAAAGTCCAAATGGCCGGCCATCTGTTGTGCTGGTCTGACTTGGTGTTCTGCATCCTTTGGAGATGAGAAATTCTCTAAAAAATTATGTTGAAGCTTCTTAAAAGGCTCAGTCGTTCTATTGGACACATGATGACGTCCCTTTTGGGGTTTGCAATTGACCACCCCTTAGTGTTTGTGGATCAAATTCCTTTATCTAGATGGGATAGGATTGACTTCGCTGAATGTTGGGGATTGGTTTAGGTCATCTGGTGGCAGCATGTTGGCTTATTGGTTAGCATTTCTGCCTCACAGTACTGGGGTCATGAGTTCAATTCCCAACCATGGCCTGAACTGTGTGGAGTTTGTATGTTCTTTTTTTCTCCCCATATTTGCGTGGGTTTCCTCTTGGTGCTCTGGTTTCCTCCCACACTACAAAAGCAGTAGATTAATTGGCTGCTATAAAATTGACCTTAGTCTCTCTCGGTATTTGTGTGTATGCTAGGAAATTTAGACTGTAAGTTCCAATGGGGCAGGGACTGATGTAAATGAGGTCTCTGTACAGTACTGTGGAATATAGTGACTCTATATAAACAGCTACTGTTGCTGACGATGTTCTGGTGGCGAATTGTAGGTCCGTTAAAGGACGACAGTGGTGGTGGGATAAACTGTGACCTATTTTTTGCCAAAGTTAATATTTGTCCTAGCAGTTATTTCAAATTTACACCGTTAAGTTATAATTGTGGAGGGGAATTGTGAAGGGGGAAGTGGGCATCCACGATATGCAGTTTAGAAAAACACTTGCACATACACATGCATAAATCAATGAATTCCTTAAATAGCTATAAATATTCTTGAAGTTTCATAATTGACTACAATCATATGCATTGTGATTAGGGATGCTCAGGCACGGTTTTCTAAATACCAAGCATCCCTGGACATCCCAAATCTGAGTACCGACCTGAACAGGCTCAGTACTTTCCTGCTTCCTTGGAACTGAAATCAAGGCAAAACATCATTGTTGCATTGTCGGATCTCTTGGGTTTTGGATTTCATAAGTACCTCCATTCACCAGAGATCTGGCGCCATTGCTCAGACAGACACAGAAGGGGTAGTAGCATTCTTGTCAGTCTCCAGTGCCATTGCTCAGCACCATTGCTCACACAGAAACAGGAGGGGTGGCAGTGTTCTTTTCACTCTCCAGTGCCATTAGTGCCATTGCTCGCACAGAAACAGGAGGGGTAGTAACGTTCATATTACTATCCAGTCTCCTTTCACAATGCTCTATGCCATTGCTCACACAGAAACAGGGGTAGCAGTGTTCTTGTAACTCTCTAGTCTCCAGTGAGATTGCTCAGTGGCATTGCTCACACAGAAATAGGGGTAGCAGTGTTCTTGTCACTCTCCAGTCTCCAGTGCCATTTCTCTGTGCCATTGCTCACACAGAAACAAGGGTAGCAATGTTCTTGTCACTCTCCAGTCTCCAGTGACATTGCTCTGTGCCATTGCACACACAGAAACATAAAGGGTAGCAGTGTTCTTGTCACTCTCCAGTGCCATTGCTCACACAGAAACAGTATTATTAGTTCACTAATTCACATGGTGGACAGTATGATTAGGTAAACTATTCAAATGTGGACAGTATTATTATAGGGCTAGGGATATGTTTAAGGACAGGTCTGGGGACAGGTCTATGTACAAGTCTATGTACAGGGAAAGGGCCAGGGATAGGGACAGGGTTAGGGACAGTGATAGGGACATGGACATATTTAGGGATAGGTCTAGAGATAGGGACAGGATTAGTGTTAAGGATAATGCTGTCTATATTTGAATTGTCAACCTAATAAATACTGTCTACATTTCAATTGTTGTCCTAAAAATATTGTCACTGTCCTTACATTGTCGACTTTAAAACCTTATCTAGTCTGCTGCCCATCAATCATATTATGGAAATCCAACATAAGGGTGGGTGGGAGGTCCGAAGGACAATTCCATCTTGCACCACTTTTGTTTTCTGCCACGGCTGTGTGGCAATGTTTACTAGATGTGATATAAGTGCTGTGTGTTTGTACCATTGCTCTGTTGCTTAGAAGCCAGCCAGCTTTCTGAAGTCTTTGGCCTAAACTGGTTGAAAAAATGATTGTGTCCTGTGAGGTGGTCAAAATTGACTGGAAGTGACTGGAAATTAATGTTTTTGAGGTTAATAATAATGTAGGAATATGGGATTTTAGCGATTTTTTTGCAAAAAAATACAGATCCAAAATGAAAACACAAACCACAGGGGTCAGTAAACATCCCTAATTGTGATTAATATTGCACATTGTGAATACTAGTTATAAATAATATCACTTTTCATATACCAAATAGCAAGTCCCGAGATGTCATGAATGAACCAATTTATGCAGGACTAGAGACGGGAGCCTGAAGAAGGACACCTGGCCACTTCAAGAAACAATAACCAGAGGAATCAACCAATGGCGCGTCGAGTTCTTGGAAAGTCATGACCGATCAACCTATGAATGTGGACCTTAATACTGTAACTGTGTGTTTTTGTGATGTAACTGCTTTTTATAACTGTACAGTGTATAAATTGTTCACCACTGACTTCGGAAACCAGAACATTCTGAAAGAAACTTCTGTTAGTGTTAACAGTGCAAACCTTGCCTTGTAATACTTTGCAACTAAAACCCATGTTCTTTAGAACCACAGTGATCGCATCGGAGAATCTTTATTGCAAACGATACATGTGGATGTAACAGTATCATTGTGAGAACGTTATAGAATGAATCTGGAGGTGCATTGTGGGTAACCAAAAGTGGAGATGAGTGGCCTGCCACATAAGAGCAGCTATTCATGTTCAAAGCCATTAGATACTGCTGTTCTGTGAGTGAAGTCTATTTTTCTTATGCACCTTTATATCTTGTGTTTTTTTGCACCATTTATTTTTCTATTATACTTACTTATTACACTTTGAAAATGACTGCATGTGGATGAATTTAATGGGAAGTTTGCTGAACCATCAATCGAAGAAGTATATAATTAAAAGGCTGTGTCTCACCCTCAGTGAGATGCCTAGTATCCCTCTAGTTTATTTACAAAAACTATTTGTGCTGGTCACAGTGAGCACCAGATATTACTTTTCTTTTTGCTTTTAGAAATGTTGCTTTAGTGTGAGATTATTTATATAGTGCCAGTAATATTGCAAATCACTGCACAGAGCTAAAAGTCTAAATTTTGTACCACAAACGCATACACACACACACACACACACACACACACACACAGGCAGACACACAGACACATGAGAGTCCATTTCTATCAGAAGCCAATTAACCTACCAGTATGCTTTGGGCTGATGTTAAAGGCTGGATTGTTTTCTGTCTATTACTGGAAATGACCAAGATGTTTCTTCAAGTTATAGTAGTTGAAATTCCTTTAACAAATGTAAAAATTTCCATAAAGTTTGTAAAAAATATATATATTTTTAAAAATCATCACAATGCTAACAATATCAACCTTTCATTAGTCAATTGTAGGGCACAAGTTACAAAGATTGGAGGGGGGGGGGCTTGAAATGTTATCCATATACCACAAACAGCAATGTCTGATTCAGACTTTGGGCATCTCAAATGTACATATCTTTCTGTCAAATCATTTGCACCAGCTACAGGTAGGTTGTAAACGTATGCATGCTAAAATATGTGTTTGCGATAAGAATCAACTGTAAAAATGCAGTAGACATTCATAACATCCTCATAAAGGTATTTCATGTAAAATAAAAATCTTTACTGTCTTCAGATATCTACCACAACTAGTTATTTGTTTGGAAGTTTGAATACTGCAATGTGAGGTTAATGTTTGGGATGTAGACTTGTGTGCAGGAATCAAAGGTAAACCATGTTTTGACCTGCAACCATTACAGAGCATACTATGACCTGTAATTTGCACAGCAAAGCAGGTAGGTGGGCAATTGATTGGTTCTACTGACAAATGTATTAAGCATTAGGGAATTTGCTAGCTAAATACAGGTATTCCTCACTTAACAACCTACCCATTTAATGACCACTCGGAGTTACGACCAGGTTCTCCCTGGGTTCTCATTGTTATAATTGCTGCTGTTTGTAGAGCTTTACTGTACACATGTTTATTTTCTGTTATGCAGTGTTATGTAATGTAAAGCAAACTAACAAAATACAGTTTTCTTTAGTCTATTTCTTCATTCAGAATCAATAAAAATGATTACAATACATGTAGGTGCATATAACAGTACTGTACTCACTTAGCGACCAATTCGCTTAACGACCTAGTCGTAGGAACGGAACTCGGTCGTTAAGTGAGGAATACCTGTATGTATAAAGGTGAAATAGCTTTTAATGTCCATTATCCAGTCCATCAAAAAATGTGGTATACACTCTTAACCTGAGACAACCAATTGCCCAATTTTATCTGTCCAAGATGTATTTTTTATATCTCCTTTGAATTTTTGCATTTTGGTTTAGAAGTTCGAAAACTACATATGGCCTTATTAGGTGTTGCTAAGAAAAAGTATACCAACATTTAATCTGCCATCAGATATTTCAAGTTTTTATCAGACCTAGAAACCACATAGACCTTGGCTGAAGGAGGCATAAATGCAAGGTTTTTAAAAAAAATGCTATTAATTATTTTACTAATATTTAAATTTATAATATACCATTAACCACAACACTATCTGGTAAGTGGACTGATTTATATAAGTAAGACAGACTCCTGCAGCATACCTTAATCATAATGGCCAACCACTGGTCACTCAACTGAAGGCTAGTAATAGCACATAAAATTACTTTGAAATGGCAGTAGGGCCCATACAGCCTGTCTACCCTGTAGCCAGACTGTAGTCTGATTCCTTAAAAATTGAGTTACTTACTACTACTTAACCTATCTAGGGTACCTGGGTAATCGGTTTAATAAAGAGTTGATAACTAATGCCACCCCATATAATAGATAACATAACAACCAAAGCTCTATCCCATATATGTGACAATTACGTGACAATTAAAGCTTAAAAACATAATAATTTGTGTGTCTTCACCTTCAACCCTATTTTTTATTGTACTCATTGTTTATATTTAGAAAATAATATTATACAACTTAAACAAATACAATATAATTCACAGTTTATCAATGGTTATTAAAGAAAAAGAACAAAAGGGCAAGATAGATAGATAGATAGATAGATAGATAGATAGATAGATAGATAGATAGATAGATAGATAGATAGAACTTTTAATGAATAGGAGTGCTAGACATTAATAATATTTAACCTAGTACCGGGCTGCACTGAGGTTTGTGAAAAGCACAAATGGGAATGTATATGCTATTGGTGGGACAAGCCTTTTATTTTATAGTGCAGTTGGAACACTGCTTTTTATTTATTTTTAACAAACTTAGATTTAAACAGAGCTAAATGAAAAAGTCACCAAAAAAGCAGTCACCATTTTTATGCTTCATCAAGGATGACAATTGCCTTGAAAATGCAATATAAATGTTAATTAGTGCAACGTATCCAAGGTACCTGAATAATGTGTTATCTGTGTAATGTTGACATTATACAGTTTATGGTATTATGTATGAAACATCTTTGCTTATAATACTTGTGATGTGCATATTGCAGTGTATCCTTCCCCAAAACAATTCTACCAGCTCATTGCATATAGCTTTTAAATTACTGGAAGAGTGAGTATGAGGGGTGACCAAATGTGTAATACTGATCAAATGCAGACTATTTCCATTCTTGAAACCCCAGGTTGCTTTATACTGACATTGAAAATAAAATCAAAGATATAAAGTCTGTCAGACTCTACATTCATCTATTTACAAGCAGATTCAATCCATCTTAAGCAGCTGTCTGCCTGTACTGTTTGTATTCCTCTGAGACCTACTGTTACTGCATCTAATTCCTACTCTTATCACACCTTTATTCTCCCAAGCATCCAGATTCTTCAACTCAAATGTACTGCACAAAAGGGATGGTGAATAGTCCTATAAGGTCTATCAATTACTATAAAATGTGATCAACCCCCACCCTCCCCAACAAAAGTTGTGAACTATTATGGATTTCTGTATGGACTTATTACATTCACAGAAAACAATCTTAAGTCCTTAATAGATTAAATGAGGATTTGTCTTTTTAAAAGGGCACTAACATCAAACATTCTCAAACAGGGGAATGTTTATGTCCTACCTAGTTTGATGTTATCTTTCTATGGAGGCTTTGAGCATATGACATATTTTTGAAGCTCTCTGAACCTGGACAGTAGAAGTCTGGGAGGAGATAAAGGAATTTGGGTATAGAAGAAACAAGCAATAGTACTGTACTAAATGGTAAACTCTTCAAGCCGACTTACTAGCACCATCAGAGAAACTTTGCTTGGTCATATAACAAGGATATTTTTAGACATTTAAACAATATTATATTAGAAATATAGGGGCATATTCATTTGTCCGCGTTACTCTGTAATAGTGCGCATAATTACCGTTATTATGGTGCCTTTAACGCCGGCTTTCAGGGAGCTGCAAACTGAAATCCGGCTTAGAATTACCGTAATAACGGTAATACTTTTAACGCCGTGTTACTTTTGCTAGTAACACGGACAATTGAATATGCCCCATAGACATGTATACAATAGACTTATACACAAGTAAAATAAATAATATAAGGTTAGACATTTAAGTATTTGGGTTAGTCGTAGAAGCAATCAAACAGTACACTTTTATATAAATTGTCTTAAAATTATAACGTTTAAAATAGAGGCAATTATGTAAGAACTCAGAACATATAATACCAGTTAAGCACATTTTGTGAAAACATTTCAAATTAAATTATGTGCTTATTTTAAGTCTTTTCAGTTGACTATTGTTACTCCATAGCTTTATTTTAAAGTTGTCATATTGTAAAAAAAAGGTATTTATTATTGAGTATAGTAAGAAATAATTCACGTTATCATTGCTAATTTATAAAAACCAGAGTTATCCCACAGAACCAAAGTCAATAATTAAATCTTACCATAGGAAATCTGTGCAAATCAATCATTACTTGCCCCTAACATGCAGTTGGAAACATGACCAAGTAATCAATATACCTTGCATACAGCAGTTTTGAGGTTATGAACTTTGATCAGTCCAAAATGTATAAGTCTTGGAGTGTATCACAGTGCACCATTAGGGTTATCTTGAGGTGAGTTAGAAGTGATCTAAGAACCGTATAATATAAATAATACAGTAAAGGGAAGACTAATCAAAGGTGGATTTTGACCAAATCTCCTGTTTTTTAGCGATTTACATGGCAATTTGAAATTCGTCTATTCACCATACATCTCACAATCACAGGAATAACCATTCTGAGGTTTAGAGTAGGGAAAACTATTAAAAGGTGATTTACAAAATCGCTATGGAAAGCTCTACAATGAATCACACTGGTTTCAGACACTTCAGATTGCCTGAAAAATATCAAAATTAGTGAGATTTTCTTTTCATTGCAAAGGACAATGCATTTCAAAGGACGTGTTAAAGCCCAGAGCAGTATTTTTTCAAAGCAAAAAAATATTAAATACCGTTGTGGAATTACAAGTCCCAGCAATCCCTGACAGTCACTGACTGCTAGGACATGCTGGTACTTGTGGAACTGCAAGTCCTTGCTTGGAAAATGGTATTATAACCTCTATGTGCATTGTGCAAAACAATCAAAACTGTAAATGTTTACAATAATAACTTAAAAATATATTCAAAAATGATACATACACTACATGGACATAAGTATTCGGACGCTTGACAGTTACACACCAACAGGGGCTGTAATGACATTGTATTCAAATACATATACTTTAATATGGAGTTGGTACCCCTTTTACAGTGATAACAGCTTCCACTCTTCTTAGAAGGCTATCCACAAGATGTCGGAGTGTTTCTGAGGAAATTTGTGCCCATTCATTTTGTAGAGCATTTATAAGGCCAGGCGCTGATGTTGGATGAGAAGGCCTCGCTCACAATCTCCGTTCCAGTTCATCCCACAGGTGTTCGATGGGGTTGAGGTCAGGGCTCTGTCAAGTTCTTACACACCAAACTCATCTATCCATGTATTTGTAGTCCTTGCTTTGTGCACTGGTGCACAGTCATGTTGGAATAGAGAAGGGCCTTTCCCAAACTGTTGCCACAAAGTTGGAATCATAGCATTGTCCAAAATGACTTGGTATGCTGAAGCATTAAGATTGCCCTTCAGTGGAGATAAGGTGCCTAGTCCAAACCCTGAAAGTAGTCTGTGACGATTATGTAGTATATCTAATGACTGATTGCTTTTTTCTGTTGAATTCATGTATGAAAATGTTTATTGTTTGTAATCTTGTAATGTCAACGTGTGCTTTGCTAGATGACATGAGTTTGAACTTATGCAAGTGTCAATAATCTTTTGAAAATAGTCAGACCAGGGAGGATCTAGGAGGAGTTTGAACCCCCAAAGTTGTAAAACATCTAGCCAAGCAGAACAAGCAAAGGTGGGAAATTAGGTCCTGTGAGCATTCCAGAGCTCAGGACATCCCTAGCTCACTTCGAAAGCCCTGTGAGATTTGGGAGATCAATCTGTCCTTATTGACAGCTAAACTCCAAAGGTGGGGGGTGAGAGCTATGTGGAAAAAAGGTTTAAAATGTTCTGCCTTTGACAATAATGTGTGCGTTTTCATTAGGGGGTCTATCAAGACTGAAATGTCACATGTTTCTTAATCGTGTACACTCACACAACAGGGGGTAAATGCTGAGAGCTTTCCGGCAGGTTTGAAAAACCAATCAGATTCTAGCTATCATTTATTTAGTATTTTCTGCAAAATTATAGCTAGAATCTGATTGGTTGCTATAGGCAACATCTCCACTTTTCAAACCCGCCGGAAAAATCTCAGCTTGATACATTTACCCCCAGGTCTTAACTAGTAAGTAGTGACTATGATTTTATTTACTATTTTATGAAACTTATTTGTGCAAATATATTTTATGTCTTGTTATTAATTTTTGTAACTAAACCTTGGAACCATTTTTCAGATAAAATAACTTTAGTCTTTTGTGTTTTCTGTGATTCTCTGTGACCTTACGAAGCCCTGGGAGGCTCATGCTACATGTGTACATGTGTATATGATTTAAATGTGAAACATTAATTAAGTGGTTTTGGTAAAAGGACACCATAATAAATCCTTTGTGCAGGCAGAAAAGGTCTATTCATTGCTAAGTGACTAAGGTGATGACAGTCACGGCCATCTGTCCAGATTGCTCTATCTGGGACAGGCTGGGTGTTCGTGACACAACCCCATACCATTATCCTTCCTCCACTAAACTTCACAGTTGGCATAATGCAGTCAGGCAGGTAACGTTCTCCCAGCATCTGCCAAATCCAGACTTGCCCATCTGACTGGTAAACAGAGAAGCGGGATTCATCACTCCACAGAACACTTTTCCACTGGTCCACAGTCCAGTGTCAGTGTGCTTTACACCACTCCATCCGACGCTTGCCATTGGTCTTGGTGATGTTATGCTTGCATGCAGCTGCTCGACCATGGAAATCCAGTCCATTAAGTTCCTGCCGCACAGTTTTTGTGCTTACTTTAAAGCCAGTGGAAGTTCGGAAACTCTTCAGCTATGAAATTAGCAGAACAGTGACTCTTACGCACCATTCTCCTTAGCAGTCGTTGAACCCGCTCTGTGATTTTACGTGGTTTTCCGATTAATGGTTGAGTTTCTGTTGTTCCTAAACGCTTCCACTTTCTAATAATATCACTTACAGTTGATCGTGGAATATCCACCAGGGACGAAATTTCATGAACCTTCTTATTGCAGTGGTAGCATTCTGTCACAGTACCAGGCTTGAAGCCACTGAGCTCTTCAGAACGACCCATTTTGTATCACAAATGTTTGCAGCAAATGAAGACTGCATGGCTAGGTGCTTGATTTTATACACCTCTGGCAACGGGTCTGAATGAAACAATTCAATAATTGACAGGTGTGGCCAAATACTTTTGTCCATATACTATATATCAGGATGTTATTAATGCTTACTGTACATAAAATGTATTTTTACAGTTGTACTTAATTGCAAACACGTGTTCTGGCAAGCATAGTATTCCATCATCACTATCAATTGGCACTTACACCTGTCCTGTAGCTGGTGCAAGTGATACAGCTAAAAAAACAAAGTACCAAAGACATGCTCAGAGCTTGAATTGGACGAATGTCCCCTTTCTTATCATGTCATTTGCATTCAAGCTTGAATTGCATGCACTTCAAGCTTGAATTGCATGCACTTCGGTTCACTGGCAAAAGTCAATTTCTAAACAATTTCACACAAAATACAGCACACAACGGGAGGTACTACCGAAGCTGAATTAGGCCCTCTGTAAGCATCCCTTGGTCAAGATCTTATTGCAGGTCCACATCTGTTGGATGAACATTTATTACTGTAAAATATTCGACCAACTTGCCAGCTCCCTAGTAAAGTTGCCATCCTGTGACTCTACCAAACTGGTGTTTGAAATGCCATCTGGGATTATCTCACTAATTGCCACCAGTCATATGTTGTGACAGGATGGGCTTATTCTGTCCAACATGTGCTCTTTATATAGAGTCAAAACTGGATGTTTGAACAGGGTGGCCAATCTAAAAGAGGTGGTAGATTGTACGGAGGCAACAAGATTTGACTGGACCAATGGGCATTTCACCGCTGGCTTTGAAAGTGGACACAGGTTCCTTCATGCCAGTAGGAGAGCTTACAACACAGGAATATTACATATTAATGTTTAGCATCAGGGATATCTCTAGCCACAGGAAACAATGCACTATCTACATTGAGTTTTAAACAAAATGTATAGTAATTTGCATGTTTAATAATAATAATAATAATAATAATAATAATAATAATATTAATAATAATAATAATAATAATAATACAGTTTTCCTCTTATATTAAACATGCACAAACAAACATACAAAACACAGACAGCCCCTGCTGACACTGGAATGCTGTGGTCAAAGTAACATCACCCCACTACCTGGCTGAGGCTGGATCCTGATCTACATGTGGTTTTGTGTTTCAGTGTGACACAGCCATCCTGTAGACATACCACCTTAGAAAACTATGTTGCATTATAGAGAGTTTTTTACTTAAATCAAATCTAAATGCATTTCTTACTATCAAAACCAATGCATATCTGATATAAACTTGGCTCATTTGCTACAAGATGTCATACATCTTGAGATGTGTTTGACTCTGCTTTAAATCACAAATGTGCTATTTTATGTGCAACTTTTCAGAGATTTCTTGGACTCTTATGTGTCCAACTCAGCATCAACCCCAGTGTGTTTTTCACTCTCTCAATGTCATTCCTTTCCACATTCAATAAACAGGTACAAGTTGATCAAAAGCAAGAGGTACAATACTGCAATGCAGTAGGCATCATATAGCAATCAGATTTATGACAATAATGCCAGTTCGTAGCTCAGTGCTGTTTACTATTTCTCATGTAAAACATGCACTTATTTCACACATCCAATAAAAGTTGGAATGATATTCACTCTCCTAAAAGGAGATTCATTAGCTTGGACATCCCTCTGTCTAGAATGAGGAGATTCTATTTTAATTCCCTGCCTTGCTTTATGCAAACTTTCAAAGCAGTTTTCCACAACTCTCACCATAGTACTACAGCCATAGCTATTCTAACCTTGTTACAACAAGGTTCAAGATCCATGATGGAAAATACCATGGAATTTAAGAGATGGGTAGATGACACTCACTGGAATGTCACTGTCATCAATCTCATTTCTTTGTCAATTATGATATTAATGAGCTGGCTCATATGGAACCATTTGAAGAACTAGATGAATTCCTTGTGGTACATTACTTTTGCCTGAACAATCAAAAGAAAAGGGACCATCTCCTTGCATCTTACCACATTCTCTTCTTACTGACCAAGTCCTCATACCATTGCTGGACCTGCTGTCACTGAAGAAGAACCATGCAAATAGGTAGTGTCTGTGGTCCTCGAATAGGGCAAGAATGAAATCACTTCTACAGTAATAACCTCTGCATATACTGTGCTAGCACGCAGTATTATCTGTGCTAGTGCTGCCATTGTGGCAATCCCTCCTGTTTGGCCATCTCCAGCTTGCAACTGTCAACACCTATTTCAGAGTGCTATGTTTCCTCAACAATTCAAGATACACTTCAGAATTGCATGAAAGTATCCCAGCCATCATTGACACTGGATCTACAGGAAACTTTCTGGACAAGACTTTCTTTAAACAACATATAATTGCGTGTGGTAGGATAACCCGGCACCTAGAAACCCAAAACATACCACACTGACAGAAAATTTACGATCAGTACAAGAGCGATAATATAATGATAGCAACTAGCCATGTAAGTGACAAGTAGTATTTCCAGCAGGTAAAATACCCTCCAAATGTAAAAAGCGACTCTACAACACCTATACACTAAGGAAAATCAATCCTCATAAACAATCGCAGCTAAATAATTCCCAAAATAACAACCATACACTAGTTAGTTTGTAAATTATAAAATTAGAAAGAAGAATGGGATAAATTCAGCGCTATTGGTTTCTCAAAAGGCCAACAGATAGTTTATCCAATGAAGGATAAAAATAAAATGATGATAATATAACAGGATTATACTCTAATAAATGTACAAATAATCATTCCACTAAACGATCCTCTAATTATCACACTGTACAGTGCCGACAGCAATCTCTTAATAGAGCTTCTGCGTTGTTCATATCAGCATGTAGATGTGTGAATAGGAGGTGGTTCGGTTATTCCTCGTATATCCAATCCTTTCCCCAAAGTAATAAACTTACAATATAAAATCTTTCAATTTTCACATAGCGGGTGCTTGTAGAAGGGGTCCATACAGTCTCACTTCCCAAGACACGAAAGGATCAGTTCTCATTAATGTTGAAAATGCCATGCAACAGAAAATATATCGAAATTCTAGAGCAGTGTGTTATTCTTGTATTTTTCTTGTGTGTTTACGTATGCACCCATGTACAATGTATAATTCTTTCTAAAATACATTGTACATGGGTGCATACTTACCTCACCCCTTTAACAACAGAGATAATGCCGTTGACATGCTCAATGACATCATCAGCTGCAGCCGCCTTCTTGCTTCATCGCCATTGGCTGCTGTCAGGGTGAAGAGGAGTCGTCCTCTTGCAGGGTCGGGAACCAGCTCCTTCGGAATAGTCATGTCAGAATGAGTCTTGTCGGGGTAGTCAGCATCGATATGCTGACTACCACCACTGTATAGTGTGATAATTAGAAGACCATTTAGCGGACTGATTATTTGTACATTTATTAGAGTGTAATCCTGTAATATTATCATTTTATTTTTATCCTTCATTGGATAAACTATCCGTTGGCCTTCTGAGAAACCAATAGCGCTGAATTTATCCCATTCTTCTTTCTAATTTTAACACCTATACACTAACAAATCACGTTACTTTTAATGGACATAATGGTAACTGTGGTTTTAAAGCTGCAATATGTGGACCCATAGCCTGGATTACATTATACAGGCTGTAGGTCCACCCATTGCCACTTTAAAACTACAGTTTTCATTATGTCCATTACAAGTGATGTGATTTATTAGTGTATAAATGTTGCAAAGTCGTTTTTTACATTTGCAGGGGATTTTAGCTGCTGAAAATACTACTTGTCACTTACATGGTTAGTCGCTATCATTATTTTATCGCTCTTGTACTGATCGTAATTTTTCTGTCAGTGTGGTGTGCATTGGGTTTGTAAGTGCCGCTTACACCACTACTACCAATATAATTCCTATTGTTCATAAGACTTCTCCTGTTCCTCTAAAGACCATTGATGTATCCCCATCATTCATGGACCAGATACCATAGAGTCTCAGCCAATACATAGTCATTTCTGCCAATAATCATCAGGAAATCTTGACACTCAATATAATGCACTCTCATCCCTTCCTTGCTGTTCTGGGAATAAAATGGTTGGCTCAGCATAATCCAAGCATTAACTGTGAAACCAGAACGTCACAGTATTGCATGTTAAAGTATGTCCTTGAAAAAACATCTATTTCTCTTTTTGCTGCCATTTCTACTGCTCCATATGAGCTGCCAGTGACCAACCATGACTTCATTGATGTATTCAGTAAATAAATACATCCATGAAATTATTTACAGAACGGTGAGTAAAAGTAAAGGTACTGTCCAATGTTAAGTAGGCATGGGCTCAAGAAAAAAGGGCTGTTGGAGCAAATCTAGAGGTACAGAGAGTGATGCAATAATAGAAAGTGAACACAAGGAAAGAGGGACCTGCATGTGAGAGCTAACATCCTAAAGGTAAGGGGAAGACACAAATAGGGTGGCACCCTTTTCGGGAGTGGTGGTGATAGTAGAGGCAAAGGAGTTAGAAGGATGGCTAAAAAATAATTTTAATGGCACGTTTGAAATATTGTAGAGAAGAGGCTAATCTTATAGGACATGGGAGATCATTCCACAGGAGAGGAGCAGTCAGGGCAAAGTCCTGGATGTGGAGATAAGAAGAAGTAGTCAGTGTGGTAGTGAGGCGGTGGTCATAAGCAGAGCAGAGAGGATGGGAATGAGAGTGGGTATAGATGAGATTGGAGAAGTTGGGTAGGGAGGATTGACTGTGTGCTTTTTAGGTGAGTATGGGTAGTTTAAATTTAGTTTTTTAATTTAAGGGGAGCCATTGTAGTGACTGGCAGAGACGGACAGCAGAGATAAAGTAGTACAATACAGTAATCAAGGGTGAGAGATTATAAGAAAGTGAATAAGAGTTTTGCTTGCTTACATATTAAAAATGAGATGGAAATGTTCCGGAAGTGGAAGTGGCATGTTTTGAAGAGGGATTGCATGCAAGGTTTGAAGGAAACAGAAAATTCAAAGATAATACCTAGACAGTGGACTTGAAGGACAGAGAAGAGTTCATTGTTATCAGCAGTAAGAGAACGGAGAAGGTGAGGGAGCGCTAGAAGGGCGGGGGAACAATTATTTCAGTCTTAGTATAATAAAGCATTGGAACATCCAAGGTGAGATGGCCAAGAGACAGCAGCAGACATGAAAAATGAGGAAATGAGAGGTGTTACAGGAGAAGGGATAGATTTTGGTGTCATCAGCATACAGGTGGTAACAGAGTTCAAAGGAGCTAATGTGGTCACCAAGACAGGAGGTGTAAATGAAAAAGAGAGGTGGGCAAAGATTGGGATGTTGAGGAACTCCAAAAAATAAGTGAAGATGAGGGGAGGTGGAGTCATGTGTTTAGACCAAAAAGAAACAGTTTCGGATGTAAGAGCAAAGCCAAGAGAAGAATGATTATGGAATACTTAAATCTTCATCATCCCCCTTAGGGGGGCTTATAACCTGACCCGGGTAAGACTATGTGATGAGTAGCAGCACTTTTTAACACTTCATTAATGTGTTTATAAATTTACTGGACAGGTACTTGCTTATGTCGAACGACTTTACCTTGTGTTGTAGAGGTAAATGCCTCAGACAAAGCTGTAGGAGCATTTCTGTCCCAAATACAAGGAGTAAAGATTCTTCTCATCCTACTATTTTCAAAAACTATTACCAGCTCAACAAAAGTATAGAATATCCGGAATAAATATTTTATTCCTATGACAGTTGCTTTGAAAGTGGAGTTATTGGAATGAGCTACAGTTCGCTTTACTGCTAAGAGATTTAACTCTCGGTGGGCCCTATTCTTTGCCCGATTTCAATTTCATGTTTCATGCCAGCCAGGTTCTTGAAATTGAGAAGCAGTTAGACTGACAATTTGAAACTTCAGAGGCCTCAACCACCTGAGACTACTCTGCCTAAAGGGAAAAGGTTTTGGCAATTTCTACAAGCTTATCATGGTGGCTACCAGGAAAGGCCTTCTTATCCATGAGATTCAAAATGGGAACCCTGAGGTCATGATACAGACAATTGAATTTCTCACCTATAAATCCAGTGTGTTTGTTCCAGCTAAAAAATTACAGGGAGAGGTTTTATGGTGATATCATTATGCTTTAACCACAGATCACCTAGGATTCTGTAAAACTCTTTAATTAGTCAGCTGGAATTACTTGTGGCCAGCTATCCAATACACAGTACAGCAATATGTTGCATCCTATCACAAACGGGTTGGGTACGTATTATCAATGACAACAATTCTGACATCCTTCAATACATTTCTACAATAAAAAACAATTGCACAAGAAAACGAAGTAAATGTGTAAAAGTAAAAGTGTTGAAACACTTAGTCAGCGGGGTCCAGACATTGCCGCTTTAAATTAACATTCATCGCGCACACGTCACACTCAAGTGCCAGAGAGCTGTCTATTTGGAAGCACTGCCTGTCAGTCTGCGGTGCCATAGGACATCTGCATCTTCGGCTTTCAGGCAAGTCTGTTTGTATTTACTTTGTTATTTTGTGCAATCATTTTTTTTTGTAGGGATGAAGGATGTCGGAATTGCGGTCATCGGTAATACGATTACCACTATTACAAACGCACTTCGAGCTTCCGTGATTTGGATGTTACTGCAAGGGCTTCAACAGGAGTTCAGCACTCAATCTAGTACTCACTTATCACACAGGTTACAGATTTAGCTGAAAAAAACCCAAAAGTAGGTCTCTTACATCCATACAAACCCAAAGGCCGATACCACCTATTGAAGAAGTGCCCAAACAAATTTTACTCAAGAGCTAGCAATAAATCATGTTTTAAGGATTTCTGTCTGTAGAAGCAGGTGGGATAATTACTGACCCAGCCAAATAGATTAACTCACCTGTGCACGAGTAAAGAAAACCTGAAAACATGAACAGTTGGCAGCTCATGAGGACTGAGGTTGGGCACCTCTGACCTTTTGTACTAGGGCAGTAGGATCCGAAAACTCTGTTACACAAATGTACACATTGCTCATTGCTAGAAAAATGTGTTAACAGTTCACACAGCCAAGCAATACTTCCTTTCTTTAAAGGCTTATGGATCCCTTAAAGCAACAAGGGTAAAAATATTAGATGTTATATTTAATATGACAAGATACAGGGAGATTTTCCACCTGGGTGTAAATCATAGTCTGTTCTTAAATTGTCCAAGATTCTCATATATCAGTCATATATTTCCCCTGACAACTCGCAGAAACACAGTTCCTAATTCAATAAACTGGTCATAACTTCCCACACATTTTCATATGAAATATAATATTATTATGACATTAAGACTCATTCTGGAAGATAAGTGATTACTGTAGTTTCTCTGTACAGTGTTTATTTATAAAAAGCATACCTTACGTAGTTTTTGTTCCTAAGTTTAAACTAGTAAACTGGTATTTCTCAGAACATTAAATATAAAGTTGTGTGGTTGCAAGTTTATTTTTTCAATATAAATACATAAGCAGCTTGTGACGGATGCAAACAGGAGACTACTGTATTCCTTTGTCATCACAAGCACACTTTACCAGGAATTGTCACCCATAAGCATTGAAGTCTGGGAGTATGTTTTAGCTGACTCAGCTCCTAGATATGATTTTCCTTCATTAATCTAGAAGATGAAATGGTACAGTATATCAGACTTACCTACAGACTTGGTGATTTGTGACGCACATATGCCAAGCTGCCTTCCTGAGACATTTAGCTTACTAGGTGTGAGAAACTCTTCTTATGTCCTTCTTCTGGTTGTGATACCATAGTAATAATTGTGGAAAGATTTGCCAAACAAAGTCATTTTATTCTTCTAAATGGTCTACCCTCAGCTCCTTTCACAGCTCAGGTCTTTATCAAAGAAATGTAATGTGTCCATGGATATCCAGAAGATATCATATCTGACCGAGGTCTTCAATTAGAAAGCTTTTTGTGATATACTCCAAATAAAGATCTATTTATCCATCAACCACAATCTAATAGACAAATGGAACAAGCAAACCATAGCTTGGAGTAATATCTCAGAACATACTGTATAAATTTAAGAAAGATTGCTAGAACAAACCACCAATCAAACACCATTCTTTGCATCTATTGTTTCCATCCAAGGTATATCCTTCTTCCTGGACTACATGCTCTTTGCTAGCTATTACTAAGATGCATCTAACTATCCATAATACTCATTAAGCCTTGCTCCAAGCTCTGAACAGAGTTCAATGGTCCTAGAAGTGCCAAGCATGCAAGAAGGCACCATATCTGTACTAAGTAGTCCAAAAAAACATATCTTTTGACAAGAAAAAACTTAATTTAGGACAGCCTTCGCACAAGTTAGTAATGTTGGTTCATTTCAAATCTTATAGCAATTCTCCACTGTTAATTTTAAACTTCAGTTTCCAAACTCCATGCAAAAAATACATCCAGTGTTTCCTATGTCCTTGCTAAAGCCTGTATATCCATCCTTAAAGCCTCCAAAAGATCCTGGACTCCTGTAAGGTCAAAGGCCATCTTTAATATAATTTTTAGTGGAAAGGATATAGTATATCTGAAAGATCCTGGAAACCTGTAACTGATATTAACACTTAAATTGTTGTTTTTCACTTCAGTCATCAAGGTAAACCTGGGGTGCTTTAGAAGGAAGGAGACACTTTCAGATTCTGCACTAGTGCAGTCCCTGCCTTGTCCTGCTGTGCGACCCTCATATGCCCTGAATGCCTCACTTAGAACACATGGGTCACCACTTGAGTGCTTAATGTGCTTGTATCTTACATTATTGATGTGGAAAAGGAAGCAATGTTACATTACAACATAAAGTTATTAATGTGTGGAAATGAATTATATATATAACATGAACAATTATGCTATAGATGAATATCTAGGGGTAAATGTATCAAGCTGCGATTTTACTTTTCCAGCGATTTTCCTGGGCGATTCAAACTCACCGATATATTAAATGGCGATTTGATGTAAAAGCGCCAGAGAAGTATTTATTTCAAAATCGCCAGTCTCCAGATCACTACAATTAGGGATGTGCACCGGCCACTTTTCACGTTTTGGGTTTTGGGTTCTGATTACCTTCAACTTTTGGGTTCTAATGGGTTTTGCCAAAACACCCCCCTCAAGGTTTTGGGTTTTAGGTTCTGATTTTTTTTTTTTTAAAAAAGCATAAAAACTGCTAAAATCCAGATTTTTGGTTTCTTTTTCACTCCTACGCTATTATTATCCTCAATAACATTCATTTCCACTCATTTCCAGTCTATTCTGAACACTTCACACCTCACAATATTGTTTTTAGGCCAAAAGGTTGCACCGAGGTAGCTGGATGACTAAGCTAAGCGACACAAGTGGGCGGCACAAACATGTGGCCCATCTAGGAGTGGCACTGCAGTGGCAGACAGGACATTGGGCATGGGCCTTGGCAGACGACGTTGATGGCATTTCATCGTCTATGTCATGACTAGTGGCAGCAGCTTCAGCATTAGGAGGAAGTGGTTCTTGATCTTTCCCTACTTTATCCTCCAAATTTTTGTTCTCCATTATATGCAGCACAAGAGAGTGTACCTCTAAACCACACACACTCGGCAAAGCCTTTAAAAATTATATGCGGCACAGGAGAGTACCACTGGACTGGAGTTATACGGCTGTACCACTGGACTTATACGGCAAGATCAGTGGACCTATACGGCAGTACCACTGGACTGGACTTAAGCAACACAGGACAGAACCACTGGACTTATGCAGTACAGGACACCACCACTGGACTTTTGCAGCACAGGACAGCACTATTGGATTTATATGGCTGTACCACTGGACTGGACTTATATGGCAGTACCACTGGACTGGACCTAAGCAGCACAGGACAGCACCACTGGATTTAAATGGCTGTACCACTGGACTGGACACAGGACAGCACCACTGGCCTGGACTTATATGGCAGTGCCACTGGACTTGACTTAATCAGCACAGGACAACACAGGACAGCACCACTGGAATTATGGCAGCATCACCACTCGACTGAGCAGGACAGAGCACAGGACAGCACCACTGGACTGAGCAGGACAGCACCACTGGACTGAGCAGGACAGAGCACAGGACATCACCACTGGACTGAGCAGGACAGAGCACCGGACAGCACCACTGGACTGAGCAGGACAGAGGACACCACCACACACCCTCCCTCTTCTCTCTCCAATGCCCGAGTGAAGATGGCGGTGGGAAGCGGGGAATAATATGAATCCGGATCTCGCAAGATCCGATGGCGGGATGATGACGTTTTGCCCCGTTCTGAGTTTTGTGTTGGGCGGGAATCCCCAAACAGTGCTCGGATCCGGGCTAGGATCGGCACTGTTCGGGGGTGTTCGGATTTCAAAAATCCGAACCCGCTCACCCCTACTACAAATCACAGTCATGATGTTTTGCAACTCCAGCTATACAAATCGGCAAATGTATGAACCTCTGATTTTGCAAACTCACCCAAGTTTGAATTGAAAATCGTCAGATACAACAGGCTACTTTATAGGCGAGATTGCCAAACACATCACTGCTGGGCAATGTTAATATAACAGAAGGCACCATTGGTGTTTTAATAAAGCATGATTTATGTTTTAGAGGAACAAAAATGCTTATAAATTAGCATACAGTTAACAAATTATTTTACAAATAAATTAGTTGTACACATTTCTGTAATGTTTTTTAATCAGTCTACAGTATGTGCTACATTATTATTATTATTATTATTATTATTATTATTAGATTTATTATCTTTTAGTTATAAAGCACCAACATATTACATATTAATGTACATTAAGGGGAACATGGGCCGAAAAAAAATTATATTGTGCAATGAAGTGGAACAGCAGGTAAAGATGGGCCTGGCCAAATGTTTTCAATAAAAAAGAGGTGTGGGGAACAGTTAATACTTAAGGTAGCAGAATAACTATTGTAGCTGCTGGTGAATACAGTGCCTGTGGCTATTCTTAGCCATCTGCATTATCATCCTCTGACAAAAACAGGCATGGGTAGCTGGCTTTTCTGTGCAACATCTGTATGCATCTACCTATTTGCATTTGTTTAATTTAAAGTTAAATGTAAATTCTTCAGAATGTTGTAATTTTGTACATTTTGCAAAATGTGTTGCACTGCCCATATGCCCAAATTGCACCATTATTTTAAGATTTGTGTATCTAACACCTGCAGCCTCTTGTACTTCAAGAGGCAGATAAGGGGCATTCAGGTGCAAATGTATTACAGTATAGTAAGGGGAATTAAATCCACGATAAGCAACCCTACCCCTTGAGATGCATCTTATTTTGACATACACTTATCTTTGAAATATGTCTCTTACAAAGAGCAAATTCAAGACCTACACATGATGGGTGCAGATTTCTGCAATGAATATATGTATTTTTTAATTTTTAATTTTATTATATTGGCTTACTATCTAATTACCAGCGTTCTCATGGTGTTGATATTTTCTGATGGGGACACCATTTAAACTACATACTTGTGACACTATAAGTGCTCATGTGCATGCTGACACTAGTAGTGCCACAGGTATGTACTTTTAATGATGTCCCCATCAGGCAATATTATGTATTGCCATAAAAATATAAATACTGCACCACTGGGGATGAAATATCAAGCCACTGTAAAATAATAAAATATAAATAATCCCTTACATATAATCATTAAATAAATTTGTCCCATTAAATTATTAAAAAAATATTTTGCAAGAAAATTAATAATTATTTTGCCTCTCTACAACAAAAAAACATGATTTATTTAAATTTCCATTGTGCCTCCTATTATATTAATAATGACCAGATAGCTTAAACAGCATACTTTTATTTCTGTTTAATCTTGGGCGAGTTTTAGTTTCTGTTGAAACTCAGCCGAGTTTTGTTTAATCTCCAGGGAGTTTGATTACTACATGGGAGAGATAGATGTTTTAAAATCGATACAAATCGCCAGAGATTGGAATGTGGAAAGTCAAAATTGCAGGATAATACATATGGCGATTGTGTACTTAAAATCGCCAGTTTTCTCTCGCAATTTGTGCTGATTTTAAATTGCTGAAAAAAATAGCAGTTTGATAGATTTACCCCAAGAGTCATTTTGTAACACCCATCCATCATATACACCTAAACTCCATGCTAGCATCTGTCATATACCAGAATGCTTTTTTTTTAGACAGGAGTGCTTCTTCACTCCCTGTCACAGCCTAATTTGACTCTTTGTGTACTAAAGTCCACAGAAAGTGGTGCTTCCCAGGCATCATTCAGTACCACCAAATGGCAACATAGTATTTTTAAGCATCTATCTTGAAGTCTGTACATGTTGAAGGAGTGGTTTCATTGTTTTCACTTTGGTATTAGTGTCTGTGGTGCCTTGTACCTGACATTTTGCATTATCTTCTCTTGCACATGTTTTTATTATAGAACAGTATTTAGTACAGCATTAATTATGAGTTTGGAGAGTGCAGAGTATCCCTGTTTATCTGTCTATACAATGTGGGCAACCCTCTCTTGCACCCCAGTCTGTACATGGTGAGTGCAGAGGACCTATGTCTGTTTTTGTTTATACAACGTAAGTCCCATCATTCTTGCACCCCATTCTTTACATTAATTAATTCAAACTTGTGTCAGGTGAGTCCCAGGTCTCCCATGGCTGCTAGTGCTTGGGAAAGACTTGCCTTTAAAAGCTGTGTGCAGGTAAGCCTTAAGCCCAGATAAAATAGCATAGCATACAATCATGTTAGGACTGACCAGATTGGGAAGACTTTGGCGTGAGTTGGTCAGCTTAACATACATTGCAATATGTGGAACTAACATTCCCTGTTTTTATTGTAGAACAGTATTTAGTACAGCATAAATTATGTGTTTGGAGAGTGCAGAGTATCCCTGTTTTTATATATATATATATATATATATATATATATATATATAGTTTTAAGTTGTTGTTTTTTTAAAAATTTACGTTCTAATTAAGTAGTTGTTGCAAGATTGGAAGTCTCTAAGTTCAGATCTAGGAACTTCCCCCAGAATACAGCATAATCCTTTGAACACACCGTTCATTTGTGAGTTGTGGAATAACCCGCCTTACCTCTCTGCCATCAAGAGGATATCAAGCATTGAATCAGTGTAGATATTCACCCTGGCTTGGTGAGGTGCAACTTTCATCACCCTAAATCACACTGCACCTCATGTTTTAGCACACACTTATGTTGCCAATTCAGACAGATCTAACTTTCAATGCTCTTAGGGAAAATTTAGTGTGGTCATATTATAGCTGCACAGAAAGGGAGCCAGCAGTCATATTCTAACCTACTTTACCCCCAGCACGAATATAAAATTTCCTATCAGATTGTGATAAGGGTCAGCAGTTATTTGTGTCCATACATGCATATATTTGTTGCCAATTAGATTTAATAAGTTGTAATTGGTCCTCAAGATAGCAGCACAGTTGGGTAATTTCAGTAATGCATTACAAGAAGCTGAATGTTGTGTTTTAATGTAAACAGGTATGAATTAATTTTTGTCCAATACAACAAATCCTGTTTAGTTAGCATGTATTTCCATTGGAACAGTGGTCTATGAGCGCAGCTATGTTGGTAATTGGAGATAGACAGGCACACCTGGCAACAAATGTATTCCTTGTATTCAGAGTAACAGGATAAGAAAATTGCAAAACTTAATAATAACACATCTGAACTAGAACATTTAATAAAAATATATTGCATGAATGAGAAGGATAACCACAGGGTCATAATTTGGGTTACAAATATCACATATTGCTTAGCAATCATTTCCCCCTGTCCTCAATAGTGTTACATAAAGTATAAGAATTAACTGTTATTGTATTATGCACTAGTCTGTAGCTATGAATTTCCGAATTTTTGGTGCCACAAAAATTCCTTCCCTCATAGATAATTCTTTTCTCAAAAAGCTATGCAGAAACGTATCTGTATATTGGTCCACCATTTATGCATTTTAGAAAACTCTTTATTTCATCACCTGTGGCTGTTTGCATTACTTATTTGCTGTAAACACACTACCCTGTCTTGAAATTATCACACCTGTATAATTTCTTTTTTTTCACAATTTTTTTTTAAATGGAGATTGCATTGCCTGGACTATGTCACATGTTAGTTACAAATGTTAGTTTTATATGCTATTCATTAGTGTATGACTTTTAACTTATAGTACATTCTTTTTTGAAAGTAAGCATGTCTAAGTATTTTTACAGTGTAAACCATAAGGCACTTTTACAGCCATATGTATAATATTTGTTGTAGTTTTTACATGAGCTACCATACCCAAGAAATTTGTGGCTACTGTCGAAATAATAATTAACAAAAACCCTTTATTACCAATTAGTTCAATAGAATGAACTAATGAACTTGAATTGTATGTGTCTGTGCTTTTAAGTAAAGGGAAAAACATGTATTGCACAATACACAAAAACAAATTATATAATGGTCACATGATCTTCATTTCACAATATAAGACCAAAAGACATATTTGCTCCAAATAAGGTCAAGACGACCCTTCCAAAAGACCCCTACAAGAACATGTCACTTTAATGAAGACTAATGATAAAGACTTAGGGCTAGATTTACTAAGCTGCGGGTTTAAAAAGGGGGGATGTTGCCTATAGCAACCAATCAGATTCTAGCTTTCATTTATTTAGTACCTTCTACAAAATGACAGCGAGAATCTGATTGGTTGCTATAGGCAACATCCCCACTTTTTCAAACCCGCAGCTTAGTAAATCTAGCCCCTAGACTATTTGTGACACTTGAATAGACTTTTAGGTACCGCTCAGCATGTGGTCTGGCTCATTGAGGCCATGTGCTAATATAGCCTATATGTAATACTGTATAGACAAAAATAATTCAGTTTTAAAATATGCCACTTAAAACCAATAAAAGTAGTGATCAACCACATATTCCTCAATAGCATGATGAAGGGCAGCTCATATGTTAAATTAAGAATTCTGCCCCACAGAGAAATGAATAAAAGGAGTGTAAGCTCTGCAAATGCCCTGTACTTAGGCATGTTTGATATGAAAAGATGGACAAAGTCATAGGGGATTTATTAATGATAAAATTAGATCGATGTAATGCTGTCCAGGCAAAATATATCACATAGTAGCATTGGTTAGTAAATCAGGCAACATGTAAATTTGGTTTGAAAAAGTGTCCCAGGGCACAACCCCAGATTAGCATTAAAAGCTGCCCCTGTGAAGACCATCCCATTTCATGTTGCTGAGTGTCAGCAGTGATGTAAGCTGGGAAGTTGTGTTTTAAAGTAATGATGAGAAACATTTTCTATAAAAGAATGACTTAATCAAATATAGATTGTCAATTGGCATTTGAGACCCTGGGCGTATGTTTGCTTCGTCCAGCATGGCTGTATCTATGCATAATATCTTTTTAATAAAAAATAGAAATATTGCATTTTGAAATCCTGTTCACTAATTTATTATTTAAAGAGAAAAAAATAGAAAAATATTACACAATACCAGGCTGATTTCTCTATTTTAACCATTTATTAACCCAAGCACTTGCTGACAGGGGCATTGGGGAGGGCCCCAGTGCATTCAATATGTGGCTGATTTTTCCTAGTGGGCGGGCCTGCATGTTTTTCCTGGGCCTGTTTTCAATTGGGAATTCAGCCCCGTGCTGAACAGGCTGGGGCTGTGTGACATTATTACACACTGTGGGGTTCCCTGGTATTGTGTTACTAGCCGAGTCTGTCACAGTTTGATGCTGGATGCAGCTTGTTTGAGGCAAGCTCATGCTGTTTATCCTCCAAAGGTGCATGAGACAGCTCAGGATATAAGTACTGGTATAAATTTTGCAATGGGGGTGATAACAACTTTTTTAAAAAAGTATATCTTTATTTACGTTACTCAACATTAAAATACCATATGATGTTTGGCATCTCTACTGCATGCTATGCTTAAAGTATATTATATACTTAATTTGTATGATATGTTTTATGCATATCTCCATGCATCAGATAAATTTAACACCATGTGCATTCATTTTAAGATATGTGCAGCTCAGCTTGCACACATAATTGCGTCTTTTCTTTGGACACATGCATTTTTTTAAATAAAATGTATCCAATTCAGGATGTGCTGTTGGAATCCTTCTTGATATGACATAGAATATAATGTGATAGTATGTCATTAAAATACCTAATCTGTATTACATTAATATAACATTTGTCTAGACTTCTCTACTTACAGTTGATAGAAATGCCATTCCTGTTACTCACATAAATTATTCAGGAAGGGAGATCATCTATGAAGTGCTGTCAGGCTGCTTTGTAGTATAAAACAGCGTTTGACCTGCTGAGCACTTAGATTTGCTCCAAGGCAAGCCGGTTTATAGAGCAAAATGGCTTTGTATCATCATCATTATCATATATTTATATAGCGACACTAATTCCGCAGCACTATACAGAGAATGCACTCATCATTCCTTGCCCCATTGGAGCTTACAGTCTAATGTATCTAACATACACAGACCGGGAGAGTCTAGGGTCAATTTGATAGCAGCCAATTAACCTACTAGTATATTTTTGGAGTGTGGGAGGAAACCGGAGCACCCATTGAAAAAACACGCAAACACAGGGAGACATTCAAATGTAGTGCCCCAGAGTTTGATATTTGTGTATGGTCCCTTTGAAAAGGTTTGTGCAAGTTCAGGAAGTATTATACCCAGGAGTTTCCCTGCTCATGCTGCTCATTGGTACGTGCATCTGTCAGTCAAGAAGAGCTAGACTGAAAGTGAGATTGCAGCCAAAATCCTGCAAGATTTAGGTGTGTTTTTTGTGCTAGAAACTTTTGTGAAGAGGAAAGAAGAAGTGTGATGTGAGGTGCTGTGTAAAGAAACTGACATAGAAAAACAGCCAAGCAAAAGGCTGGTTGGAGTTTAAGAACAGATATACTGACAAGTTTTCCCTGACAGACAGTGCAGCAAAAGAGAAAGCCGCCCAGTGTGCTGGGGTGAGTCTATACACTATACCCTATACGAGTGGGACTTTGTTCTGTTTGAGACATAATAGTAGTGAGAAACAAGAGTACAGCTGTGAGTTTAAATCCTCAGAATGTATGTGGAACACTTGTATTATTAATCAGAGGTACTTAGGGCCTGAGTCAGTAAGAAGAGTAAAGCATAAAAAAGGATTAATTTTGCAACCTGGGCAAAACCATGTTGCATTGGAGGGGGAGGTAAATTTAAATGTGAAGATATATAGATGGGTTAGAACATGTCCTAGATCAACTTGAAATTTCAATGTACAAATAAAGCTATCAAGTATTTGTGTGCTACATGAAAAACAGCCAGTATTTATCTTATGTGCAAAATAATAAACTAATTTGATCCCCTTGCATTGTGACATGGGTTGCCCCAGAGAACATTTACTCCTTTTTTTGCCTTACTTTCCTTAATGACTCAGGCCCTGAGAGAGTGAGTCACAGAATGATAGAGTCTGTGCAACAGCGTGGCACTACAAGTCACAGCCAGTTTCAGGATATAAAAGCACCTAGTGATTAACATTTTTGCAGTACATCACTAGGGAAGCAAACCTCATTAGCAGCAAGATAATCTTGTTCCAGAACTGTAATTAAGACAACCCATCAGTTAAAGGAATTGTGTTTGTTAACCACCCCCATTTTAAGACAGTGAATGCAGCATCAATGATCAGACATTTTATTTAGTACAGAGACCGAATTATCTGTCAGAATTTTATTTGGATTAGTAGGATTACGCGACTCAGTCTGCCCTGTCTTCCAAACAAGAGGTAGTAGTGGGTATATCTTGTAGAGCATTGTTCGGTGTTGTTGTAGTTAAACACAAGTTCAAGCAATAGGTTAGTCCAATCTAACTTCTGAGGAAGTGAAAAAGCTTTCAACATACCGATGAAGATCTTGTTCATCTTCTCACATAATCAGTTTCCTTGCGGGTGATATGCAGTAGCCTTTACTTTCCAACACTGATACATTGGACAAAATTCTGTGAAGAGTTCAAATTCGAATGTCAAACCCCAGTCAGTCAATATCTTCTCTGGAAAACCATAAGGTCTCACAAATATTTTGAGCAGAACTTCTGCTGTGGTTTTAGCAGTCAAGACAGAGACAGGTGTCACTATTGCATACTTAGTGATCGATGAGTGTTAGGGCATACTGATATCTAGTTCTGCTGAATTCCAGCTTTACATGATCCAGCGTCACTAGCTAATGGTTAGCTGCTCTTGATGGGGTGTAAATGTGCTTTTGCATAGGCCCCACTCGCCTCTTAATGCTGCAGGTTCGGCACTCCTTCTACCATTTCTCAATATCTGGTCACATTCCTACCCAGTACTATTGTGGTCTGGTATCAGTAGCTGATGGGGAGTATTGGCCCTCTAGTACCATTTGGAGGGTTTTGGGGTACCTCTTGGTAAGTTAGCTCTCAATTTGAAAATACATGAATGTATGACCCAGTATATAGGGAATCTCACTGTTTATAGTTAGGACCACCCTATTAGCATTTGCAAATATGTGTAATTAAGAATCCTGCAGTTTTATGTACAAGTAAAAAGGCAGCTCTTTTACTGACTCACATCAGTGTTGCTGGAGGATTTTTCTCTGTATCTTTCCAAATAACCCCATCCTTTCAAATCCCTGGTGTGCACCTATAAATTTAGTGAGCAACTTCCATTTTTGTTTTGACCTTTATGTCAATTCCAGCAGTAACTTATACAGCAATTTGTGCTACAGCAGCTCCTCTGCGGGATTGGACCAGATGGACTAGCCTTCACTCGTCACGCGATTGTCATTCCCTCGCCACTTTTGGTAGGTACTAACCACTGCATACTCAGAACACCCCACAAAACCTACTGTTTGGGAGATGCTCTGAGTCATCTAGCCTTCATAATTTGGCCTTTATGAAAGTTGCTCAGATCCTCAGAGCTTGTCCATCTTTCCTGCTTCCAACACATCAACTTCAAGAACTGACTGTTCACATGGTGCCTTATATATCCCATCCCTTGACAGGTGTCATTGTAACGAGATAATAAATGTTACTCACTTCTATTGTCAGTGGTTTTAATGTTGTAGCTGAATGGTGTAGATTTTAATTAACCTTGGTAACAAAATTGTGGACATACACTTCTCATAAACAGCCTACTCCTTTAAGTAATAGATGATATGTAGGATTATGCCCCTTCATGAGCAGACCAATTTAAATTTTTTGGTATGCATCACCTTAAATGGTAATCATTTTTTTTAAACAATTTTCAGTATTACTATATGGGAAGTATATTGCTGTTTTCCCCATAACAAATGGGCTTTCTTTTGGTAGTGAATTGGAACACATTTATATTTTTATTTTATATGCATTACCTAGGAAAAAGCCTGCACACATATTAAGAAAATACACTTTTCAATGATTGTTCCTACAGTAAATTTAATGTAATTGGTGCGGCCCCTAGATATATAGCACCACAATTTTTTCAATTAATTTTCCTGTGCACAGTTATACCAAATTTGTGTTCTTTACTCAACATCTGACACAGTTATAGGGAAAAGTAATCATTTTAGCTTTACATTTTTCTCCCCTTGATGGAATGCTATATCTGCACATAAAATTCATTACCGTGGAACCAAAGAAAAAGAGGTAGAGATAACAAAATTGTTAGGGTGAAACATTTGTTGTGATTTTGGGGTACCATACATACTTTAACACATATAGCAATTACTACAAGTACATGACAACAAAACAAAATTGATTTTAATTGTATTTATTTTATTTACATTTTATCATTTTTTAAATTGTATGTAATTTGCAGGATGGACTTAATCCAGATTTCACCTGCCCCCAGCAATGTTAGATCACTTCTAATAGTTATCTATTGCTAGATGGCATGCCAGCTAGCATTTCATCATTAATAACATTTATATATTGCTACTGACGGGCAAGAGAAACATGCATCACGTCTGACCAAAGTCTTGGTAACTGCTTTGCTGTTAGAGTTACAACAGATAGAGATTATTCCATAACACCTAAAGCACCAAAACGTACATGTAACTGGTAACTACAGGAAAGGAAAATGGTTGCCAAGCTATTTGACTTGCTATATTACATGAGACTCCATATTTTCTCCTTCCTTTTCCTATGTTATGCTTCTATTGTTGCTCTGTTTGTATGAGTTGCTCATCCACTGGAGACTGACCACAACTTGTTACCCAAGTGTGTCCACTACTAATTTGCAAAGAATAATAATTCATATAACAGTATTGCAACCTATTCATGTGCTGAAGTTTGGGATGCTCTCCAATGTGGAAATGCAGAAGGTGTAGGCCCAGACCTGGGATGAGTTAGGGACAGACAGACTATTCCATAGTAGCTGGTTTCCACCACGCAGGAGTTCAGGGAGCCATAAACTGCAAAAAGACTTAAGACTAATACAGTGGCCAGTTTATGACAGGAGTGTATTGTGAAAGCATAGCTGGAAGTCAGCCACATTCAAATGAGTTAACTTCAGCAGTGCAAGTTCTCTCATTTTTCAGTTGTGACACTACAGTGAAATTGGTAAGCAGCCTAGCTGCACATTTGACTGTGAAGAATGAAGACTTAAGTTAGTAGGTCCCTATTGGGATTAGTTTGTTATTTTAAAACAAAGTTTTGTTTTTACCTATGTTGGTGCAGTTGAATAAAGTTTCCAACTGTGGGGTTCCTGGGATATTTACTTGCACCCAACAGCTACAACTTAGACACTGAAAAAAATGCTACTATATTTGAAGTAATAATCCCATATATGCTGGAAGATGATATAGCATGAAAAGAGCTTCGCAAATACAAGTGACAGAATCCTGTGAATCAACCATATGCAAGATTTGCTGCAGCTGTGAACCTGGATATTTTACCTTGCATTTGGCAACAGGAGTTTGTCTGTGACTACCATCCAAACTCAGGAGTGATATGATCTGCATAGTAATGTTTAATGACATTTCTATTTGTAAAAGTGAAACTAAAAATCTGGATGAGGCATACTTTCTTACTCTCCTAGAATATTCAGGAGGGTCACAAATGTCAGGGAGTCCACATGAAGAGCAGTGGTGGAGAGAGAGCAGACAAGTTGGAAGGGAATAGGTTTGAGGAGACAGGTTTTAGGGTGATATGATGTGATGAGTACAGAGCCTTTGTCTTCAGTTACTAGAGAGATTGCATTGAGGATGGACTGGGGAGTGTAGGTGAAGGTGGGTGGAGTGTCTGAAATTTGGAATGAGGAAATATTTGTTTAATGGTATTAGATTTTATCTTTCAAGTAGGTGGCAAAATCAAGGACAGTGAGGGAGCAAGGGGAGGAGGTGAAGGTGGGCAGAGAAGTGAGTTGAAGTTGACAATGTGGGTTGATGTTGGTTAGAAGACTGGGTGAATATTAAAGATTTGAAGTATGCTAATGTTAAGAAACAAGAAATCTCCTGTTAGTCTGATCTGTCAGCTGTGCAATACTGCTGCTTGTCACGGGCACTAGTAGTCTTTACCCAGGTATCACGAGATGATGGACTTACCAGAGCAGTATAGTTGGTAATATGCTACTCTGGTAGCGGGGTGATCACGGGACAGGAGACAGCAGATGGTAAGAGAATGCTCGAGGAAAGTCTATGACTAGCAGCACTGGTAATAGGTAGATAACTGTACACGAGGAACTGGATGGACAAGGAAACGTGAGGGTAGTCAGTGGTCTGCGTATAGCAAGTTGTACCACTGCTATAGTGAAGAGGAATGTCCAGGAGTAACGAGGAGGTGATGAGAGTCAGCGTTCTGCATATAGCAAGTTGTACCGCTGTCTAGGTGAAGGAATGGAATCCAGGTGAAGGTATCCGGGGAGTCAGTGGTCTGCGTTAGCAAGTTGTATCACTGCTATGTGAAAGGATACTGGAAACTGGTGACTCAGGAAACAGGGAACAGTGGTCTGCCTCTAGCAAGTTGTACCACTGAAATATATAAGTGAGGAGGAGCACGGGGAGATAAATGTAATGCAGAGTATACACGGGCACACTGAACTTGATCCCACGATGATAGGCAAAAAAATAATAATAATAACTGAGCAGCACTGCACAAATATACAAAGTCACAAGGACTATCCACGTTAAAAGGTAACACAGTCAAATGATAGCAATAGTCTCAGTGGATAGGAAACTCCGGAGGAGAACAACTCAGTCCAGCTAGATATGCAATACACCAGCACAGTCAATGAGAAGTATGCATACCGTGGTTCAGGAGAGCAGGCTGTCAGAGAGAGGTGCAGGGATACCTGAACGGCTGGAGGCCGGCAGGATGCGAAGTCCCAGGAGGGTGGAAACGGTACCAAGTAAGTGCAGCGCACGGTAGGTAGACCAGCAAGGATGTAAACAATACTCAGGAAGCAGTAGTATATAGAACTGGACACCTGGAGAACACGGGAGAGTTGAGGCGGTCTAGCCGAGATGAAAGCAGCGGAGCGTTGATCCGATGCAGACAGGCGAGTTGACACAAGCAGGAACACTGTAGAAGCACGGAGAGAGCGGATCGGCTGGCTGCAGACACGATGAGCACTGGAGAGTTGCGATGAGCAGGACACTGCAGATACACGGACACAGCGGATAGGAATCAGCTGGTGCAGTCACGATGAAACACGGGAGAGTTGAGGTGAGCAGGATACTGTAGAAGCACGGAGGCAGCGGATAGGAATCAGCTGGTGCAGTCACGATGAAACACGGGAGAGTTGAGGTGAGCAGGATACTGTAGAAGCACGGAAGCAGCGGATAGGAATCAGCTGGTGCAGTCACGATGAAACACAGGAGAGTTGAAGTGGTCTGGAAACTGTAGAAGCACGGAGGCAGCGGATAGGAATCAGCTGGTGCAGTCACGATGAAACACAGGAGAGTTGAAGTGGTCTGGAAACCACAAACGAACAACAGGAATCAGCAGGAGCTGAATACACGAGGAAACACAGGAACACCTTCAGAGGCTCATGGGGAATGAGACTCCAAGATCAGGCAACGAGGTATTGACCACAGGTGCTTTAAATAGGGAGTGTTGCCTGATCAGCCAATTAACTAAAAGGAACATGTACTGAAGGTTTGAAAGGACTGCACGTGCGCAGACCTTCAGGATGGTGGACGGCCACGGTTCCTAAACACACGAGAAGTAGCACTCACAGTCCGGTGAGTGACACTGCTTCCATGTAGGATCAATCCTGTAGTTCAGCTGGTTGGTAGGTAAATAGCAACAAGCTTCTCTTCAGCTCCCAGTCTGGCAGCTATGCTATTACTTACCACACACATGCAGCAAATTATCATGCAGTTTCTGATTGGTGCTGCTGCTTTTATAAACCTCTTTCTGACAGCATATCAATGCTGGTGATTGTTCCTGCTTTGCCCAGTGTGCCTTGTATGATGGCCTGTTATATTCTCTGTATTTGACCTGGATTGTTTAAGGATTTTGCTCTCTACTTTACTCCTGAATCTTGGCTTTATGAAACAGATTTCCTCTCATATCTATACCTGCCCTGACCTCTGACTTGTTTAAAGGATTCTGTTGTCCTCTCTACTCCTGATCCCTGACTGTTTGACTCTGAGTTCTGCCAAATACATTCTGGTTGATCACTACTTTCTACTGTGAACTGTCCACTCCATCAGACAAGTGGCAGACCACTCTGCATTAAAACCTGCTTGTGTGGCTCTGTCAGAAATATCCTGGTTTGTTCACTACCTCCTACAATGTTCCATCAACTCCACCAGGTTGGATCAACAATTGCTACTATCTAAGTTTAAGCCCTGGTGGCAACGAAGTACTGTGGAACTGTCACAACCAGTAGAGTCAGAGGAGTAACCATAAAGTCTACTCATGTTGGCACTACCTCCTAGAAGGCGCGGAGCCTAATGGAGTAGGAGGTTTTTGCCAGAGGTTCCTGAAAGAGAGCTTGGTCTTTGCAGCTCCCTGACCGCAGATCGCGGCTCTCCTAGGAGGTGATAAGAAACTGTGAAGACAACCAGGACTATAACTGAAGATGCTTCGGATGAGGAATACCAGGCTAAGAGATTAGGAGACAGTAGAGCAGTGTGCTGATTGACACAGGAGAATGGTAGCGATAGTAGCAATAATCGGCAGAGCGTTTACCACAAAGATAGTGGAGTAGAAACAGGAGCCAGGGCACAGGACATCTGGTCAGGAGAGTAGACCTGAAGATCTGGCAACTTGGTAGAAATGCAGGTGCTTTAAATTGACAGAGCTGACAGGCAATTAGCCAATCAAGAGAATTCAGGAAGCATTGAGCAGACCAGGTGTGTGCCTGCTCAGTTCAGCCCAGCAAGTGAATGCAGAAAGAGGGAAACAGGTGAGAAAAACAGTGACCAGGTTTAGCTGGTGCAATGTGTGACAGGAACTTAACTAGTTCTTCAGAGAGTGGACTGCTAAAGGTGAAAATCTCGTGAAGAGGTTCTAGTAATTGAGAATCTCATGCTACTCTGCCCTTAACGGTTTATTTTGAAATTGAAAGGGCAGTGTTATAAGATGAGAAGATGCATTTCTAGTGAAGAAAATTGGGATAGGAATGAGATTTCCTCCAGTGTTGCTCTGCAGTGCGGGAGCACATTTGCAGGTAGGGGGTCTGTTTGATGTTCCATGGTTTGGTTTCAGAGACTGTATGTGGTAGCTGGAGCTGCGCTGTCTAGGGCTGAAGTGAGTATTTTGTTGTAAAAAGAGGCAGCCTCATTAGGACAATGGAGTCATAGGAGAATGTAGATCTGAATATCTGAACAGATGTCAAAACAGCAGTGACAGTTGAGATTTGTGGGTCTCACAGCTGAACAGGGTTGGCAACAGCAATGACAGTTGGGATCAGTGGCTTCCACAAATGAATAGAGAGTAGCTCAGTACATACTAAAACAACCTTGTTTTTGGTATGAAGTCGCAGTGCCGTAACTAGCCATTTTAGTGCCCTGGGCGAGACAGGGAACCGGCGCCCCCCATCTAAGTGGGAGTGTCAATTGTCGGGTGGGTGTGGTCAACCTACTGTGGGGGCGTGGCTAGCACTTTACAAGTTCTAGACCGCACTGAAACCACCTCCCTCTCCATTATTCTTGGTCTGGCTTTGTAAGGATCTTTATGTAATAAGCTTCCATAGAATCAAAGTACTTTAAATGCAGCTATCACATGCTAGCTGTATAAAAAAATTAATTGGTTATTGAAATAAAACTCACTGAAACAAATTAAAACATAAATGTAATGGTACCATCTGTATCACACTGCCCCTTCATCCCACTGTGCTCTCCATAACAGTTTCTCCTTTATCACACCGTGCCATGGAGCCATCTCTATCATTGTGCCCCCTTGTCACCATCACACTAAATATTATAATAATATATATATATATAACACAAAACAAATGGGAGGGGACGCTAAATAGTATAATACTGTATATAAAAATACAGAAAGGTGTACCAAAAGTCAGAATCTTAACCACTAAATAGGTATAGACACTCAGGTAATAATAGTGGATCAACAGGAAGAAGGAAATGAGGAACCACTCTAGAACACCAGCGCCGTGCCAATATAATATGCGTACCAGATAAAAGATCTTTAAAGCTCATCTGTAGGTATAACCGGTATCTTCACCAATCAAGTTGAGCCTTATTACCCCATGGGAATAGCAGATGCTTCATACAATGTTGAAAGGTTCCGGAACTGGCACTTCATATATACTCAGTAGTATTCAGGATAATGGAGAGGAAGAAACTCACATAGTGTAATGCTGTATAGCAATACATTTATTACATAAATAATGTGGATGTGCACTTACATAAAAAATATATATATATATATATATATATATATATACACACACACATGTACACACACACATACAATATAAAGAGCCTCCTAGTGTCCGCCGTACCTTACAGAGAGCATTCCTGTGACCGCCATACCTTACAGAGAGCATTCCTGTGACCGCCATACTATACAGAGAGCATTCCTGTGACCGCCATACTATACAGAGAGCATTCCTGTGACCGCCATACTATACAGAGAGGATTCCTATGATCACCATACTATACAGAGAGCATTCCTATGACCACCATACTATACAGAGAGCATTCCTGTGACCGCCATACTATACAGAGAGGATTCCTATGATCACCATACAATACAGAGAGCATTCCTGTGACCACCATACTATACAGAGAGCATTCCTGTGACCGCCATACTATACAGAGAGGATTCCTATGATCACCATACAATACAGAGAGCATTCCTGTGACCGCCATACTATACAGAGAGGATTCCTATGATCACCATACAATACAGAGAGCATTCCTGTGACCACCATACTATACAGAGAGCATTCTTGTGACTGCAATACAGATAAATACCTCACCTGAAATTAATAGACCCCACCATTAAATTAAAAAGCCCCATCAATAAATTAAATTGACCCACCAGCACCCCACAAATAAACTAGTACCCATTAAATAATTAGCCCCGCCTAAACGTCACCATTAAATTAATAGCCTACCTCCCACCCATGTACTAAGACACCCAACCTCCCTACCCTCATATCACACATTATATTAATACATACCCCCCTTCCCTCACACATTATGGCAGCATACACCCCATCCCTCATAAAGCATAGCAGCATCCCCCCCCCTCCATAATAGCAAGATGCAGCACACATTCCTCCCCTCCCTAATAGCAGCACACATTCCCCCCCTCCCTAATAGCAGCACACATTCCCCCCTCCCTAATAGCAGCATACATCCCCTCCCCCCTCCATAATTGCAGCTTACATTCCCCCCCTGCCTCCCTCCATAATTTCAGCTTACATTCCCCCCCCCTTGCCTCCATCCATAATTGCAGCTTACATTCCCCCCTCCCCTTGCCACCATCCATAATTGCAGCTTACATTCCCCTCCTCTTGCCTCCATCCATAATTGCAGCTTACATTCCCCCCCCCCTTGCCTCCATCCATAATTGCAGCTTACATTCCCCCCCGCTTG